>NC_142507.1:11265833-11886666 GCF_057876585.1 Rhinolophus sinicus | reverse complement strand
TGGATCTCCCTGGTATCCTCTGTAGTAAAATTGAAATTATAATTACTTTCAATTACTTGTTATGATCATTACCCTTATAATTGGATAACAGTTTCTGAATGGCATGCATAAGCTATATCAAGTGTATAATTATATTTATTTTATCTCTATGTATGTCTTTTATTACCTGTCTCCATAATCACTGACCAGTTAATTAGTCTCACTAACATAAGACGAATATTTCAGAATCACAGCAAACTGCATACATCATTACTGTTAAAACAAAGAATAGTAAGTGTTATTAAATTTTGGATTTTCTTATAACATTTCACAGTAAGAACCAAAATTCAAAGTATGTACTTATTTTCAGTTATGAATGTTAGTGCTCAAAACGGAATATGGAATACCTAAAAGGAAAAGCAAATAACTTTGACCTCAATGCGATCATGCATTATGTTTCAGTAAGTCTGCATTTTCAGGAAAGGCCATTTGAGTTTTTTAATCAATATTTTTCTTCAGAATTTTAAGTATAATCTATTTTCCACTTAAAACCAGAAATTCTATAACATCTAGATAATGCCATATAAAAGTCACAAACATAAATGATATATGAGAAAAAATAACATGATTTGAGATATGATAATTAGACAACAATAAATTAAATTAATAGTTAAGACCCCTTGAAAAAGTTTTATTTACACACTAGATGTCGTTACCAATGCAAACTATTTTTAGTTTTCCAAAGCAGAGGCACAGAGAAAAACGTTCCACTATAAACAAATTCTATGATCATTTCAAGGGATCAATTGATTTTCACATCAGAAAAAAATAAATTCTAGACTAAGATAGTTAAAATTTAATAAAGCAGTGTTCATATTTTCTGGTAAGTCACTGAATATATTTCTTTTTCTATAATATTTTGCCAAAAGGCATCCTGACATCTTTATGCCTTTTTATTGGCTTTTCCAGTTACGTAGACATTTATATTCAGTGTTGTCCTTAAATATTTTAAAAGCATTGTTAAAAAAAATAAAAGGTTTTTATCTTTTTAATTGTAATCTTTTCAAGGACTCCACATACTGACCATTTTCTAAACCAATCTGTTTTCCAGATCAACTTGCTTATTCGCAGCAAATTTAATGTATGCTGCCCAAATGCTAAAATACAACACAATTTAATATCTAGTTATTTAAAAACCATTTGTTATCCAAGTTTGTGTTTATTACACAGGGTTCTGTTAAAAACAAACAAATAAGCCAAGTTCCCTGCCCTGCAACACACTTAAACCAGAAAATATAACAAGCTCGGGGCTAGTGCTCAAGTAAGACATTCAAATTGCAACTGTTTATTGCCTGTTATGGGTACATCAGTGCTACATTAAAGCACTAAAGGAAAGCATTAAAGTGGGGGAGATCAGTAAAGGAAAGGGAGACCAAATTATGTTTGCATGCTGAAATTTCTTACATTCGACTGTGTTCTATTGGAATATATAGTATTACCTCTACGGAAAGTCAAGTCATCACATCCCCACTTGGGAAAGCCATACTGCTTGATGGGAAGCACGCTAACTCACCTTCGTTAGGTCGCAACCTCAGAATACAGTGGGTTCAGATTTCTAAGGAATTCTCAGATTTTCCTATTTTCTGTCTCCAGTCCCTCCTAACTAAGTGGAGCTTGGTGTGCTTTGTTTACTCCTCACAGAAAGGCACAACTTTCTAAAGAAGAATTGCTATGAGGCTGCCCTGGTTCATTTCTTCATGCTGGTTCCATATCTAGTAACGTTTATCAGAATTCGTGATACAGAATGTAGCTGCCAACATTCTCTCCATTATGTGGGCAGATAGCACTCTGCTATCTGTACCTCTGGTACAGAGTAATATTCCCTGTAGTTTGAGACTTTCAGTATGCCTCATAATTCTACTAGTAGTTATCACAACCTACTTTCAATTATCCCAAATCTCGTCAAATGGAAAAAGCCAAGAAAGGAACGTAAACCATCTGACTGAGCAGTGGGGCATGTTGTCACTTCCAGTGCTATAACATAGAAAAGTCTGACAGTGTTGAGTTTGAGAGAGATTGGCTACGTACAATCTACCAGATGCTTCCAGGGGGTATAAGACAGAGGGGGTGGTCTTCCATCAGGTACATATGTGAGACAGCCTTCGCTTTCAGTACCATGAGTAAGGGGTCTCTGATTAAAGGAAGGAATGGCTAAGGAAGGAACAAAGTTTTGGCAGCTTTTCAAAAGGATGTTTTGGCTCCCCACACAATCCCATTTTTCAACCTGTTAGAAATCAGTGCTTTCGAAAGACTCCTCACAGCTGCTGCTGAGCTCGATGACTGCTGACCAAGCCTTTCTCTTGAGTTGGACTCAGTATGCAGCCTCCTGACTCAAATGGAGTCAGATGCTCAGTGAGATGGAGTCATACCCATTTGGAAATAAAGTTTAGTGTGCAGCTAAAAGTCAATACCAGCAAGTTAGAGAAAGAGATATGTCAACATCCCCTGGTAGAGTCTTTTCTGTTTTTTGGCATTCCAGGGATGGTGTTTCACTACCCCCACAGTGAGGATGGATGGGAGAGCCAACTCTTTCCATATCTGTAAGGAGGAGGCCGTGCAGAGGGCCGTCCCCACCCAGTGGTATCAGCACTACCTGGGAATTCAGCAGAAACGCAACTTCTGGGCTATACTCCAGACCTTCTGAATTAGAAACTCTAGGAGTGGGGGGGAGCTCAGTGATCTGTGTTTTAAAATGTCCTCTCGGTGATTCCAGAGCAGCCTAACAATGGAAGAACCACTCCTCTACAGCATTAAATCAGGACCATAACTGCCTATTTTTATTTAGATAGACTTTGAAAAGGGTCCTCTCCAGGGATGATGGCAGGCCGAAAATACACCCACACTTCGCCAGATCATTGTATACACAGGAAACCTGGTTTAACATGTGTGTTCGTGGTTGTGCCAAAGAAAGCTTGAGATTCCAATGCCCGGGACTGCCTCTAGCTCAGACGTTACGTGTTTGGCATCTTTCTTTCGGAGTTGCCTTAGCTCCAGACTGGAAATTTGAATTTAATCCTTTCTCATGGCTGCCTCTGATCTCAGGAAGTTTGGACCGTCCCCAGCCTGGTCCTTTGCGTGCGTAATAATCTGGCCAAGGTGTGTGAGTCAGTGGCCCACATTCTCGTGGTATCTGCCCGGAAAATCTGGTTTAGTCATCCCAAAGTATGCTAAGAAGCAGTCCTGCTCCGGCCGTGATCCTCCTTGCCTTATTTTAGGTTGACATTTTACGTTGGAGTTGAGGTAAAGCAGAAAAGACTGAAAACAAAACCTATCTATTCTCCATGTGTGCTTTCCTTAGATTAGGTTTTAAAATTCTTAAGTCTCTGCCAGGAGAGCAATTAGCAGCCCAGATAAGAGGCCACCTACAGCAGCACATGTCTGCAATCAGGTATGCATGAGAGAACCATAAATTTGATTAGAGTTACTGATAGTTTGCAGGCCCGTATCTCACTTGCAAGAGATAGGAAGTTAAAAGGAAAATTTAACAGGAAAGAGCGTGCACCATCAGTCATGATATTTTAGAGGTTAATGTTCAGAGGCTCTTGTGAATGAGAGAGAGAATTTTAAAAGCAGAATATAAAGAATGACCTCTGGGGAAGGAGAATGTTATTCTAGTCCATTCCGCTCTGGGGCAGAAGGTGCTTCATCTTGACGTACTGTTACTTATCCCCATGTGACGTAACCAACAAGAGTGCCTACAGATGAATGCTAGAAGGAAGAATTTAAAATCAATATAATACTAACATAAGAAGGGGAATGTCGGTACTGTTGGGAACTTTCTCTTGGCAAAGGAGAGCCCAGGGGAAGAGAGTCTGCTGGAGGTTCTGGGAGGCAGAGCTGTGTCTGAGGACGCAGAGAATGCTGGAAGGGTCCTGATAGTGTCAAAGGGCCAGCGTCAAAGGAAGCAGACTACCCACCTAAGGGTCAAACTGGAATGGCCGAGGGTAAGGGAGAATGCCGAGGTGTAGTCAGTGGTTTGCAATGGAGAGTGAGAGGAAGAAAGGCCAGGTAATGGACTCCCTGAAGAACTGAGACATGGGCGGAGAACAGCAGAGTTCCACAGGGGTGCAGTGACATTTTTCTAGGGTAGAAAGGGAATTATGACAAGTGCTTCGTGACTTCAGAGAGGTGATATTTAAATTAGTTATTCTGGGGGTATGAATGTAAACTGAAGTCCTGGGCCCGGATGGTCTCTGACTTCAGGAAACTTGCAAAGTTAATTGGAGAAATCATGCAAATGCACGCAGGCCTCCTGCCAGATTGCAGGATCAGTGCCCAAAGGAGCGCTGTGCCTTCCAAGGTCCCCAGTCAGTTTTGATGTCGATGACAATTTTGGCTTATCTAAGCCTTCGAAATTGAATAAGTGACAATAAGTTGTTCTAATCTCCCGCGAAAAGTAATTCTGGAGACACATCCTGGAATCTTAAAATGGAAAATTAACATTTAGAAAGAGACTTAGAAATAACTCGATAACTGATGCTGTGAAAGAGGCTTGTGAATTAAAAGTAGACTTTGGAGGGGAAAGATAAGTTTTTTGAAAGTTTTTGAAGAAAATGCTTCAAAATTTCTTAAAATCAAAACTGTTTATTGTGGTTCCTCTGATCTAATCGACGGTTATGATATACAAGTTCTTTTCCAGTGAAACAGATACCTTATTCTTCAAACTAGCAGAAATAAAGAGTAGTATATCATATCCTGAAGTTCTTTGTATAGATTTTGAAACCCAGAAAGGGCAGGCCTCATCCCACAACTCAGTCTGTTCAGCATCTCCCCGTGAAATCTAATTTCTTCTCGACGCCTCCACCAACATGTCTAAAACACCTTTGAAACTCACCATGTCCCCAATCGCATCCTACTGAATCCCCACCAAATTTTATTTTCCCTCAGTTTCCTTATCTCCACAAATGGCAATATGATTATTTCAGTTGCTCAGAACAGAAAAATGGTGATATTATTTATTTTTCCTTTCCTCTCACAACCCTGAGCCCAATTTATCAGATGTGTTGTTGGCTCCAGCTACAGAATTCATCCAGCATCAGTTCACTTTTTATCATCTTTGCCACTGCCACCCGTGGGCAAGCCAGGCTCATCTGTCAGCAAGATTGGTGGAACAACCTAAAGAATTTCCCTGCTTTCATGCTTGCCCGCCTACAATCTGTTCTCAACACAACAGGCAGAGTGATCCTCTTGAGGCAGAAGTCTGAGCGTGGTCACTCCTGTGTTCAAAATCCTCCACTGACTTCCCATTTTCATCAGGGAAGAGGACTAGATATTTCCACATCAGATTTGGAAATGATATTGTAGAATGTCCTACTTGGTCTAGCCCAGGCAAACAAAATCTGAACCTCTGACGTAGCTACCCATCCCCTGAATGAGCTTTGACCTCTTTTGTCTTGACTGGTTCACCTTCCTTATGTCTGGTTTTAAGACGGCGGGACTTGTCAGTAACATTTGCTTCACAAATACCTGTTGATCACGTACATATACCTGGTGCTTTGACTGGCTCTGTGATAGGCAAATAGTCTCTGAGGATCTGGTCTTTTATTGGCTTGTTCACTATTAAGACTGAGTCCATGGAATGTGCTTGTGGACTCACACTTGGAAATAGAACTTCAGCATGTTTATAACAGCATTTTGTCTAGCCAAATCTCACTGGTCAGTATGAAATTTAATCTGATTCATTTATTTTAAACCCAAACACATTTACTATCACCGTGAGCCCCATTTGTACCCCACTTCAAATACCTGACCTCTTATTAACTACTAGGTCTGCACATGCTTTTGGCAACCAGCTTTGTGCAGGTACAACCTTCAGCATCTCGCTTATGCTGGTACCTTTTACCTCTCATCTCCTGCCCTGGGATGTCCAATGAGAGTCATTCAATGCTAGTGTATGTACAACTCAAAAATTCAGGGATGTCAGTGCTCAAGGAACACCCTTGACCAAGAGCCTGTGATAAATGCTTTACTCTTTTGTCCTTCAAGGGGCACATTTCTTAAGGATCCTCAGAATTCTTGAGGGATTGATCAACAGCCACCTGTATAGGGGCTGTGTCAATAACACATCCTTGTATTGGCTTTTTCTCCTTTTGTGTTTTCCTCCCATGTCCCTCGCTCCGTCTCCCAGATCCTACAACCACTCACACATGAGCTTCTGTCTCACATTCTGCATAAGGGGAACCAGGCTAAGAACTGCTTAATCCTAAATGTATGCCTATAATTGTAACTAGACTATATAGTATTCTGTAGAAAATTCTTCAAACATAGATTGGGTCCTATTTTCCTTTCCTTATCTCCAAGGTGAACTAATCACTAAAACTACCTTAAGACATCTCTTTTAGAGTTTACAATGTGCCAAACTCAATCTAAGCTAGGTTTTAGAGATATGAAAATATGAAAAATAAAATTGTTGCTTAAACTTTAAGACACTTGGAATGTGTTGACAAACAGACATCTAGACAAAAAGTTAAAATATAGTAAAGTAAGGGTTTTGGAAAAGATTTGCATAGTAAAAAAACCTAGTAAAAGAGGTGAAAATCAATTCTGCTAGAGACTATTATATAATGACACAGAAGCTTAATAACAAAATTCCTGCCAGAAAGTGAAAGCAGTTTGGAGTTTATGGAGTATAAAATCCATGGTGGAACATCCAAGGAGATGAATTTGCAGAGACACGTAGGGGTTTGCAATAGGGAGACTCAAATAACTTGAGAAGGAAACCATAACACGTCTTGCAGGTGATGAGAAGCCAATAAAAATGGTAGCTCTTAAACTCTTTTGAGTCAAGGATTATTTTGAGAATGTAGTTAAAGTTACTGTCACCCTGTCCAAAAAAGAGCAAATCAACCAAACACTTTTCATCCCATTTTTTTGTGAATTATTGTGATTCCCCCAAAACCTATCAATGGACCCTCTAACAATACTCATGTTAAGATCTCTTGTGTTAAAATATTTAAAGCATGAGAATAATATGGTCAGACTTGTTTTGAACATTCTGCTAGCCATTTGGAAAATGGACTTTTGGCGGCCAAGTTTCTAAGTACGAATATCAGTGAGGAAACTATATAACAATCCAGACAAATCAAAATGAGCAGCAAAACTATAGTAGTAGCATGAAGAAAAAAAGTGATGGATTCGGGAAATCTCTTTAGGAAGTGTAATTAGCAAGAGTGGGGGTGATGAGCCCCATACAGTGCAAAACAGGGTAATGATGAAAATGGTTTGCTTTTGCACATATAGCCTTTGAGATGCTCATGGTGCATCCGGATAAATTGTCCTGCAAGAATTTGGGCACACCAGGCTTAAGCTAAGAGCTCAAGATAAAGAACTGAAAAACCTCAGTCTGTATGTGGGTGAGCTGATTTAAGGAGATGGTATAGAATGGGAAAAGAGTGTTCACACAAAGTGCAGCTGAAAATTAAATAAAAGCAAGGCATGAAAAGTTTCCACTGTATATGACAATGAGAGGGTCAGGCAGCCTAGCTGTAAGCAGTCATCTCCGAATAGTAGAAGTACAAACCAAATTTAAAAAGATTGAGGAGTGAATGAAAACTGTGGAAGCTAAAGCATTCACGGAAGAATATTTAGGGAGTTTGGCCCAAAGAAGAACAAACAAGATGAAGCAACAGCTAGATGTTTTAGATAATTAGGAGAGTGATTTTGTTTTGTGGTGTTTTTGTTTGTTTGTTTTGTTTTTAAGGCTGAGTGAGAAGTGAGCTTGTTCCCATGCTGTGGAAAATGGGCAGTGGAGATCAACAGAATGACTGGTGGTAGATAAAATAAATTAAAGTCCAAGAGGGACATGGGATGACAGGGTTCAAACCACCATCCTAAAGGACGGTCTAAGCTTTACATAGGACAGAGGTCCTCTCAATCTCTGTGACTTTGAAGATAATTCTCTAGGTGCCATGTGTGGGGTAGTAGGTCTTTATTCCAGATTACATGATTTTTCTGGATGTCATAGAAGTGATATTTTTAAAAAGATTTTGAAAGGAATGGAAGGAGGAAAGACGACCGAGAAACCCAAGTTCAAAGTTAGAGACCATTGATTTGTTCTCACCAATCCTAGAGTGTCATGATTTTCTCCAGCATTGTCCAGCTGCACAGGAAAATGATGGATTGATACACAGATAGGGTCTGTTTGGGCAATAATGACAGAAAGACATGGGTCTCCAGAGGGGTTAGGCAGCCTTCCTTGGAGAGGAGGTACTGTATTCTTAGAGGAAAAAAGGGATGTAATATTGTTAAAAGAGAAATGTGTCCTGACAAGGAGGAGCAGGACACATTTTGTTTAGGGGCTGAAAATATAGAAGAGTGTTTAATATGGAAATGAGTTGTAGCAAGCAAAGAGAAAAGTTTGGGAATCTGAGTAAAACTCTTGTAGGGGACAAACATGATTTAACTTTTATTAAGACTGTATTTCCCGGACTTGCCCACACAACCCTTGTTTGCATAGCACCTATTAACCTCTCACAGAAGTAGTGCTGTGTGGATTACAGCTTGGGAAATATTGGCAGAGCCATTAAGGAGAGCAGGGCTGTGAAGCATTCCGCAGTGGAGCTGGTGCCAAGTCACGATAAACCCGACTCTGAAGGTATCTGGAGGGCAGTGTTTGGATGCCCTCCAGTGAGCCAGTGTCCAGGCCACCCAATTTGTTGGGTTGGTTTCACGGCCATTTGTCTTTTCAACTCAGCTAAATTGAGAAGTCGGTGAAATCAGCGACAGTTGTAATTTCTTTACATCTCTACAACATTTGGCTTATTGTTGAGCACATTAATAAATGCTAAATAAATATTTCTTTGTACTGAAGCTTGCAATGAGCAAAAAAAAAAAAGGAAAAGAATTACAACTTACTTTTTATTTCTTGTATCTTTCTGCCTTTGTTGGCGATTTATTTTTTATTTAGTTTTTTGACCTAATATTCAATACCCAAATGTGTTGGAGCTCATTGTCAATTTTTAATAATTTTTACTCACTCCTATCTCATGTGCCTACATACTTTCTGTCCTTGATTATTTTGATGAAGTGGGCCTCCAAAAAGAATATTTGATATTGCTGATTAGTGAAGTACTTATCCTAATTATTAGAAGTAAACAAGATAAGAAGAAATAGTTGGGCAGTATTAAGAATTATGTAGCTAAATCATTCATTTAAAAATGGTGGGGTTTTTTTCAAAGTAAAATTTAAAAAACTAATTAAAAGTACAAAATCATACATATTTGACCAAAAAGTGTTATGAGAATCAGGGTATTACCCTTGAGAATTTTGTAATGAGCTTACATAATACAATAAATATGGTTTTGTGTATAGAAGGTAACATATAAATGTGCAACACATACAGAAATGTGCAGAATTTAATATCAGAATACAAAAGGAAATATAATACCCAATATTCATAATAATACAAGAGATAAAGAGACAGGCATATATGCTTGAATATGGAAAAGTCAAATGCAAATTATTATGTTGATTTCACTGGGGTGTATAAAACAAAGATATAAGATAATTGAAATTTTCAACCTTAGCCTGGTATACTTAGGAACTGAACTTGAGTTTTTAAAATATTAAAGCTAAATGTTATGCATTTATTAATATTCTTCTATGAAAGCATTTGTCATCAGCTGAGTAAGCATAAGGAGAAAGAAAGGGTTCTGGTAGAAACTCACATCTCTGGATGGTTTGATGCAATGTCCTCCATTACCAGCAGGGTTTATTCTGCTGTTCTTAGAACAGAGTTCCAACATTTATTGATGAGCTTTACCTCCTTTGATGGAGTAGTTTCACAGTGTAATATAAACCAGACTGTTTGAATTGGATTTTGCTAGCCTACTTTTCTCACTACAGAGATGTGAGTACAGAGGCTTAAAAAAGCACCTATACAATCTTCCTCTCCTGAAGGAGACCCAGTGTCTCTGAGAAGCCTGGAAAGTCACACATCCTAGGAATCTATACTTCCACTGTAGAGACTGACCTTGATCTACAGACCTGAAAGCTCAGGTTTGGTTCATTTGGAGAACTGTGTGTGTTAAACCTCTAGGTAACCATGGAAACCCTCACACGGCCTTGGACCCACAAGTCAGGCTCACATACTGTGTTAGATTCTTGCTTTTCTTCCACTCACTTCCTTGTTGTAGTTTCAGTGAAAACATTTGCTTATAAATTTTCCTCCAGTCAGGCTAAGAAGGCGAGCAAATTCTACCTGGACTAACTTTTCCATATATACAGGAGAAAAATAATGAAAGTGTTTTCCTTAAAGGTTAGAAAAGCAAAAATACTATATTATAAAGGCTTTAGTACACTTTTATTTCTACTTTGAAGACGCATGCCTGATTTTAGAGTCTAGAAGTTCATAATCACATCCCCAATATTACGTAATTCACATTTCAAATTATTTTTTAACTATTTAGGCTTCAAGGAGACAACCTGGCAGAAAGGACAGAAGAGACGCCAGAAATCCTTCATTCTCCAGATGAAATAATTCCAGATTCTTTGGGTAAGTTTCAAATCCAACAATATTTCTTGTAATTTTATTGACACTTGAAGATTAAAAAAAAAAAAATGAGACTAAAACCAAACGTCTTCCTCTGCACCAAATCACCATGGCTGTCTGTCCTGTGTCCGTCCACCATTCCTTCAGGCTGTGTGTAAAGAGTGTGGGTTCTGGGGAGCAGCCTCGTCGTGTCTGTGCTTGTTTAAGGTACAAACAGGTCAACTCTATGTTGGCCACCCCCTAAATGTTGCCACTAATTCCAATTTGTTTTCATAACTTCACATGGCCTGTTCCCATTCTCACATCAGATCCCATTAGTCTTCCCAGGCAGAAGTGTCAATTATATTTGATTGTTTTCTCCCTTCTCACCCTTATATTAAATTGTTCTCAAATCATGTCAATGTCACTCCAGAATTTTCTTTCCAAGCCAGCCTTGTCTCCATTTCCCCTGATGCTGCGTAGTCTATGCTTTTGCTGTCTGTCTAGTGTAACAGCCCTGTACATAGAATCGCCTTGTACTACATCACTGCTCTTTAGTTAAAAATAACTGCTTACTTCATCCCCATTTATTATAGGACAAACCTCAAACTGCTTAACTTAGCATATTAAGTTCAAGTGAGGTCACTTCAAAATGTTTGCTGAATAAATAAATAAGCACACGTAATGCCAGTACAATGGTATCTAAGGTACACTCCTGCTTCATCATTCAGTGTTCTAACAGGAAGTAGTCGGGCATACATCTGGGATAATTAAAAGAGAAACTATAGGCACATATTTTCCTTACATCTGGATAGAGAAGGGCATCTTAAGCAAGATGTATAAATTCCTAACTATGAAAGTCAAGAACTCCTGCTCATCAAAGGATGCCATAAAAAGCGAATAGATAAGCCAGAAAATAGGAAAATATATTTGAAATGCTTTTGTCACTGATCAAATATTAGTACTCAGAATCCATAAAGAACATATACAATTCAATAAAGAAAAGAGCAACAAACCAATAAAAAATAGGCAAGAGGTATGAATTGACATTTCACAGAAGAGGAAACACAATTGGCCATTGAGTATTTGGAAAATGCTTCACTACTCTAGTAATCAAGGAAAAGCAAATTAAGCCCACAGAGAGATGCTGCTTTACAACCTTTTGTTTGCCATTCCTTAAGAAATCTGGCAAAACCAAGTGCTGGTGAAGACACAGACGAAAGGAAAGTCATACATTACAGGTGGGGTGTAAACAATTTTAGAAATAGTGTTCCATTATCTTAAAATCGTGAGTATTTATATAATGTAAAACTCAGACACTCCACTTATAGGTAATTATCTTAGAGAAACAGTTCTCATCTACCATGAAATGTGAACAATCCCTGGACAAGAAAATGGATACATTGTGGAACTGTTACAATGTAGGAAACTGAATACATTTCAACTACACATGTAAAATGGAAGAAACCAGTGGTGTGCTGGTAAATGTTAACAACTGTTTCTTTGAAAAAGAAAGCCCTAATTTGTAGAGATTGATGGTTTCCATGATGTAAATACCCTCACCTTGGTTGATTTCAAGCAACCAATCTGAAATGGCAGTTGGGTCTCTCAATCTGGTATGAGCAAGTTGTAACTCACAACCAAATAAATCTTAAAAGCATAATACTGATTGAACAAAACAAGTCACAGAATGACATTTTTGTAAAGCTCAAAACTAGCAAATTTAAGAAATATGTTCTTTTGGCAAACATAGTAAGTGATAAAACCGTATTTAAAGAAGGGAATTAGGAACTCAAAACGGTGGTTATCCTCAATGTGTAGGGGCAATAAGGTGGGGTAAGGAAGTTGCTCACAGGTGCGTAAAGCATATTGGAAATGTTCTAATTCTTCAGTTAGGTGAAGGTTTTGGGGTGTTTATCATTGTGTTTTGTAATTTAAACATACTGCATATATTATACATCAATATATTTTATATACGCATATCCTTTTTTATATATCAAATATTAATTAATGAACATTTAAAAATATGGGAACACAAACCGATGCCAATGTAGCACAATACAATGAAATGATAATTGTTTACATGTACTCAAATCTCTCATAGTACTGATGACATGAAACGCTCATGATGGACCTTTAACACTGACAGTGAAAGTTGGGTAATGTGTCCCCAGCAAAATGGAGGTCCCAGGCTGGCCATTTGTTGACACAAGACAGAATTATTTTTAATATTGCTAGCTCATTATTTTTAAAAATTCTATCAAAACCACCTTAATCCACCAATCTACAAATCTGTATCTTCAGCAATCACATTTACATAATAACTGGGAATTATAAGGATTTAAATATTTTGGAAAATTAAACGATGCATCAGTAATATGTTGGTTATATTTACTTGCATCCACTGGGGGGGGCAGGTGCAAGTAAAGTAATGAATACTTAATGTATTCATTAAGTTTAAGATCCTCTCTTAAACTGCTTATATTCTGCATTATGACATTCAAATATTAGTAGACTTAATTAGAAAATTCCAAAATATGAGTTTCTGATTCAATACCTTCTTTTCCAATTAAGTTAGTCAAATCATGGATCCAATAATTCAATATTATTGGTATTATTCAAAAGTGCTAATGTGATTTTTATGTCTGCTGTGCATCCACACTGAGTTTGGCTCAATACACATAAATATTTCTATGAATAGGTGTAATTTTGTGCATAAAAAGCCTATGGCGCCACAAATAGCAAAAGTTAAAATAATGGCAGGAAAAAGGTGGATAAAGCTAAACATTATAATAAACTCTGCAGATTTCTAGTTTCTACCAGCATGGCCCAATCAGCAACAGAAGCATGTTTCTAGTTCAAGTGCTGCCAGAGACTTAGATTTTTGACAAAATTATTTTATCTTTCTATGCTTCTGTTTCTTCTTCTCTAAAAAGAAGAGACAAAATAAACTCTAATATTTGATCAATTCAGAGACTCATTTTCCCCTCTGTGTGATTAAAAAAGCAAAACAAAGCACTCAAAGAATTCAATGACTGTATTTTGAAAATCATATATTGATGCAAGAAATTGCTAACAGTAGACAGGGTGAAATAATTTATACATACACACCCAATTATTGTTCATAAATAATGTGCTAAAATACCTTTAAAAATGGAATTCCAAGCATGAAACACAAAGTTTTTATTTTCATGATATCTATTGTCCCTACTAGCATGTTAGATTGATATCTGTCACTAGATTTGAAGTAGTTAGCAGAGTCCTTTCAAATTAACAGTTTTTAATATGGTTAGATATGTAAGTTTGGAAATATTCTGGCAAGACTTTTACACTATGCTGAATGGAATTTATTATATTTTAGATCTCAGTAGATACGGTACAAATAATCAGGAAGAATTCAACCAAAATAAGAACAGAACAGAATGTAAAAGAGAATCAGGAAAAATTATTTTGCTTAACTTATTTTCAAAGCACTTAGTAGAGTGCCTGACATATAGTATTTGTTGAATAAATGAATAAATAAATATGCAAATAAATGGCTAAATGAACTGATTAATGCATGTATGAAAAATCAAACAGAATGACAATACCTCTTTAAAATCATGTAATGCTCACTGAGAAGAACTTGAAAACTCAGCTAAAATATAGTATTTCTAGTCTTAAAAATTCAGCAAATCCACTAAGAGGATGGGTGTTCTTCTCCTGTATATGAAATGGTTTGCTTTGTAATGTAGAATAGGACATTTCAGTATTATTTCTTTACTAAGTCAATATTCTACTCGAGTAAAAATTTCAGCACACAAATAAAATGGAAAATACTGAGTGAATACTACAATTGTACTAGTATTTGCTCACAGTTCAGGAGAATATAATTCAGTCTCAGATGACTTGAATTATGCTAATTTATACATGCTAATTTACAGAATCTATCTATTGTCACCCTTACAGCTGGGTTTTAGTAAATAGGGGTTCAGGTATTCTGTGAAAATAGATTAATATTTTTGAACTTGGTGTAATTCTCATCATCTATACTGATTTTGTCAACAAAAATTTGCTTCTTTTAAATGTCTATGTTCTTTTTGGAAGGGTGGTGGTAGGTAAAGAGTTTAAATTTATTTACAAGTTGAGAATATATGTGGTTTGCCCAAAGTCAGTTTTATGGTGGAAAGAATTCCATGTTCTGAAATGAAATCTACATTTACATCTAGATAAACTATGTGCCTTTAGGTTTAGTGACTTTTCTTCTTGAATGTAAAATTCTGAATTATCGGAGATAGAGGGAGGTCCATGATTCAAATGCTATGATTATGGATTTATGCTAAGCTTTCCATCGACTTCCTGGTCTTGGGTGGCCATTAGGGCTTCAAGGATTTAATGCTCTTGTTGTCTTCCTAGGGCGCACATTTTATGCAATAGGAGAATCTGTCTCCATATTTACATCAATCTGAAGGAAGATTGTTAGGGATTTATTTGGCCCTTTCAAGTATTAATAAATATAAGAAACCTATTTTAAAAATCCCCACTAGGTTAAGATGCCTTTCTCTTAACTGATATTTTTATTTGAATAGAAGGTATTAAAGCACAGACTATTTCTAGATGCTTTATTTATCTATTCTTATTGCAGAATTCTATATAAATCCTCGTTGTTATAATTAATTTAACTCAGCAGATATATGGAAAAGGTTACCATCATTTTATTCACATATTTGAATGTCACTACTCATTTACTCCTCAGTCTACCTAAGCTAAGTAATCACAACTTCTTGCTTGATACATTAAAATGGAAAAGTTTCCATCATTTAACAATGTGCACCATTCTCCAGAATTTTCCATCCTGTTTAAAAGAGAAAACACAAACAGTACTTAAATTGTGTGGCCAAGAAAGATAAAAGAAGACAGTTGATGGATAAAACAAAGAAATATAAAATTACAAACCAGAAAAAGAACATCCAATGTAAGTTCCAACAGTTAGCGGAATAATATGCTAAGTTTGCTCTATCCAAGATGGCAGCAGCTCGTGTACATTGCCTAACTTCATTGTGTCCTTCTATAAAAATTCTTAACATTTTTCATAGGTTGTCTGAAATAAATAGCATTTTACACTCTATTTTAACTCACAAACAGTATGATTTTTCAAGAACCAGTTCAGCCCAGTTTAATATCCTTCTCATGACAGGCTTACGTATCAGAGAGTTAATAAGCAGTATGTGACTGTAATTTGTTCATTCCTTTTTTAAAATAGCTTCTTTACCTCGGACTGAAGAAGTACTAATGGAAGAGGGTGGAGAATTTGAGAAAGCATCTAAATTAACAGGACCTGTAAGTACATTAATTTACTTATATTTTTTTCAATCTCTAAAAGTAATTTACTTCACTAATAGGAAAATATAAAAGATATAGAAAGGAATAGGAAACAATATTCTTTAAATTAAAGACTATTTTAAATGTGTGTGCAGTGTTTCGCCAGTCATACAGGGCATTGATATCAGTAGGTGGTCAGCTTGATTATACGTATACAGAAAGGCAAAAACTCTTTCAGCAATTAGGGACTCAGATTTGAATGAGGTGTGAAAAGCTAAATTCTGGTGTTATTACCTGTTTGTTTTTGCACATGAACAGTCTACAAGATTTTGAGTTGCCATCCTAAACTCCAATAAGTTTAACTATACATATATTGATAGAAAAATAAATGTTTTGCGTGTCTTGAAAGCTTACATGTAAGTATGCTGTTATTAGTCGTGAAATCCTCATAATATTTTTGTTAACCTAAATCTCTTCCATAGAGTATATTGGGAGAAAACCAGTAGGTTTAAGATTTTCAGTGCAATATAATGCTGACAGAAAAATTGAAATCTAGATATCAATTCTAAATGTAAAGTTTATAAAAGATTGAGTTGCTATAAAAATGACTGTGCAATCTTGCATTATCCTAAACGTAATATTTAGAGAAGGTTTATATACTACAATATTATCTATATTAGTTTTCTATGGCCGTCGTAATAAAGCACCACTGAGTGGGTATCTTAATCAACAGAAATGTATTGTCTCACAATTCTGGAGGCAAAAATCAGAGCTCTAAGTGTCAGCAGGCTTGATTTCTTCTGAGGTCTCTTGTCTTCCCCCTATATCTTCACATCGTCATCCCTCCATGTCTGTGTCCCAATCTCTTCTTTTAAGCACACCGGTCATGTTGGATTAGGACCCGTCCTAAAGATCTCATTTAACTTACTCTTTAAAAAACGCTGTCTCCAAATACAGTCACATTCTGGACAACGGAAGGTTAGGATGTCAACATACGAACTTGGGGGCAGAGGGGGGCGCATAGTTCAGCCCATAACAGTCTCTGATGATGTTACATTATTGGGAACGTCATTTGGATCACAAGATTTGGTTGAGGACACCCCATTTTTCCAATGGATGTCGTAATAAAATTAAAAATTACTGGTGAAATTAATGTAACTTTGTTTATATGTTACTTTCTCATTGACTCTTCCCTGACCCTGTTTAAAACTTCAAATTTATTTTCTTTATTTTTCTATACAGTACTTATCACCGTCTACTATACGATGTCATTTACTTGCTTTATTTATGGTCCATCTCCTTTCACATGATGTCAGGTCTATGTGAGCAAGAATTGTTGTGCTTTTTTTTCTTCATTTTTGTATCCCTGGAAAAGTATCTACACATAGTAGACACACAATACGTCGAATGAATGAATATGTTGAATGAATGAATTTTTTATCAATAATTTCTCATCTCAAGATGAAAAAATATTATATTTTCCTATAGTATTAAGTGGTAGGACCTTAGAAAGAACCATGGTGGCCATCTAGTTTAGCCTTTCCTCTCCTTTACCTCAGTATCCTGAGCTCCTGTCCCACTTTTATCCAATGTAAGGATATGCATTTTATAGATAAGCAAACAGAAAGTCAGAGAAGCTTAGTAACAGGACCAGGGTCCCAAAGCTAAAAGAGAGATGAGGTTAGGAGTGGGCACGAGTCAATTTCCCTTTTACTACGCATTCTTGATGTTTCTAGTGCTTTCCTGTTTCTTTTAGAAATTTGCTCCTATTTGTTAGACATTTTCTTGTATTCCTCGCAGCTGCTTGTAACCATTGGTCTTAGTTCTACTTCTTTGGTTATAGCCTGAGTCCAAACCTTCTTCCTCTTAAAGATCTCCAGGTATTAGAAGTAGTTGGCATGTGCCATTTGAGACTATTTTTTTCAGCCCAAACACAACCGTTTTTTCAACCAATTCTTACATTGTGTAAGATTTCAGCACCTTTGATGCCTTCTCTGAACACATCCTTGTTTGTCAAGTTCCCTATTAAATGTGGGTTATGCCACAACCAAACCCAGGGTTCCAAATAACGTTCCCACATCAGAGAGCATAATAGGGTATGTACTGGATGCAAATCTTATCTTTGGATTATAACCTGGGGTTTTATTAACTTTTTTACAGGAAATTTCTGACATTTATTAACTTCAATGTCTCCATAATCTCATGATGATAAAAACATGTCATCATTTAGGCTCTGATAAGCTATCATTAATCACTTATTGCAAAGATTTGTTTCATCAGCTGTGAATTGCACCAAGCCCATATATCTCCCTCATATTAAAAAGGATACAGTTAGATTCCTTTTCTAACCACTTTATAAAATCAAGTTATATCCTTTTCATAGTATTTGGCTTACTTAATAATACCTAACAACCCAATGTCATGGGGTGGGGGGAAGAAATTAGATTTTTTGATCAAATTTTTCCTGAGTGATTACACACTGGTTCTCGAAGATTTTTGCTCTTTTTTCACAGTGCTCACATAGTGCTTTCCTAGTGCAAAAATTTGTTTTAAGTCAATTTTACTTGTTTTCATTTATCACTGATTAGATTTTGAATTCTTGAAAATTCTACAATTCTATTTAATGTCAAATTAACCATTTAATTCTTTTTGGAAATATGTAGAATATAAACAATACATGGATAAACTAATATCAGGATCTTGAACATAATTTCTAGATGGTAGCTGCTTTTATTATGAAGAAAATATGGATTTAAAAATATATATTATGTCAGATTGATGATATTTTAGATACAAATTTCCCTAAACACACTTCTGTATTTCTTAGAATTGTATTTTTGGTAAATGAAGTAGAAACTTATGGCTTTATATAGATATGAATAGAGAATTGGAACAATACAGAACTTGTTGCTTTAGTACCATAAGAAATACAAACTACTTCAAAGCAAATTTTGAGTCATATCTTACAAAAATATAAACATGTCACAAATGTTGAAAACCATTTAGAGTAATTTCAATACATGCTGTCTCTATTTGCTAACTTTTCATGTTGGGTATTGGATATGAATTAGTGGGTAACAGACTCTTGGAAACCTTTTACCAGTGGTTTCACCTGTGTTAAAATATTCTGTGACTATTTCATGAATATTTGAGGGAGGTAAAAGTAACATTTAGATTTATGTTTTTATTGTCTCCTAAAAGCAACTCATTCTTTTGGAATTTCCCTCTCCCCTCTCCTCCTTCTGTGTTCTGGAAAGTCTCTTAGCATGTCCAGAGCTTGTGAAGATTAAAGCTGGATTTGTCAGATAAATCTATTTATTAAAAATGAACCAACGAAAGGAAAATCTTAGAAAGAAAATGCCACGCAGAAGATATTGATTACAACCTTTTAGTTCATAAATGTAGTACGTATTTTTTAGACTGATGATTCATAAAGACTTAGCATCACTGATTTTTTTGAAAAACAAGTCTTTGTTGTCTAGAAATATATATTTAAAAAAAAAAAAGCCCAAGGATGCTATTCTCCCATTTCTTCTCTTCTTCAACACCCCTGATATAAAGGATATGATTACCTTATTAAACCTTCTCCCAGTTGTACGGACAGTGCTCCAGCTACGAATTCTTCTATGTTAATACCAATGATGCTTTAATTTTACAATCCCTATGGCATTCTTAATTGAAGAAATTCTCTTTTATATTAAACAAACATACGAGCATAATGGGAAGATGAAAAGATAATTAAGAAAGACATTTGACATTCAATCTCTTACTGACTTTTTTTCCCCTTTGTGAATCTCTTATTTATTTTATTCATTGGTCAGTACTGACCAGCCCAACATAAGCTAACTCCCCTAAGACTCTGTGTAACTGGTCATCATTTCTTAAAGTAGAAGAAAAATTAAAAGAAGTACTTCTATGGGGAAAAGTTTCTTAAAATGCCCCAGATTTACCGAAAGTTATATTTTTTGTACATTTTTTTCTGAAGAGTTTTATCTATTTGAGGAGATATATACAATTAATTAGAATAATAGTAGTGCCATGTTTCCCTGAAAATAAGACCTAGCCAGACAATCATCTCTAATGCGTCTTTTGGAGCAAAAATTAATATAAGATCCGATCTTATTTTACTATCATATAAGACCGGGTCTAATATAATATAATAATATAATATAATATAATATAATATAATATAATATAATATAATATAATATAATATAATATAATATAATATAATATAATCCTGGTTTTATATAATACAAGACCTGGTTTTATATAATATAATATAAGACCCAGTCTAATATAATATAATATAATATAATATAATATAATATAATATAATATAATATAATACTGGGTCTCGTATAATATAATATAAGACCAGGTCTTATATTAATTTTTGCTCCAAAAGACGCATTAGAGCTGATTGTCTGGCTAGGTCTTATTTTCAGGGAAACATGATAGTAGGCAAGTTATCTAATCAAATTTTGGAGTCTCATGAGATTTTTCCTTTGGACATTTTAGGTCTGTTGATTTCTAACACATTGAGGATGGAAATATTTGCACAAACCCATGCAAATATTATTTTTTAAAACTGCTATGAATTTTTAAGTTGTAACTTCTAAATGTTGTATTTGCATCAAAAAGATGGCTTAGGGCCGGCCCGGTGGCTCAGGCGGTTAGAGCTCCGTGCTCCTAACTCCGAAGGCTGCCGGTTCGATTCCCACATGGGCCAGTGGGCTCTCAACCACAAGGTTGCCAGTTCAATTCCTCGACTCCCGCAAGGGATGGTGGGCAGCGCCCCCTGCAACTAAAATTGAACACGGCACCTTGAGCTGAGCTGCCGCTGAGCTCCCGGATGGCTCAGTTGGTTGGAGCCTGTCCTCTCAACCACATGGTTGCCGGTTCAACTCCTGCAAGGGATGGTGGGCTGTGCCCCCTGCAACTAGCAACGGCAACTGGACCTGGAGCTGAGCTGCGCCCTCCACAACTAAGACTGAAAGAACAACAACTTGAAGCTGAACAGAACCCCCCACAACTAAGATTGAAAGGACAACAATTTGACCACTGTTCCCCAATAAAGTCCTGTTCCCCTTCCCCAATAAAATAAATAAATAAATAAATAAATAAATAAAAAAAGAATTGTAGTGTTCATGTAAAAAAAAAAAAAAAAAAAAGATGGCTTAAAGTGATTGAGTGTAACATCATGAATATTAAATCATTGATTGTAGCTTTTGTAATTAATCAGTCTCTTTACATAATTTCACTGTTTCTCCACTAGTAGATTTATGACATTATTCTTTGGGATCAGTTAAATTCTACATTTTATATTTAAGATGATTGGAAGGAAGGGTGGCCTAATATGCGTTGATGTAGAAAAAGTACAGTGAGTTTTTAAGGAAATAATACCAAGAAGATGTATGACAGCATGCCATCAATGTCCTGATATCCCAACTCATGTGGAGTCCATTAATTCATATAAATATGATGGGCAAAAAGAAAATCTATTATGACATTTTCAGCATTTTGAGGCTTTTGCTACTTCTTTATTAAACGTGATTGCCAGCTACTGCAAATTTCATTTGGTATGTAAATAGACTGAACAGGAAGAAAAACAATATGGATTATGTTTGTGTAGTGATTATGATCTTTGCAGGGTGTATGCTGGAATGGCCTATTTGTGTGTGACATACATTAATTTAATATTTAGTCCCTTGGTGGGGATGGAAAAACATTAAGACCCCCACAGAAAGGTTTTTCCTCCCATGCTTATCTTCTTCTTCAGCTAAGCAAACTGCACAGATAACATAAAAATGATTGGCTACAAGGTGATTTCCTACAGAAGCTTAACCATTTGTGGGCTTCCTTTCCCTCTCAGTCACGTTAATCAAGATGACATTTATGTATGGTTCTGACAATTCAGTTTGCGACCTCATCCTAGAAAAGAAACTACATACCTCATTGCTGAATATCACTAGGTCACCTTTGAAGTACTCCTTTGGGAAGCTATGTACTGATGCCAGCGCCTAGTCTACCCTTCAAAGCCATTTTGGGACTCTTTTTCTGGAATGGCCATCAGAGCTGTCGTAGTACCCTTGATGTCCTGAATGTCATCAAAATGTCTTCCTTTCAATATTTCCTTTGTCTTTAGGTAAAGAAAGAAGTCATTGGGGGCCAGATCAGGTGAGTAGGGAGGGTGTTCCAGTATACAGTTATTTGTTTACTGGCTAATAACTCCCTCACAGACAGTGCCATGTGAGTTGGTGCATTGTCGTGATGCAAAAGCCATGAATTGTTGGCGAAAAGTTCAGGTTGTCTAACTTTTTCATACAGCCTTTTCAGCACTTCCACATAGTAAACTTAGTTAAGTGTTTGTCCAGTTGGTACAAATTCATAATGAATAATTTCTCTGATATCAAAAAAGGTTAGCAACATCATTGCAACAAGTTCACAAACTTAATTGTCAGGCCCTGTAGTATGAGAAGTGGTCACATATGTAAAGTCTGAGTCTCAGGAGTGTACTGATTCAAACTGAAAAAATATATATTCCTGATATTATATTGACTTAATGTAATACATATTAAAAGAGCATTAGGAAAAAAAATTATTTTAGGGACTATGTTTGATAGGATATTGACTGTTGGAGTCATATTGAACGACCATCTCTTTTTAAGATGTTTAATTCTGTTTTCCCTTTTCCATGAGTCATAGATTTGCGGGGATTTCCAAATGTTAATAAAATATTTAAACTACAATTTGGTGTAACTTCTTATGACCTCTGTTATAGTTTTCTTTATTCCAAATTTGTTAATTTTTCTTATTATATATAACGGTATTTATTACAAAAGTTTTGAAAATTCAATAAAGAATATAATTCAAAATCCAAAACCCATAGCATAAAAATGAATTTTCACATTTTGTCTTATTTCTCCATTTTTTAATGCATGTATGTCTGTAAATATGTCATATTGTAATTTAAATTTTGGACAATAGTCCATAAGCAGCTTTACATTCTGATTTTCTTGACTTTAAATAACAATGACAACAGTTTCACTTAAAATTCTTTGTAAACCTAATTTTAATATCTACATATTGAAGTCTTATCAGTTTTAGTATCTATTAAACCAAATATCCTCTTATGTTTTTAAATTTTAAGACTTTAATTTTAGTGTCAAACCATAATACAGAGTTGCCATATTTGAATTAAAGTGAGATTTTTAGGTTGGATTTTCCCAACTCGTTTGTCCCAGGTTATTGATGGTCATGAATTGGTGACAGATGTTCTGGGATCCAGGCATTGCCACCCTCAGGGTGACTGGTTTGGGTCCCATTCTGGTAGAAACAGCCTATTCCAAGCCCCACGATGTGTTGTACAAATATTATTTTCTATGTTTGTTCTGTTGGGAAACACTGCTTTACATGGCTTCTGAGATTTGAGGCATAGAAGTAATGCTTTGGAGACAACTGTGTAGAAAATCATCGTCAGTGTCTCAGTGTTTTCCTTAGGCTAGATTCCAAAGAGGGTCAAAGAGTGTGAACTATTTTAAACTTCTTAATACATATCAGAAAAAGTCCATTTTCCACTTTCACCGGGAATCTCCCAAACTCTTACCAGAATTAAGGATTCTCTGAAAATATATAAATGAATAAATAAAACATTCACAGTTAATGTATCATACTGATTGGTCCTTAAAGTTGGATTTCATTGTTTACATGTATTTTTTCATTACTAATGGACAATTTTTACGTGTATTTATTAGGTTCATGTATTTCTGTTATGAATTGTTTTTGCTTTGCCATTGGATATATTTCTTTTGGGGTGATTTTTTTTCCCTATTGACTTGTGAGTATTTATTATGCATCAAAAATAATGACTTGTGTCATTTCATATTTGTGATAAATATTTTTAGTAAGTTTTTTCTTGCCTTTTAATGTTGTTTATGATAGTTCTTTCTATTATACTGAAACTATACTTTACCTGATTTCTTTATTCCTTTCAGTCATAGCTTCCTCCCTCACAATATTAGGTAAATATTTACCTAAAAGTTTTTTACATTTTCCCCTTAAATTCTCTAATCAATTTTGAGTTTATTTTGGTGGTTATTGTGAAGTAAGGATCTAACTTAATATGTTCTCAAGTAAAGTCTGTTACTGTCATTTGTCTTTGAGACTTCATCCCTTCATATTAGTTTGAATTTTTTTCTTTTTATCTTAATTTACTAGAGATAATAATATCACAACTAATATTTATTTAGTATTAATTTTTGCCAGGTACTTTACAAACATTATCCTTTATTCTTTGCCAAAAAAATCTTAATTATTATGCAGTTTATACATGGGAGACTAAGATATAGGGAGATTTGATAACTTACCTTGGGTCCCTCAGTTTGTAAACCAAGGAGCCAGGATTACACCCACTCAATGTGGCCCAAATCTAGGGTCTGCTCATTTAACCTCTCTACCATCTGGGCAGTGGAAAGTTAGCCTCTGTCAACTTGCATACTTTTATTGTTTTAGTATTGTAGCTCTACATGTTTTAATGTAAAGTAGATAAAGCCTTCCCTTCTGTTCTTTCTTTTCAGAATCAAAGAATTTAACTGTCGTACAATAACCAGCCGTTCTTTATCACAGCCCTGAAACATAACTTCTTGATTTTTAAAAAAAATATAGGTTTTAGGGTTTGATCTTTTGAGAGAAGATCGGTATATAATTAGCCAGACTACAGGAACCTACTCATCAGTTTCTGCAGTTTATTTAGTTTGCTTATATAAAAAACACATTTCATCTAGTGATTTTTGCAGAGTTTCTAAAACAAAGCTTAATATTTACAAGAATATTATAAAGCAGAGACAGAATTGATCTTTTACCTTCCAGTTATTTTGTTCAATATATTGGAACATTTCAATTCAGAACTAACACAATGTTTTTGAGAAAAAAGGAAGCTGAGTAATTAAGAAGTAAATGTCTCTCTAATGTCACAACTCTAAAAAGTTACTTGTATTTCTCAAGAATCATGAATCAGATGCCTGTATTTCATACAAATCTGAATTTCTGGAACTTATCATTTTAAAATTTCATTGATGTTTTTTAATGTTTATTAAGAAAGTATTTGCATTCCAATAAGAAAGCACACATGTCATAAAAGGGAGTTTGGTTTTTTTTGACCCTTTAATCAAAGAAGAATTATAAAGAGTATATCGGCTAAGGAGACACATTTCAACTAAGGTCAAGAAAAAGTAATCAAAAATTAGCAAACATCTTTACTTGGAGACCACAAAAGTTGAATAATATCCACATAGAGTCTATTCTTCAGGAAGGAAAGGAAAAAAATACCTTAGCCTGGAGGACTAGCCAACCAAGGACAGTAAAACTAGAGTGAATAATACTCAGATCTTAGATGTGCAAGTTATTTATCTCTGCCAGGGATGCCTAACCTTACACTTGTCTCCTCCTGTGGTTCCACCACGTAAAGACCATGTTAGTGATCAACTCAGGGGAAATCGATAATGCTTTGATGGGCTTGCCTCACTGCATTGCATTTTGGGTAGGATGCATGGGATGAATGAACACTCCCTGACTCTTAATTTTGCTTGCAGTCTTTTCTATGCCAAACATATCTTCCACCTCCCAATTTCTTCTCTTTCTTCTGGCCAGTGACCCAAACCCTCAGCAAAAACTTCTTCCTATAGAATACCTCCACTCTTTCTCCCAGACAACTAATCTAGGAAGCTGGGGACCATTCTACAGCCCTCTGTCTGCTTCAACCCTGGATCAGGGCAGTTACACACACCAACTAACATCTCTGTGCTACTCTGTTTGAACTTATTTGCCCCCATCATCATCCAACCCAGGAATTCTATCTGGAGGGTAATGCTGGAGAAGCCCCCTCTAGGGGACCAGGCCTTCCTGCTTGAGGTTCACCGCTGTAGATATTGGTGATAAGAAGGGGAAACTAGTTGAGAATGGCTAGCAATTCTCATGGACTGTATTCCCCTGGAAAGCAGGGACCCTGCCTGTGAAATGCTTTACCTTTCTGTATTAACTTGTTTAAAATGGTATTAATATAACCAGTCTGTGAGATACATTCATCTCCATTTTTAGATGGAGGAGCTAAGTCTTAGAGAAGGTAAGGAACTACAACTAATGTTGGAAGTATGGTTGGAACCTGCTATACACTGAATGTTTGTGTCCCCTCAAAATTCATACGTTGAACCTATTCCTCCAGTCCCCAATGTGATGGCATATAGAGGTGGGGCCTCTGTGAGACGATTAGGTCATTAGAGCAGAGCCTTCATAAATGGGATTAGTGCCCGGATAAAAGGGACCCGAGAGTTTCCTCGTCCCTTCCACCATGTGAGGACACAGTGAGAAAATGACTGTCAATGAACCAGGAAGTGAACCCTCACCAGACAACACACAGAATGTGTAGACTCCTTGGTCTTGGACTGACTAGCCTCCAGAACTGTGAGAAATAAATTTTGATTTTTATAGGCCACCCAACGTATGATATTTTGTTAAAGCAGCCTGAACAGATTAAGACAGAACCCAGCTCTGCCGTACTTCAAAGCCACAGCCGTCCACTCTGGGGCACCGCTGGGATTCAAGTTGCCAGTTTTCCACCTGTTTTTGGAGGTGAAAGTGCATGCCCTTGGGCTTCGGGGAGCATCATTCCGAGCTCTGCTCCCCGCCAACCGGAGCAGTTCCAGTGTTATCTGCTTTATAGATGAGCTTTGGGTATACGATTCTTGAAAATAAGAATTGTCCTATATCAACAAACTTTAAGCAAAAGAATATTACACATTTTCAAGACTGACAAAATTAGATGTAATTATAGCCACAGCTATCATTTCTTATTCATTAAATTAATTGCAAGTCTGTCTGATAAATTCAGTCCTTATAGATTGAAGTAAATTTTTGACTGCATTTTTGAATTACTCCTCAAGTTGAGAAGGAAAAGAGATAAAACTCCATATATGCAGTAAGTCATGAATAAATGAAAATTGTCGGAAATTCATGAGGAAGTGTTTTATACTCGGGGACTGACCCAAGCCAATCTTATCACTTTCACTTTTAATGGACATTAGCATTTAACTATATTACTTCTAACCCAAATTTCTAAAACATCCAATTTCCAGTTCCTCTTTTTGTGAGACTGCTTAATTATTTAAATTCTGTCCTGGGAAATGGATTCTACACAATGAAGTTAGTTCATAACCTTCAATTCAACACCACCTCTGTAACATTTAGGAAAACCTTCTTATTCCACTGTTGACTGGTTTCCTGTTAGAAATGTTCTCCATTTCTTAGACTAGGGATTTTTTCAGCTGTTGACATAAAACGAAAGCAGAGCAACTTAATAAGTCATCTTTTGTATATTGGAAAATCAAGCGTAACATATTCATTTTATCTGTGGTTTTTCAGTCTTTACTCAGCCATGATGTGCAAATGTCAAATAAATAGTCAACTTTTGATGTGTTTTCACAGTCAGTAAAAGGGACTGTAACAAGGCAAACGTTGTCTTTTACAGATCTGTGGCTGGGTTTCAAAAATCAGTAACTAACATTAATATGTACATTGCAGTTTATAAAATGCTTTTACATTATTTCAACAATCCTGTAAATATGGTTGTGATTCCCATTTTCAAGATGTGAAAAGAAGCTCAGAGAGAATAAGTTTCCCCAAGTCACACAGAAGTAGAATTTCTTTAGGCTAGTTCTGAATATCCTTTAAAATTTTAGCAAACTCGTGGCAGTGTAGCTGGAGAAATCATCAGCCGAATTACTGTACCCGTGTTTGCTGAGTCCAGAGATTTCCATGATATGGATTCTGTGATTATCAACATCAGGATATTTTTACCAATAATATAAGGAAGTAGAAAATAAAATTTCTAGTACGAGTCATATTCATCTCGAGTTATGTAGCACCTAGCACAATATTGAGAGCAGGCAGGAGAGGCTCAGTGGATATCTATTGGGTTGAATTCAAAAAGGAAAAAATCACATTGACAATATTTGAGAGTTCTGTTATTCATTAGCCACCTTTTTCAAAGGGCCATTGTCCTAAATAGAACATAAGGGTGTACTTCAAAGCTAACATGACAATGCTTTTAACTGCCCTGACAGCTGCAGCTCGACTGGGTACCTCCCCATTCGCTGGGCTCTCTTGCTTAGGCTGAGGGTGATAGGATGACGTGGGTCTGAGTAAACTGTAATCTCTGGAAATTTCTCCTCTTATTTAATTAAATAACAGCACATCCTAATCAGGTGTTTGAGTATGATGTGATATTATCATTAGCATTTTGGCTATTGTGTCAGTATAAGTAATGGAATTGTGCTCAAGTTGGCATCAGAAACCAGGAGGTCCCAGCATCTCTAAGACATGTCCTTTCCTCTAAAACGGGCTTGGAAAGCACTCCCCAAGGCAGAATGTCCTTCAGACTCTCATATTTTGAAATCTTGTAGAAAAGAAAATGCTCCATATCTTCCATCTCTTTATCTATCACTGCCTCCATTTTCTGATGTTTCTTCATCACTCGTCCTTTTATGCAAATACTCATTAATTTCTCATACCAGTTATAAGAGGCAATGTTGTGTTTAACCTAGTTCTCCACTGTAATTTACTGACCATTCACTTTCAACTCTAAATAAAAATTCTTCTTTGGAGATTCATATTATCTGATACAATATCAATTTACTACTCACATTCCTCAGTGATTGAGGACTTTGACATTTGGCATAACCAAACTACCTAACATCTCTTCCTTCCTTCCTTCCTTCCTTCCTTCCTTCCTTCCTTCCTTCCTTCCTTCCTTCCCTCCCTCCCACCCTTCCTCCCTTCCTCCCTTCCTTCCTTCCTTCCTTCCTATAAACAGCTCTTCTCTTTTTTCCTGCTCTATTTTCAACCCCTCTTTCCTAATTTCCTCCAGGTTATGGACATTCTCAACATCTCCCAAATAGCAAACAAATACATGAATCATTTCATGTTTCACCATTAGCAAAATAGACACCTTTCTCTCTTACACCTTTTATGTCAAAATCCTGGAGAGACTCAGCTTCCTTTCCACTCACTAATTCTTTAATCCACTGCAAAAGTGAATATTTCTTCATATCCAAATCCAATGAACTGTTGGACTTCATTTTATTCAATCTTTTTGTGAAAATTGGTGTAGTTAACTACCAGTTCTTTGTTCTTGAAGCTCCTGCTTCTTTTGTTTTCCGAGAAACCATTGTCTTCTGATTATCTAGCTCTCTGACCATCTATCTGAGTCCTCTTTGTTAGGTCTCTTCCTTTGTCTGCCTCTAAAATTTTGGTGTTTACCAATACTACTTCTTGTCTCTTTCTCTCTTCTCATCTTGCACACTTTCTCTCAGTTATGTCATTCACACCCATGATTTCTACTAGCTTTAAGTCCACTTCTCTCTTCTGGATGTCTCCCTGAGGTTCAGAATTATATATACCAAACCAAACCAAACCAAAACATCACCACTACCACAAAGAAGAATAAACCAACACAGAACCTATTCACTGGATGCCCTCTTGGCATTTCAGCCTTAAAATGTCAAAGCTGAAATTCTTAAACTTATCTTGTTTTGGCCTTAATTCAGAATCCTCACCATCTCTCACCTGAGCTATTTTGAAAATTATCTTTATGCCTTCTGTCTTACACTCTATCAATCCCTTTACTCAAAACTAAGATTTTTCAAAATGAAAATCTGGTCATGTTACTGTTTCTAGCAGGATAACATTCAAAGTAGTTGCTGGTTTGGTTTACATGATTCTCAATTATCTGACCCAGCCATTCTCTCTCTACCTTGTACCTTGCCCCACCAGCCATTGTGAATGACTTGCCATCTTTGGACTCACAAATGTTAATTTCAAGCTTTTATACTTAGATGTTCTATATGCCTGCTTCATGGAAAACTCTCTTAGTCTCCTTTTCACTTCTTGAATCACCTGGAAAACCCCTGTGGTCTTTAGTGTTTAGCCTTCCAAATTCTTTCCTGACTCCCTTTGCATCTTTCCTTTGTTTCCTGATTGCTGCTCCATTCCTGTGCCCATCTCAACCTCCTGTGCTGGGATTCTTTAAGGAATTTTGTTATTAATTTATCTATCTTTGTCTATTACATTCTAACTCCCTGAGGTTAGAAACTGGTCTAATTTAGTTTCACCCCAGGGCATAATTATGCAGACAAAGGAATGAATGAACGAGTAAATGATCCAACTATGGGTCTCTGGAAATTAAAATCTGTTATTTTCACTTGTTGCTGATGTGACACATTGTGTTGTTCAGGTTGCAGTGGCTCTCTGACTGTTGTGTCCTAGTACAGACCTGCGCAAGGGGCTAGACATTCAGGCAGAACTGGAAAGAAACCAACAATTCCATAACACCCAGCATAGATGCAGAAACTCTGTCCCTTAGGTTTTTTTCTTTGTTTTTGTTTTTTAATTAATTGGTCAGTCAATCAAGAATTCAATAAATAGTTGTCTAGTCATTGTGCCTAATGCTGTAGAGAACAGAAAGACATAATGGGTATAATTTCTATTCTCAAAATGTGTCATTTAGTCGTGGGAATGAAGGAATTCACTAGAAACCAGTTAGATTAAAATTCAGTGTAGAAAAATAATAACCGTTGCAATAAGAACTGACACTCTCACTGCTTTCTTTCAATGTTCCAGTTGCTCTTCTAAATGTTCTCATGAATGATACATAAGTTTAACAACAAATCAATGACAAATTATCTGTTTTATTAATGAGTAAATTAATTAAAGGTTAATTAGACTTGCTCAAGAACACAACTTATACATGGTCCAGTGATAATTCAAACCCAGGCAATCTGTTTCCCGAGCTTTCTATAGCTCAGTACCACCTACGTTTAATGTTAAAAATGAAGGATTAAGACAAATAGTCTTAAACTACAGAACACTAAAGCAGGCTTCAAAACATAATAAAGAACTCATGAAGGCAGTGAAACTTGAGGGAAATCTTCAATGTTGGGAAGGTTTTCTATGTACTATGAGAAGGGATAAAACACATTGGGTGAGAAAGAGACGTGAAGAAGTCTTGGGGTTTGTTTAGAATGAGTGGTTTTATTGCAAGGGCCATAGAAACGGCAGTGTTCTAGCAGATGATTTGTTATTGAGTTGTACAAATAATGACAGATTGTGGATCCTGACAGCCAGGCTGCAGGCAGTAGAGATGTCTGGACACTTCTGAGTATGTTCTATTAATTTTGGAATATTAGATGGAATAACCTGGTGGCTGGTTGATATGGTTAAATTTGAATGGAGAATAATTGTAGAGATTATTCTCAGTTAGGAGTCCTTGCAATCCTCGAGTATGATGATGAATTTCTGAACTCAGACTCGCAATGGATAACGAGGAGGAATAGCATATTTTTTTGTTGTTTTTTTGTTTGTTTGTTTGTTTTACCTTGCATTTCCCCTTATTGTGATTGTTTTTATTCTACTGAGGTATAATTTATGTATCATCAAATTCACTCATTTCAAGTATATACTTCAGTGATTTTTGGTAAATATCATGAGTTGTACAACCATCATCAAAATCCTGAATAAGGACGTTATCATCACAACAGTAAGATTTCTCATGCCCTGTTTATACTTAATCTCAATTTCTACTCCCCGTCCCAGGCAAACACTAATCTATTTTCTTTCTCTATAGATTTGCTTATGCTAGGCGTTTCATATAAATAGAATTATACAACCTGTAGTCTCTTGTGTCTGGCCTCTCTCAGTTAACATAATGTTTTTGAGGTTCATCCATGTTGTAATATGATTAGTAGCTTAGTCTCTTATATTCATAAATTGTAGTATTTCATTGCTGGATACACCACATTTTTTTTAATCAGTTCATGAGTGGATGGACATTTGGTTGTTTCCAACATTGGACTATTATAAATAACACACAATGAACATTCACATGCAAATCTTTCTGTGTATATATGTTTTCATTTCTCATGGGAGATTCCTAGTAGTAAGATGGTTGAGTCATACGGTAGGTTTATATTTAACTTTTAAAATGTATCATTTCCCATTTCGAAGGGCACAAAATTAAAGCTGTGAAACATAGAACTAACCACATGGCCCAGCAATTTCACTCCTAGATATATACTCAAAATAATTGAAAACGGGTGCTAAGACAATAGCCAAGAGGTGGGAATAACCCAATGTCCATCAACAAATGAATGGAAAAACAAAATGCAGTCCATCTACACAATGGAATATTATTCAGTTATTTAAAAAGTGAAGTTCGGATACATGCTACAATGTAGAAGAACATTGAAAATATTGTGCGAAGTGAAAGAAGCCAGACACAAAAAGTCACATATTGTATGATTCCATTTATATGAAATATCCAGAACAGGCATATACATAGAAACAGCATGTAGACTAGGGCTTGTCAGGGGCTGAGAGGAGGGGACAGTGGGGAGTCATTGTTTGATGGGTTTGGGGTTTTCTTTTGGGGAGATGAAAAATTTCTGTAATTACATAGTGGTGATGGTTGTGCAACATTGTAAAGGTACTTAACGTCGCTGACTTGTACACTTTAAAATGGTTAAAATAGTTATATGTATTTTACCACAATAAAGACAAATTAAAACTTTGTGTGATCCACAAACTGAAAATTCTAAAATCTACGCGAGTAAAGTAGACTGCTTTGCTTTGAAACACTGCTGTTAGGAAGTCAGAATGGCCAGGGAAATGATCTTTTCTCAGAATCAATTGACTGTCCTCATTAGCATCACAGCTCACTCATTCAGTGTCTACTATGTGCATACATAGGTCTAAGGGCTTTACAGACATTCTCTCTAATTTTCATAGTATTCCAACTAGGCAGGTATTATTATCCCCAATTTTTAAGATTAAGAAATAGAAGTTAATATAATCGTCCTCAGAATTAGTAAGTGCTGGAACTGGGAGTCCAGAGACATTCTCTTTTACTCTAAGGCCTATATTACATTTTGTTCTCCCCAAAATACTATATTTTGTCCTTTGAAAACCATTTAAGCAGGTCCTAGCTGGAAGGCACCATGCACAAAAGAAGAGTAAAACAAAGCATCATTATTGGAGAAAGCAGAAGACACTGGAAAGGGGACTCTATGATTGGGAAGCTCAGTGTTTTAGGAAATTCACATTGTGTTTAATGCGAGTGGACCCCTGGGGATACTGAAACAATGAGTATAATTTATCCCATATTGTAACATGACAGCTCCTAGCTCGGGATATGCTCACTATAAGCTGATTTCAAATATCCTGGCATCCTTCCAGGAAGAACACAGACTTGCAAGTTCAATTACATGGCACTTCAAGTGGAACCGTGTCCTGACATTGAATGGAGGGATTAGAGTTGACTGCCAGGACAGCAACCAGTTTCAAAAAAGGATTATTATTTTTAGATCACTTTAAGCACCCAGAGGACCAGCTTACCCCTGTGCTTGAAAATATTGCAAAGGCTAAAGGACTTAATACTTAGTGAGCCTTAGTAGAAAAATATAAGTTGTGTGAAGTGGTTGTATTCAGGGTCTCAATAGAAAGTTAAAACTCTGGCACTCCACATTGTATTGAGTGGTTAGATGCTTAAATTACAATCAGTCTCCTATACTGTGGGTTAGAATTTATTTGACATAAAGATTTACCAAGAGTTAGAAAACTATGAAATTTTTTTTTGAAAAATACTTGACTATCCTAAAAGAAACAAAGAAAAAACATCTCCAAGCTTAAGTCAATAGAATAGAGAGGTTAGAAAAGATATATGAATTATTTTATTATGACATTGCTTCCTGAAATTATTAGTAAAACTTACATTGGGTTGAAATTTTTAAAATATGAAATATTTATATCTGTGAATTTTTAAAAGTTAAATCAATTACAAATAATTTCTCAAAATCTCTTGTATACATTCAGATATATACCCACAATGCCATGCACTTCCTTCAGATCACAAGATGAAAGGGGTAAGTTAAGGTTCTTCATGTTTTAGTTTAATTGCAGTCCCACTTTCCCAGGCTCAAAGTGTATATGGAGAACCCTAACAGTAATTCCATTTTCAAACATCTATGTTGAGGTCATCCTCCAATCTTTCCTCAATTTCTCCAGGTTAAAGGAAACTAAGACCTTAAGATGAAAGACATTTTCCTGTTAAAACTGTTAGAGAATGCTTCCTTATTTAGAGTGATCAAAATGTGGTCTCTTTTACCTTCCACAGATTGTTTGTGGTGAAATCTCATTATTTTCCATTTCTCTCCCTTTGAATTCTGTGAACGAACAATTGTTTGAAACCTTTCTCACTATTTCTTACACCTGGAAGTTCATTCCCTATCATCTAGGATGTTCTCTTCTCTTCATTTGACCAGATTGTTAGAAGTAGCATTTCGAGGTGTGTGCTGGAGCTCCCTGGAGTGGGCAGCGCCATCTTTTCCCCACTCTGTTCAATGACATCACATTGATAGCTAGAATTCAGCTATCAATTTCTGTGGGAGTATTCACACCACAGAAATCAGCAAATGCTGCCTAATAAGAGCCTTAATCCTCTCCCCATCCCCCAGAACTGATTGTTAAACTTTAACCAGCACATTATTGATAGAAAGAATCCATGTGGGACGCAGAGAGAATGATGCTGTAAAAATGCACAGTTGACTCTTCTGGCAGGTATTACTGGCAAACTTTATTGTGGATGCATAGCTGGGGCTCCAGAGCCTGCCTTCCAGGAACTTGTGTTCTTAGGGAGACTCCACAGAGTTATGTATAAAATGTGTGATTAGGATTTTTCTACTTTAATTAAAGTGAGGAAATTTTCTCCCATTCTTACATAAAATATCAGCGAGATACCATATTCTATGGATCAGAGACAGACTGGTTGAGCTGGAATATGGTTCCTAATTTTAACATTATGTGCTCTGTTTAGACTAGCATTTCTCTTTAGTTAGCTCTTGAATTGTTATTATTATTATTATTTTTTAATATTAGGAAACTCCCCATAAATTTGTAGGTAGTTCTTTTTGAGAATAATATGGATCCAATTTCCTAGCAATCCACCAGAGAATGTTGATTTTTTAAAAATGATAGTATCTTGTGAAGCTCTCTACTGCTGTACATTACTTTGTTCTTGAAGGAATGCTTAAAAGAAAATGACAAATAACATATTTTATGGTCATAGCACTGGAATGTTAAAAACATGTATGTTAGAGCAAATGATCACTATTTTGTAAAAAAAAGAAATGAGTTTCCTTGGATCTCATAGATGTGTTTGCAAACACTGAATATAAAATTTCATACACTGTTAGAGCATGCTTTGTTAATGAACTGAGATTTATGTATTATTAATATGGCTCCTACCACCACACTCATTGCATAAAGCCTCATGGAAGAAAAGTGGAAAGTGAAATGGTTTTAGCTCTAAAGGCATTCTGGTATTTTTAGGAAGACCATCTAAATGTACCAAGATGAAAACTATAAAGTAAATTATATGATAACAGACTGGAAACCTAACATAAAGTCCATTTAGAGTTAGGAGAATTTTCCATAGGTTAGATAAGATTGCAAGAGAGAACTGAGCTTGATCTTTGTGCCAAAGAAGTAATTTTTGATCATTTATTTTATTCCTTGAAATAGTATCTCTTCCAAGTAATCATGAAGATAGAAAACCAAGAGTCTCGGGTACCTTGTATATGACCCTCCTTTAGAAATGTGAGGGTGTAATTCACATACAACTTACATAGGCCCTATCTATATGAGTTATACTTTCAAAACCTTTTTTTTTTTAGGACTGTGGTCTTTAACATGATAAAGAGGTTTCTGATGTGTGGATAACATGCTCCGTATTGTTGAAGTTCACTAATAACTTTGATCTGTTAGGCATGGCCTCTCTGTGACATTTCTTGGTGTGTGTTCTGTCCCTGGCGAGAAACAGTCACTATCAGCGACGCCAGGCCTTTTCTGTGGCTGCTGGTGGGGCAAGTCCTGCTCTAGTCCAGAGTCCGAGTCGGAAGATTTGCTCTTGAGAATGAGCAAATTCCCGTTTCTGCGGTTGATATCTAGCACGTACTTACCATGTTCTTTCAGGCAATTCTACGCTTGCACTAACTGAAACTAAATAAATAAATAAATAAAATTTTTAATCACTTACAAAAAAAAATGCCAGGAGTAATTTGGTTAAACAAACTGATTAAAAAATATAGAGCTACAGGGATCATATTATGTTATGGGAAAAACCAAACTAATAAATCATACTGTAAACTAATAACACATACTGTTGACCTTAGACATGAAAAAGTATATCCTGAAAGTATTACTTTTTTTTACCTTTTTTTCCTAAAGCTGTGTTAAATCGTTACCTTAGTTCAAAGTGGGGAAAAGAAGCCGAAGCCAAAACCTGCTACCAGAAGTGAAGTTGACAAGTATGTTCTTTCATGATTACTTTGTATTAAGGCATAAAATTCCTTTTCTGTGTAAACAGGGCTTTTAAGAATCTGGAAAGGAATGTTAAACAGCAGGTGAAGGTTGAAACCTTGAGGCCAAAGAAGACATTAAGTAAACTTAACCCACCCAAATTACCTTGGGATTTGAATAAATCTAGAGTCTGAAAAGAATACCTCAGGCTCTGCTAGTCACAGTGAATTAATATGTGAGTTAACTGACGCTGTACTATTTGCATGGAGAACTTCTGGGAGTTTTGAAAAGACAGAAATGCAAAGAAAGCTCCACTGGGCTCTACCTTTGAAATTCTACTTCTGAAACTTTTAAGGGGATATGAACGTCATAACTTACCAATTGTGGAAAAAGTACCCTTAGAAATTTTTACATAAAATGTCTACTTTTACATGAAAACCAAGGCAGACCAGATTTCTAAGGGCAACTACACTACATATATCTATTTAATTCTGCTAGCCATAGGATAGACACATCAAAACATTTTTTTAATGGTTAATCTTTAGTTAATAAATAGTATGTTAATATGTTTTTCTGTATTCAAAATCTTCTTGGAAATATTTAACCTCATAGGAAATTACCAAACCTATAAAACTGAAACATTTAATGGCACAACTAAAACTATATTTTTTGGTTGTTTATGCTGATGAAATAATGTGTGCTATGCCATTATAAATATTCACATCATTTCACATGTCTTCCTTCCACCTTGCAGTAAATATTTCTCACCAGGCATGTGGAAGGGATATTTCTAGAAGATAAAAGGATCGCTCAGGGTCACTGGCTTCAAAATAGAGCCCAAGTTCAACCCTGGGAGAACTGTCATGATTTCACTGTCAAAGGGAAGTGGTATCCCCAATTAGTGAGGTCTCCTGTTGAAAGTCTTCCTGGCACTGAAAATATTGAACTTTCTGTAACTCATTACGGACTCCAACAGAAGAAACTGGCATGCAGTGTTGACAATAACAGTAATAGAATAATAAGCCAGCATCATAATGAGAGTTGCCTTTACATATTGAAAATGTATTATTTGTAGAGACTGTGCTGTGTTCTTTACAGCTACATATTATCTTATAAAATCCTTATATACGATAGGTATTTGATGCCAGTTTCACAGCTGTAGAAACTGCTGTCAAGGGGCTGAGTAATCTCCCAAGGTAGCAAAGTCAGGGTATAGCAGAGCTGGATTGGACAGTTCCGCATGGCTCCACAGCCTGCATTCTTAATTCTAGTAAGCTATTGCCTTTCCCTACATGTGCCACCACCCACAATTGCCCAAGCCACCTGGGCACCCAAGGGGAACTATATCCTTGGAATTGTAAGAAGTCATTGCATGTACACATGCATATGTGGCTTAAAACTCAGAGTGACTGTCCCCAGTATAGACAGACAGTGCAAGCAGAGATGCCAAACAATTTTCCATGAGACCGTTGATATATCCCCATAACAGGACCCTGACGCTGTGTGCATGCTTGATTAAAGGAATGAAACAAGCTGGGGGACTCTATTTTCCCTGCATTTGTGGCCTGAAAGAGATATTTCAGCCCACTTATACAGCATTCCATTAGGAACTAATTTCTTCTATTTTGAAAAGCATAATATTGCTAATTTCTGGCCCACACTGTTCATGATGAATGTCGGAAATGCACTTCTAGTGTTTCTTTAAAAATTGTAATTGACACTTATTCATTATTATTTATGTATCATTGATATATTCATATCAGTATTCGTATCGATATCCTGGAATATTTGCTAAGCACCTATGCTGGGCCAAATGGAAATATGCAGTGCTGAGGTGAAGGGGTGTGGGTGGGAGGACAATTTTGATTCTAAATGGAGTCTTTAAGGATGAAGAGATGTTATCTATGCTTAATGGAAAAGAATTTTTTTTTAAAAGTTAAGAACATTTAAATAACATCGCAGCTAAGTATTTTGGGGGTTCTGTATGCTTTTGTATTTGAGGATCTGTTAACTGGAAGGTTATTAAGGAATCTAAACAGGACTATTATGGGAGTGAATCTGTACACCACAACACTCCAAAAATTCTATCTGTAAATAACTATTCTGATCCAAGTCTTGAATAACTTAAATGGTGTTGATTGATATGATTTTGAACAGGGCTAGCTTGTTTCTCTGTGAAAATCTGGAGACTTCACATAGGAATATTTCTTCCTAGAGATGAAAGAGAACCCTTATTTAGTTAAACACAGTTGACAGATGACTTAATAGATGATTTACACATAGGGTGATCAGATGCGTACCAAGTATACTCTTCATGAATTGAAACAATTCTTCCTCCATAACATTAAAAAAAAGGGCATCTTAGCACATTTGCATGTCATGGTCAAAATGTGATTGTTAGAGTACAAATGAACTTGACTCCATTTTAACATCTTGCTGTGCAACTGATAAAAGACAAACCTTTTTCATTATTTACTTTTGATTTATTTTTGCGTTTTTCTTAACAATCAAGATCCTTCAAGCCAATGTTTAAAATGAAGATTAAATCTTGTACTGTCCATAGGAAAGTTCTGTAAATTCTGTATCCTTGCACATTATTTGTTTAGCTATGGAGGCAGTGGGGCACGGATGTTTGGTAACCAGCTCACTTGAACAAGTTTGCAAGGTTAAACATAAAAATGTGACCTGCATAGAATATTATACTGAGTCTGTGCAGCATAATATATATATGTGTGTGTATATATATATATATATATATATTTTTTTTTTTTTAATTTAAATTTAGGCTAAACCGAATGTCATAACTATTCTGAGAAGTCAAGACGATGTACGGTGGAAAGAATGAGCACTGGAGTTCTACAGATACAGACCCCAGTTCAAATCTGTGTTTGTGGTTTTTCGCTCTAAGATACTGGGTAATTAATATGGTCTCTCTGAACGTAGTATTTTTACTCATAAAACCAACTTTATCCGGGGGTAGGAAAGATGAACTGAGATCATGTATACGCTCACTGCTAAAAATGATAGCTTTGAACTTGTTCACAGCTGCTCCAGATCGTCCTGGGGTCTTGGAAAGGTAGTCCAACAGAGTCCCATTCAGTCAGCAGATCTTTCCAGGGTGCCTGTTGGGTGCTGAGGACTGTGATAGCACTGGGAACACAATTGTGACGGGGCTCTGCCTAAGTCCTTCAGGGGTCCCCAGTCTGCGGAGAAGCTGGCCGGCCTACGATGAGTGCTGTGATGGCAGTAGAATCACAAAGGCCAGGCTGCTCTGATTAACTTTCGTGTTTGTTTTTACATTCTGTCTCTTATACAAGCAATGAAACTGATGCTTTTTCTGCCCACCTGGACTTCGGGGTTTTTGTTTTTTTTTCCTGTCGGCTCAATGGTTTTTGGTAGCCCCACTCTTCGTATTCCCAAATTCCCAACTAAACTTAGAGTCAGGACAGTAACACACGATGGCTCTTTTATAAAGTTGAATTCAAGCCATATCCCTTAGTCAGCAGTTGACTTGGCTGGGACTAGGAGGCCGGAATATCGTCTCCGGAAACAAGTGATAAATGAACATATTTACATTAGTTCTGAGAAATCTGGGAGGATAGCGTCATTATTAAGAGCTATCTATCTTTAATTGAGACTCTTTGAGTCTGCTAACTTGATTCCAAATTCAGGCAGGAAGAGTTATAAGGCATCACCCTGGCTTACTGTCCGCGTGGGAGCCTGTGTGTCTTCCAGAGCTGGACTTCTTTTCACCCCAAGCAGAGATACTATACAGCATACAAATAATTCTTCAACTTACTTTCCTGTACTGTTCTTACGTGCTCACTTATTCATAGAGTGGAACATATTTTATAGCTAGGCCTCCTTACTAAATGGTCATGACTTTCCTCAAAGACTGGAAGTTGTTCCTAACTCATCAGTAAAGTCTCCGGAGCTTGTATTTACTTTATCTGGGATTATTCTTCACAACATTGTCACAGCTGTGACCTGGCTGTTATTTCGTTCAATAATGATAGAAGTAAAACTAATTATCTTAGCTGTAACTATTCGCATTTCCAGGAAGAGTGCCAGAGGTTTCAAAGAAAGCACTGTTTTAAAAATTCTCTGTAGACGTCCATATACACACATACATATATACACAGTCTATATTCCTCTAAACCATTCTAACAAGTATTTGCATCAGTATAACCAAACTCACTTTTTTTTTATATACCCATTATATATACATCCATTTTACGTAAGGAAAGAAAAACAATATTCATTTATCAGCCTAATTTAAAGTTAACATCTATTATTCTTACAAGAGGATACTTTACCCTCATTCAAATGAAAACAACCACAGAGGATTTAGCCTTCCTTTTTCCAGAAGGAGTGAAGATTAGAAAAAATATAATTTTGAATTTTGGTTTTCCTCCACGCATGCCCTGTTGCCATCATTGTTTTAGTTTCCCCCAGTATCATACTTTAATAACCAGTCTGCCAAAAGTGAGAGTTTCCCCAACGTTAAACTCCTAAAAGACTCCTTGGCTGAAAGGAATTACAGAGTACAGATAAGGACCTTGCTTACATGCAGTGGGTCTACTGAATATACATATACATGTGGATGTTAGTAAGCAGTATCTTTATTTGACTGTTCATGGAAAATGTTGACACTTATCTTTGATTTTTCAGAATGACTTTCAGGTTGTCTGTTGTTATGGTCTGAATATTTGTCCCCTCCAAAATTCATATGTTGGAATTCTAGTACCTGCTGTGATGGTATTTGGAGGTGAGGCCTTTGGGAGGTGATTTGGTTATGAAGGTGGAGTCCTCATGAATGGGATTAGTGCCCATTCTTTGAGAGCTTCCTTACCCCTGCCACCATATGAGGCTACAACAGGAAGTCTGCAACCTGACCATGCCGGCACCCTGATTTCAGACTTCCAGCCTCTAGAACTGTGAGATGGATACATTTGTTTTTAATAAGCCAGACAGTCGATGGTATTTTGTTATAACAGCCTGACTGGACTAAGACACTTGCAGATACACATTTGTTTCAAATCTGTTGAATTCTTAAATAAGATTTTGAGAGGATTGACAGATAAAACTATTCTTAGAAAGGGATTTAGTACAGCATTGAAACGACATGCTTTGCTGACTTTCTAGGCTTAGTGCATTCATGCATTCATTCATTCATTCATTCATTCATTCAGCAAACAATTATTAAGCATATTCTGTTGTAAACCGCTCTGTGGAGTACTGGGAATCTGGAAATGAAAATTTACTTCTTGCCATTAAAGAGCTTATAGTGTGATAGGAAGGGCAGTTGAATGAACAGATGTCTGTGAGAGCCCAGAAATGCTCTGACAGATATATACACAGCGTGCACATGGGAGGAGGAGGCATCTAATGTAGCCTACAGGGTGAAGAGTGATCAAAGACAGCTTCCAGGAGAAGGTGGCCTCTGGGTTGACGGCTTGGTGAGTTATTGGGAAGATTCACTAACACGGAGGGAGAGAACAGTCTGCCTGGCAGCCCATATGCAGTTCAGCACAGCTGGAGACTTAGATGGGAAAGGGGGTGGGTAGAATGAAGGCTGTATGTTGGAGTTCTGGGTCATAATCAAAGTGGAAACAATTTATTGAGTGCCTAGCATCGTAATTTATAGATATTATTTCTAATCTTTTTATTGAAAGCATGCTTATTCTTTTTATTCTTTCCACAACTGAAGAGAAACTTGGGGAGTCTAAGTGACTTGACCCCGAGGCCACATGACTAATGAGTAACACACACACAAAAAGATTCAGACCCAATCTTGTCTCCAAAGTCAATATCCTTTCTACTGACTTGCAGGGTTGGGGGGTTGGCTTCCCAGGATTGTTCATGACATGTTTATATCCTGCAGGCCTTGAGGACACTCTAAAGATTCCATCACTGGCCCTTACTTCCTCCTCCTGACAGACATGTCTGGGCACGGAGTTTTTGCAATATTACTATTAAATTTTTATGAAAACCTAACACAAGTTTTGATGATTCAGAGTAATTTTTTTTTTCTTTAAATTACTTTACTTGAATGCGTTCATTATCCACAATGCTAATTTACATTCAGGTTTAGTGTAAATAATTTGCTGGACTGGCCCTGGATTAGCAAAACCAAGAAGCAGCAAATAGTGATGTAATGTAATTGACAGAAAACTGGATTAGGAGTCCAAGTGGGGGCATAAATCAATGTCTGTCGCAGTTTAAGCATTCGATTTGACTAATACAATGGTTGATTACATTTTCTGTCCTCTAGAAAGATCATAGGCTTCAAGGTCATAGGATTCAAGACCCAGCTCTACCTGGGAATTTTCTTAGTCTCAGTTTCTTCATTTGTAAAATAGAGAAAATTGTTTCATAGGAATAGTGTGAGTATTGAGTAGAGGTACATGTTCCTGGTCTATAGCAGCTAACAGATTGCCCATTTCCTTTCTTTTATTCAGACAACACAGTCAAAAGAAGGCTAACTATTGAAGACTTTTCTACCTCATGGTTCTGAATTAAATGCAACTGGGTTATAATTGTGGGAAACAAAACTTACTCTAATTCCGTCCCCTCAGTATCAGTCTGCCTCAGTTGAGATGCCCTACTTTGGTACTTTAGGAAGAGATCAGATTTTCGAAGAGAAGGAAATTTAACAGAGGAATTTCTGTGTGAGGAGACTATAAGTCAACCTCTTCCTAAATGAGGAAGTCCTCTGTAACCCACTGCTTGCTCTTGCCCCCAAGATTTCAGGCAACAGCTCCTTCCGGAAACTTCCTGTTCCCCCCATCTTTTATTACTGCTCTAGAACAATGCCTTCTCATTTTGAGCTGCATGAAACTTTCATAGGTATGCCTTAATTTTACTCTTGACAAGAAAGAACTCTAAATTTCTCTCCATCTTTTCAATCTTCCGTTACATAGCTCAATCACTCTTTCCTCTGTCTTTCTGATGAACAATAAACAACTTCTTCAATCATCCTTTAGGTGACCCTCTTTCTAGACCTGTCACCATTTTAATCACCTCTCCTTCCAACATACGAAACCTAAGCACAAAACTCTAAGCTGATCAGCAATGTACAGTTCACCTGTTAACCTACAGGAGTTTATCGTCCTTACATAAAAGATGCCGACTACTGAGATAGCTTTTTCACTACTGTGTTTTCCCAAAAATAAAGCCTAGCCAGACCATCAGCTCTAATGCATCTTTTGGAGCAAAAATTAATATAAGACCTGGTATTTTTTTAATATAAAGACCAGGTATATAATATAATACAATATAGTATAGTATACTATAATATAATACTGGGTCTTATATTAATTTTTGCTCCAAAAGACACATAGTATAATACAATATAGTATAATATAATATAATACTGGGTCTTATATTAATTTTTGCTGATAGTCCTGCTAGGTCTTATTTTTGGGGAAATACGGTATGTGCCCACTGCACTGCTGGTATACACTAAAATTGTAGTTACCTAAAGCCTCCCCCACACCCCACACACATACTTTTTTTTAAATATGAATTGCTATGTGGCTATGTCTCTTTAATTTTCTATTTATGTGAATTTTGAAAGCATAGTAGAATATTTTACAATTAATTTCATTGGGTTAGTTTCAGGCTCTTGAAAGTTTTGAAAAGGTATTGTGGTGAATTGTTTTACCTCACTTGCTATCGATGTCCTGTCTCTTCTACAAAAGTGGCCAGACTTTACCTCCACTCATTTCCTTGGCTGGGTCATATGCTGCGTGATTGTATGTGGTAGTCAGCCCTGAGTCTGGTGCTCGGCCAAATGAGTCGTTACAGTCTCCCAATATTCCAAGGCTAAACTCAGTGTGGCAGGTACCCTGATTAACTTGATTTGTATTGTCTCTGGGCTTCAAAGGCATTCTAAAGAGAACTGTTTCCTAGGAGACTTGTGATCTTTAAAAATATTGAGGCTGCCTTTTCAAGACAAGGCTTTATTAAATTGATATGTTTAACTAACTGGCAGCGACCATAAGATGAATTATGTTTAACATCTAACCTGCAGTATTGCTATGGGTTTGAGGCAGGGCTAAATAATTTGGCTCTGAAGTTCATTGTCAAAAAGTATCCAGGATTTCCAGCGTTTATCTCAATTAACATTGAAAGTGTATAAAATTAAGTTACATATGTTATTAGAATTATTCTTTTTTTCTCTTGAAAGTTTTGGCTTTTGGATTTCCAGACCTGGCAGGAAATCTCTTTGGCTCTTCTGCTGCTTGATCCTAGCTGTTTTCACAAAATGCAAACACATGCAAAAACATTGTAATAAACCTCAATGTTCAGTCGTGTTCAGGAAGACTTCAAACGATGTTTGCTTTGAACTTGGTTCTAAAGATGGGCATACCTTCAGGAGAATGGAAGATATCTTCTTACGTCTGTGATGTGGTTTGGCCCTTTTCAGGGCCCCAAAGTAAGCTTTGTTCTGCAATGCACATTAAATTCACTTTGGGGGCTAAGAAGTAACAGAAATTTCCTCCTAGAGAACATCTTGGGGATCTAGTCCCCAAAGCAGCAAGGGTGTCAGACCACAAAGGAAAAACTGTACTTCGTCAAAGACACTTAGAACATCATCATGAGCCCCATACCCTGTGCCCTGTCTTAGATTTAACGAAGCCTTCAGATTGTGGTCAAGTTGTTGGGTGTTGGGTGATCGGTATAAACTCTCGTATCATTTTGTAGTTTACAAAAAGGTGAGACCAGGCAGAAGGGGTGTAGTATGTATGCCCTGTAATTAGCAGAACATGGTTGCAAAGATACCTTCTGTAAACAGGTTTCTTTACATCCCTTCCTACTATGTTTCGCTTCTAAGTTTTACCCAGCTTCCCTGATAATCACGCTGCAGAACATTCTGCCTGTTCTAGAGAGAAACTTTGCTTTGATCTCTCCTCAGATAGACCAGTTTATCTGGTGGGGCTGATGCTCTCTCTTTGATAGGCAATTCCAGTGGATCTTACTCCTTTATAGTTATTAGGTTGGTGCAAAAGTAATTGCCGTTTTGCAATCATTTTTAACCTTTCCAACCACAATTACTTTTGCACCAACCTAATATTTTTATATTCTCTCTTTAGTTTATTGTGGCCATTATCCAACTCAAAACAAACATAGTCAATTTTTCAAATGTCTTTTTCTAGTTCACATTTGGGATATAGTTTCTAGGATCCTAAATGGATCTAGGATCCTAAATTATGACCTTTCAACCTATCTCTTGCTACTAGAATCTCCCTGATGCTGTCTTTTTTTTTTTTTAAATATAGTCTTTGTCCCTTTTTTACATAAAGTTTTTTTCCTTCTGTGCTTCTAACCACATCTCCTACTATCTCTTGATTATTCAGCATCTCAAATTGGAAATGTGTGCCTTTTGTAATAATCCTCATTCATTCAATACATATTTTGGAGTGACTCTTAGATGCCAAGCCCTGTGCTAAGTACTAGAGACAGGAAAAAGACAGATGTGTCTTCCATCAGAGAACACCAATGGTACCCTTAGACCAACCTTCGCCCCTCTGCACGGGATGAAGAATCCCTTGGGTCAAGGGGACATATCCACCTGGAGGCGGACCATGTGCTAGGTACCAGGATCCTGGAATCTGCTGCCCAGGTGATCCCAAGCCTGCTTCCTGGACCTGCCTCGGGCTTTTTCCCTAGTCCATCCTCCTGGAAACTCAAGGCCTCAGCAGTGCGCAAGAGGCAGCTGCTTTGGGAGGGTATAAACGAGCTTGGAGATGCAGGCAGGGATAGCCACAGTTGTGCTCACAAAGCCCGTTGTGGTGCAGTGAGGGGTGGGGGAAAAGAGGGGCATCTAGGGTTGGGGCAGCACAGCCTTCCTGCTCTCCCCTTTCTGCCAAGTTATGGTATAGAATGAGAAGGAATACAAGGTTCTGAATTTGAAGCTACCCTGCCAAGTCTGATTGAAAGTCGGAATATATTTTACGTTATAGTTTGTTGGCAATGTGGACCTCTGTTTGACCACCTGCCTCAGGCCCTACACATGTTAAAAGTAGGTCTCTGGAGCTGATGAGGTAGTAGAGATTACTTCAGGCAAAGACAGTCATTGTGGCAAATGCTGTCATTGTAGGGCGCCATGGGAACACGTGGTGATACAGGGTGGGGGTGATGCAAACAGGTGGCTCAGGAATGTCTTCCTGGAACAAGTGGCACTGAACTTAGACTTGCCAAGAGTAGATTCTTACTAGGTAACATCAGGAAAACGGCATGGAATGCACAGTGCAATGGGTTGAGGAGGGAAGGAAGGACAGACAGAAGGAGGAAAGGGTACAGACAGACAGAGACACTGACTGTTGGGGGACCTGGACATTGGACCTGGAGCATGACTGGAGTATTGGAGAGAGTCTTGAGTCTAAGAAGGAGAGATGGTCAGAAATGAAGTCTTGCGAAGGATGCAATCTTATTCTCTTTTCTCAGCAATTAATTTCTCTTGCCTTGTGTCATTCGCTTCTTTCTATTAATAGTACTGATGCCTCAGGCTTCTTAAAGTCCCCTTTATCTCACCATCAGTCATCCTTTCATTGAGCCTTAAATTTACTGCTAAAAACTTACTTGTATGTGAAGCCATTCAATAATTACCTGTCATTGAAAGTGCAAGATTCTTTTAATGAAAGTGACACAAAAATAAGAATAGATAAAATGAAAAATGGCATCTGATTTCCCCACATTTAGGTCCCTCTCCCAGCTGTATTCTCGAAGAATTAAGCATATGTCTAATTTTCCTACCTTACAGAGTACAAGTTTCATTTTCTGTCTTTCATTCACTAAAACCCTCCTGATATTAATGCTAATGCATTTCTTTTGATTAATAATGATGACAGCCAGGGTTTTAGTCTTGTCTTCTATGCTTTGCAGACATTGTTTCAGTTAATCCTCACAATAACCCATAAGGCACTTCGTGTTGTTACCATTTACAGATGAGGAAATTGAGACCTGGGAAGTTATGGAACCTGCTCAATGCTCATGAGCATTTAAGTAGCAGAACTGGGATAAGAACTGTATCCTGCCTTTCTTAAGAGAACAGGATATGGATTAGGTTGATACAAAAGTAATTGTGATGTTTGCAATTATTTTTCACCGTTTAAGCCACAGTTACTTTTGCACCAACCTAATATTTGCTTGACTCCAAAGCCTGATCTCTTGCCTCTCTAGGACGTCACCACCTTTTGCCATCTTCTGTTCACACACAGAATCTAGGCCAAGTCTTAGTCCTGTGACCAGCACATATTAAGCAGAAGCAATAATGTATATAAACACAGGTGGTGCGTATGGACACACTAGTGGGAATTTCCTTTGCAAATTATCCTAGAGACTATAGATAAAAGTTCAGAGTTAGTAATTATGATGCTTAGAATAAGTGAAAGACCCCCTTTACCTTCCCCTCCAAGTCACTCCATTTATTTGTTTGGAGGCACCTCTTTTTTCTTGGTAAATTGATTAGTTCTACACATTTCCCCCCACGCAAGTCACAAGTCTCCTAGTGACGCTGCTTATGGCATCAGCTGCCAAGTTTGTGAGAGGCTAGATCATTTTAATTTATGCATTGTGTTTATTTGGTTTGAACCTTAATTCTGCAGTTAGCATTCTCTTTGGACCACTTAAGGAATCAATTAAAAAGTAAAAAATGAGTCCCCGTCAAATAAATGTAGAAAGGATTAAAAATACACTTTTGAATTTAAAGGTACTTCTGCGTTATACCACATACATTTATTTACTAGGTTGGTGCAAAAGTTAATTGCGGTTTTTGCAATTATTTTTAACCCTGTAACCCGCAATTACTTTTGCACCAACCTAATACATTTATAAGTCAGTGAAAATTTTTTCTTACAAAGTTTACATTATTCTATAGCCCTTTAATGTGTGTTAAATAACGCAAGGGTGTCTGAAATGTGAAATGGGTCTTTTTGTTGTCAAATTAAACACTCAGAGACACATGTTAAAAGAAACAAACACAAATTATTTGTGTCCATGCATCTGTTAGAGAAATATGTTTCCTCCAATGTAGAGAAATGCCTAGTATTGCTACTTATCTAAAAAATCAATAGTTGTTTTTTTTTTAATTAAGGAAATAAGGGCAGTGAACAGGAGAGACATAAAAGTCTTGGTATTTCATGAGCATTGGGTATATCAGTTTTCCCGCATGCTCCCATCTGAGTTACAGTTCAGGAAGTTGGTCACATTAGCCATTTAGCCATTTTGCAAAGACACAGGTTAATTTAATTTTAAAAGAATACATCGTATGTTTGGTTTAAATTATGAGGCTGACATTCATATTTCACTGACCTGGGAGAATTTATACAGGTACTTTACAGATTCCAAAGTGACATCTATTGATTTTTTTAAAAGCTTAATGGAAGAGAATTTAAAGGCTTAATTATTTCAAATGGTAAAAATTGAAATTGCCAACTGATTTTTATGAGGTCAGTGTTATAATTAGATTAGCCTAAGATTAAATCAGAACCATCAGAGTGTCCTTTAACTATATATATATATATATATATATATATATATATATATATATATATGTAGTAATTACATCGTTACGTAGACCAAAAGATTTGGATCAATGAGGTATTACATATGTGATTAGATATATGGGATTAGAGGTAGCCCACAATAGAAGGAGCATTATAAAATTTCATTCTAATGGTTTAAGAGTTTCTTGTGGACCTTACAATTATGCCTGTAACAATATAGTTTCATATGAGAAATGCCCACCAGTTTACTTTTAAATACCTTTTTATTACAAAATACAATACAAGTCTAGAAAAAAATTCACTCAAATCCAATGTATGGCTTAATTAGCTATTGCAGTGAGAACACTACCCAGGTTAACATACAGAACTTTTCTAGACCACTGAGAAGCCCCTTCAGTATTCAGTATGTCCTGACCCAGACACAACCTCTGGCTCTCACCACAAATAAGAACGATTCTAACTTTTAGAATCATAAACTCCTTGCATTTTAAAAGTAGCTTTATCATTCAAACATGCATCTTTGACACTGTTGTTAACCCTGCCAGCTTTTGAAAAATCAGGAATGTCCTTAAGTCTCTTTTCATCTATAGTTTCCTCCTCCATTTCTTGCATTTTCTGGCAAAGAATCCTGGCCATTTCGCCTGTAGAGATAGATTTCCACAGCCTGAAGTTTGCTAACTTCATATTCTTGGTACAGTTCATCATGTTCTTCAGTCCTCTATATTATCCCGGAAATTATCCAGAAACTGGATAAAGGTCCTGGATAGAGGAGACACATAATATCTGGTGTTTCTCATTTTATCATCATAGCAGCTATTGATGCTTCATGCCAATATCTATTCATTGGTAGTTGCAAAGTGGTGATATTTTAATTCTATGATTTCTTTTGTATTTATTTATTGGAATACTTTTGTTAAGAGACCCTTTCCCTCATTTCTTATTGAATTAGCCAGGAATTCTGTTCTCAGAAGAAAGGCAGGATACATACCAAAACTTGGGAAGAAAAATTAATGAAAACAATCTTTGCTCTCCAGCAACTTAGAGCTTAATGGGAAAGAAAGCATGTAACCAGGGATTATAATAAAAGTGTAAAGATGCGCAGTGTCACAGGAGCATATAAAGACGTGAATGACGGGATCAGGGCAGGAGGCAAGACAACCTGTAGGTGGTTGGATCAATGGCGATACACACATGTACAAAATAATAGTGTTGCTCTTGGCAGTTGCATAACTCTTTGAAGCTTTTAGCACTCTTGTACATTCACAATCTCATATGAAACAGAATCCTGTGGTTCTGTGGTCTATACTTTATATACGAGGAAACTCACCTTCAGAAAAAAGTTGTGACTCCTCAGTATCTTATGGCTGATAATTTGCTGTGTTGGCACAACAAACCATTTTCGAAAGAATTAATGAATATTACTTCTTGTACACGATAGTGAAGCAATATTAACCATTGATAAATTAATCAACACATATTAGAGAAGACACACATGACTACTACAATGAATAGTTCAAGGTCAAATGGATTTTCTAAAGCCAATTGACCAATGATATATATCTCCGTTTATTTTTTTTAAAACAATGCGATTAAATATTAACACAAGATATCCATTCTTACAGCCTCACCTTCTCATCTTGTCCCTCTCTTGTCCAGCATCCACTGATGAAAGTTACCACTCTAGCAAACAGGGAGCCTCTCATTCCCATTTTTTTAATGTGGAATTGAAGGAAAATATAGAATTATTATTATTAATATTATTATTATTTTGCAACTGAATAACCACTTTTCAGAAAATAACAAGAAACACCAAAATGCCTTCCATTGCTTAAAATTTAACATTATTAATAGTCATTAATCCCATAATTGCCCGTTTCCTTCTTCATTCTTTAAAGGTAAGTTTTTAAATCAAAGACATTACCACAAAAGGAACTATTTAGCTCAACATGAAAAAAAATTGGAAGAAAAATGTAAATTGCTTTTATTTCAATTTGAAAGTCGGTTATGTGCTTAGGGATTGAGTATTATTCATCCCTCTGAGGGGACAAATTTGACTTCTGATCACGCTTTAGGTAGCTGATTACTGGTACAGATACAATTTGCAGCATTAGCGGAACTTAAAGGCAGAATGAATCTGAACATCTTATTTTGAAACACCACTGTTAGCCCTTAGCAGTGTTAAAGCAGTCAAGTATCTTCTCAACTCGATAAAGGTGTCATTTTCAGAGAAAGATGGTCTGCACTGGTGCAATATTTGTTCATAAGACTGTGGGCAAATCTTCAGAAAGAAATTTGAACTTAATTTGAAAAATCATTGAGACCAATTAGAAACAGCCTCTGTTCATATATGTAAGTCTCAAAACAGGCATAATATTAATTTGTTGACTACATCAATTATTTGAAAGACTTCTGAGCTTTTCAAAAATGTCTGAGTTTCTAAACTATTGCACCCAGTTTTTCACTCGTTGTAAATAGATCACGTCCTATTCTTTTGAGCATCAGTAGTAGCTGCTGCCAAAAAAGTTTGCCGAAGTTTGGAAAACTGAACTTCAATCTCTCTATCATCTGTCACAAATTTAGTAACCCTGAATAATAATGCAGTTAGAAAACAACATTTAACCATCCTATTGCAGCTACATTATGGGAAATTATAGTATAAAATTAGGAAATGGCATATGATATTAATTTCTGCATATCTAAAAACACAGGACTCATTTTAGTGCGTAGCGTATAATTGGCGCTCTTCATTGTAATGCTTGTGGTTTTATATATTTGCTCTGTTGTGTCTGGGCACTTGCACAAAATCTTTCTTCAGCCTCCTATGAGTCCCCGTCCCAAATGGCTCCGTAGTCTGGCTAATTGACTGAGTGTTGAGAACTACACATAAAAATAATTTCCTCAACTTTTAATCTCTCCAATTCATCTTCTTCATTACATGTATCCAGTGGCTACAACTGTTCCCAGCACATGCAAGATCTTAATACATGCTTGTCATATAAATGAAAGCCTAGGTGCCTTTTCCTCTTTTTTTTTTCCCCATAGCACCTTGGGCTTACTTGTGCCAAATTAACTTTTGCTCTATATTCTAATAACTTGTATATTTGTTTTCTCAAGATGAACTTTTTATGGTGGGGATTAGTTCTTATTCACCAACTTGTCCCCACATGTAGCACAGTAGGTGGCAAATAGTAAGTGCTTACTAAATACTAGTGGGGTAAATAATGTGTGAAGTTTTACAGGTCCCTTGTGTTCAGAAATGTCCTGGCCATTCATATCAATCGAGCTGCCATTCTTCTATGGGTTCTAAATACCTTAGGTACTTCGTAAGAGGGTGTTCTATGTGTTACGATTATTGTTTTGTTTCATTTGAAAACAAGTGGGGAGAAATATTCTGATGGAAGGTGGGGTCTCATGAAAAATTATTTCAAGGAAATTAATATCAGAGGCATAAATGTTGGTGAATAAACATACTCAAATGCAAATGCAAGGCTTTATGCAGTTTGTCTAAGGACGAGTAAGAGATGAATAAAAAATACTTACTGATTGAAACAAGAGAAGTGTGGTATAGGGAAAAATGGCAATAGATTCTGTGGGGGGAGGGGAGTGTGGGTCTAGTCTGAGTTCTGTCTCTGGGATATTCCATCTCATTGAGAATGTTTCCTTAACTGGAAAATAACTAGGAGAGTGACAAGAGCCTTTGTCTGTAACAGCCATGATCCCATGTCATATGTTAAGCAGTAATCCTATCAGCCTCAGCCTCTTTTTCCTTTCTTTTCCTGAGTTCATAATATATTTTGTAATTCACATTTAAAACATTGTTATCTCAACTGTGGTTATATTTAGATTCGGGATAAGTGAAACCACATTTCAGGAAATACCTTTTCTTCTTCTTCTTCTTCTTTTTTATTAAGGCATCATTTCCATGTATTCTGCCCTTTCTCTCCTTCACATGGCCCGTCTGCCTCCCTTGTATCCCTTCTTCTGGTTTTCAAGGAAAATTGCATTTGGGCATTTTTGATTCATTTGCAGGTGATTACCAAGATATCATGTTGTTAGAATGACTTATTTAAAATGCCAATTCTTTAAAACGAAGGAAAAAGGATGACTGAAGTTGATAGCGACGTGCTTTGGAAGGGATTTTATTTCATTACCGCCCCCAGCAGGGGAAGGAGGGAAGGTCAGCATTTCAGCCGACCCATGATGGAAATGGGGAACCCGAGGCAGACATATTGAATCAAGCCTCGTGATGGGGGTCATCTCTTCTGACCCTAACACTCAGAGATCCTGACGTCTTGTTCTTGGCTTTGTCTCCTTGGCCCTGTGCCACATTTGTAATCCTCTCTGCAAAGTGTTTGTTTTCTCTGTATTTTCCTCCATCTTTTACCCCATGCTCCTCATTCATCAGTGCCACCCCTGTCAGTGATTTATGGATGGCAGTTACAGCCAAACTTCCGTCTGTGTGGCCTTTGAAACAACTGGTGTTGTGTGAGTTACTCCTTTTCTCTGGTGTGGATTTGAAAAGGACCTGCCTGGCCTTGTGGGGAGAAGCAAGCTGAGAAGAAGCCGTATAGGACATAAACGGTGCTTTAGTTACATTTGATCATGTAGAAAACCCGCAGCCATCACCAGGTCTTAGCATAAGACAGCAAGTGTCCAGACAAATGAGGAAAACCACTGTACTCCAGCTCCAAGGAAACAAATCACCCTCTTTGGTGAGCACCCAAGGACTGCTCTATAGCATCTCACCATTAGCCCTCAGATGTTCAGGCAGGTGAGCCGCAGATGCTGGCCCCTCCAGAAAACAGATCTGTCACCTCATCCTCTTACCCTTAGCAACCCAGGCGGAGGGGAAGGGATTATAAGAATGCAAAGGACTAGTTTTTTTCACAGGAAGAGCCAAATTGGAAGAACCCACAGCATTCCTTCTAGACTTGTTGTCCAAATGCGGAGAATGTAGCAAGTTCAACCACAAAAAACGAGTTTATCTGAAGTAAGTTTTCAGCCCTTTCTATATGCTTTGAGTTAAAGTCTTCACAGTTTGGAGGATTTATATGGATTTGATTTTTCCTAATACTGTCTTTTTTAGGTTATGTTAGTGTAACTATTCTATCTTTTTCACTATCTTATCCATAGAAAATCCTACAAGCTTGGAGCATTTGGAAACAGTTAGAGCAGAGAGCATTTTTTTTTTTTTTTTTGCTTGTGGAAACCATGATTTGGGGGGAAAAATATTACCACATCTAAGTTTTTAGGAATACCAGCACTTTATTCCCAGCTTCATTTTTCTTTTCAAATGAGGATGCTTTCTTTCTTTCTTTCTTTCTTTCTTTCTTTCTTTCTTTCTTTCTTCCTTCCTTCCTTTCTTTTTCTAACTCTTTCAAAGTGCTTTGCAGTATAGATCATGGCTTTTCTTAAACTAAATTTAATTTTTCATATTTTAACATTTTCTATTTCAGCAAGGTACAAGAGTGTTAGAGTTGAATCCAGTCTCAGCAATAACTGCCTTGCTCCTTGACTTTCAGCATTTTACTCATCACTTCTCAGCATTCTTCAATTTATTTCTGTATTAAATTGGCCTGAGGTTATCTTACCTCCAGATGAATCGAAGAGCCAATCGAATGACACAATATATGTGAAAGTCCTTGAAAAGTTAAAAAGGAGGGTCCTTGAAGAGTTAGAAACAAATGTAAGCTTTATTCACACTTATTTAGTTATCTTTTAAACACATATGGTGTCCTCGAATTTATCCTTTCATGATATCTCAGAATTTATTTCCAAATGTCTCCGGCATGTAGTATAAAAAGATAATTTATCCAAACTAACAAGTTGTTTGACAATTTTGATCACCAGTGTTTAGATGACTATGTGATGTATGTTTAATTTGTTTTAAAGTTCAATGATTTAAACCTCTGGTTACTAGCACTCAGTGAAATGCTAGTAAAAGGCACACATAATAGAGAATTCACTAATACCATACAAGTAAGGTGAGAAAGGCTAGATGTAAACATTTGGGAAAAGGCAGGTTGATAACCTGTACTCCTTCCATAAAATACTCTGAAGTCCATGTGTTCCAGCTTCACACAGATTTATAGAATACCGAATTAGTAACTTTTTTCTTAACCTAATTCTAAGAACACATTTATAAAATGAATGACAACATTTTATACTACTCGTTTAACATTCTGTCTTAAGATTTTGTTAGCTACTCTAGGTGGTTATTTGTTTACGTGAACTAAAATCAACTTTAAAAATATATTGTTGCCTTGAAAAATATATTGTCTCCTTCAGAGTAAGAAGTTGCCAAACTGATAATCCCACAAGTATCGGCTGAGATGGTGGGAAAATACTAAAGATTTGGTGTTGCTCCTAGGTATCTCTCCTCTCCATGACTCTCTTCTTTCATTCTTTCTCTCTCCTTCTCCTGACTTTGTCAACCTCTCTTCCTCTTTGCCTCTAGGGAGAAGCCCCCAGTGGAGGACAGTCATTGAAAAACTACATGGAAGAAGTGAGTTTTCAGGTGGCCTTGTGACATAGTCTGAAAACAGTCATATCATATAGGATGAAACTCCCGCTTGGGATTTCTCCATCTACCTGTAAGGTTTCCATTCTATGCCCATTTATTAGTCATGCCCACAAAAACAAGATAATAAGTAATATGTTATAAAAATGGCTTTCGTTCTTTAGTGGTAGGGAGATACTGTATAGCAATTCATCCTGAAAATGAAGGTAAAACTGCATAAACCTAGTACCAGCATATATTCTCACTCACAAACATTTCTTGACATCCTAATAAAGGAAAAACACAAGTTTTATATTGGCCATGCATAAAAAAAATAAAACATTATCATTGCTCCCTATGCGAAGAACAGTCTATACCAAATTGGCATTCATTCATGTGACAAACACTCATAAAGGACATGATTTGTGCAAGCCATTAAGCAAAGTGCTGTCTTGATGATTGAAATGTATGGTAGATGTTTTAAAAAAAAAACTGTTTAGACTTCTTGATTTATTTTGGAGCTATTCAAGGGTGCTCTTGTCATAGGATGTGTCTTTGAGCTGTCTGCAAATGGTATTTGGGAACTTTCAGATGAAGCAGTGGCTAGAATCCATAAAACTTGATCTGAAACCAATCCACAATGGCCCCTGAATCAGCCACCTGAATCTGTTGTAGTGAAGGAAACTGGGAAACAGTTTGGTGATGATATCGTAGAAGTAGCAAATATTTCGTTTGAATATGTTACTGGTCCAAAGTCTATGTGCCTGATGCTTCAAAAGGCCCAAACTCAAAAACATCAGAGTTTGGAGTAAGGAAAGGTTTACTGATGGAGAAGGCACCAACCAAGAAGGTGGAAGCCCTACTGGTTCCTCAAATCCATCTTAAGAAAGCAGAGTTCAGCCTTCTTTTATGTCAAGAGAAGGAGAAATGGAAGGGGCTGTTTTCGTAAAATTTAAGTGGCAAGCAGAATTCCTTTAAAGATAAGCATGTCTGTATGTAAGACGCTGCAGAAGCTATTAGCCCGAAGGCCATGGGAACACCGCTGGCTTGAACAAGATGGAGTCAGTGAGAACGAGCATTTCACTCTGTGAAAAACACTGCTTCTTTGCAAGACAGAATCTGTTTCTCTAAATATTTTATTCTTGCGTGCATGAATCCATTCAAAAACAATCTTGAGGGCCCCACTAAATGTACTATGTAGTCCATCCATTTATTGAGCACACTGAACCCATACTTAGACTCACTTTTGCTTCCAGAAATCACTCGGAGAGGAAAGTCAGAGTACATAGCACCCCTCTTGCCTCTAACATCTCTGGTTTTCATGCTTGCTTGGAGGTGGCTGGAGTTTTACAAACGGCACATGGAGAAGTGGTAACAAAAGGAAGGAAAGGAAATACCAGATAGATATTCTGAGTTCAGGTTAAAAAAATCAAAATATCTGGGGCCAAAAATCGGAAAGTTGGAGCACCGACTTTAAATTTCAACTTAATGACTTTGATTCAGAAATTAACTAGACTACATTAAGCAATTAATGTTGCCAAGGAGAGGCAGACACTTTTTTCAGCATGTACTTGTACACCAGTAGAATCTCCCTTTAGGATTCTGTACTTGCGGAAGCTCTTGGCTCAGCTATATCCATGTCCTGCTAGGGATGGAGCGTGGTGAGTCACCTCCACAAGAAAGGTGCTGATGCCCATAGTAATGTGTCCTGTAAGTCTAGCACTATGGAGGAAGGGGAGTGTGGAGGTTCTGGTGCAGGAAATGGGCTACATACAGATGGTAGAACTTTTGAAATGGCGTGTTCTAATTTCATAGTTTGTATCCAAGAAAAACATCCTATTTTCCCCATCACTATGAATGTGCAACCTAAATGTACATGTGATCTGCCGTTGTAAATGCTTAATGTGATAAGAAGGCTGGGAAGGTGTACCTTTTCATTGGAGGTGCTGGCAGGGCATTTCTCCTCAGTGTGGTCCTCTGACTAGCAACAGGCTCATCACCTGGGGATTTGTAAAAAATGCAAAATCTCAGGACTCACACCAGATCCAGAGAGTCAAAATCCGCATTCCAACAAGATCCCCGTGTAATGCTTAAACACCCTAAAGTTTGTGAAGCTCTGCCCTAAAGTGTTCTTTCCAATGTTATTTCTAGAGAGTAACTGCATGCATCATGGAAAAGCACCAATTTTATATAATATAGGTAGAGGAAACCTTTCTGAATAAATTTATGAGTTTTGTTTATTCATCTACTCTGAGGAATAATATTTTTGGTTGACTGGGAGTATGAAATCTCTGTAGCTTATAAGATTCATTACTGACTTTCAGTTTGAATTTACAAGTGTGTACAAACTGCCCGAGGTAAGCTTTGCCTTTCTTACGGGTTCAGTTTCACATAGTATTTTTAACTAATATTGGTTAAATATTTAGCTGTGAGCTCTTTTTGAAATCAATAAATGATCATCCTTTACAGTAAAACTCTAAGTATGATCTTTCTTTTTGCAGATATTACTTCATTTGGTTTTTAGGAAATATATATTAAAACTCTTTTCCATTGTGAACATGTTAAAAATGTGAGCCAAAAAAATGAGTTTTTGTTTTTTCTCACTTACACTCTTATTTTACTTTTGCCCTCTTTCTTCATATTACTAGAATCAGCAAACTAAAAAACAGTATTTATACATGTTAGAAGCATTGAAGTTAAAACTGAGCTAGCAAACATTTGCTTTTATTTAACATACACTAAAACTCAAATAAACCATGGTGTTTACATTTTTAATATATTTAACATTCTTGCTAAAGTTTGAACAACTATTTGCAGATCAAAGTCTCTGTTGTTGTTGTTTTTTATTTAGTCTTATAATTAGGTGGAATTATAACCACATGAAGTTAGACAATTCTGTTTAGACCAAAATCAAAACTAAAGAGACGACAATATGGTCTCCTCTAAAAGTAAAGCTAAAATGGAATTTCTAGTCCATATTGTCTATTGTTTAATGAATTATTTTTTCAGAATAGAGTTTGTATTTTTGACCAAATAAAAACCAAGATATTTTATAATATTCTATTTTTCCTAATCCCTAAAATGATTCTGACAGTTAAAAAAAAATTCTTTACATGTAAGGCACTTGATGACTCAAGGGGGAAATAATAATTTTGCATTGCAAAACTTTTAATTTGGGGGATCATAATATTAACATTCATTCAAAAGATACATATAATTTAAAAGAATTTATCAAAATCAAGTACTTCCAAAGCTTGAGATGCCTATTGTAAAGAAACTAGTCTATTTAAAATATCCTATTTCCTAGATGAATAACTGAGAAGCTGCATAGTATGCTAGTTAAAAATCCCCTGATTATTAAAGACATCTATTCATTTAAATGTATATACATCATATATGTATTGCCAACTTAAATGGTTGAGAAGCTACAAAGAACTAAAGACTGACATGATTTTGGAATCTTTTTGAAGAGATTCCACACAATTTCAGGAAATTATTTGGTGAAGGCCTGAGGCAACACACACAGAAGTGAGAATCAGCTCAGGGTGTCACGTGGCAGCTTCACAACCTCTGAGGGTGTCAGACAGGAAAGGAAGCATGTTAAGCAAGCAGACCTTTTTCAAATCTGTTGAGGTGGTTCTGCCAGCTGTACCATCTGAACTAGAACGGGGATCAATTCCATGCAACGTAATATCTTAGAATCACTTCTGCCAACTTGGTTTCTTTTTCTCCTGTGTTGTATTCTGTGATTGTTAATGAAATTCCAACTATGCTTCTGAACGAGTGTACATGATGTCATTCTCCGATAATGAAGAAATAACTCACTTTTTATCAAGCACAGGGATTTACTTTTTAAAAATTGAAATAGCTGTTATTCAGGAACATGGTTTTATTCCACTTACGAAGCTAGAAACAGGAGTTTTTCGAGGAAACGCTAATTTGTCATTGATATTCATTAAGAATTGATATATGTTGTTAAAGAATAACAATCTTTAAAAAAAAGGTTACAACCACGGTTCTCATACAAATAGGAAATGAACACGTCAAAGATTTATTTAACTTATTAATTGATGAAGGAAGAAGATGTTGAAACCAGTTCAAAGGAGAATGCAGACCCTCACGTATATCATCAAATAAGGAATGCTGAAATGAAGTTATAAACAGATGTGAAATCTGGCAAAACTGATCAATATCCACAGGGTAATAATTAATCACATTCAAATGGACACAATTTGCATTTATATGCACAAGAATTAAACGTACTACTATAATTTCTATAAATTACATAGTAAAATATCTCAAAGTCAATGAAAGACTCAGAGCCTCTATCAAATTAGATAAATGGAAGGGTGAGCAAGAAAAATGACTTATTTGCATTGACTACATTCAAACTAAAACGTTAGTGATTGTGCATCTACTAATAGAATCTAAAAGTTCTTATTTACCAAGAAAGTATGCAAGAACTACTAACTCATGCCTCCATACCTAACAGTATGGCTTTCGTGCACTTTTAAAGGATGGTAGTTATCCTTCGTTCATTTCAAAGCCTTTCCCAACTTTATCCTACTATTTCCTTGGAGAGAAAAATCCACCAAATGAAATGACTTAGGAAATAAAATGGAATGCAATTCCAATGCATAGCATAGTGTAGCAAGTTTGTCAGATAAATGTATTTTAGCAGCTCACATTTATCTTGTAATGTTTTTCACAACCTACCATATTTTTTCTAACTTCTTTATGGTTCCTTCTCTTTTCTTTTCCTAAATCCTATTACTGTGTTCTCCCGAAAATAAGACATAATGGGAAAAGAAGCCCTAGCATGATTTTTCAGGAGGACATCCCCTGAACATAAGCCCTAATGCGTCTTTTGGAGCAAACCTTAATATAAGACCCACTCTTATTTTGGGGGAAACACAGTAGTTCAAACTTATAAATTCCCAAACTTACTACTTTCCCTCTTATGTTTTAATTGCTCTTTTACAATTCTTGTAAGAAATGAGCTACAGAAGTATAATTTACTAAAAAATTGTGGATTTCAGCCACATAATACAGGACATTTCATTAATAAATACAAAGTTATTTCCAAATTTTATTATTTTAAGTATGTAAATTATATATATATATGGAGGATTTCATTTTAATGGAAGTAGAGGCTTGATTCTTTGTCAGTAGAAGCAGTCTATTCAATGTATCTGGAGTGGAATGTAATTTTCTTTTGCTTTATATGCAACCTGCTTCAGGGATCCTTATTTTAAGGGATTCTACGGTGATAGAAGTAAAATTAAAAGTGATTAATCCTTTTTGAAAGATGGAATCTGATGGTTTGTGCATTATTTTTATTCTTAACCAAAGGGAAAGAACTATTTAGTTGCCTCAGAATTAAAGTATGCACTGGTAAAAATTTCAGCAAAAGAGCTTTTTTTTCCCCCTCTAAATGTACTGAAATTTCATGGCCACACATGACATAAATCACTGATTGATTGCATTTAGAGAATTCAAAAATAAGCCATCCATGTGGAATAACAATATTGCTGAAGTTTATAAAGCACTTATTCTGTTAGCAGATAAAATGATATGTTGATACAGGGCTAGCAACTGTTTTCCATATGACACATGTCACTATTTCCCACCACTGTTAGTCCCTGGACATTTGCATACTTATGGTGAAAGTGTTTTGGAAAAAGGATGAATGACATTTCTTCTAAAAGCAATCCAAAGAACTTGCTCTTGGGAATATGAAAGAGTTTGTACTATGCTCTGGCTTAGTTTAATATTCCTGTAGAAAAATTTTTGAGTAAGTTGGTGAAGAGGAACACGTCAGCTCTTATTTTTAAAAATATTCAAGATTTTAGCTCCCTGACCCCATCAAAAAGAATTATAGGTAATCTGATGGGCTGAACTTTAGACACATCTGTTGTCATTGATAGAGCAAACAGGTGCATTATATTACCAGCTGTATTCAAGGGAAAACCAAAGCAAAACACTCAAACAACCTGTTAACAGTAATATTTGTCCTAGTCCTGTGGCTCCAACAACTCAACATTTTGAAGTTCTTCCTAAACTACATGTTTTACTGGGCTAACGTTCCATGTGTACTTTATGTAATTTGCAATAAACAAAGAATAGTTAGTTGAAGGCGGCTTATCTGTTCAGAAGTAAAGCCATTAAAACCGAAAACCAATCAGTAGTGTTACTTAATATTCTGAACTATTGTGGGGAAAAGCGATATAATTGACTTTTAGTCATCTCTAAAAGTCCTTTTCAAACCGTATAAAAACAGGTTTTAGTATCTGGACCTAAAAGATAATTAACCGAATTTTTGTTTAATTAAAAACATTTTTTTTCTTGATCACTTTAAATGTTTCTGTTTGAAATGAAGAGCTTTAGCCATTTGATTTTTACCTTACAAAACTGAAAAGATCATTTTTCATAGTTCTTTAAACTTCAGAGACTGCAGTTCTATTTTTGAAAAACTGCAGGAATGTGATGTCCTTCCGTTACATGAAAAAATGTTAAGTCTTACTTCTGTTGTCCTCTATACTCTAACGGATTTTTAAATCTAAGATTTTTCATATTTATGTTGCTTCTTTAGTACAGTCCTGCAAGACCAAATCTAATAACTGATAAATTTGAAAAAAAATAAGTTAAATCCTAAAAGTAAACACTGATTTATACCTAAATTATATAGCCCAAGATTGAATAGCTTCAATTTGTTTTGCTGAATTTCCCTCCAATAGTTCATTTAGTACTGCTAACATTCTACTGACTGTCTAAAGGATCTAAATTTCTAGATCTAGAAAGTTACTCTGGAGACGGAGTCCTGGAGAGCAGTTTCCAGGCTCTCAGCCTCACGTGGAAAGATGCTGGCTCAGGTAGTAGTTGGCCAGCAGCTGTGACTAGTTGGCCAGCAGTTGTTACCGGTTAGCCATTAGCCCTGATGTAACTGGTGTGGCTAAGCTAGCAAGTGCGGATTGCAGCTAGCAAGTGGGGTCGGTTGGCAGAGAAGCGGACGGCAGGTTGCGGATCATGTGGCTCCAACCCAGCCGCCAGCGAGAATATAGTGGTATGACTCCCCTACCTCTGGCTCCGTTGTTGTTCCTTTTTGGCCTCACCATATCCTACGTTGCTGTGCGGGGAGTGGGACTAGAGACCCTGCATGACATTTAGTACTTGTGAAGTACTAAAGATGATCTAAACCAGTGCCTTCACTCTCCATTCTGTCCTAAGAAGGGAAGTGATGTGCCCTAGATTCACCGGGATAAAAAGCTGTGACTTCTGACCCCTGGGGCAAGGATTTTTCATGACAAAGCCCATCTCATAGGACAGGAATTTAAGTTTTAATTTGATTAACAGGCTATTTTGAAGAGTTGCTGGTGGTAAAAGAGCTGTGATTTTATTTTTAAAACGAAAACCACTTACGAAATTTTGTTTTGATATTTCAATTTTTAAAATAAGCCTTTTGAAAAAAACTTTATACAGTTTTAGGTTTATAGAATCTATTACAAAGATAATACAGAGAATTCCTATATACCTCTCTCCCACTTTCAACTATTATTATTACCTTATATTAGTATGGTACGTGTGTCACTATAAACAAATATTGATGCGTTATTAATAACTAAATCCTTACTTTTTTCAGGTTTCCTCAGTTTTTCCCTCATGTCCTTTTACTGTTCTCAGAGCTCATCCAAGATACCATATTACATTTAGTAATTATGAGTATATCTCCTTAGGCTCTTGTTGGTTGTGACCATTTCTCAGACCTCCTTTGTTTGATGACCGTAACAGTTTTGAAGAGTACTGGTCATATCTTATTAATCATCCCTTAATTGAGGTTTATGTGATATTTTTCTTATGGTTAGACTGCGATAATGTGTTTTTAGGAGGAAAACCATAGAGATAAAGTTCCATTTCATCCCATCCTATCAAAGATACATCAAAGGAATTATTGCCGTTGATGTTGAGCTTAATCACCTGGTTATAGGTAGTGTTGGTCAGGTTCTTCACTGTAAAGTTACTCTTTCTATTTGTCCTTTCCAGGTTGTACTCTTTGGAAGAAACTTACTCTGTATAGGCTTCTCTTAAGGAGTAGGAGATTATTCTCCACTTCCTTAAGGATGGAGTATCTACATAAATTATTTGAAATCCTTCTGCGTGGCATATTGATCTATTCATTTACCTATTCAATCATTTATTTTTATCAGAATGGACCCATTAATACTTATTTAATACTTTGGATAATAACGCAGTCCTATGTTATGTATTTTATTGCTCGAATTGTTCTAGATTTGGCCACAGAGACTTTTCCGTTGGTTCTTTTATGCCTTTGATATAATAACCCCCATTTTGTGTGTGAGTGTTTGTGTGTGTGTGTGTGGCATTTCTTGCTTTCTGGCGCTACTAGATGCTCTAGATTTATCTTTTATATTTCCTGCCTCAGTCTAAGAATCAGTCATTTCTCCAAGAATACTGATTCTTTCATGTACAAATGGTAGTAGAAATCAAGACCAAGGTGATAGCTGTGTTCATTGCTATTAGGGTGTCATTGTATTTAAGTCCTCTCAGCTGCCAGAGCAGGGAGATATATGTGTGATTAGTAACCCATGTATACATAAATGTCTATAAAGATTTCTATGTGTAGCTATCTATATATGTAGTAAGTTAACATAAGTTCATAATGTTGTCTCCAACTCGAATACAATCCCACGGATCATTCCAGCCTTGCCTATCTGTAAACTCTCCCTCCGAGACTGAGAAATGTGGCTTCCACCACCTGCCATTCACTTACTTTATTTTTCAATTCCAGAATAAATACAGTGTTTGCAGAATTGTTAACCTGTGTGCCCATAGGAAACAGGTTTATCAACTTACATACAGTTCCTTTTGCTTTTGGTCTTATTGACTTCACTCATTTTCAGAGTTACTCAGGTCAGCGTCTTATTCTCCCACCCCCTTTAGTGAGATTGTCTCATATGTTTGTAATATATTTAGGTTATTTTTTAGTATTTACCTTCCACCCTGAGATCCCCCAATCTCATTTTTTTTTTTTTTTTTTTTTGCATGCATTAAGGTTTACTCTGTGGTATGAAGTTGTCTGGGTTTTGACAAATGCTTAATGTCTTGTACTTACCATTAAAATACCATACAGGACAGATTCGCCTCCCTAAAATATCCCCTGCGCTTCCCCTATTCAATCCCTAACACTTCCCCAAATTGTGCCATTTTGAAACTCTAGATTGGGCCTAACCATCTCCAGAGGTAAATATCACAGTCAAGAGACGGCAGATAAGATTCTTCTCTTATATAGTAACTTTTTTTTAACATAGTGAACATTTAATGTTTGGCAATACCGTGTTTCTTAGAAATCAGGGGTTGTGCGCCTTTATTCTTTTCCATTTATTTTTCAGTTACAGTTCACGTACAGCATCATAGTAGTTTCAAGTGTAAAACACACTGATTATACGTTTATATAACTTTAATGATCACCCCAATAAGTGCCCATCTGAGTGTCAGCCTTTATTTTCACCTTGTTAATATTGGTCTAAAAAAAAAAGCAACATATCTCAAATTGAAAGAAAAGACCATTAAAAGAGGGGAAAGATGATGAATGAATTTGAGAGGACAAAAGAGTGAATTGACAGATGATATCAATTTTACGTTTTTAATTTTCCAAATACGTTTGAAAATATTTTTCTGACTCATGACTCAATAACTTTGAAATTGTTACTTATATTTTATTTATCCTTCCTTTCTTCTTCTTTCCTACCCTTCATCCTTCCTTTTCCTTACTTTTTCCTTCACAAATGTGTACTGAGTGAATACCTATTGGGGTGGGGGGCAGGTAGATGCTGGAAATGCATAGGTTAAAAAAAAAAAAGTTTTCCATGTCTTCAAGGACTTTCACAGTATTTTTGAGGCAGGAAGATATGAAAAGACAATTACTATATAGCAATTGCTCTATTGGTGCAATCGGCACATAAGAGAATAAAGAAATAACCTTGTCTTGGAGAATCAGGGAAGGCAATAGAGATGACACCTGAACCTGAAGGACTGTTCATGTTTGAGGCAGATAAATAAATATAGTGCATTCTGGGTGGGAAGTAAAACATGAGAAAACATTTTGGAAGATCAGACAGAATGACAAAATAAGGAGCTACCAGTTCATTATAGCTGGAGTGGCAGTGTCAGTCGAGGTAGATCAAGCAAAACAAGGATAGATCACGAAGGGCCTTGAGTTTAGATCTTCTCTTGGGAGTAATGAAGAGGCCACTCGGGAAGAATAAACAACGTTACAATATTTTGGAAAACTCACTTTGGCAGAGAACTGGTGGGGAGAAATAGAGAGCGTGTAGAACTTGGTCCTAGAAAACCTCATAGATGGATGTTACTACTGTCAGGATGGAGGATGATGAGGGTCTACTTTAGGTCAGAAACAGAAGGCATAGAGCAGCAAGGAAGTAAATGAGAAATATATTAATAAAAATAAGGATGTGAGAGAGGAAGCAGGTAGTGAAGTCGTACTGAAGGGTGAAGTTGAGAATAGTCTCAAAATCCTACTAATCTTTATTTTCATTAAAGGGAATTTGAAAGCTTGATGGCACAGAGGTATTATTTGTGCAATTTTCTATTGGATATGTTTTCATTATTATATTTCGAAGAATAAGATTTTCATAAAAATGTTAATTCAGGAAGGAACAGGATCTAGCTATTTCTTCTTATTAAGATGTTAAATCTTATTCCAAGGAGAATGCCAAAAAAAAAAACACAGTTCAAAGAGTTCAGAGTTTGTGTCATGTCTCTGACATGAAAATGAATTTAAAACTTAGAACTCTTCTCTGTTATGAGGACATTTTTATGGTTTGTTGGACATGTAACTCATGGAGACTGAAACGTTTACCCATAGTAGAATTCACTAGTTTATTCTAGAGTTTAACCCAAAATGAATTTTTTTCTTTGGCAGGATGAATCTTTAAAGCAATTACAGGTGGTTCACCAACCGTGGATCTTGCCAAGTGACACGGAAAGCGAAGGAGTGGAAGCAGAACAAGAAAAACGTGAGTAGACCCTGCTGTTTACGCACATATTGCTTTTAGCCAAAGGAAATCCAGTGAAGGTATATCCCTTTCATAATGTCAAACAGTGTCTGCAAAAATTTCAGGTTGATTGCGGAGAACATGTAAAGATAAGCTGAACTTGCAGTATATACACCTTGATTCAGTGATGTCTGAATTGTGAGGCAGAGGCTGAATTGTGTGAAAACAAATGCAAGCACACTTTTATTCCCTCTTCCCCCATTCTCCATGCATTAAATATACGTGAGCTCTCATTCTAGAGTTTGGATTTAATAATTTTCACCAAATTCTTTTGAGGCCTTCATAAATGAAAAAAGGTATTTTGTTCATACCTTCTGAACAAAAGTATGGTACCTTAAAAGAGGAATTATTCTTCCTGAAGACCAGCATAAAATGTCCATTTGGAATGTGAATCCTCTTCTATAAATACTGTAGAGTTAGATCAGTGATAACTTGTGATTATTAAAAATGTTCAAAATATGTTAAGATCAGCTCATTATTACATATGAAATTATCATTAGTAGTTGAATAAATTTATATATAATTGACCCTTGAAAAATGCAAGGATTAGAGGCACCAACACTCATGCAGTTGAAAATTTGCATCTAATTTTTGTCTCTCCAAAGACATAACTACTAAAAGCCTACTGTCAGCCAGAAGCTTTACCAATAAAATAAACAGCTAATTAATACATATTTTACTGATGTCTGTATTATCTATTGTGTTCTTACAATAAAGCAAGCTAGAGAAAAGAAAATGGTATTAAGAAAGTCGTAGGAAGAGAAAATACACTTACAGTATTTACTGAAAAAATTCTGTGTATAAGTGGACCCGTGCAATACAAACCCTTGCTGTTCAAGGGTTGCCTGCGTATAGAAACTGTTCTAAGTTCACAAAACAAATTAGTGTTATAATAGAACTTGAAAAAGAATACATACCTCTTGATTTAAGTTGCTGGCTTATAATCATAGCAAAGAACAGATTATTGTAATTTGGCCTGACTCAGTGCCTGCGGGGAGGTGGAGGGGGTAATTGACATTGTCAGACAGGGGTTTGGCACTCTAGATGAGAAGTTAGTGTCTGGATTACATACAGAAAACATCAATTTTTAAAATAATAACTATCAAAATGTACTTTTTTTTACCACTGGTAACCAGCAGATAAAAATTAAAATTGTAAGTGATAATGTAGCCTTCGTGATAATTGGTGTGAAGTAATTAATTAGTAATTCTCCTCAGTAATAACTATGTATCATGCCATACTGTTGAATAGCTATGAGGTACACCTGAAACTAATATAATATTGTATGTTAGCTATATTTTAATAAAAATCTTTAAAAAAAAAAAATCAAAGCCCTGCAATGGCAGTTGAGAATAAAGGTGACACTAATCACTATTAAAAAAGTAATAATAATTCCCCTGAGTAGCAGTCACCAGAGATGCTTAACATGTTGCCCAGGTAGCATTATGATTCTGTCCCCAGGGGAATCCAGGAAATTTCTCTTCCGGTGTAAAAGGTATTTAAAAATGTTCACCTCCACTTCTATAACTTCAGGCTTATATGGCCAGAGCGGGTACAGCCAGGAGAGGGACGTAGCAGTCAGAATATTCAGGTGACAGGTGGAGGCATAGAGCCCAAGTGTCACACAAACGGCACATTCAGAAATACAGTGAGTAATATGGTGACATTTTACAGATTCTATTTGAGGGAAACAACATCTTCTATAGAAAACAACTGATGGAGACTCAGAGAGCAAATTGTACTTTAAACAAGTACAAAAATAGAGTATTTTGGAAGATCTTTGATGAAACGGATCCTAAATAAAACGATCAGAAAAGAGCAGCGTGGAATGCAAAGAAGAGAATCCCCCAAATTTAAAAGAATTAATAGAAGCCCAGAAATGCAAGCACACTTTTATTCTTTCTTCCCCCATTCTCCATGCATTAAATATACGTGACCTCTCATTCTAGAGTTTGGATTTAATAATTTTCACCAAATTCTTTTGAGGCCTTTATAAATTTTGTATTTAAAAACAAAATCAAACAAATGTTGTGTGTGTGTGTGTGTGTGTGTGTGTGTGTGTGTGTGTGTGTGTATTGTATAAAGACAATATATGGACTAGTTTTAAACACACAGGTGCCCAAAGTGGGCAAGACTTATAGGATGCACTGCATGTTAATTCTATGAGTATGCCATGCTTATAATGAACTAGAACTTAAAAGCAAGAAAAGAATCAGTCACAAAAGTGTCATTAATCCAAGCCCAAATTCAGACTAATTTCCTGTTCCTCAGATCCATATGTCTCCAATCCATATTAAGTCTAAAAAACAGATTAATAATACAAGTGAGATAAAAATCCCCAGAATGTTCTTCAGCCCTTGTTATCTAATCATATTGCCTTTCTACAATGTTCTTTCACAATATTTTAATAAGAATTTGTAATAACCTTCCACTAGGCTGCAAATTCTTTGAGAGAAGGAATCTGTTTTCTTTATCTTATTGAGGTATATAATAAGACCTCAATAAATATCAGAAGAATTAATAAATGAGTGAATGAGTAAACAAATGAATACATTTTTTTGGTACTTTCTAATTTGTTTATCAGGAGAGATGGAAATTTAACATAAAATAAATAATTATGGCTGAATAATTGTAAAAATTGTTTATAGTTTTATTAAAATTTTAATGCTGGATTTGTAGTTTCCCCATGGATTTCACCATATGGTCTATCAATCACTCAAAAGTGGCCATTCTTGAATGCTCCTAACCATAGACCTAGAACCCAAACTATTTGATTTCAGCAATATTGTACTTTATGGTGACCCTTGACAATGGTAAATTGTTTGAAATAAAATCAGGGTTTAAAAATAATTAGGTGGTAATAGGAGCCATCTGGAAATGGAATGCTAACTAGAATTGTAGCCAAGCTCATAGCACAGAGATGCACATAGTTTTCAAGAGTGCCATCCAACATTCAGGGGCTGGGACAAGTGTAAGATGGAGTCACGGAGGCAGTGACATCTCCACTAATACCTATGTTCAATGCATGTGGTTTGTGGAACAACCAGCAAAATATATATACATCATCTACCTCTTTATTTTCTCAGTGAAAGGGAATAAAAGATAAATCTATGTGAACGCACCATCTGATTTAGTCTCTAGAGGCTCATTTATTACAAATGTATGAGTGAGGAAAAGGACAAGATTTATCATTCCAACATTAACACCTGTTTCTTGACTCAGCATTCTGTAAATTATACTTAGATAATTTTATGGCATTTTTTTATTTCTCCTGAGAAAAATTATCATGGCAGAAAGTTTCAAAATAATTTCAGGATCTTTGTAGTGGTGCGTATTTCTTATTGCTTTTAATATAAAAGTGTAAATTACAAGTTTTAAAAAAATCATGTCAGGGTGTGTTTGTTTTAATCTTTCAAGTTATGGTCCAAGGTCACTATATAATGAAAATCACAGACATTTGAATCTACTGAGGTACTGATTTGATACTCATGTTTTTGGACTCTAGTTTAGACCTGTTGGATCAGCATCATTGTGCATGGGTCTCTGAATTCTGCATTTCTAATAAACTCCTCAGGTGATCTTTGCTCATTCTAAAGAGTGACAGTTACTGGAATGAAAAGTCAATGAATCAGAGGGTTGTGGTTTCAGAATCTAACTCTGTATTTGTTGTTAGATTTTAGACTTTGTTTCCCTAGGCTGCTTTTCCCATCTGTAAGATAAGTTTGGATAGTGTTTTCTAGTTTCTCCACTGTAAAGCTACTTTTAACCCATCTTTCTATACAGTTCTTTGGAAATACGTCACTAATTCTAGCCTGTATTCAAGGGATATGTTTTTCCAATGACTTCGTGCCTCTATAGTTCCTGAGAAGAAGTCAGCTCCTAATATTGAGGGACCTTTGTAGATGGTGTTTGTTTGTTTGTTTGTTCTGCTGTCTAGAGTTTTTCTTGCTCTTTGTCTTTTGATAAAGTGATATGTAAATCTGGGTGTCTTTGAATTTATCTTGTTAAAGTTTCTTGAGCTTCTTGGTATGTAGATTAATGTTTCCATCAAATGTGTGAAGTTTTAAGCCATATTTCTTCAAATATTCTTTCTGTCCCTTTTGGGACTCTGGTTATACTTGGTGGTATCCCACAAGGTCTCTGAGGAACTGTTAATTTTTCTTCATTTGTTTTCTGACCCTTAGATTGGATTTCAAATGACCTATCTTAAGTTCTTTGATTCTTTCTTATGCCAGCTCAAATCTGCTGTTGAGACCCTCTAGTGAATTTTTCATTTTAATTCCAGAATTTCTATTCTGCTTCCCTTAATATTTTATGCATTTTTGTTGGAAGTCACAATTGGAAGGAGTCATTCTCATACTTTTAATTTATTTGACACAATTTTCTTTAGTTCTTTCACTATATTTATTGTACTTGATTAAAAGTCTTTGTCTAGTAAGTCTCTCCTCTGAGCTTCCTCGGGGAATTTCTATTGACTTTTTTTTTCTTCCTGTTTATGGGCCATACTTTTGTGTATATTAGCATATATGATATCATGATTTATAAATCATATCACATTTTTATTTGTTTAAAAACTGGAAATTTAATATAATGTGGCAACTCTGAAATTTGGACCCTCCCCATATCCCTAGATTGATTGTTGCTGCTGTTTGTTTTTGTTACTGTTGCTACTTTTGGTTTAATGACTTTCCTGAACTAATTCTGTAAAGACTGAATTATGTGTTGTATGCAGCCACTGAAGGCTTTGCTCAGTAGCTTAGTAGCCAGCTAATGACTGGACAAAGTGCCAAGGCCATGAACACTCCATCAGCTACCAATTCTGCTTACACAGAGCCTTTAGGTCAGCCAGAGAAGCATCACAGAGCCTTATCAGATCTTTTCCTGATAGCACTGCATCTGTGGCCTTCTATATCCCCAGGAATATGTCAGAGCTTTTGAAAGCCTCCTATAAACATCTTGTCCAGATTTTCTTTGTAATGTTTTTGGTAAGTTTCTTGTTTGTTCCAACTGGTATCACTGCCTTAGACAGATGCTTTGTAAAACTATTGCCCCTGATTGTTTTTGACAAATTCACAGAGACATGGTTTATCACTGCATAAGCTCTAATTCAGGTCAGGTGAAAAAACATTCAAGTTAGGATTTTCCAGACAAAAGTGACAGGTCAAAAGCGACAATTCTCTAGATATGGGACATTTGGGGGAACCCGACAAGGTTCTGCCCCCTCTATAGATGCTATGCTGCTTTCTCATACTGTAGCTACAGTTATTGTGAGGCAGCTGATTTTCAAGGCTATTGCAGAGCTGGAGAGAAGGTATTGATATTCAGTAAGTTAAAACCTCACACAGCTCACTGTTCTTATTGATATTCAGCTTATTTCCTTTAATAAGTGTTCTATGGATTGTTGCAAGTTCTTGGTTAATTTTCAGAGTTCTAAAAAAAAGGTTGATTTTGTTGATTTTTGCTAGTGTTCTTATTGCTTTTATAGAGGAGTAGAGTTTTGGAGACCCCCTTTCCAGAAGTGCTTCTCCTCTCTTATTTTTCTTAATTTAATCAGCCTTGTTTTTCTCTTTGAGAGAAGTATGATATCTTCATAATGAGCTATAGAACCAGACAATATCGGTTTCTTTGAATCCTAATTTCATGAAACGCTGTCAAAAACAATTTTGTGATAAAATAAGTTTTGGGAAATTCTACATATAATTATACATATATGACAAACTCTCAACAGTAAGACATACCAGATTGATATAACAACTTTTCAAGAGGAGCAAAGCAATTCTATCATTTTAAATGAACCGACCAAATGTAATCAGCATCCTGGCTTAAATTGTGGGAAATATTGTCCATTGTAGACTTGAAAAAAATTCTATATAGTATTTTCTAAAATATTTACATACTAAAGTCACTGGGTAGTCCTATAGCAACAAGATCTGCTTGACTGTTTAGCCCAGGTTTTGTTATTGTTGTTGTTTTGTTTTTATTGAGTTATTTCTGAAGAATGTCTTAACTTCTCTTTTTTTCAAAATGCCTATAATTTGTAAAATACCTATTAACTGCTGGAAGAATAAGTCTTCTGGGATTTTAGGAAGAGCTAATCTAATCTAATCATCTCAATGTCAATTATCTCCATTTGGTGAAGAGGAAATTGATGCTTCAAGAGATGTTAGGCTTTTAAAGTCACTTAGTAACCAAGGAAGGAGTAGAATCAGGGGCTATTATTTGGGCCCAGTGATATTTACCCCCATTGCTTCATCCATTACTCATGACCTCTCTTCATTCCCCTTACCAGGGGTTGACACAGTCTATGTTTTGACTCTTGAGAACCAAAGTGCTTGGGATTCTACTGCCTACCCAGGATATGGCCGGGATTTTCACCTTGAGGAAAAGACTTTGTTCTCCTTCACCTTTGTTTATCATGTTAGTTCTTACCATGTAGTCTCCAAAAATTGGTATTTGAGCAATGCTTGAGGCAGTGGTGTTATGTAATTACAGTTATGTAATTCTAAAAATTATTTTAAATAATACTATGAGGGTGATCTTTGAGCATTCACCTTTATAGATATTCATGATACATATGTTTAAAGTTAATTAGACAAATTTCAACCCAGTTTTTTTCTTAAATCTATATGCAATTAATGAAGGAGTAATTTTAGCTTTAACATATTGATTGACAAAAAGAGTATTATATTTCTTAAAGGATATTTCTAAAATGTTTGCATCTGATTTGATTCATAAAAGCATTAATATTTAGTACTTATATATTAAATCTCTGGCCAAGATACTATGAAAAGTACAGAACAAGATGGGTTTATTTTAGTTAAGGGAAAAACATGAGCATGCATGAAACAATTGCAAAATTTTGAAGATAGAAAATTTGATTCTTAATTGTGAAATTTCAATACATAGGGTTTTAAATGAGAAATGCTTTAACAAAACTGAGGGAATTTGATTGATTTTTAGTGGAATTAAATATGTTGGATTACAATTATTTCTGAAACTAGATTCCGTATCGCTGCAGATACACTGAAGATGTTATTTATGGTTTTCAAGAAAACAATTGTCAGTTAATGGAATAAACCTGTCATGAAATACCAAAACAAAATTCTGTATATAGAAATGTTTTTCAGACATTTTCGTAAGCAACACAAAAACACTATTTTAAACTATTCAAAAAAAAAAAACAAAAAAACAACACATTTGCAATGCTATTTTTAAATTGTGAAATATAATACATGGCAGAAAATTACATAAATAAATGTATAATTAAGTTTTAAAAAGAGCAAAGTAAACACCCATTAACCACCATGCAATTTAAGAAATCGCCAGCCCTAGAAACTTCTCTCTTGTTTACTCACTCATCACTATCTGCAAAAAGATAGCCATTATCTTATAGGTAATCATTTCCTTGCTTTTCTGTATATTTAACAACATACTAATGCATTTTAACACGAAGGTTTAGAATATCTTGGTTATGCTGGGAATTTTGGTCTCATTCCTGTTCTAAAAAGGAAAGCTTTCAGTAGTGCACCATTAAATATGATTTGCTGGAAAGAAGAAAGGAAGAAAGAAAGGAAGGAAGGGACCAAAACAAGAAAAGAAGGAGGGAGGGAGGGAGAATATATGACAAGATGGATACTAGCCTCACTAATGTTTAGCTTTTATTCTTTTCTGATATATAAGTTTAATATTAAGGTTTAAATGTTTTCGCTAAGTCCAGCTTTATTTTCATCTTGTGTTCATCCTGTATTCATTTGGGTCAAGAAATAAGCTCTGTGTCGATGGTTTAAATCATTTGAAATGTGTTGAGACTTACTTAATGACCCAGCAAATAGCCAGTTTTGAACAAATATTTAGAAGCACCCAGTGCTTTAAAAAAAACCAAAATGCGTAATGTATGTTTTATGGTTTGGGTGGAGTTTTCTTTATGTGTTCATTAGGTAGAGTTGTTTGCTTATGTTTTTCAAATCTTCCATATCCTTCCTAAGTTATTATTATTATTGTTTGGTGTTCATCATCGAACTCTGTGTGTGTCTGTTTCTATTCTCTGTTTTTTTTCTCTTGGTTTTTGATCACATGGTCTTTTCACCGTGTATGTCTGCTTATTTTTGGTTAGGTGTTGAAATTGTATAGAAAAATTGCAAAGATAATTTAAGGCCTAGGGTGAAGTTAACTTCTTCCAGAGAAGATTTCACTTTGCTTTTGAAAGAAGTTCTGAGGTATTAGCAATCCTAGATTATTTGAAATTCAACAAAAAATTGCAAAGATTTTAAGTTGGGCTTTCATTCATTGAGAGACCTGATATATTTGCATTTCGTCCTTACTCCTCTGCTGCAGTGTAGACCTTCAGAGTTGCAACCTCAAACCTAGGGAGTTTATTTGGGTCACCTTCCTCAGTAATACTGGAGCTCCAGTTATTGTCCTATAAGCCTAAGAGACTTTTGCATTCCTTCTTCAGGTTCTCAGCCTCTCAGGATTTCCTTCTGTAACTGGTAGGTACCTTTAGAGGAAGCAAGTCCCAAAATTCCATGCTCATTTTTGTTTATTTCCTTATTCTCCTGAATATTGGCCATTTAATACTTTATTGGTTTGAAAGTTCTCTGATGCTTTCACACAGGCTTTTAAAAATATTTTATCCAACTATTGTACATGTTTTTAGTGGGATGCTTTATCTGAATAACTTCCCCAACTATTATTGGATTATTAATTTCTCACTTCAATGTATTTCAACAAATTTTGGCAAAATCAGCACATTTTCAGATGATTCCATTTTGTTTTCATAGAGTAAGACAAGATTTACTTTTTCTTTGCTTTAGTTTGTGCCAAACATAGTGTCAGACACATAGTATGTGTTTGGTAAATAATAGTGCATTCTAAATGCTTAATTTTAGGCTTAGCATATAACATATAAAATGGTTTCTATTTATGCAAAAATGTTAATGAAAATATTTAGTTTATCTTCTAGCCCACAAGGACATCCGTCTCTCACTTCTTATTAGACTTCTATTTACCTTTGCTGATGTTATTATTCACGACATTGTGCTCTTACCCTTGCATGGAATTTGTTCCCAGACACTTGTTAGGTTCTCACTGCAGTTTACGAATGGACTCACTTTTTTATTGTAAGCATAGATGTGCCATTGAATTATGTCAATGTGAGGCTCATGTTTTTTCCTAGAAGCTAGGATGGAGTGGGGAAAACTGAGAGTCATCTAAGTTCCTATTTCTTCCCTGTGGTCCTCGGGCCAGTCAATGGCACAGAAAGGGATCACCCTCGGGTGTATCTACAGCTGCTCAGTTCTCAGACTTTAACTGTCAGAGATGCCCAGCTACATGGACGTGGAGGAGAAAGCTCACCTCCAAGGTTCTCTGGCAAATACTTCCTGCCTTTTACTTAATAACCAGGAATGATGTGTCTTTTCATTTGTGAAGCCACAGCTCACTTTTCTTTATTTCTTAGCTATTCTATGACTGTTGCACTCAGCTTGCTGCCTCTCATATGCCTTCACTCTGCAGAGGAAAGAAGGATTATATAGTCCTTATTTGGGTCAAAAAGAGTGACCTCTCCCTTGGGTGGGCTCGGGGGTGGTATCATCATCTTATGCAATGCTCTTGGGTATTCTTCCAGGCTGAATAAGTTCACCTCGTGTCTGCCAATTGGGGCACCTGCAGCCATCACCATCTTTAATCCCAACCCACCTTATAATTTCCTTCTCCTTTTTCCTCCTACTTCAGACTTAAGCTCTTACTTTTCTCAAACCAGGCGAAAGAAATCAATGTTCTCAGCACAGAACTTCAAAAAGGTGGCATACTAAATCTCACTCACTGGAGATTTAGCATATATTCTAATAGATATTAATTTACTGATTAACTGGGAAAATTGTCACCTAGCCTAATATCTAAGAGAGCTACAAAGTCAGTGGGGGACGGGGGATATATTTAGAATTATAACATTCCATTTTTCCTTAAAGCCGATTATGAGGAACTGACATTTAAGGTTCTATAGAAACACATGTATCTGAGAAAGAGGAGGAAATAGAAGAGGAGTGACAGTTATTAATTTCTTGTAGTGTCTCCTTTTATCTCCATGACAACTTAATGTGTGGGTGATATTACACTGATTTTACCATCTCAGGTTTATTAAATATCTTTTCCCAAGGATACACAATTAATAAGTGCAATTTACATTCTAACTTAAACCATAGTCAGATGTTCTTTCCTGAAATGTCATTCCATTTGTAGAAGCTAAAATAAGGAGGGAAGAGGAAGGAATGTGCATTTAGATAGTATCAAGAGAGGAATTATTTCACTGAGCACTGAAAAAGTTTGTATCATAAAGAAAACACTATAAAACATGAAAATAAGGAAAAGTGACAGATAAAGAAACATGCAGTAATATATTTGGGTAGGAAATCTGCTTTTAATATAAACTTCAATTTGATTTAGTTATATTTACACTGTGCTCCAAATTATCATCTACAGGCAAAGTCATCCAGAAAATTAAGGGAGGCATATATGATAAACATAAAAATTAAAATTTTGACAGAATAAAATAAATAACATTTAGTAATTACATTAAGCATGTTTTCAATCCCATAGTAAGCTATTTAAAATAGAACAACTGTTCAAAGCCTGCTGCCAAATTTCTTCAACATGACTTGTTTTGAAATGTTGACTAAATATCCCCAAACGCTATATCAACTTTAGTATAATTAAGCATTCTTCAGACCAAAAACATAGCGTTTCTTTATATTCTTAAACATAAACTTTTTCCTTCATATTAGGACACAAAGGATTACCTCTTAGTTGACAAAAAATAATATTCAGGAAATTTCCACTAGCTATATAAGGCTTTATAACTTATAAATTGCAATTTATAATTTATAATTTATAATTTGCTTCCATGTATTTAATTCGAAAAATTAACCTATTAGGGAAAATTTAGTCTTAATATTCCTACTTTACATCGTAAGTCTTCAACACACATTTAATAAATATTTATACATTTGCTATTGATTTACTTAATGATGTTGAATGAATGAATGAATGAATGAATGAATTTAATTCAAATAGGTAAAGTGACTTTCAAAGACCACTCAAGAAGTGGCCAAGCCTGAGCATCCATCTTGTGATGATCCAGGGAGGGTATGATTAGAAACATTGACAAATATATGTAATAAATGGTTTATTGGTACACGCAAGCAAACATGATACGTTCAATGACATTTCATATCTTCATGGCATTGTCCCTCTGTGGTAACAATAGTTCAGTCAGAGTTGCATGAACATGGTGTTTTAATGCAGCGTTTGTATCAGTCCATGCATGCGTGACACATTGCCTCCAGTGATATGTGTTGCTGTGTTTCATGGAATAAACCTGTACCTGTAGCATTCGAGAAGAAGAGGGTTCTTCTAATCTGTAAACAAATTATCTTTGTTTCTAGACTTTACGGATACTCCCTCACTTGCTTGTTCCTTCCCCCTCAAAAGCGCCTTCATTTCTTATATTCCCACAAGTTTGGGGAATAATGGACTATGCCCCATATATTTAATCCTGCTTCACAGAGGGAAGCCGTGTAAGGCTGGATGCCTAAGTCAGCTGCCATGTAAGAACAACATTATGCCAAAGTTCAGTTCAGAAACTTGAGATCACTTACTTCTGTCTTTTATTCCTGTTATCCTTGGCCACCCTGCCTTGTCCCACGGCACCTATCAAAATAAAATCTTCTCATGTATTTGTATTCTTAGCCACTGTTGATGTGTTTCCCAGATCTTTCCACTGTGCCCTGTGGAACTCAATTTGATTTGCAAACTGATTGACCTTCAATGCTATTCAGAGAACACTCTCCGTGCCTTTTCTGCCTTATTTGAAATGGGTTATTCCAGAAGACACTGCTTCCCTGATAGCCCTTACCGGGAGAAGTTGCTCCTTCTTATAGATCTCATAATAACTTTATGATGATGATATTATTAAATGACAAATGTGATAGCATCCCAATACTGTGACATGTATGTACCCAATCCTGAGTAAACTTTATTAGAGTAACAGTCTGAAGAACATTACTTTCTTGCCTAACCCATGCTGAACATAAGAATTACGACTGTGATTTACATGGGATCTTTCTGCAACCCACATATGTGTTGACAACCTTATCTAAAGGGGCATTTTGCCCTAGATTTTATTTAAAAACAACAAAGTTTGAATTGAAAATGCCAGAATTGTGAAATGAGTATATCCTCACTATTACATAGTTAACTTGTATGTAATTGCAGCTCACGACATGCTATCAATGTCGTTTAGATACTAATTTCATCTTCACTAGAAATTGGTTAAACCAATAGGAAATTATGTTTAACAGCCCCCTTTTTTTTTTCCTGATCAGCCTATTATCTCTCTTTCTTTCATTGTGCAGGTTCTGCTGATCTTCTTCTCTGTGTTCCGTGCTCTTCTTGTCCTACTCTCGTCTACTCTGGTACGTTTGCTCAGGGCACTTAGTCTCTATGTCAGGTAATTATGGGTACTGTCCTTCTGCTATTCAAAGTAGAGATTTTTTTTTTTTAATACATAGTCTTCAGGCCTATAAGGAGAGAAATATTTTCCTCCAAGGACTCTGCATAATGTTTCCTTCTTGTTATTCTCTTCTGTGAGCTCAGGCTCCTCACTGAGTCCATATTCACTGAGGAGGTGGGGTGGGGATTTTGAACCCCTTCTCCTTGGCGGGAAAATCACTTTTAGATAAATGTGAGATGAAAACATATGCTCCCACCATGCAGACCATGGACTCTATGACACCATAAATATCTACTAGAGATGCAGCATCTCTGAACAAGTTCACACGGACACGGCATCTTCTCCCAAGTAGGTCACAGAGAAGCAGAAGTTGAGCCCATTCTTAGCACTCATAGAATCACAGCATATCAAAATTAGAATTTTAGAACCATCTGCTTCTCTTCCAATCTAATGCTGGTCTCTTCCCTGCACTACCCCTACTAAGTGGGCATCCAGCCCCTACATGAACACCCCAAGAAATGGGAAGTAGACAACCCCCGTTGTCAGCTCATTCAGTGTTGTTTTGCTCTAATTGCTCATGGACCCAATAATTCTATATTAGGAAGGCACCTCAAGAAATACTTTGTGCAACATACCACTGTGCAGTTATAAGAATATTATTATGCTCATTGCACGTTTTATAATATTGTTACGTAAAAAAGAGAGGCACAAGACAGTATATTAAACATAATTTGTTTTTGTTATATATAACATAGACAAACACACAATCATGTGTTTACAATGGCAGAATACTGTCTGATTGGTTACAAACAAAAATGTCTCAAAAAGCCTATGTACCGCCATGTTCTCTGCAGTGTTATTGGTGATAGCCAAGATATGAAAGCAACCTAATGGGTGAATGGATGAAGACCATGTGACACACATGCCTGTCACACGCGCACACACACACACACACACACACAATGGAATATTATTCAGCCAAAACAAAGAAGGAAATCTTGCCATTTGTGAAAACACAGATGAAACACTGAGGGCATTAGGCTAAGTGAAGTAAGTCAGACAGAGAAAGAGCAATACCATGTGATCTTACTTATATGTGGAATCTAAAAAAAGAAGAGAACAAAGCACCGGTTAGTTGCAAGAGGCAGAAGTGGGCAAAATGGGTGAAGGGAGTGAAAAGGTACAAAATTTTGGGTGAAGGGGTCAAAAGGTACAAACAAATAAAACAACCCCGAAATTACAAACAAAAAAGGTCCAAAGGTACAAACAAAAGCAAAACAAAACAAAAACATGTATTGCTTAAGTTAAAGAAATGTTTAAAACCTACTTTAAAAAAAAATGACTCTTATTTTGCTCCAAAATCGGAATCCTTGTAGCTGCCTTTTTCTGGTTCTCTCTTTTTGTATCACAGGCAACAATCGTATCTCTCCTTAAGCAATAACTCAACCACTGTAGGAAAACAAAGGTCATGGGGTTCTCCTCTTCAGTCCTTCAGATGTTTTTTTATATGACATACAGGCACACTGCCCTTTAACCCAAGAGATCGAAATGAGTAAATCATTCATGTAATTCACATTTAATAAAGGCCTGCAATGAATCAAGGACTATGCCACAGGATAGCACACATCACGATCATGCAAGCTTAATAAAAGAAGTCACACATCGAACAATTATTTACATAAAATGCTGATGATTATTTTTAGATAAGCTTTCGGGTGGATAAGTGCATGTGGCAGGAGAATTCTCCCTTGACTAGTCGTCAAAGGGCCCATAGAAAGTTATATGTAAGGTGAGATCTAAAAGGAGTTATTTGTTAGTCAGACAAAGGAGTTAGCTGCTCTTGTCTGGGGTAAGTAAAGCTTGACAGGTAAGGGACAAGTTTGTACAACAACAGCTGGACTCTCTTTTTCCCAGTCTCCCTTTTTCTCCTCTCCCTATCTTTCATCAAGCAAGTGCTTATTAAGCAAACACCACATACAAAGTAGTCTCTCAAATCCTGTAATTTGGAGATTGATTTTCTTCTTTCAGAGTATTTGTGGTCTACTGGGTGGATCAGAAATATTAAATATAACTAAAGTAAAAAGCAGAAAAAAATACATAAAATAAAGTATTCAATGAGCATGGATATTTTCCCTTGCCATCCTAATCATATTCTTCTAGGAAAAAAGTAAAGAAATTTTTTTCCAATAAGCAGTGTGGACATAGTTTCAATGCTGAAGTAGGACTCATGCAACCCGATCCACCCTGGTTTTCTAAATTCAGTTTGCATAATTCTTTCCAGAATAGTAGTTGTGTACATATCTTGCCAGTTTTTTCTCATCAGCCGTATTTAGAGAGAAGCCAACCTAACGTTATTTTAACAGCTGGAGGTATTTTTAGAATATCTCCTTCCAATTTTATATTAAAAAATATCATACACAGATACCAGAAATGGACACACTGGTAGCAAAATATGGTTAATGGAGGTAGTCCTCTAAGGTCAATGCCATCATAAAAGTTCATACATTTTTTTTTTTTTTTTTAATGCTACACTACAGACATGTCATTAAGCACATTTTTGTTTTGTTTTGTTTGTTTCTCTCCTACAGGTCTGTGAAACAGGCAGAGGTTGCAAGTGGTCCTTAAAGAGATTGCAATTATTCAAATCCTTATGCATAGTTCTAATTTTATTTACTATGTGTAATCATTTAAAGAATGGTTATTTTTATAATCTCAATACCAAACATGTACTCTTGTAACCAGGGGGCGCCTAAGTGTGTAATCAGAGAACACTAACCCTGGCAAAGGATTCTGGGGCTGGTCAGGATACCTGCTGCCTTTTGGCATGGTTAGTGTCCTGGGTTTGAATTACTTTATATCTAGCTATTAAGCTTACTATTTGATACATTAAATATTGCCTGATTCAAATAACTTTGCTTAAAATTTTTTCTGTATTTTGACTTGTCTGGGGTTTTCTATTTCTTCTATTTTTATAATATTTTCTCATTTTTTTAGATTAATAAACATTATACTTACCCACATGTGCCAAGACGTGCCACTTAGGTATCTCTGGGCGGTAGCCATTTTGTGTTATCACCTGCCCTGTGTTCTGTGCAGCTGCCAGGCATTTTCCCCACCACTGCTCCTTCCTACAATAATCTGCCTTGTTCCCATCAAAACAAATAATTGATATGTTAATTCAGTCAAGCGGATCAGTAAGGAATGAAATGCATGCCCCAAAGCATATGCAGTGAAAACTGTTTGACCATTTATCGAATTATTGAACCCAATTAAGACTCTTTTCAATTTGATATCTGCTTGCTTTTGGAATGTGTTACGCATTGATGCTAAGTGAATGGATCGAAGTAAATTTATTATCTCAACTGTCTGTTTTATTTAATTGTCTTAACCTGAATTTGCTTTCTGGACCCTTGAGGCATATGGTGAAATTATAAAACTGCCTGTATAACTGTCAAAGAAACAAATGTTAAAGGCCAAAACATGGCTAAAGAATAAACAAAGAAATTCCGGTTGTATGAATGAAGTCATATTCTTAAATCAAATAACATCATACATTTTTTTTACAGTAACATTGTCTCATGCATAGAAACTCGTGGGACTGATTTTCATGAGTTATAGTTTTGGATTTTTTTTAATAGGTAGAAACAAATTAAAGGCTTAGGGGACAATGTATTTTTTAGCAGAAGAGAGAGAAGGCAAGAAAGTAAGTTTATGGGAGCAGAGCAGTCCTCTACTTAAAAATCCTTACCATGAAGAATATTTCTTCAAAACTGTTTAACTGAAGATCTAAATGTTTGCTGTATTAGTAATAGTCTTTCTTTAAAACATGTTCCCCCTAATGCCTTCATTGGAGCCATACTTTCCTCCAGCCATCACTTGATCAGTTTGTCCTCCTGACCTTTTCCTAGTCGACTCCTAGTCCACTGACCTTTTCCTGAAGACAGTCATCCTACCCTACTAAGTGCCACGTTGACCTCAGGAAACAGACCCACCAGGATATCAAGTCTATACTGAGGTTGCCAAAAAAATGTAGACAAGTGGGCACTTTGGTTGCTCGCGCTGTAGTTCTCCGTCATCAGAAGTGTCTGGACGCTGATGGTAACCACTTTGAGCACCTCTTGTCCTTGCAGACGTCAAACGTGACTTGTATTCATCTTTTGTTATCGGTATTTATTAAGTACTATAATTTTAATAGTTTTTTTTTCCTTTATTAAAATGTGTATACATTTTTTTTGGCACCCGCTGTGTTAAAACCAACTACCAAAGACAAACAAAGCCAGACACTCATTAAAGTGGTAAGGATAGATTTTAATCAGGTATAAAGTGCTGCAATAGGGGAGAGGGTCCAGCGTGAACTGAACTCCACTTCGATTTGTGCAGAGGCAAATCGAAGTGTTAAAGGGAAAATGAGGGAGTAGGGACGGGGAATGGCCTGGGCGTGAGCAGAGTCGGCCAAATGGAAATTTTTAACAAGTAGGATGGGTGTGGAGGGTGTTGGTTCATGTGAAACTCTCCCGGGTTTGCCAAGTGGTGCTTATCACAGTTTGACTTCTGTCCTCCCACGGAGACCAGGAAACGGGCTCTATCTTCAGGTGTTGATTGGAACAAACAGTACATTCCTTTGGCAGCCTTGAGCTTTCCCCGACAGGAACTTCAGGGGAGAATGGGGTCATCATCCTAGGAAGGCTGCCTTGAGCTGTTAAAAATTATGTCAAGGTTTGTTCAAGTCTTTTAATGCGAGGGTGGGTTGGGGTGGACAAAATAATTTGTGCTGAGAGTCGGTGGTATTTATAGACCAAGGTTGAGGACTGGTCAAGTAGAGGGCTCACAGGACCCAGACTAGAGTTTGGTCAAGGAGAGAATCTTTGTCAGTGCCAACCAGGCAGGACACACACACACAAGTTTTGCCCTCTTTTCTTTGTAAACTTCTATAAACACTTTCAGAGGCCACAGCCAGTAAACAACGAGAGCCCAAATCAGGGAATTTCTCTATATTGCTTTCTTATCGCCTGTTTCAAATGTTATACGTGAAATCTGAATCTGTTAGCACTCATCTGGGCTCCCATTACTCATTTTGCCTCTTTCATGTTTCTTAAGATCCAGCATTATTACAATGATAGGGCTTGAAAACCTCACAGAGAAAGGGCTTTAAGAAAAGTACCTCCGTTTCCCTACGTTAACATCACGTCTGTAGACAGTTGGCTTTGGGCCCTAAGTCATGCTATGCCTCTGGGTGTCCCTGGATGGTAGCCTGTGACCTTCTGGACATGGAGGCCAGACCCTTATTTTCCAAGGCATCACTGTCTCGTGAGGGACACATAACATATGAACAGATAATTTAAATAAAGTGTGGTAACGTGCAATGATGACGGCATTTACAAGCTCAGCTATTATGGGAGCACAAAAGAGCAATTGTGAACCCCTCTGGCATCTGGACTTGGAAGAGGAGGAGTTGTGAAGTGGATGGGAAGTCAAAGAATGTTCCACAGAAGAGAATGCCTCAACTGGTTCCCTAGAGATGAGATGGAGTCCACTGAGCAGCAAAGGCAAATAAGAGGGTGTTAGTGGGAGCAACAGATTTAACCCAGGATGGAAATCTGAATGGGCATAGTGTACACAGGATGAGGGGGAAACAAACAAACAAACAAAAATGCCTGGTATGTATTACTAGAGTATATAAAGTATGATGTAAGGTGGCAGAGGAGTGGTCTTGGGCTGGGCTAGGGGGGATTGCATATGCCATCCTGTGGTTTTCCATGCGTGTTTCTCATCAGACTCACAGATGCTTAAGCCCCACTCTCTGGAATTAAGGTTCAGTTGGCTTGAGGTAGACCCCACTTATCAGTATTTATTAAAAAACTTTTTACTTGATTCTAATGAACAGCCAAGGATGAGAGCCATTGCCGAAGAGGGCGACTAAATACTTCTAGCAGTAGAAGGGAGTGTGACTCTGGCAGAGAGATAGGACAGCTTGCTTTGGCAGCTGTGAGGAAAAGGACAGAAGTGGGAAACACAGCGAACGGGCAAACCCAGAAATGGGGAAACCAGTTAGGAAGCCATTGCAGGAGTTTAAAAATAATAAAGGCTTCTTTAGGTTTGTTAAGACAAAATATGTTAAGGATCTAACTATGTTTGGGTTCTAGAAGCAGGGGAGCAGGTAGAATCAAAACCTATTTAAGGGCTAGAATTGTCAGCTCTTGTGAAATTACTGTACATTGCTGGAGATGCTAAGGTATTGTCAAGATTGCCTCCCAGGTTTATGGCTTGGGCCTGGGAGTGGCTATAGGACAATAAGAGGGACAACAGGGGAAAATCACCTGCCAGAGATGATAACTGCCGTGTATACAGGTTGCGGTGGAGCTGCCTATAGGAAACTTGATCTGAAATGTCTAGTAGGTATCGGAACCAAAGTGCAGGGTTCAAGATATAGATTTGTCATTCATGCGCATATATGGGTTGATGAAAAGTATAAAAATGGATCAGATTGCCTGAGGAGAGCCTATGGATGTCTGTCTAAGGAACACCCAAGTTTAGGGGTCAGGCCAAAGAGACAGCGGGAAGGAGACAACAAAGAACTGTTGAGGAAGATAAGAGATAAAATGAAAGAGAGAGATGTCAACCACCAATAAAATGGACAACCATGATTTTCATGCTGTTTTCATGGTAGTTTTCCCGTTACATTTAAATCTTTCATCTGACACTGGACACACTATGTACTTTCTAGAATATACTTCCTTAAACAATGAGTTGTTCTTCCTTTAACTGGAAGGCCAGGAACATGGTCACCTTGGGTGGAGCCTCCGGGGAAGGGACAGGTAGGGACTGTGACTATCCACATGTGACATCACTATAGGATACATCAGAGACAGGGAAGAGATCCATCACATGAGCTGACCATTGCTTTACCTCCTTTCTTTAGAAAAAGGGGATAATGCCTCCATAAGCCTCTAAGAATATCCCACCTTGCTTTACCTAACATTTATTCAACAAGTGTCCGTCAGACACCCACCATGCCATGTTAGACCAGGGTACTCAGAAGTAGTGGTGCAGATATGGTCCTTGCATTCGTGGAGCTAGGTAGCTGGTATGGGGGTAACACTGACAAGTAAACAGTCATTTACATTAGAGTTTAAGAGAAAAGTACAGGATGGTAGGGATGGCACCCTAGGGACCGCTAATCTACATTGCAGATGAGGAATCTTGGTCTTTGGTTAACCTGCCATCTAAACGGGGGTGGGTGGGGTGGGGGGGTGGGGCCGGTGACTCAGGTGAAATCGGGGGAGGTTGAGAGGAATTATTAGGGATAGTAATGGAGAAAAATGCTGAAGAGTATTTTGAGACAACATGTGTAAAATCCAGAGAGAAGGAAGAGGATGGATTATCAGGTGAAATGAGCAATCGGTTATTGCTGGAACGTAGGGGATCTGCCACATTGTCAGGTGATGGAGATGAGAAGTTAGTAGCCGAGGAACTATAAAGGGTATTATAGGATACATTACATTCAGAAGGCAAGAGGGACACATGGAAGAGTTTTGAGCAGGTGAATAGTAAGATGTGCATTTTAGAAAGACGCTGTTTTGCTTCACTGTGGCAAATGGATCATAAAGGGACAAGACTGGAGACTGGGAGAATGGCGAGGGCACTGTTTCCATAATCACTATTGGAGACAGAGAAGTGCATAGATAGGAGAGGAATTTAGACAGTTGATGCTTAAAGGTGGGTGGGAGGAGTTGCAGATGGTAAGATTTCTGGCCAAGACACCTGGTACTGAAATATGTTTGGAATGAGGGGAAAATGTTGAGCTCAGTTAAGGACATGTCGAATTTAAAGAGACTGGGAACCTGTCCAAAACTTGGAGCATCATCAACCTAAAAATGACCAAACAGAGCACAATAGACGTCAAGGCAGTGGATGGCATGACCCACCAGGAGCGTGTGCAGTAAAAAGAGGACAGAAGCCTCAGGAACACGGCAGCACGTAAGAGACTGAAAAAGTGATTGCAAGAGTAAAGATTTTATGTCCACTGGACAGAGTGGGTGGCCCACACACTGTTTCGAGGGAAGCAAAAGGTCAAAATCAATGCACTTCAAGGTCCCCGGTTCCTGTAAGCACAGCTGGATTTCAGGGGAGAAACAAGCATGGGCTCATTTGCTGAACAACTTTTAGTGGTCTAGTTTAATGAGGCTGTAGAAACTTCCTGTGGGTGGATAGAGTAAAAAGCAGCTATGGGAAAGGGGCGGGGGGAGTGGAATTAAGGATCATAGTTTTCCTTATTTAGGAAGGAAAACGAAGGCGTACCCAATTTAGGGTCTTTTTAGTCAGAATGTAGAGACATCTACCTTAAGAATTCCTTTTCCTTGGAATTAATAGTGACGAAGACACAACTAACATCTTTAGGAAAAGGCTTAAGAATTAGTCCTGTTACAGCATTTTCATCTTCCTCAAATGAATCAAGCATAAGTTTTCGGTGGTTATAAGGAAAATAAGCATTGCCAGCTAGAGTATTGTGAGGTATTTCCTTGAGGGAGAGAAAGGAGCATCAATCATCTCCCTCGGTCTTACAGACAGAGCTGCCCATTGCGGCTTACCTCCACTATAAATGTTTGTTGGTTTTTCAACTTGCATTTGGCTCTCTTACTACTATTCTTTCAGTTTCTTTTTTTTTTAATGCCTATGGTGGTTTCTTGCCTCTTTTGAGTCTTTGATGTTTACAGAACCCATCCCTGCAAAGCCAACATAAGTGGATTTGGATAGGAGCAGGGGCTGGGATTTACTGGCTCTTCTCACTATCATTATAATCATTTAAAATGTGTCTGCAGGCCCCTAAGTGCTACGTGCAAGGTGACAATGGTCATGCGACCCAGTGCCTGAAAAATACAGCAATTTTCTCTCAGGCACTGCCCAGCTAATGACACAGGGAGAGAATGGCTTTGAGGTTGTGTAGTGGACCTGACTCTGGGAAAATGGCTGACCTATGGTTGAAAAATGGAGGCTCTGAAAAGTTTGCTAGTAACCCAGTAGACTTGGCAGTCGCCAGCCTTGTACATCACAGCTGCGTCTGAAGGGCCCTTTTTGAACCACAGGCATTTGATCGAACAACTTGTCCAAGGTTTACCACCTGCATTCTAAGTGAAAAGGAGAACCCTTGTGCTTGTGGAAATTTTTATTACTATATTTTTATGAGTATATTTTTTATGACTATATTTTGCAAAAACTATTTAGGTAAAGATAACAAGCACGTACAGGAAACATTCCTTAGAGCATAATCAGGATCATATGATCGGTGGCTTAAATTGAGCTATTCTGTGTTTCATGGTGGAAAACAAATATGCATATATCTTACAGTCAGTTGTGAACCAAGATGATAGCATCTTTTATATGAGATAGCTTTCTCTGGGTCTGTGATAAAGGTTAGTATTGCTCATTCTATCTAGTTCTCCTCTTCTTGCTGAGCATGGGGAAAGATTTCTCAGCCCCCTGGTCAGGCAGGGTTATAAGACTAATTCTGACCAATGGGCCATCAGCGGAAGTAATATGTAGCCCTCCAGTCTATGGCATTTAGTGCAGGTGAGCCTTCTCCACACCTTTTTATTCCCGCTGCTGCAGTGATCTTGGATGTCATCAATTGAAAAGTAGTGTCTAAAGATGTTTGAGTTTAAAACTATGTAGAGTTCCTGCTAACCTGTATTAGACAGGTAATATGAGTGAAAAATAAATCTTTATCCAGGCACGGAGGTTAGGTGTTTATTTGTTATTGAATCATGATAGGGCTTAGTGTCATACTTAGTGTTTTGACTCGTAACTAAATCAAACTTTCTCCTTGCTAAAGATGATGGCTCCAAAACATTCAGTTCTAGGTCATGTTAATTTTGATTTGTAGACATTCCTGAGCTTAGAGCAAATATAACTAATCACAATCCTTTTTAAGAAACTACCCATTTTTCTTTGAGAAAAGTGTATTGCAGCTAGAAGCATTACCAAAATAGATTAATGTCCATCTAAAATAAATCTTAACTTATTCTAATTTTTGCTTATGATACCAAAGAATTTAACACATATATATATATATATATATATATATATATATATATATATATATATGCACACACACATATATGCACGATGGACATGTTAGTTCATTTAGTATTATATCTCATACATCTTCTGTGATTTGGGGTTTAAATGACTATAGAACCCCAAGACAGAATCAAGTTTTAGGTGGAAAATAAGGGAGCTGGCTTCCCAAGGCTGTGAGTTTCCTCAAGTAGAGTAAAGGGGATATTACATTTCAATAGGTCGAACATCAGGTTTTATGGAACTGATTGTATAATTTTATATGCATTATTGATACATTTTTTAACACCTTACTTTCTAGCTTTGGTTTACTGTGTTTCAAAGACAGAATGACATGCTTTTGAAAACCCTTTTGGTACTGACAGTTATAAAAGTCATTGGAAAATTAAGTTTACATAGGGGACCTTTGCCAAGTATAGCCAGATTTAAGCATAGCCTTCATATTACAAGAAATATTATTGTGCCAAAACAGACATCTGTTGAAGGGGAAAGGCAAAGATGGTGTATTATAGTAATAAGAACATATGGTTTATTGTTCAGAAATGTGTGTTTCAGTACCTCATTGCATTCCTCAGAAGCTGTGTACATTTAGGTAATATAATGAGCCTCTCTGAGTGTCAGTGCAATAATGTTGTTGCTGCTATGGTTACAGTGCTTAGCAGGACTTTCTGCTGGGCTGTGTGCATTATCATTTAATCCTCACTACAGTGAAATGAGGCTTAGGAGACTTAAAAGCCCCACCCCTGCTCTTGCCATCAGTGTGGGGCAGAGGCTCAATCCTAGGGTGTCTTAGTCCAGAGCTATTAATCATTTTGTCAGAGAGCTTATTTATCTATAAATAGTAACAGCCACACTTAGATGAGGCAAGAATTTCAAGATCAGGTTGCCAGCATGGTCTAGTTCTGGGGAGGGCTCTCTTCCTGGCTTGTAGACAACCACCTTTTCACTATGTCCCATGGAGGAGACAGAGTAAGAACTCTGGTCTCTCTTCCTCTTCTTATAAGGACTAAGCCCATCACAGGGGCCCCACCCTCATGACATCATCAAAATCTAATCACCTCCCCAAATCTCCACCTCCAAATACTATCACATTGGAGGGTAAAGTATCAACACATGAACTTGGGGTTCAATCCACAGCAGATAAAGTAAGTGCTCAATAAATGATAAGTATTACCATTGTTGATAGTAGCAGTCTTATTGTGATTCATATTTTTAAGAAATGACTGTAGAAATGCAGATGTCAGCTGTAGACACCTCATTCTTCAGCACTCTAGTGATCGGACATGACCGTTTTAACATATATCAGAAAATCGGAATTCCGTTTCAGTGCTTTGTTTTTCAAAATAATGTACTTGTCTGTGACTCCCCACTGTCATCCAGAGCAGCTACACTACGCTAACAACATTAGATTAGCGTGTGCAGGTCCAGCTTAACTGGACAAGGACCAACTTGTACATGTCATTCATCTAACAAAGTTGATCTAAAACTAGCTGTACTAACTTGGAGAGATTTTCTAAAATACTGAAGGCCAGGATCCCACCCCAGAGCAATTAACAGGCACACCTAGGGGTAAAGCCTAGGCGTGTGTGTTTGTAAAACTCCTGATGATTCCTATATGCATCTAAGGCTGAGGAACGTCACAACCTGAGGTGCTCTTAACAGTGGTGTGGCTTATGAAAGAGATTTGAAGACTCTATTTATTCAAGCAAAAGTTAAGTATACCTTTAATTTTCTTTGTGAAACAGATTTGTAGTTACCCTTCTAAAAAGAATCTTTCATAAAATTACTGTATTTTGTTCATACTACGTATTGAAGGCTTGTCACATATCAGCTATGTGCATTATCTCATCTAATCACCACAGCCCTAAGACATAACTCTATGATTAGACCCATTTTATAGATGAGCAAACTGAGACAAAAGGGAATGTGAGTTATCTCACCTGGGATGATACACCGGTTTCAGGGTGTGTCTATGAACCTTGAGTCTCCACAGGCAAGGGCTTTGCACTGTGCTCCACCAGGATGGTGGTGTAAGCCTTCCAGACTTTATTATTATTTCATAAGTTTAGTGGTCCCAAAGCACAAGAGTAGTGATGCTGGCAATTCAGACGTGCCAAAGAGAAGCCAGAAAGTGCTTCCTTTAGGTGAAAGGGGAGTGCAGTACAATAAGATATTTAGAGATACAGACCACATTTCTATAACTTTTATTACAGTGTGTTGTTATGATTGTTCTATTTTACTATTAGTTATTGTACGTCTCTTACTGTGTCTAATTTGTAAGTTAAACTTTATCATAGTGTGTATATATAGAAAGAAATATAGTATATATAAGCTTTGATACTTACTATCCATGATTCCAGGCACCCACTGGGGGTCTTGGAACGTATTTCCTGCGGATAAGGGGGAACTATTGTGACCTCTGAGGATATGCCGTGCTGCCATACACACAGGTCATGTTTCTAGCACATTGCCCCACGCCATGAGTTGCATACAGTGATGAGCATACAGTCTCAACCATTTGTGTCTGAGAAAATTCTTTGGTGAAAGCGTCTAATTCGTGTTTGTATCCTCAGGGGTAGCCGTGTGTTTGCACATAGTAAACTCTAAAACAAAACAAAACAGTTAAAAGAACCAGTTACATTGGGCACTTTCCTAAGCTTGGCTCTTTCTTGGGGAAATAATCAAAAAAGAGTTTCCCCTCCCTGGAAGAGAAGTTACCTCATCCTCCCACCTTGAAAATCCAGCAGCTAGGCTCCGGGCAATACCCTGACTGCTTATATTGGAAGGATCAATGACAAGAAGAAACACAAGAATATGAATAATAGCATTCATAATACTCTGGGTATTAATTAAAAACAAACAACATTAAACCCAAGAGCCTGAGCTGCAAGGGGGACTGCTGTTTGTTGCTGGGACAAGCCCCAAACGGCACCAAGAGAAGAAGCAGGTTGTGATGTTAAAAAAGCTGCTCCAATGTCCATAAGTAGACGAGTCCAGCCAGGCTTCCTGAAACCTGGACCTCCACTGATTAAAAACATTGTCACCTAGAGGCATTTGTTTCATAACATATGCCAGGAGAGACTTCATTTGATATGTTCACTAATAATAATAGCTACCCATACTTAGTACTTACACGAGGCAAACCTTATGTGAAATGTCATACCTTCACCAGCTCACTTATTTCCTCACAGCCATCAGTGCATTATTACCTTCCTCACGCGATGAGCAAGGAGAGCAAAACTAAACACTCTAAGTAATCATTCAAGCCATGAAGTGGTGGAAGCAGAAATGGAACCCCAGTTGTCTGCTGTAGAAAGCAAGGGATGTGACTTTTATATTCTGCCCCCTCCTCATTATTGCGTGTAAGTACCTCGGCTTGGCTACAAAGAGTCAGTGATCAGATATACAGCAAACGAAGGTGGGGGCCCACTTTTCCTGCCCCCTTCTGGAAGAGCCTCCAACACCACTTTGCCCTTTGATGTGGCTGAGGAGTATGGGATTCAAAGTAAACATTTACGATTATTCTCTGGCCTTTGGAGAGAGAATTTCTGGTTTTCTCCATTGATTTCATTCAGACTTCTTGACAGACTTGGAACGCACATGCAATTCAAAGCAGGGCAGACCTGTACAGGTATTCAAAGGCAGGCCCCGGTTGAAAAGCAAGGTAGATACACCTCCTTAGAGGCCAGCAGACCAAATGCTTTGCCGTGCAGTGAAAGGAAAGGCTATCCCTTGGGGAGCCATAGGCAGGCAGCTTTGAACTCTGATCTGTCTAAAGAACGAGATTATGGTTAACCCTGGCACACCTCCCAACATGGCACCTCATCCCCCGGCATTCCTGGCTGCGTCTATCCCATCACACCTCATTTTTTTTCTTGAAAATTGTGGTAAAATACTTAGGAGTTTTTGTTTCCATGTAGAAGTTAATGCTGCATTAGAAATGACCTTTAATTGGCAAGGGGAGGGAATGACTTCCTGAGTTGACTCCTGCCATCCCACTCTGTTCTGTGGACCTGCCCGGGACGGGCACCGTTGGCAAAGGCAGAAGGAGTTCACAGGTGCCCCCTTGATGTTTGTTTGTTTGTTTTTTTAAGTTGTATTTCAACAGAAAGATCATCTTTGGGGAGGAAATAAATGCCTAATATGTCTTGATTACAGATGCGTGGAAAACACACCAATTTGCCTTCACTACAAGTTGAAGGTCTTCATCTGCCAAATTGATTGGTTCCAAAAGCAGGTTCACTGTTGCCTGCCAGCACTCCTCAGATGAGCTGACAGATGCCAAAGCAACACATTTATGGCATCAGCTCTGTATCTCCGAGATGAAATCTTGCCGAGTGGAATGTGAGGAGATGAAAAACAGGGGAAGCTTGAGTTGGTCTAAACTACACGAGGACACTTGCCATGAAAATCAAACCAGACCCTTGCTGAGGGTTGAAGTCATTCTTCAAATTCCCTTCCTGTTTTCTTTTTCATGCTCTTTGTTTTGTTTGCCTGATCCTTTGACTTCATGGTTCTTGTGGAATCGGAAGTAAAGCAATACCACAGAAGAAAGTGAACTGAGCTTGTGGTGTCTCTGACGGAGCCAAACCCAAGAAACATTGGAAATATCCATTGCCAGACCAAGTTTGTGAGATTTCCAGCCTGATAGCCAGACCAGAATGGTTTGGAGTGATGTGTGGGCCTCCTCAGGATAAACCTTTGCCAGCTTTGTGTTTATTATTTCAGTCATCTGTCAGCGACATTGATTTTTTGGGTTAACCTTTCTCCTGTTCAGAGCCATTAAATACACTTCTAATAATCCAAAAGATATAACTTCACAGGGTGTCAAATAATTCTTTCTCCTCCAGCAGATGTCAAAATTCAGTCATAACCAGTCTGCATTTGAGATTCTGCGTTTGTTAAAGACCCTTAGGCTGGTGTAAGACCCTCCGGGGGGTAAGGATGTGTTAAGGTCAGACTCAGTGCTATGTTCGTAAATGTTTAGCCACCTGACCTCCCCTAACAAAAGGCCCCAATTTTTAGTGTATGACCACCAGGTAGTGTGCCCTCACTACGGCTGATTCCAAGCTACCAATGTATCATCCCTGACCATGCAATACAGAAAAGATGCTTGTAATACTCTTGCCAGGTGCTATGAGCACACACAGTGCACTTGGCTTTGTCTCCATAGCTGATGCATGGAGATGCTGGATCCTTGGCCCTCTTGCCAGGCAAGCTGGGAGAAGATGAGAGGTGGGAGGGCAGCATGATGACTGTATGCAGCCTACATATTAACTGTGAGATCACGTACAAACACTGTGGTTTCAGGGTTAACCCATGTAGCTATGGAAAACGTTTAAAAATCAAGGTACATGTCTCTATTTTTCTCTTTGCATGACTATTAAAAAGCTAAGGAAAGGTTTCCAATTTGAGGGAATGAAAGTTGACCATTTGTAGTTAAACTGGGCCTGACTTCTGATGTGCTCCCTAGTCCTGGGTGTAGGGGGATGGTAACTCTTAGATGGAGAGGTAACCCCTATGGTCACGAGTGTACTATACACCTCATATTCAGACCAGACCAGGTACTGAGGGGCATTTGTCTGTAGTATACAATATAAGCGTATTAAACTCCAACCTAATATTTGCCTCCCATTAACCACAAGCCTGCAACCTTTCTTGTTAGCATCTGAGGCGCCTCAAAGTGGGAGAAAGAATTTAACAACACATCTCTCAGTAATAGTTCTGTGTTACTGGCCTCCTACGCCCAGACACTATTCCAATCTCTTAATATACATTATCTCTAATCCTCTTTCAACCTTATAAGGCAAAGATTATCTACATTTTGTAAATGAAACTGAACCCACAGAAATTAAGTTGCCAAGTTTACATTGATAAACCCGGGCTGGGATTCAGAGCCAGTTCTCTCTGCCGTCAGAGCCTTTCAGTCTCTAAGAAGGTGTTGTCTCTTATGTATACTTATTTGTATAAAGTGCTTCTTTAAGCCAAATTCTGGGCCAGAAATAAAGATGCCAGTCCTTGCAGTGGATCTGACAGCCTTTTACAACATGATCAAGTCCAGAGGAAAGGAATGCAGAGAGTTTCAGAGTCAGTGGAGGCTGTTCCAGTTGACGCTCTGAGCATTCAAACCCTTTCCCTTGGGGGCCCTGAAGGCCGCTCCTGCTGCTGACATTGCCCCTGGCCTGAGGCCTATTGTCACAGTCAATGATATCATAAAGATACTGCACAGTTAATCTAACGACAGGTTCTGGGTTTGAAAAGTAGAGTAATGGAGACCTCAGAGAAAATGAGTAATCATTGATGCGGAAGGATAGTGAGGCCTTGGGTCCTCAGCTCCAGAGGCTGTTGGAGTCCCTTTGAATCTACATGAGTACAAAATACTAACATCCCGTTTGGTGGTGACTCAATGGCATTACACAAAGGCAAGTGAGTATGACTTCTGCCACACCATGCGTTCAATTACCTTTTATTAGAAATCCATCTACCTGGGGTGGGAGGACAGGCTTATTTTTGTGGTTGCATTATTTGAGGGATAACTAAAGAAACTCTTGTTCTACTGAACATATAATTTAGCAAATGTGGTTGGAAAGAGATCTGAGCAAGGAATCCACCTCAGAGCTTAAACTTGGCGCTTTTGCTCATTTGTGTTATTTTGGACAAGTTACATAGCGTTTCTCAGTTTTTAGTTGATCTTTAAAATAGAATTGGTATTACCTATCAAAGTAAAGTAGTGAGACTCAAATTAGTGTTCGTGCAAGTTAATGCTTTAAAAATTATTCACAACTATATAAAAAAAAAAAGGAAAACTGACATTTGTGTTGAATACATGCCAGGTATTAATAGGATATGAGGAAATATGTCATAGTCTCTGACATCAAGGACCTTACAATTTAGTTGCAAAGAAAGGGTGCAAACACTTAAAAGTTATACATCACAAGTGATAAATAGTATTCAAACACTAGAAGTGGCAGGCAGTAGTTTTTGATTAATTTTCAAATGAATGCCTCTGTCAGTTGTCAGATGAACACAAAGAAATTAATGAGTGATATGTAAACTGTTTTTGGAAGAGAAATAATTTGACATGAGAGAGAAGTCAAGGGCAACCTATAATGGATACACAGGTGTTATGGGACTGAATTGTTTCCCGGACATGTTGTGAACCCATAGCCCCCGACCCGTGCCATGTGACCTAGTTGGAGATCAGGCCTTTACAGAGGTGATTAATGTTAAATGAGATAATAAGGGTGGGACCTAATCCAGTAGGACCAGTGTCCTTACAAAAGAGGAAGAGATAGCAGAGATCTCTCAAATGGGAGGACACCGTGTCGAGGCTGTAAATCAGGCATAGAACTCTCACCAGAAACTGAATCCTGCCAGAACCCAAATATCAGACTTTCTAGCCTCCAGAACTGTGAGACAATGTCTGTTGCTTAAGTCACTCAGTCTGTGGTGTTTCGTTATAGAAGCCTAAGCTGAGTAAGACAACAGGAACCACGTAAATAACAAGAGAGGAGGCAGGGAGGTGCTGTATGTACTCTTAAAAAGACTTTTTTAGTAATGTTTTGACCAGTAAATACTTATCCTTGCAGTTTAATGTGTAGAAAACTGTAGAGTAAAAAGGACAGAGAATAAATCAGGGTCAGTTGAAAATGACTTTGAATGCCCACAAGAAGTTAACACTTTATCCTACAGCAAATGTGAATGCATGTTAAGATGTTGAACAGGAGGATATAGTCAATAGTAAAGCAGGACTTTAGCAAAAATGATCCCATGTAAGAGTGAGAAAAAGTGAGTTTTAAAGAGCAGAAAGACAAGGTAGAAGATCATTTTCAACCTGTGACAAAAGTGCGCTTTAGAAGTTATTCCTCATTTATTTGTTTTTTTTTGTGTGTGTTTTTTTTAACTCTTACATACATGGCTTGTTTTTTGAATAATTCTATTAATTCAAGAAATAAATATTAAAACCTGCTAAATGTAGAGCTCTGTTCTAGGTGAACAAAAAACAAACAAACAAAAAAACAAGAAAAACACAGCAATACAAAACAAAGATTTCTTGCTCCTATGAGCTCACATTCTAACAAAGAGAGACAGCCAATAAACATAATAAAATGGAAGTTATACATTAAAGGTTTACAGCACAGAGTATGTATAGTAGATACTATATAATTTTATTATTATATAGATCTCTAATATATATATATATATATATATATATATATATATATATATATATATATATATATATGAGAGAGCTTTTCCATAAATTTTATTTAAAAAAAAAGAAAAATTAGAACAAGGTAAGGAAGATTAGGTAGTGTCAGGAGAGAGCAGAAGGCAATTTTAAATATGGTTGTCAGGGTCGGTCTTACTGAAAAGGTGACATCTCTGCATCTCATAAGTCAATACCCGCATCTCATATTATAAGTCAACAGTCTCTCCAAAGAAAGAGTGTTTAAAATAATACCCAAAAAGAAAATTTTCAGTAGTCAAGCATGCAATGATAAAGGCCTAGGCCAGTGTTTTAGTGGCAGTGAGAGGAGATCAATATAAGGGAAATTGTTAAAAATAATTGCCAGCTAAATAACTAACTCATCCTTCGTGTTTGCTCTCCATGTTTAGAAAGGTGGCTAAGGTTTCAGACTTTGGTTTCAGACTTTGATGAATGGGAAAATAAAGGCTTCATTAATAAAAGGGCTTTCAGTGAAGTATGGTAATGTACTTGTGAAATCTATGACCTGTGCTGAAACCAACCAAAAAGAATAATAACAACAACAACCCCCCACCACAAAAAAAAAAAAAAAAGAAAGAAAAAGAGAAAGAAGGAAAATTCTATTTGCAGTGAAGATGAAAAACAGCTACTTCCCTAAACCACAGTCTATGAAGAATATCTGCCAAACATTCTGAAACTCATATGAATTGAGGACGGTTGCTGAAAGCCAAAATAAATGAATATGTTCACATCTTGAATGAGGTATAGAATTCTCTAAAAGTAAGTGAGAGTCCTAAGGGAGTGTGGGTGGGCTAAAGTAATAAACATCCCTGTGGGATGTAGGTTTCTTTGAAATCTGGGCTCCTAAATAGGAGAACTCATCTGGATGTGAAGTAAAATTAAGAAGAAACAGAAAATACTAGCCTCTGATCAAAGTCAATGGAGCAGAAGTTAAGGAAATTCAATAACCGAGCAGAAGCTAAATAAGATGCTTAATTTTGAGTTTGCTCACCAGCATGGATGCTCTGTTCACCTCAGGGAAAGTGTGTTCCCAAGACATAGGGAAAAAGAAAATGATGATAATCTGTTTGAGATAACACATCTCATTTAAAATTGCTGACAACCCCACATTACTTCTCTTGCTCCTCTATAATTTATTCTTGAACGAATAATAGAAATAGAGCTATACTCATTTGAAAATGAGCAATAACACTTCCCCTTGTGGCCCATGTGGTGTAACAGGACAAGATTTACCATCCCCCCTAAAATCAATCAATCACTGGATAAAAACGTATGATGTAACGGGGTTTGAGCTGTTCGACATCAGACAATGAGATATAATGATTCCTTACAGTCAGGAAACCCAACCACTATCCCAGTTTGCTACCTGGAGAACATGTCCTGATTCAAGACAGTGGTACAGAGAAGGAGAACCCAGGCAGAGTTTGCTCATTTCTCTGAACTGAGGAGACAGAGCTGGGAGTCTTGGAAGGTTAAGGAAGATTGAGTTCACGGGGAAGAGGACAGAGACAGAGACTTGGAAAGAGAAAACTCCAGAAATTTCTAGAGCATTTCACTGAAGTCAAAAACTGAGGACTGATTAGCGCATGCGTGTAAAGAAAGTACCTAAGACTAAGACTAGAACTCAAGGAGGATTAGGGGAAACAGTACTTGGAACTTTCATGTGACTTAGAACTTTTCCTGTTGCCACCAGTCAAAGTGCCAAACCTCATAGTTCACGGCACTAAGTAGAGCCCTCAAATGGATTTTGCCTCTATTGTGGGGCAAAAGGAACACAAAACTGACTGCTGCTATGGTCCTATTTACTCACGCTTAAAAGCAAGACTTGAAAAGATCAGATTATTTCCCAGTAACTTAACTATGTCCCAGAACAAAGTTTAGGTGTATTTATAGGGGTACAAAGATATTCGGTACTCAGTAAGGTAAAATTCGTAATCTATAATATCATCCAATGAAAAATTATCAGAGTTGCAGAGAAGCAGGAAAAGACCCACAATGAAGAGTAAAATCAATCAATGGAAACTGATGGAGAAAATGACATAATTATAGAATAAGTAGACAAGGAAATTAAAAGTTATTATAACTTTATTTCCTATATCCTAGGAGATAGAAGGAAGATTGAAAATGTTAAATAGAGACTTGGAAGATATAATGGATGATGAATATCAAGCTTTTATATGAGCAAATGACAAAGAATGATGAAAACTACACTGGATAGTTTTAACAGCAATTTGAACATGGCAGAGAGATTCGTAAACTTGAAGACATAGCAACAGAAACAATTCAGAAAAAAAAACCAGTAAATAAATATTAACAAAGAAAAGGAGGAAGACGTGAAAGAGGAGGAGGAGAAGGAGGAAGAGAGAAAGAATCAATCAGTGAGCCATGGAACAACTCAACCTTGAGTTTAATATATGTATAATTGAAGTCTCTGAAGGAGAATAAAGAGGAAAAGTGGACAAAAATATTTTGATAATAATGGCTGGAAATGTTCAAAGTTTGGTGAAAACTATAAACCCACAGATCCAAGAAATTCAGTGAACCCCAAGCTCAAGAAACATGAAGGAAACTACATGAAGGCACATTCTAATCAAAATCCTGAAAGCCAAAAAAACAAACAAACAAACAAACAAACAAAACCAAAATGCTGAAAGCCAATGACAAAGGGAGAAATCTGAAAAGAAGCCACAGGGACAAGAAGACACGTTGCATAGAGGAATGAAGACAAGGAAGACCACAGACTACTAGTCAAAAATAATGCAAGCCAGGAGATTGTGGAAGAACATGATTTACTGAGGAAAACAACAAACAAAACCTGTCAGCCTATACTTCGATAACCAACAAAAGTATCTTTAAAAAATAAAAACAAAACAAAGGCATTTTCAGACCCACAAATGCTGGGGGGGAAAACTCGGTGCCAGCAAATCTGTACTAAAACAAATATTAATAGAAGTCCTTTAGGCAGAAGGAAAATGATTCCCGATAGAAATCTGGGTTTACACAAATGGAAAGTGCACACGAAAGAGTAAATACTTGGGTAAATATACTTTTTTTTCTTATTTATATCTCTTTGAAAGACAATCAGTTGTTAAAGCCCAAATAAAAACAACCTTCAAAAGAGACTTTTAAATGTGCATATGTTAAGGTTTACTACAGTTCTATGGGTCTAGAAAAATCATAATGGCTTATATCCACCATTACAGTATCACACAGAATAATTTCTTCACACAGAAAAATCTTCTGAGCTTCACCCATTCTCCCCTCCATCTTCTTCCCAAACTCCTAGCAGCCAATGATCATTTTATTGTCCCCATAGTTTGTTAATTTTTTTAACCGTGTTTTAGTCTGAATTGTTTCTATAGAATATCTTATTGCTTTTACATTCTTTTGCCTTCTCCATGAAAACAGTTAACTTATTGGTTATAGATATGAATATTGTCCAGTTTCGTTTTTATTGTCAAACCCCTGAGTAATTTGTGAAAAGACTGGGAGTCCTTTCAAAGAGTCTTTGTACACACTTTTGTATTCGCAGTGTCCAGAATATATTCAGTTGTCCAGAATATATTATGTTTATCGAAGTGTTATTAATATTTTCTAAGGAAATAAGAGCTTTTTATGGAGCTCATCTTCATAAGTAGCCCCAGAAACAATTGTTTTCTCAAATGAGCCTAATCCGGCCACCGTATACTTAAGATTTCAGCTGGAATCCATGTGGACCCCCTTCTGTTATAATTCATTGAACCCAATGTCTGAAGCCTCAAACTTGCCCGATCTTGAGTTCCCTTTATTACCAGCGCCTTATTGTTTCTAGAACTATATAAGTTCCCCCACTAGGAGTGCTCTCACATAATTTAGCTCTCCCCTCCCAGAACTGTAAGTGCTGAAAACTGGAAATGATCTTGTCTGAGGTATGTGTGCTCATGAGAAATCAACCGGGCTGGGAATATCCATTCAGGCCATAACTTGAAACCCACAGTGTGAGAAGAAAAACAAGGCTCCGTGGTAGAATGAAGGCTACATGTGCTGATAGCCATTGTTTCCCCAAATTTCTGATTCTTATCCAAGCAAACCCCCTGTCTTCTAATATATCATGTTGTCATAAGAAATGTGCAACATTGCATTATGGTTCATCTCTAAGTGTCTCTAGGGTATTCTTTGTTTCTCTGTCAATTTCTTGGCTTTTTCCTAAAAGTCAGATGGATATAAATACTCAAAGCGGAGCTCCTTGGGAAATCTCTCCATGACCAGACTTGTGGGAAAGTTAAGGACCAGGTGGTATCAAAGAAATTGGGATGATTCTCTTCAGATGCCCTTTAAACAAGGCCAGCCACCTGGAATACAAGAGGAATGAGACTTGTGTCATAGCCCTCGTACAGCCTGTAACTTTATTTCTAGAATCATAGGAGGGATGTGTGTGTGTGTGTGTGTGTGTTTCTGGCGCCTCGTTAAGCAAACTTACTTCAGCACAGCACCTCTCCTCTGAGGTGCTACCTTCTGTCATCCAGTGACACTTTACATATATACAGTTTTGTTTGTAACCATATAGCTTATCCCTGAAAGGTCCCACATTGTGTTTCTGAAAGTTAAGTTATATAGGGATTTAGAAGAATTTTTTTCATATGAGCTCCATTTGCTAAAATGCAAGATTAGAGACATATTTTTAGGCAGATAAATTTAAATACTGCTTGGCTTTGCACCCTCACATCCACCCCTTCCCTGGCAGCATTTCTTTTATAACGAACTTTCTTTCATTCTAGCTAGGAAAATGGCAATGTTGTTTTCTTACAAGCACTTAATTATGGAAGACTTATTTACAGATGCACACGGATCAGAATATGCCTTCTAATCATGCAAAGATGTTCATCTCATCTTTCTTAGTGTCTTGAAATGGTGACATATATGCTGCCTGTTCAAGTGCAAGCCTCATGTGACTCCCAAGTTAAGAAAAAACAAAACAAGACAAATTCTAAAGCTAGCCTGATCTTTTACAGGTCTAGCTAAACAGGTCAAAAGAAAAGATCTATGGGTAATCCAAGAAACCTGGGATTTGGAAATTCTCAGATAACTAGGACTCTGAACCTTGCACCAATTCTTGTGGCTTAGCAGCCAACTCTGAGTCCACCAGGAAAATGTCTATGTAGCTGACCTTTCTCTCTTACCCCCTACAGCCAATTAGTCATAAAATTCTAATTAGCTCTTTAATACAGCTTTTCCTTTTCCATCCAACTGCCACCACCTTACATAGTCCATGCCTTCCAGTCCCTCTTCTGGGCCATTTCCGCAGCCAACCTCTTATCATTGCTGAATGTGCATCCCTTTCCGCAGACTTGCCAGTAACTTCCCTCAAACAAACAAACAAAAAAGAACTAACTGTGTTCCTTCTCAGACTAACACATACTCTTAGAGCCTGTTGTCAGTGCTTATTGAGCATCTTAGTTTGACGGGCTTGTGTATCTCCAGAGACAAAGCAGATGTGCCCACAGAATCTGTGTCTCAGAGCCTGGGACACCTTCCTGGGATGTCAGTGCAGCCAAAATTCAGAACCAATGTAATGCCTGCGTCTCATGCACCAGGCATAATAAACTTCACTCCATAAATTAGAATTTCGCGTTATCAACTTAAAAACTGTAACATAAAATTGAAAGATGAAACAGCTGATTCCAGATAAATTTGACTTTTTCATTGAGAGCTATAGGCTACACGCTCAGACTCCCTCAAACACTGACGTTTGCCTCCTCCACTATTAGGAGTACTTTGGAAGACTGTAAAAACTCAAACTCCTCCACTGGGACCTCAACGTTTCTGAAAATAAGACTCTAAATTACATCTCCATTGTCAGCTAACAGCTTTATACTGTTTCACAGATGTTCTGGACTCTCTCAGAATGTTAAGCCTCTGTAAATGTTGGGAAATCTGCTTTAAATGTTCTTCTTCTTATCTTTTCCTATCTAACTCACATTCATTCCTCAACTTTCATTTTATATATTATTTCTATGGGACTTATTCTGATTCTCTCCATCAAACTAGTCACTTGCTTTTTATTTCACAGAAAAAAACAAAAACAAAAACGAACTTGATCACATTGTTTCTGTAAATTAATGTCAGGAAAAACTGTGACAGACCTGAAATGGGGTTTGGGGAGATCACTTATATGTATCCTTTATAGAGCATACTTCTAGGTTATCTGTGCTTTTACTGTTTTGAGCTATTTAAGACGCATAATAATGAAGATTATTCTTTTCATGAAATAGAAATTCAGTCTTTGTGGAATGCAATTGACTGTTACCCTGTGACTAGACCAGTTTTACATAGATTTATAAATTTGTTTTAGCATTCTGTATTGCTTATATTTGTATAGTTTTGTTTTTCAGTTTTTTTTTTAATTCTGCTCTGAACTTGTAACATCTTACCAACCCCCTCATTAATTAATGAATTTAATAAAATATTCTATATGTGCTCATTTTATATTTTTGGAGAGCCATGCTTTTATCTCTTAAAAACCATTATTCCTTAACATGCATATAACTTAGTATTATAATTAACATCTCTTCCACTGAATTCTAATTTCCTGAGAAGAGTGGTAACAAGATAAGTACTAAATAAATGTTAAATACAAAGAATAAATGTGCTTTTTTTATGCTTTGTGATATGCTTCGGAAATAAGGAAGCATATGTTACACTTTTAAAAGTACAGACCTCTTTTGAGAATCTGTTGACAGTGTGGAACTTGTTCTACCAGAAAAGTACGCATACTTGTAGACAAACACAATATAAGGCATGTAATTTTACTGATTGAATGGTATTTCCAGGTCCATTCAGACGCCACCTCATTCTCCGGTTAAAAGCTGCTTTAAACTCCGTGAGTTTTGTTAGTTTTGTAAAGTGAGCCACATTTTGAACCCCTCGTCCTCAGTTTTATCTCTTCAGCTAAGAGAAACATTTTAACAAGAACAAAACAGCTCCTGTCTCACTTGAAAATCACTGTGTTATGACAGTAATGACAACAAACATTGTTCTTTAGTTTATAACAGAAAAATTTTAAATATTCCTACTCTCAGTCAGTTCCTCTAACGTTACTTAAGACCAACTGACTAAATATGGTTTAAGGACACGAGTCAACATAATACAAGGCAGAATACAAATGTCATAAAAAGATACAAAGAACTTAGAGCTTTTGGATGGGAATCAAATGTCCCAGTTACCTAGAAGGGACTGGGGACATCTGCCTTTGAAGATGTCTCATTTTTGTAACTAACATATAGTAGGGCTTGTATGTACACTGTTGTGGGAAATTATATCATCAGTTAAAAAAGAAAATAAGAACCGAGTCTCCCAGCTAACTTAGAATTCAGGATCTGTTCAGTATTATTACCTCAACATGAGATTCTTATTTATAAAAACAAATATGTAATTTCCTAGGAATATTCTCAACGGATACAACTAAAGAGTAACCACAGGCTTAGATAATCATTCTCCTTCTCTTCAAAGAGAATGCTAGGTCTTTGGGAATAGTGGAATACACAAGATTCATTTCTTTTTGCTGAAAAGGAATTCTATACTGTTAACTTTATACATTATTTACATGGTGCTACCTTTTATTTCCTTTGATTAAAATACAATGAATAAATATGTATTGAATTTCATCCTGAGCATGGCACTGTGGCATCATTTTCTGTTCTTGAATTAACCTTGATTGTATCTGTGGAGCTGACTAGAAACAGTTCAAGGGTGGAATGAATGGAAAATCATGCCCAGGAGACAAACACCATTTTAATGCATTTTAGAAGTAATATTGTCCATTGAAAGATGGTTTCAGTATTCACTGCTATGACCCAATTACAGCTCTCTTTAGCAAAATCTGTAGCATTAGAGCTTATTAAATCATATATGTTAGCAAAACCCATTTTCCGATTTTGATGCATTTTTCTTAATTGAGTTTGAATCTATCAAATCACTTACTGGTTCAGACTTAAATTGCTATGGTCACTTCAATGACTAAATTCAATGAGATAATACAGAATTAGACACTTTTCATTCTTCAATGCCTTCTAATACCTAATGAGCCAGAAAAAGGGTCCTTCCTTCCTAGATTGCTTGGTAAGCTTGTATAACTGAAATATATAAAAGTTAGTAGTACTCCTATTGATATACATACCTAATCAGCCTAACAGAAATTTCATTTCTATTTTCCCCTCTCTCCCAAACGGTCATGAGCTCAAGCAAAATCAGCCAGAGATTTTTCTCAGCCTTGGAGGAGAATGAGAAAATGTTGCATTCTTTTTTTTTTTTTTTTTTAGATGCCTAGTCTATCAGAGATATTCAGAGAGGCAATCAGCTGATTCTGCAAGCATGGTTCAGAGGTCCGTTTTTAATGAAAGTCTTCATGAAACAGATATTCTCATGGTCATTCATTCTTTGTTCTTCTTCTGCCTGCACCCAATATTCCCTTTACTGTTCCTCACCCAGTTTTTTGGAAGTTGTGGTTAGCCTCTCCCCTCAACACTTAAATACTTCTTGCAATAATCACAGTGATATGTTCTTATTAGTTGAGCAACCATCCAACTAATTGCATCAACTATTTGTGGTATTCTAATAGTTGAGCATTTTATCATTATTTTTGCTCCTTTGATCGTCAAGTATTCTTTTATTTCTACCTGCTAGCTTTGTATAATTTTGTTATGTGGGAGTAATTTATTATTACCTCTTATCTATGTCCCCTTTTATTCTTATTCTCTTAGCAATTTCCTCTAGTCTCATGTTTTCAACCGGTCCCTTATATTTAAGTGATTCTCAAAACTGCAGTGTTACAGACTGAATCATGTCCCCCACCCCAAATTCATATGTTAAAGTCCCAACTCCCAGAACCTGAGACTATAACCATATTTAGAGATAAGGTCTTTAAAAAGGTGATTCAGCTAAAATGAGGCTGTTAAGGTAAAGCTATAATCCAATAGGACTGGTCTTGCATGCGCCAGGGTACATGCAGAAAAAAGGCCATGTGAGGACACAGGGTGAAGGCAGCCATCTGCAGCCAAGGACAGAGGCCTCAGAAGAAACCAAACCTGCAACTGTGCCCTAAATGTGTCCCCTCAAGTTCATGTATGAAAGTGCTAATCTCCAAGAGGATGATCCTAGGAGGGGGCTTTGGGAGGTAATTAGGACATGAATGCAGAGTCCTCATGAATAGGATTGATGCCCTTGTGGAAGAGACTACAGAGAGTTTGCTGCGTCTTCCACCATGCGGGGACAGAGCTATAAGTCAGCAGCCTACAACCAGAAGAGGGCTCTCACCAGAACCCACCCCTGCTGGCGCCCTGATCTTGGACTTCCAGCCTCCAGAACTGTGAGAAATACATTTCTGTTGTCTATAAGCCACCAGTATGTGGTATTTTGTGATAGCAACTGAACGGACTAAGAAACCTGCTGAGACTTTGATCTTGCACGTCTAGTCTCCAGAACTGTGAGAAAATTAATTTCTACTGTTTCAGCCACCCAGTATTTTGTTACGGCCACTCTACAAAACTAACATGTACAGCTTTCTATTTCTAGAAATCTTCTGCATAGCTTCAATATCTCTGGGTGTCATTCCAGATGATTTCTATATTTTCGATGCTGTCCTTATCATTATCTGATTTTAAATTGGGCTTGAATTTTCTGAGGAACTATTCTGACACCAACTGCGATACAGACATACCTTGAAGACACTGTGGGTTCGGTTCCAGACCACTGCCATAAAGCAAATATCACAAGAAAACGAGTCACATAATTTGGTTTCCCAGTCTATATAAAAGTTCTGTTTATACTGTAGTGTATTAAGTGTACAATAGCACTAGATCTAAAAAAAAACACAAAAAACAAAAACAAAAAAAAAAAAAATGTACATACCTTGATTAAAAAGTGCTTTATTGCTAAAAAATGCTAACCATCATCTGAGCCTGTTGGAAAAATGGCACCAATAGACTTTCTCCATGCAAGGTTGCCACAAACTTTCAATTCATAAAAAAAGGCAGTATCTGTGAAGCACAATAAAATGAGGTATGCCTGTACAATTCTTACACTACGCACCTGGAGTTAGTGTCAGACTCCACAGGTTAAAGGCCATGGTCTTCAGCAACACTACTTTTTCTTCAAACACCAGTCACACTTGAGGGCTCCACGGGCCACCCACGCTTCTGTCAATTACAGTTTTTATTATAAATGATACAAGTCAGGACCAGCCAAATGGAGAGACTCGTAGGGCATAGTCTAGGAGGGTTCGTGATGCAGAGCTTCTGGGCCCTCTTCCCGTGGAATCAGCACTCCTCACTCTCTTGCGATACATTCACCAGCCAGGAAACGCCACTAAGCTTTAGCATCCAGACTTTTTATTGGGGTTTCATTATGTAGGTGTGATTGATTGAATCATTGGCCTTGTGATTGAACTCTGTCTCCTGTCCCAACTCTCCTATCGCATGGTTGGTCTTTTTGGTGATCAGCCCAAATCCTGAGGCATCTCATCTCTCAGCATGAATTCAGATGTGATCCCAGTGGCTGATGAATAACAAAGATACTCCCCTTACTTGGAAAATTCCAAGGATTTAGAGTCTCCCTTTTAGGATCCAGGGATAGATGCCAGTCAAATTCTTTATTGAAAGCAGCAACCTTTGACTGTGTCCCTATTTTGTGTAACAATGCTCGATTAGTTTCCATATCCAATAGTTCCTTAGATACTCCAGTAATTCTTAGGCAATGTTTATTTCCAAGCTAGTTCAGTCTCTATTTCGGCTTACTTAGACTACTGCAATAGCTTCCAAAATGATTATTTTTCTTTAGTTTTACCACTGCCCCTATTCTAAACACCATAGTCAAAATCACGTTCAAGGCAAATTTTCAATTATTTTACTACACTTCCAAACTCTCCTAGCCTTTTAAAAATAAATCCTATTTTTCAATTAAAGCTGTGTTCTATCTGATCCTACCACACTCTTCTGGCCCTAATTTGAAAATGAACTGTTATCTAATTTCTACAGATACACCATACTTTCCTACAGGCAACATAGTACAGTTTGACCCTTGAACAATTTGAACTGTGCAGTTTCACTTAAAATATTTTTTTCCCATAAATGTACAGTTATCCCTCTGTATCCTGGTTTCACATCTGAGAATTCAACGAACCATGGACCAAAAATAGTATTTGCAAAGCAGAGTTAGGAATCCACATAAGTGGAGGGCCAACTTAAGTTACGCAGATTTCAACTGGGGGTGGAGGGGGCGAGGGGGTCAGTGTCCCTAACTACCTCCCTGGTCTACCTATTTTTCAAGGGTCAACTTTAGTAGACACAGAAAGATCTTGAATCAACAAGAAAGACAAAAATTTATTTACCAGCTGTTTTCACCTTATTCAAGTAACATAAATCTGTCTAGGCCTTGGTTCTGTATTTTATTCAATGGATGTAAATTCTTCACAAGAACACTTTAGGGATTCAGTGACACAAAGTATTTGTTATTAATAGAATTAATAGAATTCTGTAGTAATAGAATGTCTGGCACATAGTAGAATGTCACCAACTAGCAGCTACTTTTGTTTTTATTTTATTCTCCTGAAATGCCTTTCTTTTCTCTATCCTTGCATGGAGATGTCCAACCGTCTTGTTGGATCCAACTCAAAGATCTCCCTCCTCTTTTGTGAAGTTCTTCCTAATTTTTCCCCCAAACAGATGTGAATTCTTTCTTTCACATTGCAAAGCACTCTCAGTTCCTCTCAGGTACTTTTCATGATGTCTTTACGTAATAATGCCCTATGTTATCCTCCCACAACATTGGAGAATATGGCCATTGGGGGCAAGGCCTTTCCAATGCATCTTGAATTTCTCGTGGCACCAGCATAGTCCTCACAGTTGGTGGTCACTGTTGGATTACTTAAGTCATCTGGAATTCAAAATTTGTGAAAGATTTTTTCATACAAAATATATTAAATGTTAGAACTACAAATCCAGGAAGATCTTATTCCTTTATGGTAATAACTTATTTTCCTTTCCTTTCTCTCCCCTTAGTGGTATAGATAATAAGTCACAAATATTTCTGTGAATCTTTGCTTTAAACACATAAACAAAAGAGCTACTTATTTTTAAAAATCTACTAGATGCATGGCTTTATTTCTAATTTTCGAGAAAAACTTATTTAATTTGGAGTGTGGTATACACACGTACAGATGCCAAAATAAGATTTTGAGACGTTAAATAACCTTTCCCAGGTCTCTCAGTACATGAGTGGCAGGAACAGATCTTAGATGCAGGTCCATCAAACCCTAAAACCTGTCCCATCTCCAACATTCATTATATTGCCTATTGGCAAAATTCCTATGTACTTCTGTACAACACATGTAAAGGAAATAGCCTTTAGGCTGAAGGCTCAGTTAAACCTCTAAAAACAAACCAGTCAGAAGAGTGAGTGACAAAATAAAAACAGAAATGTGGTAATGCTTCCCAGGGCTCACAGTGATATTGTGCGGACATGAAGTGATTAAACACCGGCGTCCTATAAGAAAGGCTGAATTCAGTCAGGGAACGCAGGATAAATGTGTTAGGCATAGGCTTGGCCGAGGGCCAAGTGGCAAGAACTCTAAAACAATGGATATATTGATTGAAAACCATTTCTGAGTTGGAAGCAGTGAGTTGAGTTAGAGCATGTAGGAAGGAGACTGGCTTTCCTAGGATGGTGATTTGCTAAATATTATTAGTATTGATAACATTTCAAGCAAGGTACCTGAAGCTTGGGAATTGCTGGGCAAGTTATTGCAACTGTGTCTGTATCTGGTTATAAGCATGTTGAGTCTGTCTAAGGAAACACCTAAAATTCTTTCTGAACAGTATTAGAGAACCAGTGGGATAGGACGGGTCCACTTCACAATAAAATCAGGTGGAAATCTTATTTGTGGTTATATATGTATAAATGAATAATACAGCCATGAAGTAAAGATACATTTAGACAGTAGAAGGGAACCGTTGTCTATGAACCTCATGGACTCTAGGGGGCGCCCTGAGGTAGGTTCAACTAATTAAGTCCACATAAGACTCCATCCTAGACCTGCCCCGTGTGATTTCCTAAGCAACTGAGACTGAACTCCTGAGAGAGCAGCAGTCACCCAGTAGACGTTTAGGCTTTCCCTGACACAGCAAATAAAACTCACGTCTGACTCTGGTGGTTCTAATTCCAGTCCAAGTAAACCCAAAGGTATTTTCTCCTAAGGTTACACGAGATGTGCAGAGCTTCTCATGCAAAAGACAAACCCATTAGAAAATGCCTCTTCTACTTAACTCAAAATGAAAAGTTTGCATAGTTAGACAAGTAGTGCAGACTGTACCCCTTGACTGGATGTCAAGCTGTCCAGAGAATGTGTACTCAACTAATTCTTTCTAGTGAGCAAACAGAAATGTGTTTATATAAGGCACTACACAGGTGAAGCTAAAAGAAACCATTCTTATTTCACTTCACAAATATTATCTTTGTCCTGCAATATTGTCTTGCAACATTATTATATACATAATACTACTTTAATGACACAACTTAAATCTATGTACTGGAAATATGCTGTAAGCCCTGAGTTATTTTATGCTACTCTCACATCATTCAACTTACTATTTTCTGTGCTGCACTGCCCGTTATGCTTTCTAAATTCCTTCTTAAAATTCTCGGTTAACTCTTTATTGACTATGGGAAAATCTCCTTACCTTTTAAAATATATTTGTTTTTAGAGTGACGTAAAATTCTTGTTGGATTTCCAGATTGAAGAGTATGACATACAGACAGTTCTACTATTTGAATATCTCTTAAAGATTACTCTTAAAAACAAGAGAAAGAGAAATACACATACACACAACATAGACAAAAGTTGTTTGTAGAGAGCTGGAGAAAATGTATAAATAAAATTGATTCCTCACTTTATGTTCAAGAGTTAATCCACTAATTTTAAAGTTGATAAATCAGGTAATTAAAGTATATCTTTTTAATGTTATAAAGCTAAAGAATGAAGAAAATAATATAATCAACTATTATATCAGTAGTGGTGAGAAGAAAGCAAAGGAAGAAGAATTGAAAGGAACCAGTGTACATTAATTTCTTATGGCCTCAGAGTAGAAAATCAGTTGATACTCTCCAAATATATAGAAGATTAATATGTTATATTAAGTTATAATTATTATAGAAGTAACTGCTAAAAGTTTTAAAACAGGAAGTAAGCCTCCAAAATTATAATAAGATCTTCATACAAACTCACAAAGCATAATTAAGGGACACACCTAAAACAAAGTGACTAAGAAGAATGGAAAATAAAAAAGATGGGAAAAGTATTTCCGGAAATGAAGTGGCCACTTCATTTCAATATCAGACAAGTAGAACTCAGAGTGAAAATATTGAATACAACAAGCAGGGACACTTTTTATGATAAGAATGGGCACAATCTATAAAGACTACCTGACTCTCATCAGTGTCTAAGCACCAATTATCTAAAATCTAAAGTCATGAAGCAAACGCTGACACAGGAAAGGAAGAAGGAAAAGAAAGAGAGAGAGAACACATTGAGATATTAAGAGAAGGGAGACTTTTGCTTCTTGCTTTATGGCAAGTCAAATGAAGAAGACATAAAGATAGAGAAGACTTAAGTAACATAGTAAGTTATATTTAAAAATCAAAAATTATACGCATATACATATATAATTCTATAAGCTAAAAACCGAGAATGTGACTTCCTTTCAATTTTTAAAGGAATATTAACTAACATTGATCAAATATTAGCCCACAAAGGAAATCTCAGTACATCCCAAAGACGGCACAGACAAAATTCTCTGATTATACTTTGATTAAATAGATATTACTATAAAGGAAGGAAAATATATTAAGCAGTTCATCTCAAAATTGAAATTGCAAATTATATAGAAAATAACTGTAATGAAAGCAAATCAGAGCTGTGTGTTCTCTGTAAACAGTGCTTAAAGAAAAGCCTTATATAATTGCCTTAATAAGTAAGAAAGGTTAAAAGTTAATAGATCAAGCATTCAACTAATGTTATTTGAATCACGATTTAAAAAAAAACAAGGGAGCATAAAGAAGGCATTTAAAAAGTAAAAACAAATCACTGAATAAGAAAACAAAAAAGTGGTAAGACTAATACAACCAGAAGTCTTTGAAAAATAATTATCCATAGAATAAAAACGATTGTTAGCTAATCTAATCAAGAAAAAGAGGGGACAAGTATAAAAATAAAATGTAAGAATGGGGATATAGCCACATGCATATAGCCAAATGCAGAAAAATTCAAGGCATTGTGACTGAAAACTTTGCTCAATTCTAAGGTCATAAATTTGAAAATCATGATAAAATAGATTATTTTCTAGGAAAATGTCACAGATTGAAACTGACACAAAATACCGTTTTCCAAAGAGGAAGTGATGTTCGCAAAAATGTACCTACTCGTTTCCCCTAAAGCATCAGAAGCATAGTTTGCAAAGAGAATTATATAAAACCCTCCAATTTCCAAAGTGCAAGTAACATTAGCAAAAGTGTACCTACTCATTTTCCCTAAAGCACAGTTTGCAAAGGGAATTACATAAAACCCTCAAAAAACAGAAAAGATACAGCTATTAACCTGTTGGAGAAGGTGGACAATTAACAGCTTCTGATTCTTTTTATGAAAACAGTGTAGCATTGATCCCCAAATTCAGAATGATAGCCCATGAAAAAAATTTATGGATATCAATTTAATAATCTGAAATAGTAACAGAATAGCTCCTGTCCAAGAGAGGCTGAGATAAAGATTTTCACTATGGCTCGAGTTTAGGTAATCTATTAATATAATCATCTCCATCAATACTGAAGAGGTATTTTTTCCATTCTTGAATTTACACTTGACTTTAAAAAGAAGTATCCAAGTAAAACAGGAATAGAGACAAACCAATATAACAAAATACACACTTCATCTCAACCCACAGACTTTGGAAGCTTTTCCATGATAATCAAAGATAAGACAAGCATTTCACTATTAGCATTATTATGTAACATTGTTTTGGAAGTAGTATCTGATATAATTGACAAGAAAGAAAAGAGAGGAAAACTGGAAGGGAGGAGGGAAGAACTATCATTGTTTCCAAATACTACAGTGTGATACCTGGAAAACAGCAAATCTGAAACATTAAAATCAGAGAATTCAATAAATTTTCTGAGTATGAAAGTAACATATCCGTCTGTATACTCGTATACCTATGAGTATATAACATGATACTAACATATACATATGTATATATATATGTGAACTTATGTATATGTATAGTACAGAGTGGAAAGACCTCTTAACATTTGACTTAAAAAACAGAAGGGATAAGATCAATAAGTTTTATCCTAAAATTAAAAAATCAGAACACTAACAACCAGTTCAAAAAAAATACCTATTATACATAAAACAATAAAATGACTAAAATGACCCCTTTTCCTTATATTAAAATGCTCTGTCAAACAATATGTTAAAAAGTAATAATCAAGAAAAATGATAAAGAACAAGAGAAGGTAATGGGGAGATGAGTCAGCAAATTACATAGCATATGTCAAATGACATGATATTTTGGATATTATATACTTTGTAGTCCCATGAATAAAGGCAAACAAGCCAGGTGAGGGGATTGAGAGGCGTGAGTGCCCGAGGGGAAGTTGCAGGGTTACATAGGTTATTAGGGTGGGCCTCACGCAGAGGTAAAATTTGACCAAAGGCTTGATGAGGGTCAGAAGTTAGCCAGGCAGATAGCTGGGGAAGCAGAACAGCCAGGAGGAACTTGCTAAAGCATGAGCTCTCCTGGCATGTGTTCTGGAAGGGCCAGAAGGGCTTGTGGGGGGATGGGGAGAAGCCAGAGCTGCAGCAAAGGGCGCCAATGCACTATGGAGGGCTTTGGGTGTCGTCACGGGAAGGTGGCTTTCTGCGGAGTGAACCACTGGCTACTTGGCTAAGAGGAATTACGTGATGCACTTAGATTTTCCATGGTTTGCTCTGGCTGCAATGTTTAAAACTGACTGTAGGCAGGCAAACGTGGAAGCAGAAAATACAAATGATGCTAAAAGTTGAATTAAGAGAAATAGACATTTCTTTTTTAAGAGAAATATCGATTTAAACAATACTAATAAACCATTGTCATTCATCAGATTGGCAAAGTTTTTTTTTTTTTTTTTTTTTTTTTTTTTTTTTTTTTATGATGATACATGACTATGGCCAAGGTATGGAGAAACAGACATTCTTTCACTTTTGTGGTGCAGGTTAAGTTGGTGTGATAACCACTATCAAAATAAAAATGCACTAACATTTTGATTCAGCACTTCCACTTCTATGAATTTATCCTGCAAGTTTAGCAAAAAATGTCCTGTGCGTATATATATAATTATGCACACATAACCATACATACAAACGCAACGATATTAACTGTCTCAAAAAATGTTAGAGATAGTTCAAAAAGTCCATTAATATGATGTTGGTTAAGTAAATTATAAAAATACATATAATGGGATGTCTTATAGCTTTAAAAAGTTTTGATTACTGATAATATTTGGACTTATTTCGGCCAGTTTGGTTTGCGTGTATGTGCATCTTATTTCCACACTTTTTCTTTGCTTCTCTTTTTTCCTCTTTTCCTTTTTCTCTATTACATCTATCTAGTTTTCTTTATTATCTAGCTCTTGCAACTTGGAAATTATCCATTCTATTTCTGTCCTTTTAGTGATCCATTGGTCTAAAATGATCTAACGTGTCCCAACATACAAATATTTGAGAACACACGACAGCAACCATCACCCCTTCTCCTTCTTCTGTTTGGTCTGATACTTTTAAGCATATTTACGGTGTAAATCAAATTGCTCTCACTGCCAGTTCTTGGGGCAGTAATTCTCCTTGGTTGCCGTATGCTGATTTGACCTCACATTTCCCCTGTGATTGTGAACAGAGGTTGTGCACTGATGGTCGGCGGGCGCTGCTTTGGTGCCCTGGGTTCTGACTGTCTTTTCAGGAGCTCATCTTGCTTTGGATACTGTCAGCACCTCTGGGTTTTACTTGTCTCAGATTTTATGTTAATGTTTGGTCTTGGGAGTTCTAGCTCAATACGAGTGTCACGAGCGACTGCTAGGCTCACAGTTGGTGCTGTAGTCTCTTCCTGCAAGTCAGGGGAATGAACCCCCGAGAGACTCTTGCACCCCAGGATTTACCTGTCACTGACTGAGGCCTCCATGGTAGCCGTAGCACAAGCGAAGGACAGAGCACACACGATCTTAAATGCCTTTCGACATGCTCTTTACTCAAACATAAACCATCAACACACCAAACAGTAAAGCATCAATCAATACATCAAACAGTAAAGCACACAGAGTAATACAATAACTGCGTCAAAGAAAGTAACGAGCCAGTCCCAAAGTCAATCAGAGTCCTGGTGGAGCGAGGAAGGGTGGCTGGTCCGGGAGGTCGGTGCAGCAGAGGTTCTGTCCCACCGGAACGGAGCAGAGTGGAGGGTTCTCGGAGCAGAGTGGCAGCGTGGTCACCTCTCAGTTGAAACCCGCTCTCTGGGCTGCAAAAGTCCTCAGTTCTTGTGCAGTTCTGAGTGCCTTCCTGACTTCACTTATCAGAGCAGCTGGCTAGCGATCCTGACGTCCTCATATCTTCAGTAGCAGACCTTCGGGGTGTAGCTCATTACACCCTATTACCAGGGCAACCAGACAGTTCCCTGGGTGGTGTCTGCTAAGTTCTTTGCACATGTCCAAAATGGAGTTACTCTTGCTCACACAAAACTCACGCTAACACCTTCCAGGGGTGCTCTACACAACGGGCTGGATGCATTTGAGCCATTCTGTCACATACCGAAAGGGCTGGGCTTCACTTTCATGCTGGCCTTTTTCCTTTGTCACTCATAATCCCAGGTGGATGGCAAGATTCCTTTGCTGCCATCCTGGGCTGATGTATAGATGTTTTTCTAGTTCCTTTTGAAATAAAACCAAGGAAATCTTTTGAGTTCCCACCTATATCCAGAGTTCCCTGTGCCAATTCCCTTTCCAAGACTGGTCTGTCGGCTGTGATAAAACCTACTCCAGGATAGAAAATATATCTCTTTTCAATACCACTCCAGACTACATCAGAATCTGTTTCTTTCTTGTACACACACACACACACACACACACACACACACACACACACACGACAGTAGTCCTTTGTGTTTGATTTTTAAAACCTCAATGTGTTGATATTTTGTCAAGTTGTGTGTTTTTTTTCCAACTTTGGGATTCAAATTTTCTGTTGTATACATTGTCTCTCCCTGATAATGGCACATTTTCTTCTATGAGTTTTATATATATATATATATATTTTTTTTTTCTTTTTTTTTTTTTTTTCTTTTTCTTCAAATGTGAGCCCATCTTTGGTGTCCACTTATAGTGGAACTCCCATGAATCCTGAGCTGTTGAAGCATTTCTACATACCTTTTGCATTCTTCCTGGGCTCTAAGACCCCAACCGGTTATTATGTTACTTCCTCCATTTGAGTCCCCCCGACCATGGGATAGTATAAGTTCAGACCTCACCACTGCATGTATTATTGACTGGGGTTTTTAACTCCTCTCTGCCTCTCAGCAGTCCCTGAAAATACCAATTCCTCAGATAGTAGGCCCCATTTTCTAGTCCCAGTTTAAAGAAAAGTGTGTTCCCTCAAGCCGGCCAGCTTTATTCAGGGCAGTCTGTGATGTATCCTATCCCCTTTCACACAGTCTGGAGACCTTCTTTCCTGTCTCAGCTCAGGAACTAAAACTCCACTCCCCAAGGGCCTTTGTCCAGATCCAGGTCTTCTGCACCTACAGCCTCACATTTGCATTCATTCTTCATTTCTTCATGAAAGAGAGTTTCCTTTCCTTCTTTTGAACTTGACTATGTATTTTAAATTATTTCATTATTATATTTGATCCAACCTTTTTTCGGTTTGGACGGGGTGCCAACTGTGTGATTTCTCCCTTCCACGGTGCCTGGAAATAAATGAAAGAGATGAAGATCTTTCCAGATCTGGAGTAAAAATACCCAGCCTTTTTTAAGACAGAAATTTTGGTGTGTTTTCCCAAAATCTAAGTTTTCATCACAAAAACCAGGCAAAAGAAATGAAGAGAAAGGAGGAAAGGAAAAAAACATATTTTATAAACTGAGGCAGCCAATGACTTCTTGCCTAGATTATGATGCAAAATAGAATATAAAATCATTGTGAATGTAGGCTGGGAAAATTTATTTAGCATCTACTATGTGCCAGGCCCTGTGTTAATCTTGCTAAGTTCAGAAAATGTAAATAACTTGATAAATATCTTATATCCAATGTCGCGTCCCACATGAGGAGGGTTGTGGGGAGCAAGGAGGGCTGCGCAGGGTTAAGAAAGACAGTAGATGAGAACAGCGTGCAAGTGGGGCCAAGGGACTCCAGCCTCAAGGACTGAGCCTCAAATCGGGCCTACGCATAGCTTGTATTAGTTAGGTGGGAAAGTAAAGGAGCTAAAGCTTGTCAATCTCAAGATCTGTGAATCCCTAACATTATAATAAGAAACTGATTCAAGCCAATCACCCTTGCCTGCAGTCAGCAGAAGTCTCAAGATGTATGTAGTTCCCCAAGGGACAAAACTTTATGCATATGAATAGATGGAGAGCACATCATTGAATCTCTTCCCTTGAAGGTTGTGGGAAGGAGTGCTGACACAGAGGCAGAGGCTCTCCTTAGCTCGGGGAAGGTGGGGGGCTGTGCCCACCTCTATGAACCCCGTGGATTCTCCTGTTAGTCCCCACTTGGTTGTGCCTGGCTTGAGTTGCCCCCACCCCACCCTGTGGGGAATCTTACTCGTCATTGGCTAACCAGCCATCTTTCTGGGGCCAAATAGGGATACATGAGGTGCAAGCACAAAGGTGAAGCAAAGTCCCTGAAAGGATCCGTCTCACAGACTCTCCTTGCTTTAGGGGCAGGTACGAGGGGACAGACGGGTCGGCTGCTGTGTGGCAACAATCCAATATGTATCTGTGCTCAGATCCAACACTAGGCATAACTAAGCTACACTTTTTCCATTTTAATGTTTATTCTCAAGCCTGGGAGTGTGTAGACATATTCTGAAAACCCAACAACATGAAAGTTATAAATACCAACTGTAACAATAATTCACAATTGAAAGCCGTTTTCATGGAATACACCTGTTCTTAAATCCCTGTTTCTAAAACCTGGGTCTGAGACGCCCTGATAGCAGAAAAAAATGTCCTAAGACACTCTCAGTTATGGGAACGAAATATTTTCCCTTAAAATGAGTCTGTACTTCATTCAAGTTTTAGAAACCACCCCACAGCCTCTCATACTTGTTCCAAGATGAGGTCAGTGTGACAAGCTTTTTTGGGCTTTTTGTTTTGTTTTCCCTGAGAATGTTTTGTTGTTGTTGTTGTTGTTATTTAAATCCCAATCTTGCTAGTGCTGCAGTGGGTGGAAAATGAATTTCCTCACATCTCTTTTCAGGTAGGTGAGGAGATCAGTTCCACCAATGACTGGCAGGCTTATGGACAGAGACTCTCAGAAAGGTCTTGCACTGAGGGGATGTGGGAACCAGGGAGGAGAGGCCTGAGCCCGCCCGCCTCAGCTGCCTCCACACAGCTGATGCTCTCGTCCTGCAGAAAGTTCAACCCCTGTGCTGCCCTCCCTTTCCCACTAAGATCCGGTATATAAATTTCTCAAGGCACATAGACAAGGCCAAGTGTATCAATGCTTAAGTATTTCATCTAAGCTTGTATCTAAGCTGAACGTTTCTTTCGCAGTCTTTCTGTCGGTGTCTGGTTTCCTTTTCATGTTGATACCATAATTGCATAGCTGGCCTCCGCAATCTCCCTTATTCTTAACCATAAAGATATTGATAAAATGGGGGGAGGTGTTTAAAGGGAAATAACGAAGACAGCTGCGGGTGTGGGTTTATTTATGTGGGAAAACTGAGACTGGAAGGAGGCCTGTCATTGCAATATTCTCAAATACCCCCTACTCTCTGGAGGGATTTCAGAAGTAAAAAAAGAAATGTTATTATTGTAGTTGTTGTTTTAGAGGATTTATAGGTTTTCAGACGGAGATCAAATTTCTGTGATTTTCAAAATGCTTCTAAGTTACATTTGCAATCCTCTGCAGTCTTGAGCTCACCGTTTCCCATATTAGCAGAGATAGACATGGTAAAGCCACCAGGGAAGACAAGTAATTTTCCAAGTACTTAATCTTTATGTTTGAGACAAGGAAGATAAAGGACCAACATATCATAAAGGGGAGACCAAGAGAAACAAAATATTCATATCGTCTCAAAGAGGAAGTCTTTTGAAGCTTCTCCAGGACAGGGACCAATAGATGGTCACTCAGCACTCCCCATTGGCCAAGGAGGGTGTTGGGCTCTGGGAACCGGGAGGTGATCCAGACAGAGACCATGAGCTAAAGGAAGCCTTGTTTGCCTCTTTATTACATGAGAAAACACTGGTTTGCCTCTCAATAATTGAACTCATACGGAGTACCATAAGAACTGAAGATTTTGAACAGAATCAGCCTTTAAACCTCAGTGTGTGTGTGGGGGTGGGGCGGAGGGGGGTTGTGTGAGCATGGTGCATATTTTTGTACCCGTTTCTGCTTCATCATTTTACTGCCCTTCTCCCATCTCATATGTCTGACTTCTTGGAAAATCTGCCTGATTTAAAACCTAGTTCTATGTGAATGGTATTGAGACAGGAATAGCCAATTTCCACATAACAGCTTTAGTACAAATAGAGCAATGGGGACAGGTAATATTTTATCACTGCTTCTAGTTCACACTTAGTTCATAAAACTACTTGCTGTGAGAGCCAGCTTCTTAAGTCATTTGGACTCAATAGAGCTACTCACGAGGCGATCTTGAAAGAGTAGGGTTGAATTAATTAGGCAATGGAAACCCTAGCTGGGAATAATGGGGTTCCTGTGTGCCTTTGGATGACTTTGATAGGCAGTCCTTACCAGGAAACAGGAGCTCCAATGTAAGCTAGGAGGGCCTGGGAGTCCTGGCCATACAAAGCAAGCGTGATCATTGCTTTTCTGACCTGGGACTTTGTAACTTTTAATCAGTCTGTGGTTTAATGAGTTCTAGTATGTTTTTAGCATGGAGTTAGAAGGCCGATGCAGATTACAAAAGAATTATAAGATTCGGTTCTTGCTATTGATGAACTTATGTGGATGTAATACTATGCAAGAAGCATAAGCATTTTAAACCATAAACATAATGGCCTTTCTAGGTGCTCAGTGAGTGTGAAGATGTGTTAAAGTTTTCTAAGAATTGAGTGAAGATTGCAATTATTTCAGTCTTCTTCCAAGGCTAGGAATACAATTGCGCTGACATTGCTAGAAGTTTGGGGGCCACCAGGAGGTATTTATTTCACCCTTTCTCCTTTAGACAAAAAAGGTCCCCGCAGGCCTGTAGCATATTTATGTCCAAGTCGTAAATGCCCCCTGGTTAGTTATAAAAAATTCTGTCAAAACTGATTATTCCTCCAGCTAAGAAGGGTAATGCAAAGACTACTCTGCACACATAGACAGAGGGTGAAGCTGATCTCTTAGGAAAGAGCATTTTTAATGGTAATTGGTAAATTTGCCAAAAATATTCATGTGTTTTGTAAGTAATACTGACTCATGATACACATGGAATTTGAAATTTTCAAAACATTTATGCTAATATTTTCTTGAATATTCTTTCCATTATATTATCCCCGGATTGTAGCTCAGAAAAATCTAGACTTTAAGATGTGAGAAGCATTTTTCCTTCAGACATGCCAGTATCACTTTTAGCCCTTTTATGAGTGTGTAAGGACTCTCTGGGAGGCGGAACACGGTGTGTAAAGCTCATACCGTCTCTCCCTCTTTCCCTCCCTTCCTGAGCCTAGGTGGCCATAGGTATTAAAGACACCTCCTCACGTAACCTTCCTAGGGCCTCCAAAGCCACCCACAATGTTTCTTCAGGGCCCCATCATCCTCAATCCCATGTGCAATGAATTTTTGTATCAGAATCCGTTTCCGTAAACAATAAAATTTTTATTAGTCTATCGTCTTTTAAAACCCTTCCCTTTGAAGCCCGTGTAATTGGAATATACTCTCTCTCCCTCTTTCCCATTTCTGAGGGTATTTGTCAATGTCCTTTTCTCCACGCAAATGCTTTGGTCACCCTGTGTGACTCAATCTCCGTAGGGATGACCCATCTGGGACCCTTAATCTCCGTCCACTTCGCTTCAGCACTTTAGCCAAACATTCCCGTGGTCACACGTGGGCCTGTAACAGCCCCACTGCAAACTCTCACTTACAACTTCTTTGTTTATCTGCCTATCATGACTAAACTGTCTGGGGATATTTAGACCTTCATTTAAAAGGCCCTCATTTCTTCTGAATCCTTGAGCCCTCTCATTTCTCCACTTCTTTCCTTTTCCAGGAAAGAACCCATTGTCTGTTAGTTCAACAAACTTTTTTCAATACGCTGATTTCCAGTTTTCAGACTGTTGGTCCCTCATGTTTAAAGTTGGATTTCTGGGAGTACAATTTCGTCATTTCAGTCTCCTGTGTATGAGGGAAGTGACTGGGTGGTAAGGGCTTCAATATAAATTTGTGGACACTATTCTAATTGTTGATGAAAAAAAATAGAAACAGGTTTCAAACATTCTCTTGGTAGACTAAGTTTGCTGAACTGTATAGGTCATCACATTGAACGTAAAAATGCAAATATATACCCCATTAGTTTATTTGCTCAACTAATATTTATTTAGAGTCTGCCGTCATAGGTACTTTGTTGAATGGTGGGAATTCAATGATACATAAAACCAGACTGTTTCTGACTGCCTGCCTATGACGCTTGCAACCTGATAGAAAAGACAAATGGTAGCAAATCATCCCCAAAATAAATTTATGCCCTATGAAAAGAAGGTCAACATTGCTAGGAAGGTATAAAACACGGGGACAGTCTTATCAGAGAGGGTTCTATGAGAAAATGACATTTGAATTTAGATCTGAAGGATGAGGGAGGCCCGTAGAGGGGAGGAGTCGTTGACGAAAAGTGTCATTTGTCATGTGCTTTCAATATTACACTGATGAAATCATGCAGTATTTCAACTTTCAATTTAATAGCATTGTGGAAGTATTATTTATGTCTGAGGAGTATTACATGCTAAATTATGGGTACGTTAAAAATAAAATTTGAAAGTTGCTAATATTTAAATAAACGCATAGGAATTTAAATATCACCCCATTTTAGAAAGCCACCTAAATTGGCAAGAGCTTTCTATATAGGCAAACACTGACAATCTGTGTGTCACAACCTAAGACTATCCCATTGTCACTATAACATGAGTTGACACAACTTTAACTCTGGGAGAAGTGTCTGGAGGCTGGGGCCAATAGTTGGCTGCTATGATCTCATTACCTCAGGTCAAGTGTCAACACAAATAGACAACCTTCCAGGGTAAAAACTTAAAATAATGGCCAAAAGAAGTAACAGGTATCCAGAGCAGGCCTGTGAAAGACTAATCACAAGCATGATTCCCAAAGTAAGTCTAGGTGTCTGGAGAAGGACGCATCCCCTTCTGCTTCCTGGCCAGTTCAGTCAGTCTTGCTATGGGAAGGCTGCCTCACCACTGTCACCTGTCACCGCTGGGCATTCAGGTTCAGGAAACTTCTTCATGCTGTCTGTGCACTTCCAGTTCCCCAGGTTACAAATACCTTGGATCCCAGTCCAGGGCCTCTGCCCGAAACAGAGCTAAGTCTGAGCCCTCCCATCTGTGTCCTATTAGAAGGACAAAAGTTCAGAAATGAAGGGAGAAGACCCACAGTCCTGCAAAATCAGCTAATTAATAGTCACATGGTACCTGTGTCCACTGGATCAATGTTGAGAACTTAATCTACAGTTTTCTTTCCCCACATAAAGCATATGGTGAGTCGTGAAAAGGCAGTAAATGCTACTGACATGTTCTGTAAGGAATTCAGAAAGCAGAACTTAATAAAGTCAGTAGCCCAGATGTACTTTGTGCCCAAAAAACACTCACTTGGAATTGATATGTTCCATGATTTGGGCAACAAGCACACTATCTGGAACTTAGTTACAACTTGGCAAATGTTAACTGTCAGAAACCTAATAAGGAAACTTACTAATAAGATAATACAAGACGATAACTAGCAAATAGTCTTATGAGGAAAAGCAGAAAATCCAACTTCATTTAATTCAATCCATCCATATCGTTATTCAAGAGCTTGAAAAAATAAGTACAAGAGGAATAGATGGCCACTAGACTATAAAAATCCTTGCCATTATAATCATATAAATTTTTTAAGTAGTTCTTTAATGATAGTTACAGTTTCAAGACCCAAGAAACATGCTAAAAAGCTATGTACTTGCATGTAGAACTTTTCATTAAAGGACTATTTCAAAAGTTGTATTAAAACTGGTTATAATATTTCAAATAACTGGAGACTATCCAGAGAAGCTTTTAGCTAATCTTTTAGTTCATAAAAAGATTTTAGAAGTAAGCCCATGTTAAGAAATTATTCAGCTGATTGGCAAACAGGTAACGTACTTCTATATCTACTTCTATTTCAATGGGGGTGGGGGGTGGGGGGTAGAATGATTTCAAAGTCTGGGTATTTATTTTCATTGAAATCTGAAGGTTACATACAATTGCTTGATTCCAAAATGTTCTGCTATATAAAAGAGTTTACAGTATTTTATCTTCTGAAAGGAGACACCCCTGTGATACTGAAGTCATTTGTAATTTCTTCAAAGATAGAGTGTAAACACATGTGATTTCTCCACTACAAATACTGCATTAATGGGAATAAAATGGGGTGACATATTAACACCCACATCCCTTTTAGTATCAGGACACAAAACACCATTTCCAAATCTTCAAATCCAATCTTTCCTGTTCCATCCTTGTCTTAGGTCAAAGAAAAAAGAATTGCCAGTCCCTTACCATATCATACCTGCATGTATTCACTTATTAAATAACTTTTTTTTTAACCAACTCTAAATAAAAGAAAAATGCCCATAGTTACAGCCATTTATCTTGCCCATTTCCCCCGTTAATCAAGACAGTTAGACAAACTTTACTAGGGTAGACCTCACTGAGAAGAGTATGGCATATATAAGGAATAAAGAAGCAGAGTAATATTTTGTTTATAAAACTTATTCTATATTAGTCACTAGTCAAATGACAGATTTAATAGTAGGAAAAAGTTAACAAATTTGTACATGTACGGTAAGTTGTTATTCTCTTATCAAAAGTATCAAAATCATTTTATAATTTAATAAGAGTTCTATGCCTTAATAGTAGCCTTCTGTGAAGGAAGGAATCATCTCAGCTTAATGGCCTGATGGGAATTCACAACTTAGAAAATCAAATGTCACAAAGGTTGATGTGTTTTCTTTAAAAAGCCTCCCAGTTAGAAAGCAACACAACCTAGATGCAATAATTGTCTTCATTTTCATCTTTGTTTTTCTGGGGCAGCGTTAGATGCATTTGTTGTCCTTGTTCTGGATGATTTCAGAGCATCATACATTGCTCCTCAATTCCACTCTCTAGAATGTTCTCATGTTTCGATACAATTTTGATCATTAAACCAGATTTGGCAATATTGAACGGTTTGTCTTTCTGAAAGTGTGTGAAGCATTAACAGAGAAAAAGATGTGTACAGACTATGAGTACAAATGGAAATCTATGTATAATGTGTTTTCAATTCTTATAATTATTGTAAAGGGTGTTTAAAATATTTCCTTTTCTGGAATACAAAGAGGGGAAACACCACGGAATTTTGGTTTGTAATCTGAATACAAATACTATAAATCTCAACAGTTAGTGGCAGAAATGTCTATTTTAAAGTATTTATTTTTCTTTGAAAACACAGTGCATGCAAAAGTATCTGGATTGAGTTTTGCGGAGTAGGAAAGCATAAATGAAATAAGAAAAATAATTTGTGGTAGTGAATATGGCAACATATAAATTAAATTCCTAGTGACAAAATTTGGTGAGTTTCTTCTTTTTCAACAAATAAGCTTGCGGGGAATAAGCTTTATTTTGGAAGAAATGTGGCATGTTCAGCAGTCTGCTCATTTTATTTTACTTTCTTATATCTGAGTGCATAGATATGACCACTTGGACTTGGGTTCCCCTTATGTGAGTATCTAGTCACAGGTACAGTTAGCTGATGCTGGCTGCTGGTGAAACCTGGCTGCAGACAAAAAAGGTGTTTTTCTTGTTTTTTTTGTTAATAGAAATGTCCCCACATTTGGAGTTATTGATAACAGTTCTTCCTCGTTTTCTTCGTACATAACGGTGCCTCTTCGTTTTGTTCATCGAGACATCCAGCTCATCCAATTTTCTTTTTCTGGGTCGTGTTCTCAGTAATGGCTCTCTGTGCATAAATGAGACAATGGAATCATTCAGGCTGCAATTTTTCTTCGGGAACAATGGCATTCACCACGGATTCATTTAATAGACAATCCTGTTTCCAGATCTAAAGTAAATACAAGTCATCAAAGGGTACGATGACCTACTGAATGATTTTACATTCTTTGGTATGAACTCTTAAGGACTTGGAAATACAAAGTTTCAGCTGCTCTATAACAAAAAGAAATATCAAAACTCTTTCAGTTCTTCAAAATCCAGGTTGAAGCTTTTTATAAGAACATTGTAAATGTCTGTGAACTATGTTATCCATGCCATTTTTGTTTTATTAGGAGAAAAAGAAGTACCCAAAGCCTATACTCTCTAGCAGGAACTACAGCTCCTCTCCTAGTTGTCTGTCAAACACTCACAGAGCCCATTCCATTGATTTGCTGGGATTAGTCAATTAAAACCCTGGAGAGCTGATTCTACCTTCAAAGTTTCATCATTCGCAGACCTTTGTGATTCCTTCATTCCGTTCAGTGTTCTCAAGCTGTCCCATAACGCAGGCAAGTTATTTGGCAGATGTGTCAGGAGAGAGAGCTAAACATGTTAAATGTTTCGGCTGCGTAGTATCGCCATCACCCGAAGAAATAAACGCAGTATGTGTCCACTGATGGATCAGTGAGTGACTTTTGCTTCACTTACATAGGCTGATATAACATGCACTTATTTATTGATCTACACAGTTTGCAATTCAAACGTGAATTCAGTTTGTATTCAACTTACAGCTATAATAAACTCCAATATAGAAAAAGGAGCAACGCTTAATAATTTTCTCCTTCATTCCACTAAAAATATTAAGAAAACTATTGCAATTATATATAAAATTTAATTGTAAATTTCTTCAAGATTTTTATTTAGAAATATAGCTGACATACACTATTATATTAGTTTCAGGTGTACACCACAGTCATTCAACATTTATATACCTAAAGAAGTGATCACCATGATAAATCCAGCAAACAGCTGACACCATACCATGCTATCACAATATTATTGACTATATTCCCCATTACATCCCTGTGACTTATTGATTTTATACCTGGAAATTTGAATTCTTATTTCCTTTCACCCTTTTCTCCCATTTTTTAATTTTTCAATTATAATTGACATTCAATATTATTTTATATTAATTTCAGGTGTACAGTGTAGTGGTTAGACATTTATCTAGTTTAAGAAGTGATCCCCCAACTAGTCTAGTACCCACCTGGCACTATACATAGTTATTACCATATTACTGACTATATTCCTTATGCTTTACTTTACATCCCCATGACTATTGTGTAACTACCAATTTGTACTTCTTAATCCCTTCATTTTTTTCACCCCACCCAGAAACCCCTCCCATCTATCACCCCAATAAATCTAGTACCCATCTGACACAATTCATAGTTATAACATTATTAACTATATTCCTTATGCTATACCCTACATCCCCGTGACTATTTTGTAACTACCAGTTTGTACTTCTTAATCCCTTCCCCTTTTCACCAACACCCCCAGCCCCCCTCCCATCTAGCAACCATCAAAGTATTTTCTGTATCTATAATATGAGTTTGTTTCTGTTTTGTTTGTTTGTTTATTTTGTTCTTTAGATTCCACATATAAGTGAAATCACATTGCATCTGTCTTCCTCTGTCTTACACTCCACTCAGCATATTACCTTCCAGGTCCATCCATGCCACTTGCAAAGGTCAGGAACCCATTCTCTTCCCTGTCCTAGCAATATTCCATTGTATATATGTCCCACCTCCTCTTTATCCATTCATCCATCGACAGACACTTAGGCTGCCTCCACATCTTGGCCATTGTAAACAATGCTCTAATGAACATATGGATGCACATGTCCCCTCAAAGTAGCGCTTGGGGTTTGTTCACATTAATATCCAGACGTGGGATTACTGGGTCCTTCTTTGTCTCTCATCATAGCCTTTGTTTTAAAGTCTATTTTGTCTAGTATAAGTATTGCTACTCCAACTTTTGGTTGTTTGTTTCCATTTTCATGAAATAAGTTTTCCTATCCCTTTACTTTCAGTCTGTGTGTCTTTCAATCTGAAGTGAGTCTCCTGTAGGCAGCGTATGTAAAGATTTTGTTTTCTTATTAATTCAGCAATCCTATGTTTTTGATCGGAGCATTTAATCTATCTATATTGAAAGTAATTATTGATAGATATGTAGTTATTACCATTTTATTATTTATATTTTTTATCTTTTTTTTTTTTTTTTTTTTCATCTTAAAGAAGTCCCTCTAAGATTCCTTGTAATATTGGTTTGGTGGTGATGAACTCCTTTAGCATTTTCTTGTCTGGAAAGCCCTTTATCTCTCCTTCGATTTTAAATAATGCCTTACTGGGTAGAGTACTCTTGGTTGTAGGCCCTTATTTTTCATCACTTTGAGTATTTCCTGACAGTCCCTTCTGGCCTTCAAAGTTTCTGTTGAGAAATCAGCTGATAGTCTTCTGGGAGCTCCCTTATAAGTAACTAGTTGCCTTTCTCTTGCTGCTTTTAGGATTCTCTCTTTGTCTTTAATATTTGCCATTTTAATTACGATGTGTCTTGGTGTGGGCCTGTTTGGGTTCATCTTGTCTGGGACTCTCTGCACTTCCTGGGCTTAAATATCTATTTCCTTCACCAGATACGGGAAATTTTCCATCATTATTTCTTCAAATAGGTTTTCAATCCCTTTCTTTCTCTCTTCTTCTTCTGGTACCCCTATGATGTGAATGTTGTTATGCTTGATGTAGTCCCAAGGTCTCTTAGACTAGCCTCATTTCTTTTTTTTAACTGTTTTTTCTTTTTTGCGGTTCTGATTGGATGTTTTCTGCTACCTTGTCTTCCAAATTGCTGATTCAGCCTCTGCTTCATCTAGTCTGCTGATGATTTCTTCCAGTTCGTTCTTCATTTCAGTTATTGTATTTTCAATTTCTGACTGGTTCTTTTGTATGGTTTCTATGTCCTTTTTTATGCTTTCTATCTCTTTGCTGAGGTTCTCACTAAGTTCCTTGAGCATCCTTATAACTAGTATTTTGAACTCTGTCTCTGTAGGTTGTTTGCTTCCATTTTGTTTAGTTCTTTTTCTGGAGATATCTCCTGTTCTTTCGTTTGGGTTGATTTCTTTTTTCCTCATTTTGGTTGCCCCTCTCTTTCTATGTATGAGGCAGATCTGCTATGTCTCCCAGTCTTGACCAGGTGGCCTTATGTAGTAGATATCCTATGGGGCCCAGTGGTACTCTCTCCCTGGTCACCTGTGCCAGGTACTCTTGGAGTGTCCCTTGTGTGAGTTGTGTGTGCCCTCCTGTTATAGTTGAGCCTTTATTGCTATTGGCATGTCAGTGGATAGAATTGACCCTCAGGCTGACTAGCTGTGGGATTTGGCCACATGCACAGTTTATGGGCTGCTTTGCAGCAGGATTACCACACTGAGTGGGATTTTCCTTAGCTGGCTTTGGTACCTGTTGAGATCACCCTTCAGGTGTGCCACTTGTGGGGCTAACTGGGTGGTGGTCTGCATGGTCTGAAGCCAACTTCCAAATATATTGGTTCTGGGGCTTCTTGGGAGGGGTTCCGCTACAGGCCCAGGTCAGCCACTGCATATGACAAGCTGGGGACTACCTGGTAGGAGCTATAAAGTGATCCATGGTTGTTTGCTAAACCTGGAAGCACGTGGAAGAGGCCACATTGCAAACTGAGGACAGCTGCCACCAATACCATCTAGGGTAGCTCTGCAAAAAGCCAGTATACTCTGAAGCCTTCTGCCAGCTGCCGGCTCTCATAAGATTCAGCTGCTGATAAAGCCTCCTGCAATACTAGTTGGTTATGGCAGGGTCTCAGTGAGTCATCAGGGTGGAAAGACCAGGGCTCACTAAGCCAATCAGATTCAGATTTAGCCTGTGGAGGTGGGCTCAACACAGGAAAGACAATTCTACACAGAGAAACTGGCAACTGTCCTTCCAGTCCTAATTGCGAAGCCACACAACTCAGTCTTTCTCCATAAGTCTCTGATGCCCACTCTAGTCACTGTCCCTCTACCAAAGCCCAGGGTGAGTGTTTGTGAGTGAGTGAATCTTTGCATGTGCCCTTTAAGAGGACATCTGGGTTTCTCACAGCCTCTGACCCACCCAGACGGTCAAAATCCCCAGTGTTTTTCACAGCCAGATGTTGTGGGGGCTCCTCTTTCCAGCACCAGTACAATGGGCTGGGGAGCTTGGTGTGGGGCTGCTGTCCCTCACTCCTCCAGGAGGGACCTCCATGGCTGAGATTTCCCTGCCAATTCTCAACCATCCCATGGAGGTTTGGGCTGGCCAGTTCCAAGTCTCTGTCCCTCCTACTAGGCTCCATGTGGCTCCTTCTTTGTATCCTTAATTATAAAGCTGCTGTTCAGCTCAACTTCAGATGGTTCTCCAGGTGATTGTTCTATAATTTGGTTGTAATTTTGATGTGTTCATGGGATGAGGCAAACATAGCATTTTTCTACTCCACCATCTTGGATGTCTCCCCTTAATTGTAAATTTCTTGCAAGCTAAGACAAAGCATGAAACTCACATTGTTGCATAGATATCTGTGGGGACAGAGCCAGGAGTGCAGTTTCCAGGTTCTCGACCTCATGTAGAAAGGTGCTCACTAAGGTAGTAAATGGCCATGAACTGTGGCTACTTGGACGTCAGCTGTAACCAGTGAGCCACTGGCCACTAATATAACTGCCGTGGCTATGCTAGCAACAAATGGGGACTAGCAAGGAGATGGTGGCTGAGTTAGCAAAAGTGGATTGCAGTTAGCACGGCAGATTGCAGCTAGCAAGTGGAGTTGGTGGGTTGGCAGAAAAGCAGACGGCAGGTTGCAGATTGTGTGGCTCCTGCTTCCTATGTCTCCAACCCAGCCACCAGTGAGATTATAGCAGTATGACTCCCCTATCTATGGCTCTGTGGGTGTTTCTTTTTGGCCTCACCATATCCTGCATCCTTATGTGGGGAGCGGGACCAGAGACCCGGCCTGATGACCCGCGTGACAATAACATTGTACAAGAAAAGTAAGAATTACTTTAATTAATGTTTCTTTAAATGGCACCATGAACTCAATAATTTGAAGAACTTCTAGGCAGAAAAGTTTAATACATATGAAAATATGTCCATAAATGAAATAGCAATTTTTACTTTATTTTTTTCAAAACGATTTAAAAATGTCACTCGATAAAGCCGTTCCTAAGGATATCATGCTGAGAAGCATATACCTTTCTTAGGTAGAGTTTCTGCTTTTAGATACTATATATATTTTATGTATTCCGCATATATCTACTCTTAAAATGATCTTGCAATCTACTACTGAAAACTTTTTACAAAATTTGTAGTGAGGCCGCCCCGGTGGCTCAGGCAGTTAGAGCTCCATGCTCCTAACTCTGAAGGCTGCCGGTTCGATTCCCACATGGGCCAGTGGGCTCTCAACCACAAGGTTGCCAGTTCAATTCCTCGAGTCCTGCAAGGGAGGGTGGGCTCCGCCCCCTGCAACTAAAATTGAACATGGCACCTTGAGCTGAGCTGCTGCTGAGGTCCCGGATGGCTCAGTTGGTTGGAGTGCATCCTCTCAACCACAAGGTTGCCGATTCGACTCCCACAGGGGTGGTGGGCTGTGCCCCCTGCAACTAGAAAATGGCAACTGGACTGGAGCTGAGCTGTGCCCTCCACAACTAAGACTGAAAGGACAACAACTTAACTTGGAAAAAAAGGCCTGGAAGTACACACTGTTCCCCAATAAAGTCCTGTTCCCTTTCCCCAATAAAATCTCTAAAAAAAACTTGTAGTGATCTCAGAGGTCATGGATAATTTAGTTAACTCTCCATGTTGAATACAATATGCTTTGGAAAGTGTTTTTTATGGTGTCACTTGAGTGTTTTACTTTTCTCTAATATGATTTCAAAAATGGCACAGATTCTTATAATACATAATTATCCATACTTTCATATAGAATGTATATATAATGTATGGAGCTATGTGTATATATATTTCATAATATTATTTGACATTTTGACTTTATGTATATGGAGTATTTTATATAGGATATTGGAATAACTTTGTCATTTAAAATATTGCATACTTCAAAATATGCAGTGCTAATTATAAATTTGGGACAATTAATTTTTATTACATATATTAATTTCATTCTATTGTATTATATTTATTTAGTCTAACTCAAATAATACTTGAGCTAACATATGAGAAAGAAAAGGTTTGATGCTTAACATAATTTTGTTAATAGTTATTAATACTTGATTCCATTAGGCTGTTACATATTATAATAAAATAATTGATTATGCAGTCATCCTTTGTAGTCTTGGAACTTCTACATATTTTCCATTATCTCTAGAAATAATGTCCAAGTCTACTTTTATCAGCCATGGATTCTAGGCAAGATCCCAGTTATCTCTTAATGGTTTTTATTATAAAAATATATATAAAAGTTAATTTGACAGCTAACTTGAAGAGGATTATCCGCAGTCCCAAGTAGATTTAGAATATAAAAATTCTGTTAAATGTTTCTGTTTCTACTTAGTCTATATTATATATTGATGTATTTTAATAGAGCAGTTACTCTTTTTTGTGGAAAACAGACTTTGTTCTTTTTCAATATAAAGACTGAAGTGTTAGAAACATAAACCAGCATTCTCACTGGGCTGCTTTTGCTCAATTGTGACATTATTCTAAGATTTGCCAAAAAAAAAGGAGGGTAGTAATCATAGGAAAATTGAGAATGTTTGTCTGGTTCCCAGCTATCTAGGATAAATCTCAGGATGTCTGTGAGACTGCATCTGTATCAACACATTTTTTCTGCCTGGACGGTCCTTAACTTCCAGCCAGACCATTTTACTAATAAGAAGGAGAGACCCAATTATACTACATGTCCATATGGCTATATTTAGGATTGGTTCCTGCCTCAAAGGCAGTTGTCCAGCCCATGAGGTTGTTTTGAGGAACCCTAAGTTCATTTTGAAAATTGGGATATCATTTGAATGGTAACATAACTCTTACCTCTACTTACATCAGTAATCCTATAATGGCAGGAAGTCTGTCTATATCTCGTTATCACCAACATTTATCATAAGGTTTTAAATTTTTATGCACTCAGTAAACTATGTGTTATATAAATGAGAGAGGTTATTTTGAATGGACAAAGAATCCAGTCAGCCTGCTCAATCTTTCGTTCAAAAACATTTCTTACATGTTTACTATGAGACAGGCTCCATGCCAGACACAGGGCGTACAGTGGTGGAGAAAACAAATGTGATAACGTAACTCACATTGCTTACAGTGCTCACCAATTAATGGCTTTTCCAAAAAGACCCTGAAGAGTCCTGTTTAAAATCAAGAGTCACCCTTTGATTTCCAAGGCAAGCCAAAAACAGTCATCCTTACTCTCGATGTGGCTGTGGGTTTCCCTCTGCCCATTGTGCAGACTGAAATAGAATCCAGACATGGTTTGGAGTTGTGAACATTGAAGGGGAGAGAAATATTTACAGAGATTCCAGGAATGTTTGTGCTACATGATGCAATTGTCTATGAGATGCTCTTCACATATTGCCTCATCCCAGCTCCAGCACCAAGGGCAAGGCATGACCAGTTTAGCATGCTTTCCAGCAAGGGTTCCCGCAAGAGCCCATCTTTCAGACACTCCAGCTCTGGCCAATGTCTCCTTCATGCTTCTTCTTTGGCTCTATGACTATTGACATCAGAATATCCTGAAATCGAGCTTCATGTGTCTTCATTCTCTGGAAAATTATTTATGACCCCCAATTCAATTGATCCATCTGGTTTGTGAACTAAAAATAAAACAGGTCATCAGGAATTTGTTACGATTTATTTATTTACTTATATATTTATTTTAGTTTTTGCAACTGAAGATGCTGTGAATGCTGTTGGCATTTTATCAGTTAGGAAAGCGTCATGATCTGGTTAAGTACATCAGGCTGACGCAGTTTTACCTTCATTCACTCCTCCAGCCTCCATTTGCTTTCTCTAACGACCGCTGTCCTTATGGGCATGCACAGTTTGGCCAGACATTTTCAATATCCTGACACCACGTTAATATAAGTAAATGCTGTGCTGGTTAAATGTTCAGCTTAGATAGCATAAAGAATATAAAGCCACAGGAGTAAATAAATTGCAGTGGCACATTTTAAAATTCTTCAAAACGATTATGTAAATATAAACACACAAATCATAACAATATTTTCATAACAATAAGATAAGTATTTTCAGGGAGAAATTTTAAATCGCCAGAATAAAAAATTTAACGTAGATCTTAAAGTTAAGAATTAAATAATACAGATTAGTAGGCATTAAGAGTCTTAAGTAAGCTTGTTTTATAAGTGTAAACAACAATGTTAAGTGCAAGATAGAGCAGCGTTGATGAAATCAACTAACATCCATAGTGAGTTTATAGCCACGTGCGATCACACGCCATCAGCGTTAGGAGTCGGGGAAAAATAAAAAGAACTGGAATGAAGACATTGGTTTTCTTCTGGAAGTGATCACCTGCTGATCACGCTGTTCTGGAAAAAAAATGAGTAAAAACTCCATTTTGAGTTAATGTAGTGAGGGTTGGTGTGGAGGACGATACTGTGCCTAACAGAAAGTATAGTCAGTGCTCAGGGAAGGAATCACCTGAGTTACCTGAAAATTTATTATAGCCAAACCCCAAATAAGGCCTACTTTAAAGCAATAGGACGTGCATTTCAAATAGATTAGTTTATCTACCCATCCACCTGAACCTAATTTACAATTTGCCATTATAAGCCTTTCCTTAATCAGCAAGGCATATTTATGAGGCACATGAAAGCAAAGGTTACAACAGCAAACTGACTTGTTTTAAAGGCAATGCTGAGATGTTTTAGCAAGGAAAAGCTAATGCTGTTTATTCCAGTGCTCGGTTTAAAGAAACAAACAAACAAACAAGCCTCCTGGGATACTATGTTTTGTGATTGCTACAGGAGAAACATGGTAAAGATAATACATTTTCGAGGCCATACTATAAGAAAACAATGAAGAACATAGGCGTGAAAGTAATAAATTGAGAGCCAAAATCTTGTTCCTGTTTCTGTTGAGAGAAAAACCACAAATCCTATGTTGATGTTATCAGTCATTTAAGAATATACAAATAAATCACATACAAGTGACCCTTGTCAGTGAGAAGTTACTAATAAGGGCAAGGACTCGGAGGTAATGGTCTCTACCATGGAGAGGCCATACCATCTGGGGCTCTCCAAGTTCAAAGGCTCTTACCTTTCCTGGCCCATACCTTTCCCTTCTTTCAAAATTGGTTTTCCAGCTCACTCTTTCTTAACATTCTGATGTGTTTTCCAGTGATGGAGAGTTGGGATCAAACAAAGTAGGTAGATGAGAAAGAAAAAAAAATGCATCCTAAAAGAGAAAAAAAATTGGTGTGAGCAGTACTGAAACGGTCATTTGAAAACTGTAACTAGGTAGCCATGATCAAGTTATCATGTTTCTGTGTCTCTTCTGTCTATTCCAAATGCTTTGGAAAAGTTCTAATTAAAAGTATGTGTAAATAGAGCAGTCAGAATAAGCCCTTACATTTACTGATTTCTTTGACAAGGGTCCAAAGACAATCCAATAGCAAAAGTATAGTTTTTAATAAACAGTGTTGAGACAATTGAATATCCATATGCAAAATAACCCCGCATATTTAGACTCTTACCTCACACGATACATAAATATTAATTTTAATTGGATTATAAACCTAAATGTAAGAGCTAAAACTATAAAACTTGTAGGAAAAAAAAATGAGGAAATATGGTAACCTTTGTTTTGGCACCCAAAACAAATTTCATAAAAGAAAAAAAATGGACAGATTAGACTTCATGGAAATTTAAAATTTTGCTCTTCAAAAGTCATAATTTACAAAATGAAAAGACTAGTCATACACTTGGGTCAAATATTTGTAAACTATATATCTGATAAAGGACATACCTAGTATGTATTAGGTTGGTGCAAAAGTAATTGCGGTTTAAAAGGTTAAAAATTGCAAACACAATTATTTTTGCAAAAACCACAATTATTTTTTTACCAACCTAATAAAACAATGCTTACAATAAGATAATTAAAAAGTGGTCAAAATATTTTAAGTAGACATTTCACCAAAGAAGATAGAGGAAAGGCTGAATATCACTAGTCACTAGAGCAATGCAAATTAAAGCTACAATAAGATGCCACTTTACACCTACTAGAATGGCTGTAATCATAATATAGAAAATACCAAGTGTTGATGAGAATGTGAAGAGACTAGAAATCGCATACGTGGCCTCTGGTGGGAAGGCAAAATGGTATAACCACTTTGGAAAATACTTTGGCAGTTTCTTCAAAGTTAAACATGGGCTGACCATGCAACTCAGCAGTTCCTCTCCTATTTATCTACCTGAGAGAAATAGGAATGAATAGGTTGGTCATACAAAGTCATGTATGTGGATATTCCTGGCAGCATTATTTATCATAGCCCAGACTTGAAACCAATCTTGCTGTCTATCACCCAGTGAATGAATGCACAAAAGGTAGTGTATTCCTATAATGGAATACTGATTCATCCAACAACATCGGTGCAACTCAGAAACACTGTGCTAAGTGAAAGAAGCCAGACACAAAGGAAAACATACTGTATGTTTTTGTTTATAGAAAATTTTTTTAAAAACTAAGGTTATAGAGACAGAAATTCGATTAGCCATTGCCTGGCGTGGGTAGGGCGAGCAGGATTGACTGCAAATGAGCACAAGGGAACCCTGTGGGGTGGTGGGAATGTTCTAAAATTGTATTATGGTGGTGGTTGTACATTTATATAAATTTCATAAAAATCACCAAGTGTTATACTTGCAGTTGGTGACTTTTATGGTGCATAAATTATACCTTAATAAAGATACTAAAATTTTTAAAAAGTATGTAGAAGGCAAGTCTCTACTAATGTAACCATTTTACCATATTCTTAAGAATAAGCAAACATTAAGCCTATTAGGAATATAATGTTTATAGAAAAGGGTGCGTGATTTACATCTGCCTGTAAAAATTATTTCAAAGTCTAAGGTTGACACTGCTTCCTAACAGATGGCAAGTGAGAGCCTCTGTGCACTATTTTCACATAAACTAAATCCAAGGACTGTTGTCTTTACCCTGATTTCTCTGTAAATTTGCACAGTAAATCCAGGAATTTATATACCGGGGGTACCAAAAAAAATGTATATACATTTTAAGAGATGATAGTTATGTTCAAGCAGTAGTTCGCCATAATCAGAAGTGTCTGGACACTGATGGTAACCACTTTGAGCACCTCTTATAATTTCAGAAGTTAAACGGGACTTGTATTCATCTTTTGTTATCAGTATATATTGAGTATTACAATTAACACAGTTTTTTCATTTCTTAAAATGTGTATATATTTTTTGGCACCCTCCGTATTAATGAGTATTTTCTTCTTAGTATCATGTGCCAAGCATTATCTGTATCTATCAAAAACTGTTTTTGAACTGTTACGTGCAAATTCCCTGCACGTGAATTGCTGAAGAACCTTAAATAAAGACTGGAAAAGATCATCATTAAGTCCCTGTTTTAGAAATAAAATAAAATAAAATCTTAATATAGATTAAACACAGAGAGAAATATATATTATTTCTCCTCAGATGCACACTCTCTTTTTGACTTATTCCAAATAGAGAAGTTATCAAAGCAGATGTGGAGAAGGGAAGGAGAGATGGGGAAGGGTATTTTGGATAATGTTCAACAATAAGGAATGCAACTTATTTTAAGATCTTTCATTACTGATTTCTTGACATGTTGCTTTATTTAGTTGTCCTAATTCAGTAAAACTAACTATATCCATTTTCAAATAACAGCCAATTGTTTTGTCATACCCGTCATCAAATGATCCTTTCACTGTCCTTTATTTGGTTTTAACTAGCCAAGGTCTATTGAAATTCAGTTCAACTCAATGTTACTGGAGATTAAAAGACAGTGTTTGAGGGGAGAAGGCAGCATATGTTCCTCTATGTTTAATGTATGTCCTGCTCTGGTGAAGAAGAAAGTGTGCTAGCACCAAGAATGCTTTTGCCAGTATAGAGTCCATAAAAAGAGACTGAAATAGCTTTCTTATAAAAATGTTTCAGTTTTGAGATACAACCTGGTAGAAATTATAGGAATAGGAGGATGAAAGGAAGGGTATACCCCTTCTAAAGTCTAAAGGTTCAGAGGAGGGAATATCCATATTTTTGAAAGATATGTTCTAAATTAGTAGCAATAATTAGAGACTGTGGGAAATAGGGACTTTGCCACATATTCAGCCCCTTGAAAGAAACCAGGTATTGCTTCAGTGAGAATGTATACAGGGTGCCAAAAAAATGTATACAAGTGGACACTTTGGTCAACGTTGCTCAAGTAGTACCATGTTTCCCCGAAATAAGACCTAGCCGGACAATCAGCTCTAATGTGTCTTTTGGAGCAAAAATTAATATAAGACCCAGTCTTATATAGTATAATATAAGACCTAGTCTTATATATAGTCTATATATAGTATGAATATAAGACCTAGTCTTATATTATAGTAAAATAGTACACATAGTATAATATAAGACCTAGTCTTATATTATAGTAAAATAAGACCGGATCTTATATTAATTTTTGCTCCAAAAGACGCATTAGAGCTGATTGTCCGGCTAGGTCGTATTTCAGGGAAACACGGTAGTTCGCCGTAATCAGAAGTGTCTGGACGCTGGTGGTAACCACTTTGAGCACCTCTTATAATTGCAGAAGTCAAACGTGACTTGTATTCATCTTTTGTTATTAGAGGATATTGAGTATTACAATTTTAATACAGTTTTTGTTTCTTAAAATGTGTACACATTTTTTTGGCACCATCTATGTAAGCTGAGGGAGGAAGCTAAGAAGTACCATCCTGTGGGGTTTTTGATGTTACCAGCTTTAGTATTTCCATAAACATGTTTAAAAGTGATGCAAGATTCTGTGTGTGAAGTTATTTTTTTTGCTCTAGAGACTATTGGGGAAGTGATGACTGCCTTTACGTCATTTTCCTTTTATTATCATTTTCAGTGAACATTTACGTTGGAATACAAACTACTGTTGAAGTTGCCATCGCAACTATATTAGTATCATGTAGTTAGAACTGTATGCCTCAGATATACTTATTGAGTAATTCGACCTATTATCTGTTAATAATGACGGAACCATTTAAATTGCAGTATTTCTTCAGAGTCCTTTAGATTCCTAAAATGAGCTGCCTACATCCTAATTTCTCATGTAGCTCATGAGCACAGAGTGTGAACCTAAGAGGTTCCAAGTTTTTAAAGACTTATTTATGCCTCCCTTCTCCATTTTTTACTAAATCAAATTAATTGACTTTTACTCTTTTAATATATGAGGAATTATATTAACAATAAAAGTTGTGAAAAGCTTTGCATAGCTTTCATAATTTAAATTAAGTCAGTAGGGTTTTGGGGATTGTTCCCTATTGCATTGTTCTACTTGGTTCTTATAAATCAGCCTGCAAAAGAACATACTACTTATTTACTTAACACATTAAATAATTCAAAATTGCAAATGAGATAGTCCATGTTGTGTTGATGTGTTTTTAAATACAGTTAAGAGAAAATTTCAATCCTGCCAAAACTGTTCCCAAATAATCATTATTAGACTGCAGTGTGCCTCCCCGTCGCAGAAGGAATCTGTCAATGATCAGAGTTTATGATGTCAGAAGAGGGGAAGGGAAGACACAAAGAAGCATACACAATTTCGGGAAATTTGTTTCTTGGAAAATACCATCTCTTTTATTTTCCAAAACCTCTATTGGGTATTGTAGAGGATTGTGTGACTTATTAGGTGAATAGGCAATAATTAGGATCAAAATCTATGTTCTATATTGGAATTAACTGAATTTTTAAAAAGCTGGCTTATGTTTCCATATCTTGGCTACCGTGAATAATGCTGCAATGAACATAGGGGTAGAGATATTTTTTATGAATAAATGTTTTCAAATTTTAGAGTAGATACCCAGAAGACGGATTGCCGGATCTTATGGTAATTCTATTCTTAAAATTGTTTAGGAAACTCCATACTGTTTTCTCTAGTGACTGTACCAATTTACATTCCCACCAGCAGTGTGTGAGTGTTGTTTTAATTTTCTCCACAGCCTTTCAAATACTTGTTTTTACTTGTCTTGTTGATAATAGTCATTCTAAGAAGTGTCAGGTGGTATCTCATTGTGGTTTTGATTTGCGTTTCACTTATAGCTAGAGAGGTTGAGTATCTTTTCATAGATCTGTTGGCTGTTTGTATGTCTTCTTGGGAAGTGTCTGTTCAGGTCCTCTGTCCAGTTTTAAATTGGATTGTTTGTTGTTGAGTTGTATGAGTTCTTTATAAATTTTGGATATCAACCCCTTTTTGGAGGTAGGGTGTGGGGAGAGAGTGAAGAGGGTAAAGGGGGTCAAATACATGGAGATGGAAGCAGAACTGACTTTGGGTGGTTAACACAATGCAATATACAGATGACGTATTATATAAAATTGTACACTTGAAACTTATATAATCTTATTAACCAATGTCACCCCAGTAAATGTAATGAAAAGAAATAAAATAAAAGCTGGCTTATGAACAATAACATTTCTTTTATGAAATGCAGAAAGGGTTCTGAAAAGTTCAAAATGGAATTTTATTCCATAGCAATTGGGAAGTTATTGGGGAAAAAGAAATGACAAGGTAATATAGGATATCATACAAGTTTTCTGGCTCCATCTAAGCTTTCACTTCGGTCTCTAAAGCATTAACCTGACTGTGGTAATAGTGGGTGTTCTCCTTTGATGTTTTATTATTTTCTCTAAGCTCACAGCAAAACACGTTGGCAGTTTGTTCAATATTCAATCTAATGGTCTTAAGTCTAAAGGAAGTTGGTCATTGCCTTACAAATATTAAAGATAGAAATGGCTTTTTAAAATATAGATTTTATTTCTTTCTGGTTAGTTGTGTATTTTGCCCAGAGGTAGACTTTTGTAAGAATTATGGGTGTTGTATTTTGTAATTTTGGCAGGAATGTATAAGTGAACAGAAATTAAAAGAGATGGGATGATAGAACTGTATTTGTATTTTAGGAGAGAATGAAAGTATGTGGTCTCTGTTTTCTTCAGGGTACAATACTTCATACAGTGAACAATTTCTAAATATGTTTTACAATCTATCGTCCTCATTCTCCCAGAAAATAAAATTAGAGTTGGCTATATCCCAGTGATGTTTTAAACTCATAAATTCACAAAGGATACTGTTTTCTTCGATGTGACCTAAATAGATACTATTGATGAAAATGAATTAAAAATAATATGAAAGGATTGGTGATATTGGGTGTTAGAATTAAAAACAGGGTGTTTTTTTCAGGTGTTGTATCAGTCAGGATAGATTATATTAAGCTTTGGTAATTAAAAACAAACAAACAAACAAATTTTAATTCAACTGACGTTTGTCTCTCATGCACATGACCCATCTAATGTAGGCCAGCGGAGAGTTCCAACCATGAAGGCTTCATTCAATCTGACATAACTCAGGATGACAGTGACAGTGGGAACAGGGATGTGTCAGACTTCTACCTGGCTCTTAAAATAACTGCTTCGATTTCATTGGCCAAAGCAAGTGACTCGGCCAAGTCTAACTACAAAGAAGATAGGAAAGCAGTTTTACCCCCATGCCCCAAATGTGATAAATAGCACCGATGACTTAAACACTAATATAAATGATATTCAAGAAATGATTTGTTGGTGACCTAATTGATCACATGTTAGAGAAACAATCAGTTTTATCTCAGTGACCTGAAATATCTTCAGTCTCTTCAACTAGTCTGTCTATTGGAGGCAAAAGAAAAAACAAACAAAAACAAACAAACAAAAAAAAAACTATTATGAACTGAAAAGTTTCCTGTGGTATATACCATTTGCATTTAGTCTTGTCATCAGGAGTTATTTTGATTTCTAATTGAAGAGAAGAAAATGATTCTCAAAGAGATTGGTCTTGCCCTAACTAATGCTTTCATAACATTCTCAGAAACCCGTCTGAGGCACATATTTTAGTAGGCATGAGAAGACTCTTTTCATTTTGCTTTGCACAGATAACTCATACGGAATATAAATTATTCTCATATGTTAGGAGTGGTGACTTGTGACAGACTTGGTGCTTAAAACTAAACTAAATTACAAATAACATAATTATACTCGATATTTTGTGTCTGTTTATGAAATATCACATCATAGTCTTATTAGGGACTATTAAACACTGTTTAGAAAATGTTACTGCTCCACAATCACACACCTACCCTGAGTTCCAAAATATGGTCACAATACGTCAATGTGTTGACAGTATGGATATTTTAACACTAAAGTTACCATATTTTCCACCCCAGTTGTTAGAATACTTGGTATAAAAGATCATTTTTGTGCCACTTCTATGCATAAGAGGTAGTCTACGAAATAGAATTTGCATGCTAAGAATACAGTACTTCCTCAGTAGAGATTTGAAAATATGTGTAAGAAGAGTTAAATTTCTGAAACGTTTTCTTTTCTGAGGCAATGCAGTACTGGAAAGTATGTGATTGTCTCTGAAAGAACATGGCCAATACGTGTTATGACATCAATCTGTCATCATTGCTAGCAAAGTAAAATGTAAAGAACACATTTTCTTGCTGATAGGTCATTATTGGAAGGAAATCTGAGGTCAAATCTTCCATACCCTCTCACACTAGTGCTATAGCATCAAAGTGGAAGAACACCCTAATTTATCACTGTTACTTTAATGTAAGAAGTATTAAAAAAAACAAACAAAAAAAAACAACAACTACAAAAATTGAAAAGAAAGGATAGGTAGTCAAATGAGGTGTGTTTTTTTGTTTGTTTTGTTTGGTTGGTTTTTTGTGGGGTTTTTTTTTTGTTTTGTTTTGTTTTGTTTTTTGTTGTTGTTTTGTCAGAGATCTAGTTCAGAATGAATTGAACATCATTTAGTGATGTGGGATGGCAGAATAATTTATTATTTTTATAGTAGATTTCTTTTTTTTTAATCACAAGGACCCATATGTTGACCTAGAAACTGAACAGGAAACACATTTTCTTTTGATTTGAGGTCAAAGGAGTCCTGAGGCTGAGATTTCAAACTCCCCAGTCGACTTTTGGTTTTACAGTGGTTGGCAAAGTTATTTGCATACACCCACTGAATTAATAGTGGGATGTTTTACTTGAAAAACAGAGAAAAGTAAACATAATAGAAAGTACTAATCACTCATAACCTTTCAAAATTTATGTAGACTCTGCAGTGAAAGTCCATTTGTCCTCTTTAATCCTAATTTTTTTTTCCCCTGTGCTTAAGCAAACACACACATATAAATATATATCTTTAAAGAAAGGAAGTGCATTCTATGCACATTGATTTTTATATTTCTTTTTAAATATAATATATCATGTATACCCTTTATGTTCATACATCTAAAGTTGTGTTATTGAGGTAACTACTTAGTGTATCACTGGGCTGACATTCCCTAATTTACCTTGTCATTCCCCGAATAATGGATATTTTTGTGGTTTCTAATTTTACATTATTACAAATAAAATTGGCGTACGTATCTTTTTAAATATTGTGAATAAATTTTAAATGCCTTAAGTATAAGAAGAAGTATAAATTACAAGAATTTTGGGGTCAATAGGAAGAAAACAGAGGCAAGAAGACAAGAAGAAATCAGCTCGAGAACTCAGTACATACTGCTTCTTTATGGAGTCATTTTCAGAATATTCTTTATATGATATTATTGAGGCATAGAGTGATACATTCTAGCATCATGCCACTGGCCCCTGGGGTCCTGAATATGTATCCTCATTCAAATTTCAATGAGCACTTTGAAGAGTGGATACAACAGGGAGAGATGTTAATTACGTGGATTCCACTAACAACTGACACTAGGGCTACTAGTTCTCAATATAAGATTTCTGTTTGGTTTTTAATTCAGTGAAGAAAACTATCTCATGTCCAAATGCTACTTGAGAAAACATAAACTTTAAATTTTAGTCTCCATCATGTAAACCCAGATTGTATACACTTTACTATTAATTGACCAAAGTTTATCTTGAAAGACTCCGTTAATTTACATGGTATGATTATTTTCCATGAGCTTTTTTCCCCCCAGTAATTTGCAAAACCAAACAACCAAAACTCAAAATGAAACTTTACTGAAGAAAGGAGAGAACTCTTTATAAATTTAGATGAATTTCATGATCAAACCTAGAAAAGACTGAAAGTTATTTTTACAAATTATGTGTGGAGTTAGGTTTTGCCAAAATCCACATTTTATTTAAAATGGATTCTGGAACGTTTTAAATCTACCTCAAACGCACCTAATTTTACTCATGGTGATTGTGATGTGTGTGATACTTCTAACTTTCAATTGATTATTTAGCTTTACATGTCTCTTCTACCATAAATTGTGTTGTTTAGATCAGATTTTCCCTCAAATACTTGGCAACTTTGTATTAGAAAATTGAGAGATTGGGTTATTTTCAGTCTGCTATCAAATTCATAGTTGGATCCTTGTATATTATATTATCATCAGGTAGAAACCAGAGGGTATGAAAAGGATTTATTAGCTTCTTAGCTAATAGATAAAGAATTCTACAAAAGCTGCACTTGAGAATACTTAATTTTAGGTCATGGAAATACAAGCATTATGTTCAAGTTTTAATTTTCATAATTTTATTGTAATTCAGTGGTTAGAAAATGCGATTAAGCAAATCCATAACCCATTTATAAACTTTCTGCAACCCTATCTTATATTTTTGTCTCTTCCAGAAGGAATCCAAGTCCATAAGGGCCTGTTTGATACAGGTCCTACTAATTTAGAAGCATAAACAAACCAACACAGTCATAATAAATAATGTTAGCTAATATTTGCAACCTTTCAACTTCATGGTGTTATCAGTGCAGGCATGTTAATGAAAATGCAAAGTCTTAAGCTACCACAAGTCATGTGATTTAATTATTACAGATTTACACTTCAAATTCTATCCATGTCTTAAAGAATTGATTCCTTTGTAGAAAATTACATACGTAGCAATCTCGTGCAAAATAGTTACAGCTGGCTGCCTTTAGATTGAGTATATGCTCTCCGGTTTGCCATTGTCACTAGCATTCCCAATTTTTATGTTTATCTTTGCCTATCTTACCTGGTCTTACCAGGTCTTACCCGTCTAACCTTTGTAAATCTTTTGAATCTGTTATTCATATCCTAAATAATCCTATTTTGTTTCATCTGATATCATCCAAGGAAAATTGTCTACTAATTGATTCAATGCTATAGTCTTTTCAATCATTTTCAAGTGGGCATCATAGTTAAAATCATTAGTTTAGGGACCCGATGCCTGAAGCCCCTCCTTTTGTGTGGGAGAATGCCCCATCTTATGATCTCCATGGCAGGGAGACATTGAAAATGCCAGATACTAATCCCTTGCAGTTGAGGAACAAGCACTTGAATTAAGTTTCCTTGACCCACGTGCTGCAGACATTCTCTGTCGATGGCAGTTCTCACAGGTGGACTAAGTCCCGGGACAGAAGCCATGATATTAGGGCTGTGCTCCAGTGGCCAGTGCTAATGGTTTCTGTGGTGCAAGCTGCCGCGTTTAAGGCTGAGTTGTGGCAACACCAGTAGGATCCTCACGGGGCCAGTTCTACAACGTGATTTTACACATTGTTCCCGGGTAGGCAGCCCAAATCAGCTCTCCCACCTTCCTGATGGGTGTCTGTAAGCTACTCACTAGCCATTAACACATTTCTTTTCTGCTTCAATCAGCTGGAAACCTGACTAACAGGTCTCGGCTTTTGTAAAACATGTAGTGTTACCTTTCTTTCCTTACAGGGGGTCAGCAAACTTTCTGTAAAGAGCCAGAGAGCACATATTTTTGGTTTTGCAGGTTATGTGATCTTTATTACAACCACCCAACTCTGCCATTGAAGTGAGAAAGCAGCTTACAAACTAAACAAATGAGTATGGTTATGTTTCAATAAAACTTTATTTACAAGAACAGGCAATGGCCAGGATTTGGCCTGCAGGTTATAGTTTCTCCATCCTGCTCTACTACTTCATGACAGATCTTGCAGTGGACTGGACTCATTGATTCTGTTGTTCGAAACCCTGCCATCCAATCCATCCCTCCCTGTCTTCTCCTAACAACTCGTAACATTTTCTAACAACTCGTAACTTCTAACACTTTCTGAGACTTAGTCCCAGTGTGACATTATTAACGGTGCATAGACTACGCCTACTCCTAACTTGCAAAATAAGTGTTTAGTTTATGAATTTATAAAGAACAGTTTCTCTTCTGTAACAGAAACATAATCTTTAACGTCCCCCTTAAAATGTAATTCATCTTTTTATGGTGAAATATAAATGCCAATATATTCTTATTCAAAAAAGCTGTTTTCAATTGACTCGATGAGGCAATAATAATTAGATGACAATTTTAATTTTATAGGAATGATAGCTCTTTAAATATATTGGAAGCATGTTGTGTAAATGAGCATTATGAAAACCACTGAGGACATGGTATATAAATTTGAGACGCAGATTGTTATGTAATTTTAACAGATAGAAACAATTTTGAAACATGGATTAGAATTTCTATTACAAGTTTGTAATGCTTAACCTAATCACATTACTGTGGTAGTTTCAGATTTAAAATATTTATTAACATGTCTACACTAACATACTGTTAAGCTGAAAGGTCCTGACTATTGGCCAATACACTTACACCGACTATTTATCATCTCAGACACTTTATTAGTGTTTTCTTATGTTTGGTAACTTAAATCACGTAGCAAGAGTAGAAAAGAGTCCTTAAGAAAGCACTCCTGAAAGATTTTTGCATTGCTTCACATGGAATTCTTTGCTCTGAATTGTACGGACTCTGTTCTAATTTGAAAATAAGGCAAATTAGGATGATATTACAGAAAATTCTTTCCTGATGCCCTTTCATATATGTCAGTATCCTTTTACACCCACCTTAAATAATAACATTTAAGTGAATAGTAACTAAATAACAAGAGAAGTTATTTACTGTTATGAGGAGATGATTTTCCATGAGTCTCTCACATTTCTACACTTCTTAAAATGGTGATGAAAATCAGCTGAGAATGCATTCCTTTAAAATGCCAACATAAAAAGAACCGGAGAATAAGGAAGTAGAGAGATAGATAACTAGTAAGAAAAATAACCAAGACTGATGAGTAATTTTTTTTTTTTCAAGGATGTATACTTTATATAAAGCACAGGCTGTCTAAATAGTCAATCTTTCAATTCCAAGGGAAAACTTTCCGGAAAAAGTTTTGTAACATGTTTTAGTCTGATTTGGAAGTGAAAAAAATGAAATTACTTTGTCTTGGATCTTGGGAGAACATGTGATCTGGTCATACTGGGCTAGCTATCAAGGAAGCCCATTTAGAAGACTCAACTAGAGTCCAGATAACTTAATTCTCGCTTGAGAAAACTTGAGTTTTTCTGGACCACCTCAACAATGAAACAATCATTTTGTGTACCTATTAAAAACCTGAATTACTCTCTTTCAATGTGTTTATAACACTCTAGCATTTACTGTAAAATTCTCAAATATTGGCCATCATCAACAAGACAAATAGTAACAAATGTTGGAGAGGCTGTGGAGAAAAAGGAACCCTCATACACTGTTGGTGGGAATGCAGACTGGTGCAGCCGTTATGGAAGGCGGTGTGGAGGTTCCTCAAAAAATTACGAATAGAATTGCCATATGACCCAGCAATCCCTCTCCTGGGTATCTACCCAAAAAATCTGAAAACATTTAGAGATAAAGACACGTGTGCTCCAATGTTCATTGCAGCTTTGTTTACGGTGGCCAAGACATGGAAACAACCAAAATGTCCTTCGATAGATGAATGGATGAAGAAGTTGTGGTATATATACACAATGGAATACTATTCGGCAGTAAGAAAAGATGATATAGGAACATTTGTGACAACATGGATGGATCTTGAGAGTGTAATGCTGAGCGAAATAAGTCAGACAGAAAAAGCAGAGAACCATGTGATTTCACTGATATGTGGTATATAAACCAAAACAACAAAAGAACAAGACAAACAAATGAGAAACAGAAACTCATAGACACAGACAATGGTTTGGTGGTTGCCAGAGGGTAAGGGGGGTGGGGGGTGGGGGGTGGGGGGTGGGAGATGTGGGTAAGGGGGATCGAATATATGGTGATGGAAGGAGAACTGACTCTGGGTGAAGAACACACAACGGGATTTATAGATGATGTAATACAGAATTGTACACCTGAAATCTATGTAATTTTACTAACAACTGTCACCTCAATAAATTTAATAAAAAAAAAAAAAAAAAAAAAAAAAAAAAAAAAAATTCTCAAATATCAAAACATAAAAACCATTCTCTTCACTTGATGCTAGAACAGATTAATCTTGAGGGGATCCACTCTCTCGAGATAGAAGGAATAAGTAAATGAAAATACACAACAGTGAAGAGAGAATAGAAATGTTTTGGGTAAGTTAGTCAAACTTAGAGGTTAGGTCATCAAAGGAGTTTCATGAAGATGACTTATCAAAGTCTGCCTATGTCAGGAACTCTAGGCACGACCCTTCTGGAAGACCCAGTGAAAATTCACTCCAATTGAAACTGATACATGCACGCTGCCCTTTTAGAAATCACATGAAAATTACCTGGTGAAAGCATGAAATGTCTTACTTGTAAAACTATTTCTTATTGAGGCTGACCCATCTGTTTTCCTGCTGGCTTTCCCTTGCACTTTCGTATTTTATTAATATACCATTCACTAATTTTTGGCCTGAATTGTGTTAAAATTCAATTACTTTTGTTCTCCCAGTTTATTCCGTCTCACTACCTCCCTCACATTTTGTCTGTAATATCTGTCCATTGGCAATCATCTAAGATTAGACCTCCACTTAGGTAATTTTGGCAAGTATTTTTCAAAGACAGCTCTACATAAAAAGTGGTAGACACGTAAAATTATCGTTGGCTCTTTGCCATGAGAAAAATATACAGAGTTGTCCACAAATACCAATTCAGACCTCATAATATTTCTGTCAAATGAGGTGTGAAGCAGTCACAGATACACACCCATTAACAGAGAGTGACTTTGGGTATTTTATTTTACCAGAAACATAAGAATACCTATGGTTTAAATCATGAAACACTAAATGTTTGAGTCCATGTATTAACGATGTCCTTTTTACACATTGCAGGCGAAGTTTGAAGGTTAATAGTAGACCTGTGTTACTAATAAAGTATTAACAACACAGTAATATTTTTACAACTGGAATATAATGCTTATCATGTAAGTGTTTTAGACGATAGGAATTGAGTCCTGTTCCAATCATCCTAATCGAGCAAAAGAGGCTATTTGTGAATAGACATTCTAAATCATCTTTTGTAAAAACTACACATGGCAATGTGTTTCCTCTTTCTTTCTTTGCCCCTCAACTTCATTGAAGTATAATTGACAAATAAAATTGTATATTTTGAAAGTGTCCAACATGATGATTTGCTATCTGTACCCATTGACCAATGATCGCCACAGTCCTGGTAACGGACACATTCATCACCTCACACAATTACCTTTGTGTGTGTGTGTGATGAGAATATCTAAGATCTACTCTCGGCAAACTTCCAGTACACAATACGGTGTTATTAACTACAGTCACCATGCTGTCCATTAGATCCTCAGAACTTCCTCGTCTTATAACTTAAGGTTTACATACCTTTACCAGCATCTCCCCATCCTTTCCCCTCGCCCTTCCAGCCCCTGGGAACTACCATTCTACTCAGTTTGTAGGACTTTGACTTAATTTTTTTTTTTTTTTTTTTTTTTCAGATTCCACATATAAGAGAGATCATTCATTATTTGTCTTTCTCTGTCTGGCTTACTTCAGTTAGCATAATAATTGCTCTCCGGATTTATTTATGTTTTTGTAAGTGACAGGATTGCCTTCTTTTTCATGGCTGAATGATATTTCATTGTGTGTGTGTGTGTGTGTGTGTGTGTATCTCATATCTTTATCTATTCATCCATCTATGGATACTTGGTTTTTCCATGTATTAGCTATTGCAAAATAGGCTAATTTGAATTGGAAAATATTGAATTATTTCAGAAGTGTGTTACTGAATTTGTTAAAGATTGCTGCTGTTCTCTTATTTACTCTCTAATATTTGTGCGCTTGTCTGTATCTTTGTATTCTTATTAATGGGTACTTGTGTTTAGATGTCTGTCTTTATTTTACATTGGGGATTACTCAATAGTAAAATTTTAATTTATCCTGGCCCTGTACCATAGATATAACTCATTTGTAATTGCTGTATCAACATCTGGCATTTATAAAATGCCATTTGTAAAATTGACATATAATGCCTTAAAATTACTTATTTGTATCATCTGTTAACACTGATTTTTATACTCTAGGATGTTCACTCTGTATGCCCTGGATTTTTCTCTTGGGTTAATTTAAGAAAGAACTGAGCATGAGGGTTTTTAGAAGATTCTGAGAGACTGGGCCACTTCTGGAAATTAGTTTTTCTGGGCTGTTGAAGGTTCTTTAACAGCTTCCTATATAAAGTCCAGGTAGATAAAATAAAGCTCATAGTCTCTAAGCAGGCAATGTGGTTTGGGGGTTCCTGCAGAGGCCTTCTAACCAAGCCATGGAGTGGAAACTTCCAGGCCCTCCTAGAAGCGTCTGGAGGGCCCATGGTGACCACTGGATAGTTCAAACCTCAGACTCAGTAGTTGACTCTAAACTTGCCATAGAACGATAGTTTCTTGTCTTAAATCTCTCAATTGCCTTTCTCTTCCTTCTAAAATTCTTTTAGAACATTTGTTAGTCCATTTCAAATCTCATATTCTTAAGAAACAGGAAGAAAAATTATTTAGCAGCATTGTCATCGTTTTAGTGCATTTATATTTCAGGTTCACTGATGTTTCAGAATATCATTTTGTGTAGTTTTCTAATGATACCATATAAGATTAGAGAGATCTAGTAAAATATTTAAGTAGGTATGGTGAATATAAATTTCCTGTGTAGCGTCTAATCCTACTTGATATATTTTCCAATATCTGTCAAGTATTGGCCCTGGTTATATTTGTTAAATAAATGAAATGTTGATTACTTACCCGAATCATGCAATGAAAACATTATTTAAGTATGATGGAAGGCAAAACTTTGAATGTTATTTTTTAAATGCAATTAATTTTATGCAGTATGAAGGCTGTTGAAATTTTAAGGAATATATTTAGGACTTCATTGTTTCTGACAAGTCACTGAATCAGTTGTAAGAATGACAGTACCTGCCTCACACACTAATGCAAATGAGAAACTTTTAAGTATTCTATTTTTATCTAAGTGTTGCTTTTTTCCCCCAAAGGCAGAACCACCACATCTAGCATGCCATACTCTCCTTTTTTAATTAAAAATGCCCAATCATGATAATTTTATTCTTTAATGTTTATTATTTAATAAATGATAGCAAAGTTTATCTGGTCAAAATAAATCTGAACACCGAGGAGCAATACCAGGCAAGTGTGACTAGTATAATCAACTAGCCCTCCATAAATGTTGACTAAATGATGATGAATAGCTTCAGATTCTCTTAAGTACCACAAATTAAGAGCTATTTTAGGGCCAACATCCAACTAAACTGTTATTCATGTACTTCTATGTTCTGAAAGCAGAAATGGATAGAATACAAATACCAAACACAGAACCTGCAGGGCATTTGATACGGAGCCCAGGCACTGCTGCAGTTAAGAGTTCAAGCCACTGGAATGTGGGTAAAGACTTTAGAATCAGAATTTAGCAATGACACTGACATCTTTTTGGATCTGAAACAAGTGACCCTAAAAATTCACACATGGACTAATTTAAGTAAAGGTGTGCTTGTTTTGTGTTTAGACACAGGAATCTGAGAAGAGAGGAAGTTTTAGGTAAAATAATGGGATCACTTGGGAGTTGCAAAACTCTAAAATATTGACAAATACACAATGCTTGTCTAGGGGCCTTATTGGGCTACAGGAAGTGCACGTGAGTGTTGACATGCTGGTGATAACAAATGTACAAATGTGCAAAGCAATCTGCCTAACTCTGTACAGCAGATTGCTTTGTACATTTGTACAAAGCTGGCTGGTTAGGAAGAAAGGCAATCTGAAAGTTGAAATCTAAACTTGGACCCATCGGATATGATTGTAGAATGACATCTAAAGGTATTTGAAGAATTATCATTTTTTTTCCAGAATGAATTAAATTTTGTCAGTGACTTATACTTTTGAGAAACTAATACCATTACCTATAATATTGTAGTAGATACTGAAGTACAAAATGCATGAAGTTAATTGCCAGGGAAGCTCAATACCACGTACTGATTTTACTTATATGTGTGTGTACTGATGGAGATGAGGATACATACACTTCAGATGGACGGTGAGACGAACGTGCATTTGATCTGAGACACTCAAATCTCAAGAATTCCTGCAAGTTACAGCTCTGAGGTTCCCACCTCCCTATCATAATGAGATTAACCATTTCGGAGTGTGATACGAGATGGGCCATGTGCCCTGACTGCCAATCCTTGACCCATTTCAGTATCTTCTGAAGACCTAAAGTGCAGAGTTGGCATAGTAGGAAAAGAACCATTTTTATTCCAGCAAATGGAACCCTTGGCTTTCTTCCTTTTTCTTCAACTCATTTAAACCTATTATTATTATTTTTTTGTCTTTACTATATATTATGTGACGGAGGATGAAAGATGGTACCCCTAAAAAACTAGAAAGTTAAAGGAATAACTGCTGTGTAGAAAAGAAATCACTGATGATTACTGAACCTGTGGAAAACAGTCTCATGCTGGCTTCCATAGCTGGAATGGCGCCCTAGAGCTGAAAACACAGGCAATAGCAAGATATAGAAAAATGATTAGGAAGTGATGAATTTTGTGTGTTTACTACTTTTTTTAGTATGTAATTTATTGACTTGTGAGTTTTTTGATATGCAAACAGCTGTACGTAACTAATGTGTACAATTTGATGCATTTGGAGATAAGTATACACCCACCCATGAAACCATCACCACAATCCATGCCATAAACCTATCCATCACCTCAAAAAATTTCTTCCACGTTATTTTACGACCATTATTATTATTATTATTTTGTGACAAGAACATTTAACATAGAGCTAGTGCTAAGTTTGTATAATTTAATGTTTGCAAGGGCTGTGTTTAAGAATCAGCTGGCGAAATCCCTAAAAGCTCAACAGTCAGTTCTGTGGAGCCAGTACAGGCCAGCTTGGGTTTACCTCCACCTGGGGAAGGTAAGGACGGAGTGGAGCTTTACAAGTCAAGCTCCGAGATCATGAGGAAAGAACCAAGATGCTGACTGAAGAAAAAGACAGTCTGCAAATCGGGACATGCAGCCATGTGAACCTCCGTCTTGAGGGAAAACAAAATATCTTCACTGCTTCTGATTCTTACGACTTCTGAAACATCAGCAAGAAGCCATTCATGAACCACATTAAAGGAGAAATACTTTACAGAGTTATGTGAACTGTGGAAATAATACATATAGTTCTCTAAGTTGGTTTGACTTCACTTGAACAAATTACTGAAATGAAAAAAGGTACTTGTATTCGTGGGAGAAGTTGTGTTTTAAAATGACAAGTCCCTGACTGCTGCCAGTTCCTGCTCCTCAATCCTAAAATGAACTATAACTAACTGAAATCTGAGAGAACCGAATCCACTTCAGAGTGTTTGTGTATCTGTTATACTTACCTTTGTGCGTCTCCCTATAATCTTTCAGTGTCTAGACATAGTTATTTCAGTAAATTAGAATATAAGTTGACTTCTCTTCGTGAAGCATGTGAAGTGATGTGAATTGGACGAAAAACATGTTATCAATAAAAATTTCATTCATGAAATTCTAGACGTGTTCATGACATAAATAACTACTTGTTTTAATTTTCTAAGCTAACCTAAATTAAAATGAACCCCATTACAACTGAAGCTGTAAAATATTTTATTGTCTATTTTATGCCGATAGTCAATGCGTTAAAATACTAATAGAATAGCATACCAGGTTCTGACTCTAAGTATTTCTCAGGCGGCATGTATTACACAGACATGTATAAAGATTCAGCATCAATGTTGTGTGTGGTATAACTGAAGAAATCCTTTGATGCTCTCCTTGTTGATTTGTATAACCCTAGTTATCCTTTGCTGTATTTAAGTCTAGTAAACAGAGTTCTCCCTTCTATTTTTCCTTTAGTTTACTTGTTCAATTTTCCATAACATCCAAGATACAGTCAGAGATTTTTTAATAGCATCAAATAAAAATCAGTTGTTTTTGATATTATATGTGATTTTTTTTTTTTTTTTTTGCATTTGATTTCAGTTGAAGTATATTTACTTTGGGGGGAAAAAATAGTTAATAATGGGTGACATTTTTCGACACAAATCAATAAGGATACAAAACTCTGTTCCCATGCAGAGAATGGTAGTTTTGTAAGGCAGGTTATGTTTGCATTTAAACTTAAAGCTGTGGTCTCTCAGAGGATTTTCATATCTAAAGATACATATTGCTTCTAGAGATAAATAGATCTTGAAGGTCCAAAAGTGTCAGCTCTAATGGTGGAGTGATAGGCAATGGGGCTTCTATTTTGTAACGGGGCCCCAGTGATAGCCGCTAAAATGCAACAACACTGGTGGCCACCAACCCTTCCTGCCATCTTGTCTAGCTGTGATCCTGGCTTACAGACATCCTTACCATAAATCAGCTCTACTGAAATCCCAGTGAGCAAAACTTCAGACTCAATCCCTTCGTAATTTCTCCCTGGTCTCTTACCACAAATGCTTCATTATCTCTGGATGCATGGTTTGCAAGAGTAACTAGGCAATACCTGGCTGGAGGATATTGGAAGGCAGGAATCTTTACCAATTTTACTGACCCCTCTATCCAGTGGTGTGCTAGTAAATGTTTTCCAGCTAATTCTGCAAAAAAACAAGCCCTGATTTGTGGCGTTGCTGGTTGCTGGGGTGTAAATACTCCCACCATAGCCAATTTGAAGTTATTAACATGGTGACACCAACACAGAGTTGGGAAGAGAGTCATAACTGGATCTCGCAAGCCTGTAGGATCCGGCTCCAGGACACCACACCTCTATTCTCAGTTTCTACCTAGATCCCTGGCAAACAGTAGGTGCTCAATAAATATTTAAAAAGGGAATGAAAATGGATAGATCAGTGTGAACCTTTCACCATCACTGGAAAAGCAAATCAGTGGGTATGTGCCATGGGTGAGGAAGCCTGGCATCTACATATGTGGGTAGCATAGTTTTGGTTTTATATTCTTATCCAGCCTTGAAAGAATGCACAGTTGACATCAAATTGCATAAACATTTCTCACATAATCAAAAACAGCTATGTTCTTGTAAATAGATATAACTCAACAATTGTAACTCAGCCCCAAATAATTTAGTACATGCAAATTAATAGGAGTATATAATTTCGAAGCAGAAATGGTCTATATTTTAACATGTTTAAGTGTTTGAACTTGTCATTGAAGTGGGACAATTAAGTGGTGAAACGCATTTGTAGACACGACTCTTTTTCTTTTTTAAGCTCATATTAAGGATATGTAATGTGATATGAAACTACCTATTTAATAAAGCCCTCGTCTACTCGATTTAACATTACCATGTGCTTATGTGCAAAGAAGTCATATTTAAAATTTCCGAAAATTTACTGATAAGGATTTCCCCCTGAATTATTTATTACAGCAAAGAGTGTTTGTCAGAAGTTTTCAGGATCAATGCCTATTTTTTAGTACAATTTCATAACCCTATTTGGAAAGAAAAGTTATGTGTTATTTTTTTTTCTCAAGGAGTAGAGCTGATTTTTGTGACTTCAAAACATGTATTTTGACTCGAAGGCTTTTGTTCATGTCTCTGCCATCAGATAATAGGAATCACTCCTGTCTTACAGCCCTGCTCTGTTCTCCCTTTTCTCAATGCTCCCTGTGGGTGTTCATGTTCATTGGTATTTTCTTTCAACAATTCCTGTAAGTTATCCTTTCTTTGTGGATATGTAAAAGTTTGCAAAACTTTACACCCTTATTCTTCAATTAAATGGTGACATGGAGCAGCCGCGTGGAGCATGCAAATCAGCCGGACCTCCCTGTGGGAATCTGAGCGCTGAGACTGGTTCCCATTGACAGCAGACAGAGCTGTTGACACTGACTGTCAAAAAGGCCTCCCGGTCTTTGAAAGGAAATCTTAATCTTCTTTATTCATGTGTGAACAGGTCCAGGCCCCCAGCCCGGGACTCAGATGCCCTGACTGTTTAAACTCAAGGTTGCTAGGTTTTGGGGTAGACTGTTTGCTGTGTCTAGTTCCTCCGAATGGATGAGGACTGAAAATTAAAAATCTGTCTGACACAGACCGTGGCTTTTCTGTCTGTGTTTGAAGAGACATGGCAACCTAGGGAGAAATAAAAAGGAATTTTATTGAGTGCAACACCACTCGATGTTTAAATGTTGGATGGGGAAACGGAATGGTGATGGGGCCACCGGGAGATTGTTTATAGACAGTGAGACGGCTGTCCATCAAGGCACAATGGCAAAATTTGTCAGAAAAAAAAAAAAAAGTGCTTTTCTAGTGACTGAACTCCCCGTTTCCTGTTGAAATACGCAACTCCACAAATAAAATGCTTTTTTTCTTGAAGTTACCAAGCGCAAAAATTTCCAAATAACAGAGATGCTGTTACTGTTGAACGTCCTTTGATCTGGGTGGCACAGTAGTTATTAACAATCGCAAGCTGAGTGATACCCAAAAGATCTCCTAGACAGTTTCTCTGTTGCATTTGAACTTTCTTCCTCTTGTTTTTCATCTCTTTTTTGCACATTTTTTGCAACTAGAAAGCCAGAAGAAACAAAGATGTAACCACCAATTGGAAATCTTTGAAGATATTTGGAAACAATATGTACTGCAACATTTTTAAAAAGCTAATGCAAAAAGATCTTGAGCATACGTTTGATTTTAATTTGAGAACCCATTTCTTTATGAGTCTGAAATTTTCTTAAATGCTAGATCATTGAGGAAATATTTTCGTTGCCAGCGGTGAAAATACCACTGTTGATATAGTTGGGGGAAAAATATATGTATATTATATATATATAATACATATATGTGTATATACCAGGGGTGTCAAAAAAATGTAGATAAGTGGATACTTTGGTCAGTGTTGCTCAAGCAGTAATTCATCATAATCAGAGGTGTCTGGATGTTGACGGTAACCACTTTGAGCACCTCTTGTAATAGCAGAAGTCAAACGTGACTTGTATTCATCTTTTGTTATCGGTATATATATATATATATGAGATCCGGTATTAATTATATTATATTATACCAGGTCTTATATAAGAGGGGGTCTTATATTGTATTAAAATAAGACCAGGTCTTATATCAATCTTTGCTCCAAAAGACGCATAAGAGCTGATGGTCTGGCTAGATCTTATTTTCGGGGAAACACAGTATTACAATTTTAACAGTTCTTAAAACGCACATATATTTTTTGTCACTATATATAAATATATGTAGTCACTATATACATATATACGTATATATGAAAAATATGTATATACACATATGCATATCTACATACATATACGAAAAAACTACCTATTAGCAATGCAAACTAGATTTTCAAAATAAGTTTTGAGTGTGTGTTCCCCGAGAAATCTTAGAGCATGCAAGTTATGTATAATGTATTAACCGAGGGTGTTAGTCAAATGAGTTGCTTCATTTAATTTTTAAAAACTGAAGATTTGAGATCTCATTAGATAAACAGACTCCAACAGAGCCGCTAATTCTGTGAGCTTTCTTAGGGTTCTGCGTATCCTGCCTGAAGGGAGACAGTAGGCTGTATCATCAGTAAAGAGAAACACAGCCCTGGGCATTGTTCGAACAGGACAGTGAATTTAACCCAGTTCCCTAAGGGCTCTGCCGCGTAAGTGTAAAATGACTATTCAGGAATATGGGTTCGGTCCTTGACAAGGCAAAGGAGCAGCCCTAAAGGCAGGAAGGCCAGCATAAACATTCTGGGGCCATTTGGGTTTGGAGGAGTGCTAATTAATCATACCCCTTATTCCCTGTCAGCTCTGAATAGTGTGAGAAATCGTCACACTGAGGTGGTAGGAAGGGTGGCAGGCAGATTCAGGGGATCTGAGTGTTAGTCCTCTCCAAGTGGGGACAGTGACACCAAAATAGTCACAGGACTATTTCTGGGGTTGGAAACTTGGCAAAACCGAATTGGAGATCCTGGTTTATTCCCAAGCCTGTGAATCACGCCTGTCACTACTTCCCTTGGCAAAAGCTTTTTCCCTACCACTCCCTGAGGTGACTAAAATGTTGGTGAAATTCTGTTTAGAGCTCTGAGTAGGCATACCAGATAAGTAAAATAGTTCTCTAATAATTAAAGAAATGTTATAAGACGAGGCTGGGCATGAAGCCGGGATGTGGAGAAAAGGGAGAGAGTACATTGTAGGAATATTTTTTTTATTATTAAATTTATTGGGGTGACAATTGTTAGTAAATTACATAGATTTCAGGTGTACAATTCTGTATTACATCATCTATAAATCCCATTGTGTGTTCATCACCCAGAGTCAGTTCTCCTTTCATCAGCATATATTTGATCCCCCTTACCTTCATCTCCCACCCCCCACCCAATAGGAATATTTTTGTTGCCCCTAGCAGCTATCAAAATCACTGGAAAATTGAATGGATATTTATCTAACTTAGTCATTTTCACCCATCATAAAAAAGCTGGTGGAAGAATTGGAGCCATGTGCCCTCGGTATCACAGTGCCCACTTGGAGAGACCTCACTCCCAGATTCCTGGAGCCCTGTGGGCCCCCCTTCCCACCACCTCAAGCATCTCTAGCAGAAGAGGTAAGAACACTGCCCTGTCTTACCATAAAGCAGAGAACTACTGGTTTCACTACACTGGCAACTCACTGAGACTCTGGAAGTGAAGATAGGTTTCTATACATAGTCTCAACGCTGATAAGAACTACAAGTCGGACCTACAGATATTGCTAGAACCCAAACCAAAAAGGACTGAAAGAGACTTACCATTTCCCACAGCCCCTCCAAACTTCCAGAGTAAAGAAAATTTAAATGGCCTAGGCGCATGCATGCATGTTCCCTCAGGAACTAGGAACGGCAGAGTTGCCATGTCTTCATGTTGGTATTTCGGATTATTAGCTTTGGCTAATTTAAAGTTACTAAATCACCTTGAGCTTCAAGAAAGGCAAAAACAAATCATGAATGTAAATAATGTTAATACAGTAATAATAATGTGTACATACTGGGGATTAGGAGGAAATCTTTGGAATTCCAGAAAGCAAAACGATTTTTGAAACATATATTTCTCTTTAGGGTGGGGAAGGGGGTTTTGTTTAAACTCTCTTCTGCCATTCAATTCCCTTGTTCCAATCCTATCATACATCCTTCAGGTGTTTTTGTTGCTACCACTCATTGCTTCCCTGAAATTATAACTCATGGTGTCATTACAAAGGACCAGGAGACGCTTGCAGCCTCGGACAGGAAAAAACATCACCTCTTTTCTGTAACTATTTTATCTGCCATTTCTGGGCTCATGTCATCTTCTCCCACTCTCAAAGAAATGGAAAATTTTTGAATGATGTGATGACCCCAATTTCCTGGGTTTCTCCAGATTTCAGCCTTTGATTATACATCAGTCTTAAAAAAAAAATTAACCCAGCGTTTGAAATTGTCTATGACATTAGTATTGATTCCATCTCATTTTACAAAGGTTATTCTCCACCATACCCCCCCCCCTCGACTTTCCAAAGACCTTCTGAGTAGCCACATCAGGGACGAAAATGAAAATCAAAATAAACTACCCTAAATTGCAAATGCTAGAAGGGAAAAAAACACACACACACACACACACAATGTTAGCTTTTTCCTGTTTCAAATCAAAATCAAGTTATTTTGTATTAAAAACAAAAACTGGAAATGAACTTCTGTATATTTCAATATTATAGAATATAACAGTCACATAATTTTTTAAAACAAAATAATAACATCACGGAACTAAACACATGCATCTGTGGGCACATAATCCTGACCCCTCCCTCCAATCCCAGCCAGAATCCACGAACAAGAAAAGGAGCAACAGATCATGGGCATTTTGTCTTTGACCAACCATCACATTTATTTATTTAGCTAGTTACTTTTCTTTTTTTCTTTTTGACTCTTGGTATCTGTTTTTTATCATGGCTTCCATCAATACTTTTCCTCAGTGCCTTCAGGCTTCTTTTGGGCTTCCAATGGCTCTGCTCTCACTGGGACATTTTCTTCAAGTTTTGTCCTATAATGTGCTGATTTTGCTGCAGCCAAACATCAGGTCCTCATATGGCCGGGGTTTGCTTGCTTTGGTGAGGCAATAGCACCATTTCTCAGACGCTGCAGATGTCTAGTTGGTTCTTTCAGAAGTCCTGTTGAATACTGAAATGAGGATAGACATTCTTCCTCCGTGTTTCGTGGGAAAAGAAATGAGTAAATCATTCTCGTCTAATGTCTGCCATCCTAGTAATCACACGCTCCCATAGATGAAATTTCAGATAGGTCCTTGACTTTTGGGGTTCCTTTCAGCCTCATTTCAGTGATTAAGTCTCATCTTAATATAATCATTTCAATTTTTAGTTAATGGGAAGCTCCTTCCTTCCCCCCAATTTGGGATCATTTTAGGCTTGAAAGCCTGAGGTGAGTGAGGGGTGTGATGACGTCCCCCCTCTTCCTGACTTTGCCCTCTCTCCTACCTGCAGCTACTATTGTTTTGGAGTTGATGGGACTCTATAAGTGAGGGGTTAGTTGAAATTTAGGGAGCTGGGCTCTTACAGCCATTCTCATGGGTGCATGTGCATTTCATGTGGGAAACTGTGACTATGGTTCCCTTCTCCTAGCAGTGCTTCCTCAGGCTTGCCATTTCCTCTGTCCTTTAGCATCTAGACTTCTCGATGCTCATGCTTACTCAGACCCAAGCCTCCAGAGGTGGGTCCTGGGCTTTGATATTTTACAAACCCCCAGGTGGTTCTACGCTGCAGTCATTCTTGTGATCTGTGGATTTAAACTCAGGAAACATTTTTATCCCCACGCTCCATACTCCAACCCTGCACCCCCAAAAGCAAAATCTCATGGCTGCGTAAGGTTCCCTCTTAACTACCTACAATAATTTTTATTACCAAAGAGAACACTAACCTCCTCATTCTGAAACATCTGTGTTCAGGGTAATGGTGAGCCCTCTCCCCTCCATAATAAAGGTGCTTTTTAAAAGTTATTTATTTGAATATTTAGCATACTGGTTTGAGTGACTTTCTTAAAATAAATGAACAGTCACTTTTAAGGAAGGGAAATTGCTTGCAAGCTTTATCTCCTCTTCCAACTTTCATCGCTCCAACCCCGTTAATAAACGTTTTTAAAAATTATGAGACCCGACCTCAGTGAGGGCACTTCAAAACTAAACAACTTACGGCTGGTTGCTGTTAAAATAGCACAGTTCCTCTGTCAACTAAGGAGATGTAAAACTATCAGTTTTGACTTCTGTAAAGCAAATAAAGCAAAAGAGAAATCATCAGTTAACCATAAGTCACAGAAACTAGGTATTTGCTCAAGAAGCAATAGCTACATCATTTGCCTAATAAAAGTGAACATCCAATGAGCTATGACTCATTTAAATCAGATAGTCTTATGGATCATCTCCTCAACTGGTAAAGGTAATTAAGATTAATTGACTGGCAGTGCCAAAGAAACCTCACATGCTATAATAACCTTTCTGAAAATACCAAATGAGCATAAATCTCGTTTCATTTATTAGAGTGTCCTTTAAAAGATACTTTTAATGTGAGAGTAAGTGCCTTGTCAAAGCCTGCATCCATACTGTTTATTTTCCCAAATGTGAGTTTGTGGTGAGCATTTAAAGTACCTTAAACAAAGGCAAAAGACAAAATATTCCCATATACACACATAGCTCTTTCCATATGGTCCCAGGCTAAACATGATTTTAAAAGCATATAAATTGCTGGCAGGCTTTAAAGTGGATTGATCATAACGTCGCAGACAGCTAGACTGAACTGTTCAAATGCTCTCTCTTTGGTCAAAACTTCATATGAGAATTCATGATTTGTCAAATTGGGGGTAATCCTGGAAAAGAAAATACAATAAGAGATCCACTGAGTTCAAAAACAAAATGTAAACTGTGGTTCCTGGCAGGGACCACTCAAGCCGGATACATTTCATAGAGCAAATCGAGATCTGGCTCCTGGTTAAGATGACATCAACATGCGAAAAATGAACATAGGTCATGGGATGTGTGGGCAGGAGATGGCAAGGAATACTAGCCACGAACCCCGGGCATTTGTTTCATTAAAAGCCATCTCCTTAGGAATATGCCACCTCCTTCCCAAGCTTCCCTTTGTCTTCTGTCTTCTCACAACAGCCTTGTCGTCACCCATAGACATCTGCTTTTGTGCAAGAATAAAACTTGGGTTGTTTTTTTATCAGAGATGGTTGGGTTTAAGAAGGAAGTCATGCCAAGACTAACCCAGGATGCACTTTCTCTTAGTGAAGATATGTTTTTCCTGGGCAGAGACAACTAAGCACTAATACACAAAGAAGCCAGTCCTCAAGTATTTCATAACATTTTTTACAATGTGGTATATTACTGGATACTTTTCCAGGAACAAAGACCTAAACAATGAACGAATCCCTCTGAAACACAAACCTTTGGAGGCAGCTGATCAGAGGTGGCAACCTGTACCTCTCAGACAAACGTTAGTTGTTCTTCCTTTGTGATTATTATACATCTTGCTATGTGCTATGATGACATCATTTGACAGCGTTCTGGTTTATGTCTCATCCGAGTGGTCTCGGACACCCTGCTGCAATTTCAAGAATGAGGAAGGATTGGATGAATTCCTCTCTGTAAGAGGTTCAAGGTCAATATATCTGTCTAATTCTCCTTTTCAGGATGTTATATTATAAAGCATAATATTTTGTGACTTTTCACAGATACAGTGTTCTGTTCTTCCAGCAGCACACAAAACATTGCTAGGTAAGAAACCCCCTCCCTACTACATAATCAGAGGAAAAATGACTCTAAGGAAAAATGGGAAATTGTTTTTAGTTGAGAAAATGTAGATATTAAATAGAGAATAACTCCATCTATTAGTACTTACTTTGTGTCAGTACCAGCCACGGTCTTTTAAGTATTTTATATACATTATTTCTTTTAGTGAATAAAATATGGAAAAGATAGGTAATTACTTTCCATATTTCATAGAAGAGAAAGATGAGATATAAGAGACTTAACTTGTCCAAGGTCATATGTTTGAAATGGACAGAGGCATGATTGGATTCCAAAGTTGAAGCCTTAAAAAAATGATGCTCAAATGTGGTTGTTAATTATAGACTAAATCATGCAGAGAGTTCTACAAGCACAAACTTTAGCTTATTCATAAAATTGGTGGTGGGGGGGAAGTACATATGTCACATCGGTTGGTTGTGAGGAAAAAATAAGATAAAACACATTTCCTGACTTAATAAAGCATAGCTATCAATGTATATGGAACCACAAAAGACCCAGAATAGCCACAGCAATCTTGAGAAAGAAGAACAAAGTTGGAGGTATCACACTACCTTTTACCTGATACCTACAAGACTATAGCAATCAAAACAGCATGGTACTGGCATAAAAACAGACACATAGATCCATGGAACAGAATAGAGAGCCCAGAAATAGACTCACACCTACATAGTCATTTAATCTATGACAAAGGAGGCAAGAATATACAGTGGGGTAATCACAGTCTATTCAATAAATGGTGTTGGAAATACTGGACAGGTACATACAAAAAAAATGAAATTGTGCCACCTCTCACAGCATATACAAGAATAAATTCAAAATGGATTAAGGACTTAAGTGTAAGAATTTGAAATCATAAAACTCTTAGAAGAAAACAAAGGCAGTAAACTTTGACATTGCTGTTAGTAACATTTTTTCCAATATGTCTCCTTGGTCGAGGGAAACAAAAGAAAAAATAAACAAATGGGATTACATCAAACTGAAATGTTTTTGCACAACAAGGAAACCACCAACAAAATGAAAAGACAGCCTACTTGATGGGAGAAGATAGTTGCCAATGATACATCTGGTAAATCCAAAATTTATAAAGAACTCATGCAACTCAACATAAAAAAAAAATTCAATTAAAAAGTAAGCAGAGGAACCAAATAGACATTTCTCCAAACAAGACATATGGTGGCCAATAGACATATGAAAAGATGCTCAATGTCACTAATCAGAGAAATGCAAATTAATCCACAATAAGGTATCACCTCACACTTGTCAGAATGGCGATCATCAGCAAATGAATAAATAACAAGTGTTGGCGAGGATGCAGAGAAAATGGTACCCTCATGCACTGTTGCTAGGATTGCAAATTGGTGCAGACACTATGGAAAACAGTATGGAGGTCCTCAAAAAATTAAGAATAGAACTACCTTATGACCCAGTGATTCCACTTCTGGGTATTGATCTGAAGAAATTTAAAACACTAATTTGAAAAGATATATGCACCCGTATGTTCACCGCAGCACTATTTACAATAGATATGGAAGCAACCCAAGTGTCCATCAATAGATGAATGGATAAAGAAGATGTAGTATATTTATAGAATGGAATATTACTTGGCCATAAAAAGCAATGAAATCTTACCATTTGTGACAACATAGATGGACCTAAAGGGTATTATGCTAAGTCAGACTGAGAAAGACAAATACCATATGTGGAATCTAAAGAGCAACGTAAACAAAACAGGAACAGACTCATAGATGCTGAGAACAAACTGACGGTTGCTAGAGGGGAGTGGAGTTGGGGGCAAAGTGAAAAAGGTGAAGGGATTAAGAAATGCAAATTGGCAGTTACAAAACAATCATAAGGATATAAAATACAACATAGAGAATATAGTTAATAATATTGCAACAACTCTGTATACCAGGTGGGTGCTAGACTACACAAGGAGATCACCGCATAAATTATGTGTCTAACTGCTATGCTGTGCTCCTGAAACTAATATAAAATAATATTGAAGGTCAACTGTGACTGAAAAAAGTAAATAAAAAACGGTGCATGTAAAAAAAAAAAAGAGTAGCTATCAGCATTTGGGAAGAAACAAGGGAATTATCCCCACAAAGGATAAAAGTGACATTCTCACCTAGATTGTTATTGGAAAGCTTCGATTCTTCATTTATTTAAATCATGGCCCTGTCGAGAGTGTTAGCTCTGAAAAGAATGAAACAGACATACTGTGAGGAGCACAGAAAAGGGGAAATAACAAAAGCATGCATTTAATTACAAAGTGCGAGGAAGGGCAAGAACTGACTGAGGTGAGCATTCTAGGGCTTCTGGGAGAGAAACATGCCTTCTTTCTCGGACCACCGGGCAACCCCTGCAGGTCCAGCTCGTGGAACCTGGCACCGTTTATCTTCATGCGTGTGCTTGCTGCGTAAGAGAGTGGTTACAACAAAGCACAAATCATGTTATTATATTTTCCTTGTTACTTAATGTGGTTAGGGTCCCTGTCATTTGATCTTTCTGTACAAACTAGAATGAACTTTTAACCCTGCTTAACCTTCTGACAGTCATACTGTGTAGGGCCTCTTTCTTCTTTTGACTGTCATTGCCAGCTCAGAGATTTTAATCTCTATCAGAAGAAGTTGGAAATTTGAATTTTGAAGCCATAGGTTTATTTGGCCATTAAAACTTAAACATTTTGAATTCATTTATTCTTCCGATGATTCGTGGAGGGCTTCTTTTAGGTCCTTGAATGAATCTTGCTTGAATGAGAGAATTAACCATGGGCAGTACCATACACGCTGATTCCCTCAGTGCTTATATTGCTTTTCTCATTAAACTTAGAAATGAAATGTAGTAATAGATGGTTCATAGATTCTGATCAATGTAGCAAATGCATGTTAAGTCCCAGTACCAGACTTTCTACTGAAAGAAAAAGAAATGGTGGCTTCTGAAAGATTACTTCCGTTTTTTTTTTGTTTGTTTTTTTCAAGCACCCCTCACTGAGTTAGAACAATTTGATGTGATACAGTAGTAATACATTTTAAACTAGCCACTGTTGGCATCCAATATAAGATCCAATTTTATCATGTATCAGAACGTTTTACTCCCTAAGATATAGGCTTAATGCTAAATCAAGGATCAGTGCTTGTTCCAGAAAGTCTATGAAGGTTGAAAGGGGTTGCTTAGAGAGTACAGTTGGAATGCAGGGGTTCTTGGGACTTTTTTCTTGAAGCTGTGTTAATAATCATACCATTTTAAAGTACATGTTTGTCAGGGCAGATGGGATAATGGAGTTTATGATGACTGAATTCACTGTCCAGCCCAAATCACTCCACAATACCATAACTCTCAAAGGGCCAATGTGTGGCAGAAACCATAGGTGACAGGTTGCAAAGGATGTAATTGCACCCTTCTGATACTGATATTTTTTTTAGTGATTTCTGTATTAGTATGGACTAGTGCCAGGGTTAAGTGAAGAAAAATGCTGCCAACTCTAGGAAGGCAGTGAAGACAGAATAAGGAAACTGAGGCAGAGCTGATGTCTTGCCAGAAGCATTGAAGCTGTTTCTCCTTGACTTTGCCAGATCCTACCCAGAGCAGCCTATTGAGATTGCTCAGCAATAGATCTTTATTTCCTTTTTTAAACGACTTATTCTGAATTTTCTGTATTTATTACATAGCAAAGCAAATTGTACTTTGTTAAGTGTAGCCATTATCGTATAACTATTTTTGATGAAAATGCTGCTGTGAGAACAAGACCACGTGAGGTCCTAGCACCAAAAGGTATGATTGTCATAAATGAATCTGTGACTTAGCAGAACCTATCTTCTCTACTGTCAGTTCTGTCTCATTTTCCATCAGGCTGTCCACTTAGGCACTCTGATGCTCTAGGACAAGTTATTGAATCACGCCAAACTTAGTTCACTCATCAATTAAATAAGCTTAATAATACCCAGTGATGTGATGGAGCCAATTCCCACTGACTCTTGGGAGTGAGTGTTAAATTTTCAAGAATTTTGTGAGCTGGTTGATGTCACTATGGCAGCTCTCAATGGGTGATGGAGGGAAGAGTTGCATCATAGAAATTGGCAATGCTCAAATTAGAGCTTCCCTCCTGCCCCCATGAGTCACTTGTGAAAATGTACCTTCATACCACTGGTAATACCAATCCCATGGGACCGCTGTGAAAATTGAATGATACAATGTATGTAAAGTAGTGTCTGATCTTAGAAAGTGCTCCAACATTGACGGTTATATTATTAGTATTAACATTATTATTCAACGTAAGCTGCAAGACAGACTGCTTTTGTTTTCCTAGTTTCTTTTGTTTTTCTGATCACCCATTCCTACTGTATTAGTGGCCTAGGGCTACCATAACAAATTACCACAAATCGGATGGCTTAAAGCAATAGAAATGCATTGTCTCATAGTTATAGAGGCTGGGAGTCGAAATTAAGGTGTTGGCGGGGGCATGCTCCCTCTGAATCGTGCAGGGGAATCTTTTCTTTCCTCTTTCTAGCTTTTGGTAGTTTTGCTGGCAATTTTTAACATCCCTTTGCTTTCAGCTATATAACTCCCATCTCTGCCATCATTGTCATGTGGCATTCTCCATGTGTGGCCCCATCTTTACATGGCTGTCTTCTGATAAAGACACCATTCATATTGAGTTAGGAGCCCACCCTACTCCATTATGACCTCCTTTAACTAATTACACCTGCAATGACCCCATTGCCAAATAAGGACACATTCTGAGGTAATGGGGGTCAGGGCTTCAACATCTCTTGTTTTGAGGAGACACGATTCAATCCATAAGATCTATCTGGTATCAGTCTTTCTGTCTGCCTTTATAGCATCACCCAGCTCAGCTCTGCTGACACTCAGTCTGTTTCTGCAGAGATTTTCTCTGTTTAACTGTAACCTAATCAATTTAAGTTGTTACAAAACTTATTTTAACATTGAAAAAGAAATATTTGCTTTAGGTTACTACTGGAGCGGTTTACACTAAAGAAACAAACTACATGTAGTAAAGCATTAAATATTAGGCATTGTCCTATGTACACATTCTAGAGATGCATAAAAGATGGATTAGCCTTCAAGGAGCTGAGTAGGGGAGATGGATATGCAAACAAACGCATCCCCGCGTATGCTTATGGTAGACATATGTCTGTGCATGGGGCCGGGAAGCATTTCAGATATAGGGCCTATGGATCCCTGGGGCAAGGGGGAGGGGAGGCCAAAAAAGCTTCACCAAGATGATTTAAACAGGGTGGGAAGAGGGAGAAGCAAACGTTAAGAAATTCAAATTCCTCAGTTTCCAGAAGATAAACTGATATTTGAAAAGTCCTTTTCTAATGCTTGATGAAATAAACCTTTGGAAGGCAGGCTGTCCAAGTAGTAGACACAGATGGCAGTTTTTCTTTTAAACTAGTGAAAATCATAGAAGATCAAGCTTCTTAATGTAGGCTGACAGTCTGAGTCATAGGTTAATTGTGTTGTGCTCAAAGGATGCTCTTTAGAGCTTTCCGTGTATTTATCAGGCACATAACCTACAATTATTGGCTCCTTTATACAACCTCAAGATCTTTAGTGATTTTCTTGGTGTATTGAGTTAAATTGCCAAGATTGTCAGAAGTGTTAACAACCAGTGTGTAGGAAACCTGTATCCACGTCTATGAGTGGGAAAAATACAATGGATAGCACACACTTAATAGGTAACCATGAAAGAGTCAGTAAAAATATAATGACAGGAGAAAAGTCTTTGTAGTCAGAGAGCTCAGAAGTCGAATTCTGGCCCTGTGCTTTACGAGCTGTGTGACCTTTTAATAATGTTATCTCTTACGGTTGCTGTAAAAATAAAATTAAATGACAGAGAGAGACAGATTGGGCACTAGAATCAGAGTAAAGCTTGGATTTCATTTGCCAAGTTTGGTTTCTATATCAACAAAATGAGGATATTATAGAGAAATATGTATGGGTTGATTTAATCCATTCTCAGATGACACCCTACTCTTGACCGTAGGGTTTCTGCCACAACTACTCAACTCTTGCCATTGTAGCAAGAAAGCAGCCATAGACAATATGTAAATAAAACTTGTCTGTGAGAACATGTTGATGTTCCAAAAAACAAAACAAAACAACAAAAAAACTCGTAGGCACTAAAATTTGAATTTCACATAATTTTCATGAATCATAAAATACTCTTTTTCTTTTTTTCAAACCATTTAAAAAAGTAAAAATCTTTCTTACCCATAGTTTGCCCAGCTGTGACATATAACATTATGAAACAACCCCAGAATCTATGGATACCGTGTTTAGTTGGTGTTGATAATGGCTGCTTGCTGTTGGATTTTTTTTGTTTATTTGTTGATAATGTTCCTGGATTATTTGCCATATTTCAGATCCAGGGGCAATACCTACATTATCTTACTGAAGATTTCCAAAACCACTTGGAGGTTGTTTTCCTTCTTCTCAGCTGATGTATACATTACAGTTGTAATGGCTATGTACATATTTCTTCCTTGTCTACTGTACTCCAGGAAATCCTTGGTAGGGTAGAAGAGTTGGTCATAAAACAAGGTTACTGTCCTCAGAGAGCTCACATTTTGAGGAGGGGATATATATATATATATATATATATATATATATATATATATATTAAACAAATGAAAAAGAAATCAAATGGTAAAACTCTTACAGATTATGAAAAATTTTAGGAAGGAAATATGAAGGTGGATATAATAGAGAAAACAAAATCATCCAAATAAATAGTTTGGATAGAGTGTTCAAGGAAGGTCACTGCAGTGGTGACACTGGAGCAGATATCCAAAGACCAAGAATGAAGCAGTCATGGAAGGGGTCAGGGCAAGCCCCCAAAGATGGCACAGGCTTGACAAAACAGGGTAAATGTGACAAGAATAAGATCTAGAGAATGGGAAGAGGTGAAGTCAGAGAGGTTGGCAGAGCTATTTATGTAAGACTAATAAAGCCATGCCTATAGATTTGCTCTTAATTATAGATACAATGGGAAGTCATTAAAGTAGTTTTAGAAGGAGGGTGGCTTCTGTGCGGTGAATGGATTGTACAGGTTCAAATTCAGGAATCAGGAGTCCTGTGAAAAGGCTACTGTAGCAGTCCTGGAGAGAGATAATGGTGCCTTGGAGAGAGAGGTGACAGTGGAAGCAGAGAGAAGTAAATGGATTTAAGATAGAGTTTGGACGTAGAACTTGATAGGATTTGCTGAGAGAGAGAAATGAGGGAAAGGAAGGAACCAAGGATGAGCTATAGGCTTCTGGTTTACATACCTGAGTGGATTGTGGTCTGATTTATTGATGTATCAATGGACCAAATTTGGAGTGGAAAGTCATCACTGTTATTTTGACAGTGGCATTAAAGGTGCCAATTCTATACTCATGTGGGTATCCCGAGGTAATAGTTGACTAGACAAGTATGATTCTGGAATAAAAAAGAAGTTAGAACTACAGATATAAATTTGAGAGTCATCAGATTGTGGATGATAGTCAAAGCCTTGATCCCACATGATATCATCTATGGAAAATATGGATGGAAGCACAGGGAAAAGGCTCTGGACATTTCACATGAAGCATTTGAGAACTGAGGGTTGGCCAACATGGTAGAAGAACATGGTGTCCCAGACTCCATGTGCAGAAAGTGTTTCCAAGAGGAAGAGTTAGTAAGTTAGCTAGTTCATTTTTTCTGGAGAAAACGATTTATTACTCTACATCCTAAGGGCTTTCAGCAGTATCATGCTTCTGGACGAACTAACGGATTTCCCAAGCCACTGGTGTATTCATGTTCTATAATTTAAATTCCGGTACTCCTCTTAATGCCCACGGTTGCCTCGCAATAAAGTTGATAATGTTTTATTTTAGTTAGAATCTAAGTTTTGCAGGCTATTAATGATTTTAGGTCACCTTTTGCCTTTGAATTTGGGGCTGATTTATGTATGTTAAAATACTAATGGATTATCTGAAATCATTCACACTCAACTATTCGTCTAGTTTGTTTGTTTTTTTAATTTCAAGATAAAACAAAAATATTTCTATGTGCTCTTTCCAACTTCATAATTTTGTTCTACTTGGATCTTTAAAACAAGAAATATGAAATTGGTTCTTATTCCTTTGTTAAAAGGAAATAAAACCAAAAGTAGTTATAATTATTCTAGGAACACAAGAAAAAAAGAACTTTGGCATTGTCCTTTAAGAATAAAGGATATGTTTTATAGTACTCACCCATAATTAAGAATGGTGTATCTTGGGTTTGTAACTGAACTGGCACTGTAAAATATTACTTGTGATTATGTGAATTATATGAGTTAAATACTGCAATTCAATATAAAGGTTATATACTCATAAAATAGATTCATAATTGGAAAGTAAGGCTAATTGCATATAAGACAAGTGGGAAAGAAGAAAATTATGAGACACCGTAATAATGACTCCATGCACTATTGTAAATCTCATAGGATAATGATATAATACAATGCTTCAGACTTAAAATGTAATTAAGAGATTCTGGTGATCCAGCTTCTGAGCAAGATAGATTTAAACTACCAGAAAATTACTATTTAGTTTAAAGTGATATAAAACATATATTAAAAATTGACAGTTAAGAATTTATAAAATTCAAAATAAATGCATGAAATAACTGGGTTAGAAGCATAATATATTTTTTAAAGGAAATAAAAATAACACATACACTCATATATAGTCACACACAGAACACACACACACACACACACACACACACACAACTTCCAAAAGTCCTCTAGTACAAATTTATTGTTTCTTTAAATCACTAACATTGATCAAATATGAAAAAAATTAAGAACTCACACTTTTTTGTGTGTTCTGTATCTTTGCACATAGCTTAAGAAAAATTTTACTTCATTAAAATTTAAACTATCCTTTACAAAAAAGAGCTTCCTAGTTAATTGTTTATAACTCTATTTTTATACCTATGTGGTTTATACCTCTGTATTCTATTATTCTACTTGAGCTTCCATATAATGTTTACCTTTAAACATTCAACCAGCTTTTCTTTTTTAAAGCTTTATGTCTTCAAAAAAATTTTCTTTTCCAGCATATGATTTTTTCTTTAAGCCTTTCAAAGTCTTCTGAGACACCACCAGGAGTTTTTCATAGGGCTAAATTCCAGTAGTAAACAGGATTTGTGTCATTTAATTCTTACACATTAAATATATTTGCAAGAGAGGTAAACTTAAGCCAGCCAAAATTTATTTAAGGCCAGTCAACATTCATTGACTCTCAGCTGTGTATGTAGATATCTCATCCTTGGCATTAAATTTACACAATCCCTGTTTACCACTGAGACCCATGAAACAGCCGAGGACACGTTTACAGAGCAATAAATTTAAAGTGTAAGTAGCTGAGAATCTAGTCCAAATGTGCTGTGGAGCACCAAGCATCAGAATGACAAGGTGCAGGTGTCCAGGCCACTTTGGAACTTTTTATCCCACTTTTCTATACATATGACATTACTAATAAATAACACTGGGAATTTTCTCTTTTTCATGCATATTTAGCATTGCAATAATATGACTTTGCTGTTAATGCCAGATTGACTATGACACTTGCCACTTCTTAATTTATATAAAATGTTTATTAATTAAATAAGCTGATTAGCTCTTCCCCCAAAGATTGTCTGCACAAATAATGTTTTATCCAAAATTTAAAAAGGACATCATCATGTGTTTTGTATATGCGTCAAGGAGTTTTTATTTTAGAAAAATTAAGAGAATTAATAAGCTACATTTGTAGACAAATTATTGATATACATAAAGTAATATCTAGGGAATGCGGTGAGTGATTATATCCTAGAGAAAGACGCTAAGAAAGTGTTGATAGTTTAGGATGTTACAGAATTACAGAGCTCAAGAAGAATCTTAGAGACTGTAAAATGTGACTTTTGTTTTATAGGTGAAAAAAACAGAGGCACTCGGAAATAAAATTGTGTTTCAGAACTGCAATTAAAATTGAGGCCCCTGACTTCCATTTCTATGCTTTTTCGCCATGTCATGTGATGAATAATAAACCTTGGTAAAAAATTATTAACAAAAATAATGAATGTTTATATAGTTTTTGTTCTCTACGGGTTGGCAATGAGAGACTCTTTTTTTCGTTTAGTATTACTGCATTAAATTCACAATTTTTCTATTCCAAAATACAGAATAATTTTCCTTTGAACTTGTAAATGTAGGAGAAAATTTTGTGAATTTCAACATTTAATGTTGTGCATTAAAAAGTAGTTAATGGGCATAGCTCTGTATAACCAGTAAAGAAGGACAGGCTATGATCCCTGACTTCAAGCAACAATTCTTGGTAAATATCACTTATGTAACATAAACAACTCTCCCTTTACAACAGTGTTGGACAGTTTGCTTTTTTATCTACCTATCCACAATGTAGGATTAGTTAATGCTGAGCTCTTCCACCAGATGGATAGCTCTTAAGGCTGTAGGAAAACCCATATTAAAGTGTAATGGCAAGTTCTGTTATATGAAGGATCTCTTCAGATAATATAAAGAAGGGCACTGTCACCAAGTTTGGGGTCATTTTTTCCAAACTATTTTACCATCTTGGTAATATATATATATACATATATACACACACACACATATACATATATATATAATGTAAATATATGATACATATACTATATATAATTATGTATGTATATTTTTACCAAGATATATGTATATATAATATATGTATTATACATTATGTATATTATATATATATATATATATATATATATATATATATATATATATTTTAGAGTTCTGATATACTTTGATATCATATATTTGTACCTTTGGTCTTCCTCTGCTTCCTCTGCCGGAGAGAGTTATGGAGGCATATGTCCAAAAGTCATTTTCCAACACCATATTTTACTAAAATAACTCAACTTTTACTCTTTAATGTTAATGGACACAACATTTTTGTGGCTGAAGGTACATTCTCCTTTAAAAATGATAAAATATCCAGGAGTAAATTAATTTATGTACAGCCATGATGAACAATTGATAATGACTTATCATCCTATTTAAGAGTCACTGAGGAATTTTATGGTGGCACGCCTCCTCCATGTTTAGAAGAAAAGAAAAATAACACATTAAAGAGACTCTAAATAGAAATATGACTTACATCTGATGTGTTTGGAGGGTCTCCAAAACCACAATAGGACCGCTTCCTCTGATCAACTTTGGTGCTGATCTTGCCATTATTTAGCTCTTCAGAGATTTAAGTTCTCCCGACAAAAGCACCTTGACCTATCTCAGAGCTGCCCTGTGTGACTCATGGCCATAATTTTTAGTATTTCTTTGATCGCATATTTCAAGATCTCTTGTGTGGGGAGTTTATGATGAGTATTTTTAACTCTTGGTTGAAAAAAATATACATATTTTCAAAGACCAGGAAAGTGCCGTATGTGTAAGACTACATTTCTAAATATTTCAAAATTTAAGAAGCAATTATTACTAATATAAATGCTGTATATGACATGCAAGAGGCCTGCCAGTCCACTGGGTCAGCAGGACATAGCATGGCATTAATTTAATTAGACAGTAGGGAGATAGTAATGTACAGTGCTCAAAGCTTAGACTCTGGGTCATATGGTCAATAGTTACATCATCTCAACAACGTACCTTAAACTCGTTAAGCCTCAACTTATTTAAGTGTAAAATGGAAAGAAATATTACCTTATAACTCTTAAGGTCATTATGGATCTAAACGAGAAAACATTTTTAAATTGATTAACATGACACCGAGACAGAGTAAGTACTCAGTAAAAGGTAGTTGTTTTATTATCATTAATTAGCAGATACCAACCAGATATTTCCAGAATGAAGAATGCATATTTCAAATCAAACAGGAGAAAAAATTTAATTAAAGAAAACATTTTTTTTTAATCTGAAAAAAAAGATTGTTCAGAAATGTTTCTATCATTTATCATCGGGTAGTCTTGTTTATTGCTTGTTTATTGTCTAGAACTGCATAGTATTCCGAAAGCTCAGGACTAGTTGCTTATTTCTGGAATACTCTGCAAGAGCACTTATAAATGCTTTGAATACAAGAGGGTGTTGAGTAGAAGGTGGAATTAACTATAACACATCCGCAATCAGAAAATATTCCTCTGATGATAATTTCTTCATAATTGTGGAGGCCATAATGCATTCTTACAGATTATAAAGAAAATTTAGTTGCTGCTGTGTCATCCCAGTACTAACTGGACAGATACTCATATACAGAGGGTGCCAAAAAAATGTGACTTACGTACTAAGAAAGGAAAAAACTGTATTAAAATTACACTGGCGGTAACAACTTCGAGCACCTCTTGTAATTGCAGAAGTCAAATGTGACGCAGTCATCTTTTGTTACCAATATATATTATTACAATTTTAATACAGTTTTTTCCTTTCTTAAAATGTGCATGCATTTTTTTTTTTTTTTTTTTTGGCACCCTCTTTATGTTAAATAACCGCATACATTTTCCTTCTGGATTGATGGGCAAAAAATGTCTCCTCTAAAACCATTTTTACCAGATGGTTTCCAGATTCACAAAGCAAAGGAAGGGTGTTTTCTCCATGGGACACATTTACTGCCTGATATTTCTACACTATTGACTGTGGGAGTTGGGCATTGTCTTTCCCACATCACCTAACCCTTCTGAGTCTCTCACCTAGGATAAGGGAATTCATCTCTGGTTAGAGGATGAAAAGAGACAGATTCAGCCCAGGTGATCAACGTCAGCAAGAGAAAGATTTGCGGTGCTGCGTTCTGAGGAGGGAACCAGAAGGTCAGCATTTCTTCATTCCATCCTCAGGCTCTGAAGCCACAAACCCCCCTTTCCATCCTCCCACTGCCCTCATTTCAACTCTCCCACCAGTCCCCTCAGGCAAAAGCCAGTTGGAATTGGTTAATTGACAGACAGAGCAGGAGTCTGAAAAGAAAAAGTGAAGCAAACAGGACTCAGAGGGAGAGGTAAAGTGGTGGAAAGACAGACAAGACTTTAGAGGAAAAGAAAAAGAAGATTGCGGCACCCGAGAAAGGAAGGACTTTCTGGTATGAATCTGAGAGAGGAACAGTATGGTCTGAAAGGCGAGTTGGGGATAAACTTAAAGCCAGTTTTATATCATTAGGAATCCTACATGAACTTAATTTTCTTTGTGCACGTGGTTTATGCTTTTCTTCTTTCCAACTGTGAAGAACGTAACAAGGGCTTTCACTTGTATTGTTGTGTTATTTAGCTTTGACTGCTGTAACAAATTACCACAGACCGGGTGAATTAAAGAACACACATTTATTTCTCAGTTCTGGAGGTTGGGAAGTTCAAGATCAAGGTGCCCGTGGATTTGATTCTTGATAGGACCCTCTTCCTGGCTACTTCCTGTAGACAGCCAGTCTTCTCATTGTCTTTACACTTCACAGAGAGTGAGAGGGTGAGGGCAACACTGGTCCCCCCATCCCCTTATAAAAGCACCAATCCCATCAGGGAGTTCCATTCCCATGACCTCATCCAAACTCAAAGGCTCCACCTCCAAATACCATTGTATTGATGTTTAGAGCATCAACATATGAATGTGTGTTGTGGGCGTGGGGAATAAGCATTCATTCCACAGCAACATTTTCCCATGTCTTTAAATTGTCCTCCAAACCGTCAAAAAATACCTGTATAACATTCCACTTTATGGCTTCTATATTTTATTTAACTAATCTATTTTCTGTTCTCACGAAGTCACCTATATTGGACATTTCATATAAATGGGATCATACAATACATGGTCTTTTATGACTGGCTTATTCCACTTAGCATAATGTTTTCAAGGTTCATACTTCATTTTTTCCTTTTTCTTGCTTAACAGCATTTCATTGCATGGTGATACCATATGGTCTTTATCCATTGATCAGCTGATAGATATTTGGGTTATTTCCCTTTTTTGGCTCTTATGAATAACAATGTTGTGAATATTCATGTGCAAGTTTTTGTGTGGACATATGTTTCCATTTCTCTTGGGTAGATTCCCAGAAGTGGAATTGCAGGATCGTATGGTAACTCTATCTGTAGCATTTTGAGGGATTGTCATACTGTTTTCTAAAATGGCTGCACCATTTACATTCCCATCAGCAATGTACGAGGGTTCCAATTTCTCCATATCCTTACCAGTGCTTGTTATTGTCTGTCTTTTTTATTTTTGCCCTCCGAGTGTGTGTGAAGTGATACCTCATTGTGGTTTTAATTTATTTTTCCCAAAGGACTAATGAGGTTGAACTTATTGGCCATTTTTATATATTTGGAAAATTCTAATTTACTTCTATAACAAATGTCACCAGTACATTTTTATTCATAGAATTTAGAGTTTAGTACTCCAGTGCTAGTACATTTTAGAGAGACTCAATATTACAAAGCAAAATAGAGTAGGGAAGGAACTTAAGAATTTTCAAGTGAAATACCCTCAGTTTATAGTTAAATTAACAACAGGAGAGGTTAAGTGATTCTCAGTTGAGATGAAGCAGTCTAGAAATCAAAAGAAATTATTACTTTCAAATCACTACGGTCTCTTTGCAAACCATAGATAAGGGGTACTTGCCAATGTTATAAATTCTCTCTTTACAGTTGAGTGTTTTGGTAGCAATAGAATTGAATATAATAGATAGTAAAGGGTATTCTTCTGCTTTACATTTAGCTACTGAAAGAAACTGGTAATAGTTTGAATCTGTATCATTTTTGTCAGCTGATGACCTGGATCCAGCCATTTGTCCTCTGTCAGTAGCAAAGCATAGGATTGATGGATTTAAAATATATCAAAGAAAGATATCTAGCTCATCCCTTGCTGGGTTAGGACCAGGATATTAAATTCCAAAATTCCTGATTCACTGGGTTGGTAATCTTTTAGCTCATTGCTACGCTATACCTTCTTTACTTGGATCTTTCTAGGAAGCAGAGTTGTCTGTAGTCCCTGATGCAATTACTCTGAGAGTTTTTCATTTCTAATAAAATGGAATGCATAAAATGTTAAAATAATAAAAAAAATAGGTAGGCTGTGTATAATGTGCTGTTTGCATAGTTAATGTTGTACAGAGAGCCCCATTAGTTTTTCTTTTCCCTCTCAAATGTTATTATTCATGAATTTCTAAACCTGAGATTTGTCTGAGATATAGATGAGCAGTGTGGTTGACATATACTATTGTGTTTCTCAAAGCCATTTTACATCCACAATATTAATGTTAGTTAGTAGCTAAAACGAGAATTTAATTCTAATCCATTCTCATGTTATAATGCTATGCTGTGTTTTAGGGATGCAATAATTGGTAAAATGTAGTTCTTTGTTTAAGTGTTTGCAATCCTGTTGTGGAGTTAGATGAATACACAGATCTTTACTACACAGTTTGACACGTTTCATAACAGTGGAAAGTCCAGAGAGAATAATTAGAGACACACGGGAGACAGACTACAGTGGCCTGGATGTGATTACTAGAAGAAAGACCTTTAGTGATTCTGAGGTTCTGAAGGTAAACATTGATATCCAGGTGGACAAAGAATGGATTGAGGGTGAATAAGTCAGAAAGAGCACAGGCATGATACTTTTATGAAACTATATGGATGGAGTTGATTCCCCAAAACCTTGATGAAATGTAAAATCACTGTTTTTGTTATCAAGAAACTAGCACCCATAGACACTCCGAAGTGAATCCCATAGTGTTATTTTCATCTTCTGGTTTATTTATTTGTGTATTGCATGAATGTTTATAAGTACATATTTCTTTTATATTCATGAAATAGTTTACTTTGTTCCTAGTTTGTCAGAACTGTGTTAACCTCCAATAGAGTATCATCTCCTACTAGAGGTTCTAACTAAATCAATAAATGCTTCTGGGAGGGCTAAAAGAACTGTAGAAAACTAATGGTTCTGGGTTGAGAAAGAAGGAACATGTGGGATAGCAACATTTTTGTCTGATATATTCCTAATCAGATAAAGTTGCAACATTAGGAACCTTATAAAAATAGCCATGCTATCAGGTATCCACTTTTATTTATTAAATGAAAATAAATGACTATGACCATAAATCTATAAGGCTGAGAGTTATTCTTCTGACTATGAAGGAGTAGCTAACATAGAACTTGCCTTCTGATGATAAAGAACAAAATAGCCGGGACAATATATATTATACAGTTGTTTTCAGGAATTAGGACAATGGGCGGTTCAGAATTATGATTCCTGAGAGAATGGTGTTTAAGGAGACAGGTCATAAAATTTCCCAGCCTTCTTCCTGGAGAGTTTTTCGATTGTGATCCACAGAGAGAATTCAAAGTAGAGCCAAGTTGTCTAAGTTGATGAAACAATGAATAAAATTTGTGGCGGCTGAGGCTGATGGAATATCCACCCTCGTATTGCTGGTGGAATGTAAAATGGTACAACCACCTTGGAAAACAATTTGTCAGATATTTGACAAGTAAATATACTTGCAAAGTAAATTAAAACATATGCCCACACAAAGATTTGTGCATTCATAGCACGTTCATAGCAGCTTTATTTATAGTTACAAAAACTATTAACAACCAAAATATCCATGAACAGGCAAATGAATAAACAAATGATAGATTATCCATATGATAGTATACATTTCAGCTAAAAGGAAGAAACTACTGCTACACATAATAACATAGATGAATCTCAAAATCGTTATACTAATCAAAAAGGGAAAAAATCAACACACAAAATCTGTCTGATCCTTTATATGACATTTTAATCTCTATATAAACCTATAGTGACGTAGCATATCAGTGGTTGCCTGGAGCAGGGATTAGGGAGATTAACAGCAAAGAGGCCCAAGGAAATATTTTGGGTCGATGTAGATATTTTATATCATGATTGAGGTGATGGTTACATAAGTTTATATGTAAGTCAAAACTCATTAAAATGCATACTTAAACTTGGTGCATTTGTTGTATATAAAATAATTCTCAGTAAAGCTGATTAAAAATAAGATTTAAAAATTTAGTCAGAGAAAATGATAACTGAGATTGAGATCTTTCAAGATATAAAGTGAATTTTCATTAAATGAGTAGATACTTTATTGTGAATAATTAATGGCCCAATAGCCATGAGCAAGTGTGGTGTTTAACCCATGGTATATGCTTGTTCTGAAGCTGAAGCAAAAGTCTGCATCATCTCTCAACCCAAACCCGATTGCAGCTTTCCCATCTTAGATTGCCCTCTACGTCAATGGCGGTTAGTAACGAAATTAGATGTAAGGATGATTTGAGAATGCCTGTGTGGAAATAAGAAAAATGACAATGCTATGAACTGTTCAGTTTACTATTATAAAGCCACAACTTTGCATACCGATTTAAGCATATTTCATTCCCAGGGATCTTAGCCATAATCTTTCCTACATGTTTTAAATACTCGGAGTTTAAGGCTTTGTTTCAAATAATGTATCATTGATATCTCACTAAAATAAAAAAATTAGCATGATTCCAGCAGAATTCTAGGATAGCATAAAAAGGGCAGTAGAATACATTTCACATGATCCAGGTGGAAAGTATTCATTATAGATCACATGATCCAGGTGCTGACACATAAATGAGAGCTTTTAAAGGTTAATGCTTTCCCTATCTGATAATTCCAAACACCCACCTCACCCCAATTTTAACACAGTACATTTAAATTTGGTATTTAAAATTACTCCACATAGTACCTTTGAGAGATAAAAAGAACCATGAATAATAAAATGCTGGTAAGTAAGGGATGCACACTCTTTTCTTCATTTTGGTTCTGTAGTCACCATTCTTATCACTTACCAGAAATATTCAATTATATTACAAGTGTTCAGTATGATGGTGGTAATGAAGCATTGCACAAATTATTAGGAGATGAGGTATGATGAACGAAGCAGTTTTATTTAAAATATTTATATAAGAGAGAAAAATATATTAATAGAGAAGTGAACTTAACATGTATTTTCAGAGAAAAAGGACAAGAAAACCAATATTATACAGAGAAAGATTCAGAATTTGTTTAGTCTGTAAACCTAGTTCACACCTACTTTAATCTTGAAGCAGAGTTATAAAGCATGCAGTGATTATGGTAGAATAGGAGAAAAGCCATTAACCCCATTTTGGGGGATCAAATAATTTCTCACAAGAGGATGTGGAACAAGGTATACTTACATTAAGACCATATAAGGGCTGGTTTTGAGACTCTACTAAACTTTTGGGGTTTCATAACTAAGTCATTAATCAGATATGAGAATTCAGATGTTTTATACTCATTGAGTTCCATATTAGTACTGAATTCTAGTGAAAATACTTATAAGCGATTTCAGCTGTAGAATAGAATAAGTGGCCTTAGTTACCACTGAGAATTTTTTTTTTCTTTAAAGATAAACATTCACTTACACCTTTCTGGTAAGCATCAATTTGTGGTATTAAAATGTCTTATATAATACCAGATAAAATTTACAACCGTAGGATACATGAAGCCCATCCATATACGTCTATATTATAACAAGAAAGCATGGTTTCTAAAAAGAGTCTAAACTCGGTAATATGGAAAAGTAGTCTCCAGAGTAAAAAGCATTTCCTTAAAGTCATAAGAGCAATATGTTGGAGGTGAGAAGAAAGAACTCTTTAGACTTTTAATTCTCCCAAACATTCTTTGTTTCATAAATTCAGAATGGACAATTTTTAAGTGACTAATAACATCTACTGAACAATGAACTTCTGCTAACAGTCATAACCGATACTTCTGTCAGGATGGAAAGCATCTTAAACTCATTTTACAGAATCCCCTAGTCATGGGGACTCAACGGAATAGAGTTTATTTGTTCATGAAACAAGATGCCTGGATGTAGGCTGCTAAGAACTGACAAAGCCGACTCGGTCATACCATCAGGGATGGACACTCTTTCCAACTTTCTGTCCAGTAGCTCCTCTCCACCCGCATGCAGCCATGGCTGTTGCCTCATTCACACGTTGGATTCTCTACATCCAACATTTTAGGCAGGAAGAAGTGGAAGAACAAGTATTGTATGCAAGTGGAATTGAGTCTATTTTAAAAAGCTTTTTTAGAACTCCCTTCCAGAAACTTCCACTTGCATGTCATTGGCCAGAAATATCACATGGCCACTTGTAGCTGCCGGGGAGGCTAGGAAATGTAAGTTTGCATCTGGCTACATACTGCCTCAGTCAAACTCAGGTTATATCCCCATCGGTGAAGGGACAAATCGACACTGAGTAGGCATGCAGAAGTATCTGTCACAGCCAACAGAAGTTTAAGTGAACAATACAAACATTGCATCTGTCCAACAAGATAGGATTAGTATTAGTATTGTTTCTACTTTCTCTAAGAACAAAAGGCTTTTATACTTAAATTTTATTTTTAAATGATTTGCTGTCAGGGCAAATTCTAGACTTCGTTGTTTAGCTTTCATAGTCAAATGAAACAGTTTGTATGCTAGATTTGAAATAAAAATAGAAATGCTATGTTTTGGCAGCAGATGTGCATGGACAAAAATCTATCTGTAATATAGGTTAGCACTTTTGCCAAATTATCTCATAATACTTGATGTACTAAGTGAATATTTTCTCAAAAATCAATTTTGTATACAATATTCCAAATGGTTTGTATTCATTTAAAAAAAAAAAACTGTTAAATGACTCTGGTGTACTATGTGATTAGGTATTTCCAAAAACCCTCGTAACTAAAATATAGCACTTATAATTAATCCCTTTAAAATGAATTGTACATGTGTGTGTATTTGCGTTAAACATAATTAGCTAGCCACAGCCCACAGCTTATGTCTGTTCGGTGTATGTAATCTGTTTATAGAACAGAGCAGATGACATAATGTAGATTTTGGCGGGTAATCACATTTTCCTGCCACAAACAACATCTGAAATGATAAAAACAACATACAGATGAATAGCTCCCAATAGGTAAAATCATTATAACCCACATTTGCCAACAGAATTTTAATCCTGTTTTGTTGGCCAAATATTTTGAGAGGAAGGTATATGATTCTTGCACATGGCTGAATATTTCACTTTAACAGGAGAGTAACTCTCAGGCATCAAGAATGTAGTTAGAAAGCTGAGCTAGCAGCCCAGCCACATGCTCTGTGTGACCCTTGCTAAAAATGCCAACGCCACAATTCTATGCACAGTCTTAACCTCATTGTACCCACTTCCTTAGCCTATGAAATTATAGGAACTCCACCCCCTGCAAAAAAAAAAAAGAAAAAAAAAGTGTCATCTAAGAATGTGGCATTCCCCCTTCTGCTCTGCTTCCTATCACATAAGAGTGTTGTGGAAACCCCTTGTCATGTGTCCAGCATGGAAGGGCAGGTCTCTTCTCTAGTTTTATTCAAAGTGATAAATATGTTGCCATTAATCACTGGTTTTCCATAGAGCCTTCTAGAATCCTGGCCTCTCTTAACTAGATTCCCAGTTGCTTTCTCATAAATAAAGTTTGCTGTTTCCTGAAGAGTCTCTTGAAATATACATGTTTTCCCAATTATAAAAGATTTTGTATTAGTGTAAGTTATTCCAAACATTTAGAAAGGTAATGAGAAAGAATTTTTAAATTATCAAAAACTAAGATAACAATTGTTAGCATTTTTATATTTATCTACTTTAATATATATGTATATACATGTATGTATATATGTGTATATATGTATATACTATATATGTGTGTGACATATATATATATATATATATATATATATATATATATATATATATATATATATTAAAAATTCAGGCCCTGTCCTCTATATACAAGAGAGAATTGAAAAAATATTATCTATTTTCCATTGCCATTAAATATTCTTTGGAATTTTTATAGTATCTTTAGGGTTTGTGTCATGCCATCATCACACTAATCGAATTGCTATTATTTTCATTTTTGATATTGTAGTTAACATGGTGATCTTTATATAAAAAATACAGAAATTATATCTGTGTTTCTGATTATTTCCTTACACTTGATGTATCAGCCGGGATATTTTCAGTACATAGTAAAAGAAGGCCAAACTCTAAGTAGATTTTAAAAAGAAGAGATTTATTTTCTCACTTAACAAAAAAATCTTGAAAAATAGGTCTTACAATGTAACATGTAAAAATTTATTTAAATCCTGACTTCAAGCAAGCCTTCTTTACAGAAAGAATGTGCAGTGAGATATACTCCTAAATCTGGCAACTAGACAGGATTTCATTTCTCTTCCATTGTTCAAGAGCACCCCAGGAAATGGCTGTAATGCCAAAAGGTGCACCTCCTGCAGGTTCCATGCTCTAGCATCCCCGGTCAAAGAGACACTGAGATCTCACTTTGAACCATCAGGTTAATTGTGCATTATATTTTCTATACTAATCATTTCAAATTTCCTGGCATCGCATAGTCTCTTGAATATAAGGTAATGATTTTATATATCCCTCGGGCCTTCCAAGATTCTTGAGGTTAAAACCTTCAGCCTGATTTGAGTTCTCACTATATATCAGGTGATGACCTACCTAAGACTCTCAACAACTCTGTAGGGTATTTAGTCAATCCCCCTTCTAACTATTAGGCAAACTGGTAGATCTAAATAGGTAAATGAGCAAATTGCACACTCAGAACAAGGCAGAGTGATTTCCTTAACACACCATATGTTTTTTAACTGGCTTGCTTGATTTTTTACAGGTGGCTTTTTTAAATATTGCAACATTGGGAACAAGGGTTGTCTAATGAACAAATAACAGTTGCTTTTGAATTAATATAGAAACATTATAACACTATCCCCTCTTCTATCTCCATTTAGACACCGGTGAAAATTTTGCATCAAGTCTCCAATTTTACTTTATGTTAAGGTGTTAGTAAATAAAAGTAGAGCATGCTTCAAAAGAACCCAGATCTTCAACAAAAATTTTCCAAAGTTTAAATTAAGAATTGTTGAAAAGAAAACACAGGCCCCAAATGGCGTCCCTTGTGTTAAAGCCCATGACACCAAACCTAGACTTAATACCTGGCTTAATTGCAGTTGCCACCTTCACCAGAAATTTAATGTTAATCAACCAGTCCAGAATTTCCTGGTCAACACGAATGAGGGGTCACAGGGGCCCTCTCTATCCCACCCACCTCCGCAGAAAGAGGAGACACACTGTGTGATAAAACTCTTGCCAATCCCCTCCCCTGAAAGAAAATGTCCTGGTCTAAAGATAATCCTTTCCTTTCCTTTGCTAATAACTCCCCTGCTATGTCCCTCTTCTGTAAAAACTTTACATTTTGTACAACCCTTTGAGAGCTCCCTTCAAGTGGCTAGATGGGATGCCACTCAGTTCATGACACGTTTAATAAAGCCAATTAGATCTTCAAATTTGCTTGATGGAGTTTTGTCTTTAACAGAACTAATTAAATAATATAGCCTGCACTACTGGCCAACTTGTATCTGTTTTCTTCAGATCCTAAAAATCTTATTGTAAGGTAAATCATTTTATACATATATATATGTGTGTGTGTGTGTGTACATACACACACACACACACACACACACACACATATATATATATATATATATATGTGTGTGTGTGACTATATCCCTTTGGAATAGGTAGAACAAAATGACAATACACAAATATCTCGGTATAGTGAAACATTTCACCATGTAAAAAAATGTTGACTATTTCTAACACATGCTTTTTGTATTTTTATATTGCACTGGGTATAAAAACTCTCAATATTCCTTTCATTCACATTATCTTGTAAAAATTATGAAGCAAAATGTTTTTTCACTTTGAAATGAGGTCTGGGGTCAGATGCAGAGCAAGAAAGAAGACCCCTAAATCTTAAGCCCACATTTACTCTAAGATAACAAATTGCTATGACTTTATATTACTTCATTTTTAAGATGAGGAAAGAGGAGATACAATTAGGATAAGAACCTTTCCTAGAGTTGTAATGTGGGCATAACAGCATATTGAGAACAAAACAACAACTGAGTTATGTCCAACTCCTTAATCTCCCTTGTCATGACTTCAGAGAACCACAAATACGTATACGAGGTTGGACAATTAAGTTTGCGAACTCATCCTAGAAAAGTGCTCCATACCTCATGGCTAAATATCACTATGGTCACCTTCGAAGTACTCCCCTTGGGAAGCTATGCACTGATGCCAGCGCCTAGTCCACCCTTCAAAGTAATTTTGGAACTCTTTTTCTGGAATGGCCATCAGAGCTGTCCTTGTATTACCCTTGATGTCCTGAATGTCATCAAAATGTCTTCCTTTCAATCTTTCCTTTATCTTCAGGTAAAGAAAGTAGTCATTGGGGGCCAGATCAGGTGAGTAGGGAGGCTGTTCCAATACAGTTATTTGTTTACTGGCTAAAAACTCCCTCACAGATAGTGCCGTGTGAGCTGGTGCATTGTCGTGATGCAAGAACCATGAATTGTTGGCAAAATGTTCAGGTCGTCTAACTTTTTCACGCAGCCTTTTCAGCACTTCCACATAGTCAACTTGGTTTACTGTTTGTCCAGTTGGTACAAATTCATAATAAATAATCCCTCTGATATCAAAAAAGGTTAGCAACATCATTGCAACAAGTTCTCGCACTTAATTGTCACATCTCATATATCTCAAAATAATGCCACATGCTATCTCCTACCACTGGGACGCCTGTAACTGAGTGTGAGGGCTGCACTGAGGCGTTACGTGTGTTTGCTCATTGATGCCACACTAGTGCTGCTTGTAGAGTATACTGGTTAGGTGCCTGGAGTCACACAGACTTGGTTTAAATCCCAGCCCTTCCTTTTCTTGCTGTAAGACCTTGGACAGATTGCTTAACTTTTCTAAACCTCAGCTTGCCCATATGTAAAATGGAACAAGTATTGTGAAAATAAAATAACAATCATAGAAAGTTTTAGGCCCAGAGATCTGGCACTGAGTGAGCTTTGATAAAGGTCACTTCGCTTTTCTTCATCGTGATCCTAAGTGTGAATATTATTATTTTTAGGTCACAGAAGAGGAAACCAAAGAACATCAATTAAGGCACCAACCAACTTCTCGAAAACCATGGAGCTAAAAAGTGGTAAGTCAGGGATTAAAACTCAGGCTGTATGTCTCCCCATAAGTAGGAGGCTTAATACTTAACCACTGTGTTAAATTGTCACTAGGTAACTGCATTCACATTCCTCTATTCCTCCGGCAGGAAATTCAACTTCCTCTGGGCCTTGAAGGTCCCTAGACATAATCATGCCACTGACCATAGACAACTAAATGGGAGATTGATGAGAATGGCCTGCCAGTTCTCAGTGTGGCACAGGTCTATAATTATTGTTTATCTGAGGCAGTATCTACTCCATTGTCTTCTGTCTAGTTCTCTGAGGTTCTAAAAACCAGATTTCTATCAGAAATAATGCCTATCTTCTCCTGCCTCCTGGTCTCTTCCCGTATCTATTCTTACTTAGAACACAAAATTGGGAAAGACGATACTTCCCAGAACACAGCAGTCCACTGTCAGCCTGCCTTGAACACTTTCTGGAGTTGCAGTCTCTGAATTGGTGTAGAAGGAAAAGCTTAAGGAAGTAAATAATAGCACCCTGACCACTTCCCAAAGCAGCTCCTGTGCAAAGTGAAATAACTGCTTCATTTTCTACAGGACACTGAGTCTGGGATTCTGATTTGGAAGAGAGGTAGAGGAAAGACGTTTTCTGACCTTCTTTCAGTTGGATAAAGTACTCTTGTTTCATGAGACAAAAAACAGGCAGCCACACATTATTGCCTTCAGATGTTGTCCTTGGCTGTGCAAGGGCCCCTGGACCATTCTGGGAAATAGGTCGAGGGGACTTCCTGGGCACTAAGAACACAGAGTTAGGTGTTAGCCTTTGTTTCTAAGGAGTGACAGGCAACTAAATGAACAATGACAGTCCAGTGTGATGAGTGCTCTAACTGATACAATACATGGCACCAAGGAGACACAGAAGAGAAGTAGGTAACTCCACGGCTTAGATAGTATTTTCTGGGAGAAAAACAAATGAACAGGTCCTGGATGGTGGTTGGTATGACCCTGTTGCAGACATGTATTCAAGATCTAAGCTAGGTTCATAAATGTGAGTATGATCCCAAGAAGGAAAACAAAACATTCTGAGGCATGAAATCTTTTGTGGAGAGTACAGAAGAAGGACCTTGGGCAATTCGTATAGAAGGGAGATGGAAAAGTAAAATGTAACCCAAAGCACATAGAAAACGTGAGCAGTAATATAATTTGGGTTCTTGCCCTGGTTCGCTCACCACTCAGTGTATATGGCAAGTTAAATCCCGTCTCTGGACCTCATTAGCCGTAAAGCAGACGGATAGACAAGATGGACTCCAAAGATGATTCCAGCTCTAGTGTTCTCTGGATCTGTGTGTCAGTCGTGCAAAACAGCAATAAAAGACACAGTGACAGTCAGAGCAGTGCTCATCTCTACAATCCAGAAGTAATGAAGCAGCCCCCAACAATGACAGGTCCCCAAAGGAAGCATAGCCAGGGAACATATTACAGATGCTGGAAATTTAGAAACAATAGATGTTGAGTATGTATAAATGTGAAGTCTCAGCCTCATGTCATACCAAAAATCAATCAAATTATTTTTTCTGAATTAAAAAAAGTTTAATCCCAGAAGGAAAAGAATGAATTTGCAAATAAAATGAAACTAAAAAAAAATATAAAATAAACAAAGGTGATAGCCACATGTTTGCAAATCAGCTGTTTATAAAAAGCATAGACTTTAAATTGATTAATTATTTCATTGTGCTGGCTATTCTTTTGAAAATAATTACATCAAATAGTTTGAAAATGGATCCAGATGTAGTTGCTTCTTTGACATTGTTGGGAAGGTAGGAACAAATGGATGATTGATCATTTCACCAAAAATAACTAAAATCTTACTTAGGTTTGAAATATCTGAGTCAGTTTTGGTGTTAAAAGCATGATATATAAATTAAAAATGGCAATTACCCCATTTGTAATAGTGGAGGAATGCACTGGCATTATCGCTAACTGTTGAAGTTTAGAGTATTTATGTGATAACTCATCTTTGCAGAGTTAATTGGTAACTTCTTTCTTCTAAAAGAAAGTGGAAATGTGTGAAATTGTCATGAGTGGTGAACTCTCATGAGGATGTTACAATAGATCTCTGTTTACAGAGGCAAAAAGATTATGAGACTACAGTAATTGGAGAGAGCATTTATTTAATTATAGATATTTTCACTATAATTTTAGAGGAAATACCACACAATTACATAAACACTGAATATAATATTTTTAATTTGCATAGTATATGGTTAGATCTATACTCTAAAATTCCAGAGCCATAATTATGTATGCTTTTGAAGTTAATACCTACTCTTTTCACCAAATACAACTGTCTATTATTTTATTTGTAAATATGTTAGCATATCAACCTTTTTAGCCACTAATGTACAGGGATTGCTTGACAATAATTATTTACATTCCCTTACCCTTTGAAAATATCTACGTAATTTCACCAGGTTAATATTTTAGTAGACTATTACTGGGAACAGGTTTTTTTTAAATTCCATGTTTTAAAATAGTATTTAAAGTTCTATGTAGACTACACTGCTTACTGTTTGCAATCTAGAAGGCTTTATTTCAAGAATTTCCCTTTCCACTTTGCATCCTAATTGATGTGTTTATGCTATTTAACTATTTATGCACACTGAAGTGGTTTTTGATTCAGTGTACATTGCTAATATAGTTTTACAGAGTTTTCTGTAATGTAATTATTATAACTGCCAGATCAAAAATTGAGGTACTTATTTGAATCTTCTACGATACACAGTGAGTCTTTAGCAGAAAGAGGAATACTTTTTAGCCTAAATATAAGGGTTTCTGGAGATTATAGTGCATTTCATTTTTAAAAATTAATTCTCTTAATTAACCTTCATTGATCACAGACTATGATCAAGGCAGAGGAATTCACACCTGAACTCGCATGAGCTCTGCCTTCAGAGAATTCACAAACTCTGACAGGAGATGAGACACATGCACCATCACATTGGATAGAAAACAAGAAAGAAAGTCAAAAGTTTTATAATCAAGGAATGAACGAATTCAGAAAAGATGAAACTGCAAAAATGTTGAGTGATAGACATGAAACAAAGGAATTTCGGCCTCTTACACATTTTCCCTAATTGTCCCTCTCAGCAAAGTACTACCTGGCTTCCTTTTCACTGAGGAAACTGGAGCAATCAGAAAAGAACTTCCATCAAATACCACTTCTACTCACCGCCCTGTACCTCTGCCATCAATTCCACCTTATCACAGGTTACTATCGATGACCTACATCTCTATCACAGGCCAATTCCCTTCATTTCCTCTCTAGATCTCGTTCCCAGTTTCCTCACAAGGACATTTTTCTAGCAGCTTTCCCCTCTGTTTCCTGCATCATTAAGTTTTCTCTCTTTGGTTCATCAGCATACAAACATACTGTTATTTCTTTTATGAAAAAATAATAATAATAAACCTCATTTTCTTCTCCAGGTAACAACATAGTCCTTTTGTTCACTTTATAAAACTCCCTGAAAGTATTGCCCCTGTTCGCCATCTGCAAAAGAATTCTGAACATGCTCTTAAATCAGATTTTCCATTCACAACCCAGCAAAAGTTTTGGTTTTGTTTGTGTGTGTGTGTGTGTGTTGCTTGTTTTTGCCATTAAGGATATCACTAAAGATATCTTATTGGATACGTCCTTTCCAGTCCTCATCTCCATCCTCCTTTACCTGTTAGCAGCAATAGACACAGGTGGAACCCTTGCTGTATTTTGGCGTCCAGTTGTACTACATGCACCTGCTTTCCCTAACTTTCTATCCTCTCCTCCTTATTATCCTCATCCCTTGACCTCTACATTGAACTTCAGGACTCAGTCTTTGGGTCAATTTTTATTGCTGTCCATGCTCATACCTTTGCTGATCTCATCTAATCACAGAACTTTAAGGATGGGCTTTAGGTTGATAACTCCAGCCTGTGACCTCTCCCTCATCATCCATCAGTCCAGTTGATGGGATTGCCAGATTCATCAAATAAAAATATGGGATATTGAGTAAATTTAGAATTTCAGACAAACAGTGAGTAACTTTTTTAGTATGAGTATGTACCATGAAAGATTTGTTTTGTGTTTATCTCGAAATAGTATTTTGCATTCATCTGAAATTCTAATGAACTGAGCGCCCTGTATTTTATCTGACAACCGTACCACCCAATATCTCCATATCTCCACTTTGATGCCGAGAGACATCTCATGTACAAAATATCCAAAACTGAGCTCCTAACATTCTCTCCGACCGTAAGTTCATCTTGCAGCCATCCTCATCTCAGTGAAAGCCAACCCCATTCTTTTAACTGCTCAAACCAAAAATATCGGGGACATCTTGACTCACATCTTTTTCTCTTATCACGGTGCATTTATCATCATATTCTGTCAAATCCTGCATAATCAGAATCTAACCTTTTCCCATGACCTTGACGTCACCACCATTTCTTGTCTCCTAGTAGGTCTCTCTGCTTCTCTCTACCCTCTTTCCATCTGTTCTCAAAACAGGCGTCAGAATATGTAAATGGATGGATAGGATTTGAGTCTATATAAAGTAGGCACTTGTTTTAAAAGATAGCACCAACCTTGGGTGAAAAACCTTTAGAATTAAAGAAATACGGAATTGAATCTTGTCCAGATTTTTTTAAATAACTTTTTTACAAGTAACTTGGCTACCCACTAAAGATTTTTCTTCCAAGGTCAATAGGAAAGGAAGCCCCGTAATGTAGCCCATATTTACATCCCTGAAGTTACGTCATACAGAAGAGAGAATGCTGAAACATCCTGGCAGCAGAGCCAAAGGCTAAACTCTTGAGAAGGTTTAAGAAATTTAAAAGATCAACAATTCAAATAGCTATTAAATGGCTGTTTTTTGTCTGTTTTCTTAAAAATAATAATAAATGACATGTATTGCCCATTTACTGTGTGCCAGACCCTGTTCTAAGTATTTCATATGAGCCTGTTCTACTCTGTCCTCATTTACACCCGAAGAGCAGAAAGGTTGACTTGTCTGGGCAGCAGTATAATGTTGGAGTCCAGCACACTACACGTAACTCAAGCAGATCAGGGGCTCCTTCACTTGAGTTATATAGAATCTTCTGGAAGGTAGAGGTAGAGTGAACATGTCCATGTTTTAGTTATTTCCCTTAAAAATTCCCTTTGCAATACTTCTGATCTTATGTCATCAAAGAAAAATATGTCAATAACCCTGAGAATGTAAATTGGCTATTGAAATTCACATACCCGCACACACATGCTTCCCAGAGTTTGAAAGGGCTGTTGTGTTGACATCTGCAGTTCCAACCTGCAGAGAGAGGCTTGGAAGATTAGAACTTAATAATTACGCTTTTCTGTGACTCCTTGCAATTATGTTGGTTCAACAATACAACTGAATTCTGAAACCCAGTGGTTATTACTGATGAGTTAAATACCAGGGCTTAGTACTATTAGGGGGTCTCTCATGTGGTGCTTAGGAGGCTTAGGCAGCTCTCCTGCATCTCTTTTGGAATCCAACAGACCCAAGAAGAAGGTTGGCAGGAAGCCATGATGGAATTTGTCCACAAGGACATTCCTCACATCGCTTACTGGCCGCACAGGAGAGACTTTTCCAACGTGAACAAGGACATTAAGTAAAAATTCCAATCAACAATGATGAGTCAGCAGTTCTAGAGTTTAATCCTGTCTGCGCTCATCATCTGGCCATAGAAGGCTTTATCTTTACTTCAGGCCCCTGGATTTCTCAACAAGAGTGGCTCACAGAGTTATTTATGGGTCATGTTACATGGTGACAACAGAGTACAGTGGCTGTGGTCATGTGGACTTTTGGCCTCACTCTCAGACAGGCTTTGTTTATTTTGAATGAAAGAAACTAGATTAAATAAAGCCAGTTCCCTTGGATGTAACTTCACCCAAGAAGGCTAAGAGAGCAAATATTTTATATTTGATGTCAAAACAACATGTTGATTCACTTAAAAGACAGAAATGGCCAAATTAATTTTTTTGTGCATCATAATAGCAAAACAGCTGATTAGTAGACTGGTTTTGGTTCAGTTTTCAATTGACTGAGCAATAGGTATTCTTCTGGGAAGAAAGCAGGGGACGACTATCATATTGACTAGACTTACTCAACTGTCTGAGTTTTTAACTAAACTGAAGACATGCTCTATTTTTTTTCACCTTAACGTCACACGAGTAGTTGATAAGTGAAAATCATCAAAAATCAGGCAGCGACTCTCTCAACATTTTGTTTGTAGTAAAAGAAGTTTGGGCAGTATTCGTGAGGATAGCAGAAAATCAAAATTGTACTAAACAAGTCAGCATATTTAGAAAGACATCATTGCCACATCATAACACTGCTTATTGCTCTTGTCACGTGCTCTGACCACACTCATTAAAGAACCCATAGGCAAAGTCCTTGCATAGGTTATTTGCCATACTTAATTGAATGTTTCCTGTAGCAAAATGAATCCTACTCTACACAAAAGTCAGTGTCTCACCCAGTTCGGGGTTTATGCTGATGAACATTGCATAAGAGTTTATACTCAGTGATAACAAAATATTTGATGTGTAATGAGATTTTTAAAAATGGATTCTCACATGAGAATTTCTTTTAAGAGTATGATTATATTAAAATATGTCCACAAGTTCTTTGATACTTCTCCCATTAAGCAGCGGAACTCAACCCTCCTTCCCTTGAGATTGGGCTGTAAATAGTGACTTGCTTCTAACAGATAGAATATTCCAGAAGTGACAGTGTGGAACTTTCAAGAACAGGATGTAACAGGCATTGTGGTTTCCTTTCCAGGATTATCCACTCTGGAGGAAATTGAACCTAGCCTGAGACCTACCAACTGAAACCAAGGTATTAAGGTATGTCACAATATTTTAAAGGTTGATATATATATATATATATATATATATATATATATATCATGGACTTTGGGGTCAGATAGATCTGTGTTCAAATCTTAATTCAAATTTTCACATGAAAGCTGCTATAACATTTAACAAAAAATGTTTAACCCCTTTCAGCCTCACTGGTCTTTCATGTAATATGGGATTTATAATACTTATCTCCTATGGTTCTTGTAAAGATTAAGTGAAATAATAAACATAAAAAGTTTGCTCAGGGCTTAGTCACAATTGGCAAGTCATATATTAAAACAAATGTTGGTTCTTGTTATTATAAGTTAATACTTGCTCTTGGCTATCTGCCCATACTAAAATGTAAACTGATAAAAATGTGAGTTACTACCTTGCTATATTATACCTGAAAAGAGACAAGCAGAATTGTCCAGTGAATTATTCTGGAATCTCTGGTTGCCTGGAAATGATAAGCTCCTTGAAATTTGGGGCTGTGTCTCCCTTTGGTCAGAGGAGAGGTGTTTCCACTTTCTTAGTGGAAGAGGCTGCCCCTGAAATCATGCACCAAACTCAACTTCCCAGGGGAATGGCTCAAAGAAGCCTCTCTCCCCCTTTCACTCAAAGTCTCTTCTCACGAGATCATCAGGCACTAACACCTGGTGCTTTTAGACAACTGCCAGACCCCTGACTGTTGACTAATTTAAGACATACACAGGGTGTTCTCAGTATAAAAGATATGACAAGGAACCAGGCTTCATCTTGCAGAGTGCAGCCCTATGGTGTATACAGACGTATCTTGAATGCCTTTGTGAGATGATGAGAGAATGGAGATCGTGTGCCTCCTCTCAATTATTCTGGGCTTTTATATTTTCCCGGTAATGTTTGACTTTTATATCCATGAGGCTCTAATATCTGCCATCACACATCGTGTCTGTACTGAACCAAACAGATAAAAATCCTTGTCTGTGGAGTATACATTTCATTGAGAAAAAGAGATACAAAAACAGAAAATAAGGGAAATAAGTAAGTAAAATATTTTATGTGTATATGGAAAATATATACATACACTTATACAGAAGATATAAGTGTATGTTAAAAATGTGTGTTAGATGAATGTAAGTATTATGAAAAATATGAAGCAGACACTTAGAGTGCTGAAAAGATATACATAGCTTATAAACTGGTCATTATAGGTATATATACAGATGCTCTAGAAGACATACACAGTGATGCTCTTTACTGTAATGTTTAAAAAAATAAAAAATAAAAGAAGGAAAGATCTAACTGTCCATCAAGAGACATTATCTGGTAGTGATCTTCCAACAGAAAGATCACTGTTGTCAGTTATGGGTGATGGCTGGAAAGAGGTAAGTTTGGCACCCAGGAGACTTGGTACAAGACCACTGAGACAGTTTAGACAAAAATAATGATGACAGGTAATATTTTGGGGTGCTCACCATGTGCTGGCTGATGTTCCAAGAATTTACCATAACTATGTAATCCCCACAATAACATTATGTAGTAGATATTATTGCCTCTTTTACAGATAAGAAAACAGAGAAAGATAGAGGTTAAGGGACCATCCCTAGAAGTAAAGCCAGACCTCAAACCAGACAGCCTGAGTTCAGAATCACTCTTTTAACTCTGATTCACTATCCTACATGCCATATGTGCTCAGCAGCCATAAGAACAGAGAAAGCATAAGAATTTCCACAGGAGAATTTTTCTGGGAAATTTTTGATTTCCTACTACCTAGTTACCATTATTTATGTTCTATGATTCTTGAGAAAGGGTGTTGTATGGAAAATAATTTACATAAAAGGAATTCCAATAACAGTATTTGAAAGGTAGTATTTTACTACCCCACATTCAGTTGACAGGACAAAGTTTCATTTTTGTCAATATCTGCTTAGAGCAATTTGTCTGCTCTCCTAATTAGGTTTAGAAATACTTGGAGGAAAACTATAAGAGTTTTATATGTGTCATATAAATGTAATTGTCTCTCATCAGCTCTAATGAGAGAAATTTCGTTAGGTGCTGAATTACGGAGGCTAAAATTATAACAGAAGTATTTTTCCCTTTGTGTTTCTTCATGTTTATGTTTTTGTGTTAGTGTTACTAGCCCTTGATTTACTGCCAGGCTACTTTTTCAGTTATTCCATTATCATTTTCAGTGTGCAGCATAAATCTAACATTTTAATGAGATGCCAGTGGCTTAAAATCAGGCAGTAAGTGTTTCAGATTATAATGGGCCTGGATTTTGTTTTGTTTTGTTTTTGTTTTTTATTGCAACCATCCTTTTCTCCTCAACTGTGAGATCAAGTGTGTATTATCTGTAGGGTTATTAGCTCTAAGACTTATAAAACTATTATCTTTATAACAAACATATCAGAAATCATTTTGTACATTTCTATAGCAAGGTCATTGTTAATTTTGAACAAAGGAAGCCTTCTTAGTTTCTCCTTAAAAAGGCTATTATATTCTTTTAGTACATTTATCTTTAGATAGAGTTTATTTTATTGCTTCTCTGTAAAAAGAAAATAAGAGAATCTTTTAGATAGATTATTGGACTTATTGGTCTAAGCAAATTCACTTTGGATTAATAAAAACCTTTATTGAGTCATTAAAAACTGAAATATGGTATATTTGTTTTTACAATTTTACCCCCATGTACTTTATGTTACACTGAAAGTTTTAGAACTTCATAAACTTTCTTGCCTTGAATTATACTATTTGACTATAAAATAGTTTTGCTTCTTTCCAGAATGTCTCAAATATGTCAAAACCTTAAGATCCTGTGACATTTCTCTTTTTTGTAAGCAGGAAATAATCGTAGCTCAAATTCATTCTCCATCCAACCTAGTCACTGGGAAAAGTGAGATACTTACACTTCTATGAAAAATAAACTCCCAAATTTCCATGAACGATGGAAAATCACTAAGACTAATTTCTGATGCTTCTGTGTAGGCAGTTAGTGACTACAAGGGCAGACCTTAGTGACAGAAAGACCTGGATTCAGGTCCCACTTCTTCCCTTTATCCTGTGATCTTAGAAAAGTCTTATTTTTCCTTTTTAACTTTTGTTAGTCTCAATTTCCTTGCCTGCATTCGTAAATATGGGATAAAAATAGTACCTACCTTGGAGAGTTGTAATGAGGATGAAATAAAACAAAGTGTTTAGTGTGGTACCTAGAATGTGCTGAGAGACCTATAAATGGCAGCTATAGGCATCGTTTCTACTCCATTATTTCATTTCATCCTACATGACATCCTGAGTCTCAGTTTTTCATGCATGCGTAGTGAGATGGAGAGGAATATTGTTTCTTCAAATGGAAAAACCTTATTTGAATGGTCCAGGAAGCCAGGGGCTGAGGAAAGAATGCGTAAGTTCTTAATTTCTAGGCCCTGTCACTCTAAGATAATATGACCAACATATCAGTATAAGCCATGATTTCGAGTGGATTTCAGTATATGTCATATCATAAATTAACCCTGCTTACAGAAATAAAGATCATAAGGAAATACTATGAACATTTGTATGCCCACCAATTAGATAATCCAGTTGAAATGGACAAATTTATAAAAATATGAATTACCAAATTGACCCAAGAAGAAATAGAAAAATCTAAATAAATCCATAACCAGTAATGAGATTGACTCAGTAATCAAAATGTGAGTTACTACCTTGAATAAAGAAAAGTTCTTCCAAAGAAAAGTTCTGGAACATGTGGTTACACTGGTGAATTCTACCAAACATTTAAAGAAGAATTAATGCCAACCTTTCTCAAGCAATTCCAAAAATAGAAGAGAAAGGAACAATTCTTAACTCTTTTTTTTTTGAGGCCGGCATTATCCTGATATGAAAGGCAGAGATGTTCATATCAGCACTATTCATAATAGACAAAAAATGGAAACCACCCAAATGTCCATCAATGGATGAGTAAATAAACAAATCATGGCATGTGCACACAATGAAATATTATTCAACACTAAAAAATAATGAATGACTGATAACATGCTACAACATACATGAATCTTGAAAACATCATACTCAGTGAAAGAAACCACACACAAAAGTCACATATTATATAATTTCATTTATATCAAATATCCAGAATAGGCAAATTTACAGAAATAAGAAGCAGACTGGTAGTTGCCAGGGACAGGGGAAGGGGAGTCTAGAGTGGCTGCTTCATGGGTATGGAGTTTTCTTTGGGAGTGTTAAAAATGCTATGTAATTAGATAGAGGTAGTGATTGTACAACACTGTCAATGTATAAAAACCCATGGAATTGTGCACTGTAACATGATTTTTATATTATGTGACTTTTCCCTCAATTTTTTTTAAAAGTAAAAAAAAACGAAATTAAAAATTAACTCTGCTCCTAAGATAACACAACATCTGATGGTATTTTCTATAAACATAAAAACCTGTAAGTATCAGCACACTCCACCTACCCAAAGGCAAACTCTAGTCACTACAGCCAGGTACAGAATCATTTCTAGACTCAGGTTTCTGGACTCTGAGGCATGCAGTGTAGTCCTAAAATCCCTGAGTTAGGCAACATTCCCAGAGTCCCCAATGTTTTTCTGTTGCAAGTGTCATCGTAGGCTCCACCACAGAAGAGTTCAGTGGTCTATCTATTTCATTCTGCCCTCTGAATGGAAGCCTCCAATATTAAAACAAAAGCCTGATGAGAATAAGCCGACTCATGGAACAGAATATTTCATATGAAAATTTGACTGTAAATGATCTGCAGATTCCCTGCAAACCTTATTAAAGTCCCAGCACATTTTTTAATAGAAATTGGCAAGCTTATTATGAAATTCATATGAAAATGCAAAGAAGACAGAATAGTCAAAACAATCTTGAGAAAGAATAACAAAGTTGGAAGATTCATACGTCCCAATTTCACTTCCCAAAATTACTAAAAACTACAGTAATCAAGACAGGGTGATAGTGGCACAAAGACAAATAAATCAGTGAAATTATTAATTCCAATTAAGAATCCAGAAATAAAACCGTACATTTATAGTCAATTGATTTTTAGCAAAGAGACCAAAGTAAGTCAATAGACGAAAGAATCGTTTTTCTGATAAATGGTTCTGGGACAATTGGATAACCACGTGCCAAGGAATGAACACCTACCTCATGTGACATATAAAAATTAACTAAAAGTGGATCCGAAATCTAATTGTAATTGATAACTTAAAAAAATGAGCTTAACAAACTATAAAACTCTTAGAAGACAACAAAAGCATAAACCTCTATAACCTTGGGTTAGCAACGATTTTTATATGTTACTCCAAAAGCACAAGCAGAAAGAAGAAAAATTGGGTAAGTTGGACTTCATCACAATCAGAAACTTTTCTAGTTCAAAGGACACCATCAAGAGAGTGAAAAAGACAACACAGAGAATGGGAGAAAATATTTGAAAATTATACGCGACTTTTATCCAGCATGTGTAAAGACAATTTCTTACAACTCAACAATAAAAAGGTAAATACCAATTTTAAAATGCGCTAACAATATGAATAGACTGGGTTCCTTCCACACATACCCACTTCCCCTGCTGCCCGCATCCCTCCACCGTCTAGCCAGATAAGCTTGAATATCCTTTTATTCCTAAAGCCAAATTTACTCAACTAGATTACGTGGCTTTACAGCTCTGCTCCCAAGCTTAATTCTTTTTGAGACTAAATATATTCATTAGTATTATTTAAAGGCTGAATGCCTTAAGTTAATGTCTGATCCTCTCCTATGAGTTTCTGGCCTTGGGCTTTAATTAATCTATGCTAAGAATGTTAAACCCTGTCCTTGCCACCCTCCTTTATTTTAATCAGCTTTAAAATGCTAACACAGCTTCTCCAGGCCATAGCATTATGTCTGTATCCAAATACCTGGTCTGTGAAACAGGAAGGAGGAAGGGCTCTGCAACAGCAGGGCATGGATTTTGAGCTTCATGAAGGAAATTACTAAAATCTAACATTGGAAAGATGTAAAAATTTTGATTCAGAAATGGTGGGCCATTATTTTGTAACGTGAGTTAGCAGAAAGGTCTAAGCACCTTTCAGTCACCCGAGAGTAAATGTCATCTGCACTCACAGAGGTCTTTAGTTTTTAGAGAATCGGCAGGACTAGGAACATGGATAAAGTAAAACCGTAGAAGATCCTTTTTCCCTTTGCAATTTCATGTTTTAAGGACGTTGTACCCTGTCTAAGCCTATTTAAACATGTATCTCCTAGGACTCATAAATTCCAAAAGACAGTTGCTTTTATAGTAATAGCTAGCATTTATGTGATTACAAAGCAATTTCACATGCACTGCCTCATTTGATAGAGTAGAAAATATAAGTGTTATCACCCTCATTTTAGAGATGAGCAGCCTTAAAATCAAAGTGTTTAAATAATAAACTGATTAGCCACAGATCTGAAAGCCAAACCCATATCCTTTGATCCCTGTGCTCTAAACTGATTATACTCTTTCTCAAATAACATGTTATACCTGCCTGTCCCAAATATCTGTTTGTCTCTATTGTTGATGTCTGTTTTTTCTGGTAGGATTTTAGGTACATACAAAATGGACACTCCATATATGATAACTTTGAATTCAAGCAGATAATCTTTTTATTAATTCGCTAATGTGTAGAAAACATTGCATGAGACATGCTGGAAGATTAAAACCAAATTAAATGAGTACAACATTGAAATGAATTTAGTGATAAGATTTACACAAATGGCTAAAATACACATTAACAGTGTTTTCCAAATGTTGCCTGCAATAAACTCACCTGGGGGCACTTAGTAAGCCAATAGAGTCCTACAGGCCTCCCCCAAAGATTCTGATTTAATATTTGTATATTATTGAGTATTCCATAAGAATACAAGGGAATTCTTAAGATTGGAAACACTGAATTACAGAAAGGTGATGGTTGTAACGGGGATAACTAAAGTCCTATGGAACCTCAAAGAACGTAGAGTTTACCGCCACGTGTGGAAATCTACGAAAGCCACACGGGGGAAGTGACATTTAAGTCTTTATAGCTGGGTAGGATTTCAATAGCAGAGGAAAGTCAAAGGCAGAGAACAAAGTATCACGAATCCATACAGTACGTTTCAGATTGGAAACTATTTCAGCATAACTAATGCCTGTGGCATGTGTGAGAAAGGATAAGGCCATATTGGAAGGGGTCTTTGACTACCTATGCAAGACAATTTTAAGTTAATTCAATATATAACGGGAACCAATAATAAATTTGTTTTTTTAGAAGCTGAATGCCTTGATTATCTAATGTTCTCCCTGTTTTCACTGACTCCAAAGTGAGCTAAAAGTGGTCCCTTATTTTCATCACTTAAAGTCAAAACTAATGATTTTTTTAAAAGAAGAAAAGCAGTTTATGTGCTTTGCTGTGCAAGTGAACAAAGCATTGTTATAAATACTAGGTTATGTGTATGAATATAATAGATAATTATTATACGATAGATAGATAATTTATAAATCTTCCCTGGAGGACCTAAGCTAAATGTATCATACTCATCTTTGTGTATAACTGTTGATCATACATCAGGTCCTCAAATAACGTCATTTTGTTCGATGTCGTTTCATTCAATGTCCATACAGTATAACATTGACGAAATGCCATAGGAACTTAATTCTTTTTATATCAATTAGCCTGTGGTAAAATTGGTTTCCTTACACGTCATTTTGCTTAAAGTTGCAGAACCTGTTGATGACATTAAGTAAGAACTTAACTTTATATTTATTTGATTTCCCTTTCACATTCTAGTGCAATTATTTCTTTAGCGTCCCGCAGAAAAGTCTTATGAAAGTTCTTTTTTAAGTAAAGTATTGTGGATTCCAGGTTTATTTCCCCCATATGATTGGGTCCAAGGAAACCCAGTAATGGGGGAAAAAATCCTAACATGCAAAAAAGTTATCCAAATACTTATCGATTGCCCAGTCTACACTAAGTACTGAGGTTAGCAAGGCATAATCCTACCGTTGAGGAGCTTTGCATTTCAGTAGAGAGATATATAAGTACTAATAAATTACTACAATGACTTGCTACAGTGCTGTGATAGAAGGAAGGGGTGGTAAAGAGGTGGAAGATATGTTCAGTTTCACATGATGTGGGAGTTTGGGAGGGAAAGGTAAATGAGTGAAAAGAGCAGACTAGCGATAAGAAAGACTTCATAGAGTAAATGATGCTTAGCAGAATCTTTAAAGATGATTGTTCACAGGCAGGAAAGAAAAAAAAAATCAGACAATTCAACATACGCAAAAGAGTAAAATATTCCGGCATTTCATAAGACAACAGCTGTTGAGTTTGCTCACATTTTGAAGATGAGGAAACAGCCTTAGTGAGGTTATGTAGCTTGCTCAATATTAGCTATTCTAGGATGTAGAACTCAGTTGATGGTACTTCATGCTGTGAACCTCAGTCTACATTGTCTCTCACACTTGAATTTGACCAGGAGCAGTGGGGAAAGAGAAGATGGGATGGATTCAGGTGATATGCATTGATCTCGTCTACCAAAAATTATGTGGTGTGCCTACTATGTGTCAGTTACTGTCTCGTGCTAAGGGAACGGGAGTAAAGGAAATACTCAAAGTCCCTGCCCTTTTGTAGTTTACCTTCTGGTGGAAATAAGACAAAATCCACAGAACTTGACCAACTCATGAGGGCTGTGAAAAAGAATGGGCGGGGTCTACCAACACCCTCTGAAAACACTCATTCATTCTACAAACACTGAATCCCTACTATGTGACATGCATAGTGCTTGCTGTGGAAGATACAGAGATACAGAGAATACACTGTTCCCCTTTTAGAAGCTCAGACTAGCTATTCTGGGCAGCAGAGCTTAGCAGACTCATTTTAGTAAACACAAAACCCTTGCTTCTACTTTCCAGGGGCCATTCAAATCATATTTGCCTGATTCCACAAATCATGACCTGTACCTACTTTGGAGAAAATTTGCTGATCTTTTTAGAATACACTGGTTCCCCAAAGTAAATTATGTGTTTATACATATTTAAATGCGTTTATAGTTTTATCAGATCATTTTGAAATTAATCTCTAAACTCAGTGAGATGTATCAAGCCAATTTTGCTTAGTGAGTTTGTAGCCAAAACAGATGCTTTATTACACATAATAACAAAAGTAGGATTACATCATTAAAAATTTTAATGTTTTAGATGCTAATTAAACAGCAAAGAAAGGCTGGAAAGTTAACAATTCTGACATACATGCACCAACAGTAATAATAGGCTATACAATTCCACAAAGTGTTCCTTGTTCTAAGCAAAAAAAGGAAACAGGCCAAAGCTGTGTGGTAGAAAATTGCATCTGGCATGGCATGAATGAACTGAGGAGAGAGAAGACCTAAGGTGACGGCTTAGGGGACTACTGCCAAATTCTAGGTGAGTGTCAAGTATTCTATCAGGCTATCAAGTAGCCCTGGTTACAAGACAGCAGGGAGAAAGGCAGGGAGAGAAGGGGGCGAGACCAGGCAGTGTTTAAGGCAAATGTTTCCATACTGATGTGATGTGAGGAGACAGGAAAGAAGGATCCAATATGACTCTGAGGGTTGAGATCTGAGCAACTGAAAGACTCGGGGTGGCATTTACATAAGCTAAGGAAAGAGCTGGCTTTGAGGAAAGGATCATCAGTGCTATTTTAACTTCAAAATATGACAGCAAGTGATTGTGGGTAACGTTTTGGTTCATTGAGCCTTATGGACGGTTATCACATATGACAATAGCCTAACTAAAAATATCAACAGCATGTTACTTGGTATGTGATCAGCATATCTATCATTAGACCTTACAGAGGGGCCGTGACACATGAATTCTATCCCCAGATAGCCACGCTTTTCTCCAGAGCCCTGAGATAGGTCTGTGGTCAGAGAACAATAGTAGGGAAAGGTGCATGGACTGGGATATTGGCTCCAAAGTAAAACTTTAAACCTATTCACAGCTGGACTAGATGTGGAAAGCCATAAAGATTCCTTTTGCCTAAGTGGCCTCCTCGCTCCTAGACTTCTCTCTGGTGGCTTCTTGGCTTAGAGCTAGGTGACAGTGGTGGTAGATGCGGTGTCAGTGTGTATGTGTTTGAGTGTCTGTGTGTGTATGTGTATGTGTCCAGGGCATTTATCTTCAAATTGGAGGAATCCCTGAATCTTAATTGCATCTAATTCAGTGGAAAATAGTCATAGTGCTATTTAGCGTTTACTTCATACTCTAAGTGTAATACAGGAGCAAATTCTTCAATTCCTACAGCAACTAAGTATTACTATCCCCATTTTACAAAGGGGAAACCTATGGTGTAGAGAGGTTAATTAAAATAAGCAAAGTTGAATGATAAACGTCTAAGCTTTGCTTTGTCTTGTGCACCTGAAACTAATAAAAAAAAACAAAGAAAAAAAAAAAAAAAAACACCAAAGTTATATAATTAGTAAGGGGTGTAAATCAAGATTCCAAACTAAGCAGTGGGCTGTCATAGTACTTCTTAGCAGAAGCTCTTTTAATAGATTTCAAATTAAGTAACTAACAAGATAGACCAATGGCCCCAACCCCACTGTAAGACCTAATGATGAGTCAGCATTCCCCCATCTCGGTAAGACAGGCGGATTGAAGATGGAGGACACAGAGTGGTCATAACTAACAGGCCACTCTCTGAAACCATCGAATTTCACTTGCAACACAAATTAGGTGCTGGCAAGAATCAGTAGCTGTATTTGTCCCCAAATCTATTTTTTGCCCATTGAACTTCGTGTTGTAATTACATAATGTAAGTAAATATTAACTGGTAAAATATGGCTACAAAAGGAAAGACAAATCAGCAAAACTAAAAACATCTATTGATTACATAGAATGTTAATTTTTAAGATTAATACAGAAAAGACATTGAAAAAATAATCCTATTGAATTAAGTATGGGCAAGTCAATTATAAAAAATTATAAATATTTAGAATAATTCTGCTTTCAGACAGCTTTGAAAGTATCTTTAAGTCATAATTCTACTTCAAAAAGTTGATACTGGAATTTATAGATGATATGCGCGTAAGTTCAGTTTCTACAAGAAAATCTATAAGTTCTAGTCAGGAGATAGATCATCAAAGAAAATCTTTCTACGTCAAAGCATTGGTGAATAAACATATTATTATGTTTTAAATTAAAATAAGAATTTTATGGTATGATTATATACCATTTATTATGCACTTTCTAAACTTTTACAATTAATTGAAAAATCACCATTCCTATGTCTATTAGGTAAGAAGGTTTCTACTGAATGTCCAGTGAAAGAGAGATCCTTCCAGGTATAGTTAGGTTTTAATTGAACTCTCCACCTCCAGGAAAGTGATTTAATACAACATTTTCAAATTGAACAGCCCATATTAATGCTCCAGCACCTTGAGGAATGAACAAGTTTAGGATATTGGTGGAAAAGAGAGGGACCTGAGAACTTCTTTTAGCCAATGTATATGCAAAGTATTCTTTTCAAATTTGCAAGGGCCTTGTCTCTGACTCAAGAAATCTGCCATAGCGTCATGTAAAGATAGTAGTTGTTTAAATGACTCTAGGATGCTAATAAAAGCGTAAATTTAAAAAGAAAAGAAAAATAATCCTAGTTTTGTAAGGATTGATCCTCATTTGTCAAATTTGACTCCATAAAAGTGATTATACTTTCAGAAGAAATATTTTATGTCATTAAAATAATGAATACCTGCACATTCTTTGTATGAAACAGGAGGCCTAAGCTAAGAGAGAGAGGGAGTTGTTTGAAATAGAACATGTCCTGTCTTTTCCTTGATTTTTGATTTTTGTTTAGTTTGTTTTTTGTTTTTGCAATCTGTCAGTTATAGGTTTAAAACATGAGTAATAAAGTGCAAGTATCTAGATTTTATCCACTCCAGTATGCAATTTTACTAGAGTGAAGAAATAAAAAAACTGTCATCAGAAGAAATAAGGATTTGAATGAGGTAAGCCAAAAATGGCTACCAATATGGCTTTTGTGTGATGTGTATATTGTATACAGACTTTCTGATTTTGTAGTGGGAACTCCATGATGCTAGAAAGAGACTGTGGCTTCATAGCTTTCTTTTCCAACCCAACTTTACTGCTATAGCTACGTGGAGTGGAATCGCCTCATTTTTTTCTCACAATTATTTACCTTCCATAATTTTAAGGATAAGCAGGCAACACACTTCAACTTTTCCCATAAAAGCAGATATCCAGAAAAAAAAGTCAAACTAAATAGGGAAGTAAGCAATATTCTATTTTTATAAGCTGCATTTTCAGAAAGTTCAGCCATATATTTGGAAATCATGTATCTGTGTCATTGGCTGTGGCGTCACTTCATGGATGAGATCCCAATATACATATGCTGAGTATTTGGAAAGGTATTACTAGTTTGATACCTCTGAGAGAAGGATATCTGAGTTTGTTCATTTCTGTTCCTCCATATAAGAAAGAGTTTTAAATCTGTTTTGAGCCATTCTACAGTTGCTAGAGGGATTAATGAGAAATATCGTGAGATCAAATCTTGATTATCAAAGAATGTTAGGGATAGAAGTACATCAGTAACTCTTTACACGTATTTCAGCCATTACTTTCCATTCTCTTTCCCTACTCTCCCTGCTCTGCCATAGCCACCAAACCACAGACCAAATAGAATTGCCTGCACGGTAAAAAGAGAGAAGTTGTGTGATTTGTTGCACCTTTCTCCAAGATTTTGAATATCTACTACTGGAGGTGTCATAGGATGCTATGTAGGTCAGAAGGAGCTACCAGTATGTAGGAAAAAGCAATTAAGGTTATTGCAATCTCCATGATCTGGCTATCTATGTTTCTAGATCCTTGGGAGAATGTACTGCCTACCCTGAACTTAAGGCAATAAATTATCCCAGCCATATTTTCCAATAGAACAGATTAAAAGTCAGAAAACAATCAGCCAAGTTGTTTGTAAAAAGCGGAAGCCAAACTCCTGCATACCTCACAAAACATTGTGCTTACTTTTCCCCTTTAGTGTTTATTTTCAGTCTGTAGTGTGGTGGGACAGAACTTCCTTTATGAAGAATTCAGCAAGAGCAACTGATACAAAGAAAGGGAGGGGAGTTAAAGCTTAATGTGAAGTTTTGAGCAAGTATCAAAAGAAGGCATTTGTTGCAAGACTCAGAGTTTTTCTACTTTTGTCATAATAATATGCTTTGGGGGAATTCATTTTTTCTTACTTGCTCCTTTTGTAAATATGAATTATAGTTCATTCAAAGGAATGTTGGACTATTCAAGGGCTTAAAACGAAAGGCACTCAATATTGAAGTTCTTTAGCCATTACCTGTGCTGCCTCTATGAACAATGTAAAGAATGTCTAGAATGTTTTTGTGTGTGGCCCAGTCACTCTGGCTCTGTTGTGATGTTTCTGTAGAAAACAAAGAATTACCAAATGACAGCAACCCACAACAAAAACTAAAGACTGCAAGTCAGGGTTCAGGTATTACCCTTCCAAAGAGTTTATTCTCTCATGGGTCATCACATTTGAATTTAGCACAAACAGGTGGGTGCTACAACCTTGGAAGAAATCTTACAGATTTTTCTGGTTGCTTTATAGAGACCACTCGTGAGCGAAGAAGTTGATTCTTTTCTAATCTGTAGTCTTACATTTTAGATATAAAAATTATAAACTCTTTCAGAGTCACACTGAGCTGATGCTTACTCTGTTAAACATAGGTGAGGAAACCATTAGATCATTTTATGAGAAATCAGAAAAAAATTTAAAATATTAAAGCAATTAAAATGAAAGTTTCTAAAAAGGAAACCCCAACTAATGCAACTTAATAGTAGTAGTAAAAATAATAATAATAATCTGATTTAAAAATTGGCAGAAGAACTAAATAGATGTGTTCCCACAAAGGACATCAAAATGTCCAACAGGCACGTGAAAAGATGCTCAACATCACTAATCATCAGGGAAATTCAGGTCATAGCCACAGTGAAGTATCACCTCACACCTGTTAGAATGGCTATCATGAAGAAGACAAGATACAATAGGTGCTGGCGAGGATATGGTGAAACAGGGCATCCCTATATTAATACATTGTGGGAATGTAAATTAGTTCAAACCACTATGGAAAACAATATAGAAGTTCTGAGCATACTTGCATACCCAAAGGAAATGAAAACAGGATTTCAATGAGATATATGTATACCTGTGTTTATCGCAGGATTATTCAATAGCCAAAATATGGAAACAACCCAAATGCCCATCAGTGGATGAATGGATAAAAAATGTGGTATATACACAATGAAATGTTATTTAGCCACGAGAAAGAAAGATACCCTGCCATTTGGGACAACATGGATGGAACCTGAACACATCATGCTAAGTGAGAAAAGTCAGACAGAGAAACACAAATACTGTACCATATCACATATATGTGAAATTTAAAACAAAAAAAAAAGTCTAGCATTAAAAAAACAGAGTAAAATAGTAGTTACAGTGGGATGGAGATGTGGGGGATAAGATTGATTGTGTTTAAGGGTCCACGTGTAATGGACCCTTAGAGATCTAATACACAGTATAATGAATATAGTCAATAATACCGTACTATAATGATGTAATATGATAAATATTGCTCCAGTGGCAGTCATACGACGATATATAAACCTATCAATGGAACACACTATGCACCTTAAATTTACAAATTTTAGCATGTCAAATTTATCAAATAAAAAAGGAACTCCCACACTTAGGCTAACTAAGAATAAAATGTACCTCCTCTTTACACCAATGTACATTTATTCTGTAGAAATATTATAGACACTAATAATTGAATGCTTATTTAAAATGAAGTGATGGAATTTTCAACAAAGGATAGTCTACACTGTGAAGAGAAACAAGAAAATATGATTTTATTTGGGAAGGGAGAAGCTCACAGGTATTCTAATCCCATGACTTGTCTCAGAATAGTAGCTTCTTGGTCAGACACACTACATTTATATGGGTATAAAAACGGGTTGTCTTTTATTCCAAGTTTCCAAACAGTGGATTGAATCACACTTTGAAATGTTTCTCCTTTCACCAAACATACTGGAGAAATCTTAGTCTCCCAATGAAGAAGTTAAAAAGAAAAACGTTTTTGTGGTAAGGGAACAAGGTAGTTATTTTAAAGAGTTACAAAATAGGGTACATAATGTTCTCAGTAATTTTTGGATGGAAAATTCTTTTCCACCCATTCTGTCACATAAATATATCTACACCACAGTATTATAATATTCTAAGGAGGAGAAAATCATGCATTTCCTTTTAGAATTTCTTCGTACGCTCTCACGATATAATTTTCCACTTTTTTTGACGTCGAATAAGGGAAAGTAGATTCTTACTGGATTTTTCTGTTTTTAATCTTGGCCAAATAATGAGCTTGACAAGCACTGAGATTGTCAACGTAGTCTTTCTCCATTTTTCTGAGTTGGATCTAACACATCAAAATGAAATACCCCCGATGATTTCTTTCTTTCTTTCTTTCAGTCTCAGGAGATTTGTTTCTTGATTCAGGTTAATGTTTTGGAATGTTAACCCAGAGAGAAACAGTATTCAGTAATTTGCAGAAACTTTTTTTTTTAACCAGTTGAAAATACTGAGAATAAATTAGACCACCACCAGACTGGACATAGAGAAGGTTCTTGAAATTCTCAAATAATAACATCTAAACTATTAAGGCTTTACTTGAAATAATGTCTCTTTTTATAGCAAGGTTTATTGGATGGTTAATCCAGAGGTGCACCTATAATATTTAACATGAGTTTATCATATGTTCAAACACTTAAACTCTAAACATTAATGTCCATGAGAGTAATTGCTCCTAACTGATTGCTTAATTGGAATAATACTTTTCATTTGTCAGCTATAAATCGTGTTTTAACTTTCAGCAGTGAACTGCATAGTTTATGACAGTCGTTATGTAGGAGATGATGGAATTTTACAAGTATGCAAAATTCAGATATTTTCATTCTCCCACGAGAACCAGCCTTAGTCAATATTTTTAGGGAAATGGATTTCTGAAGTAGAATGTTTAATTTAAGGTAATAAGTGATTGATTTCACAATAGGACTGCAACTAGAATCCCATTTTATGAATTTGATCATTCATGGCTATTTGCTATTGAGGGCATAAGCAGTCAAATTTATGTAATAGCTAAATAACAGAGAGCTAGCAATCAAGGACAGAAGATAGATGCTAACATATATTCATCAGGAAGCCATTTATAGTCTTTTCACAGAGGAAATATAGTGATTGGCCCCAGATCCTCTGTCTTAATTCAAACTGCATTATGTAAATCAGTGTGTGAAGCTGTGTCCCTGCCAAGAAACACACCCTGTGAAATGTGCACATGCTTATAGAAATGCAAGCGCATATGCCTAATTTGCGTATGCGTATAATTGAATGAACTAAAAGTCTACTAGCTCAAAGGAAAAGATGTTTACAATTAACACTAAGATATCATCACATGGATTATTTTTTCTGAAGTTGACATTATCAGTGTCTGTATAAATGTCCTGGGTAGATTGATGATCAGACCTTCAGCCTAAAAAATGTTCCCTATACCCTCAGCGTCAGGCGTTCATTACTTTGAACTAAGTTTGTGATCCTCACTGAAATGCAAACACCTTTGGAAGGAGTTCATGCATAGATAGAGATAGAGATAGAGATAGAGATAGAGATAGAGATAGAGATAGAGATAGAGATAGAGATAGATACAGATTATGGATAAAAATATGACATCGATATCTATATCTATAATCTATAGCTAATCTCAGTAACATTTCATTATTCATCTTTAATTAAAGTATTTCAAATTCATTGAAAATAGGTTTTGATGTGTCTGAGGGCAGAAGGAAAAGTGTGATATCTGGAGCTAAGATAATCCCTAGTTGGAGAGGTGTCAGTAGCAGGAAACCATTCAAAATACTCAGGAGGGGAGGAGAGGAAGAAGGCCAACACAGAAAAAAATAACATGGCACTGGATTCCCGTTACAAACCATGTCTGATTCATATTCTTAGCTTTTCTCATGGTGAGCTCCGCCCACTAACATCAAGAATTCCATTTCACTAAGTTCTGGACAAATTTTGATATATGTGACGCCCCAACTTCCCAATACATTATCTAAAACTGATTTGCATGCTAATAGTTTAGAATGTAGAAAACATTTTTCCAGAGATCAGGGTTTTAAACCATAGGATCCTGGTCCAGCCCTGAAATTCTCCTTAAACAATGTAGACACGTAAAATTGCTATGTAACAAATCACCCCAAATTTTAATGAGTAATGACCTTTAAAATTATTTCTTACAATTCTATAAGTTGACTGGCTTTTCTGCTTCATGGGATGTTACATCAGGCTGGAGTTATCTGGAGCTGCGTGGTGGGGGGAAGGAGGAATATCCAAAATGGGTAGTCACATGGTTGGCAGTTCATGCTGGTTCTTGGCTGGGAGCTCAGCTGGCTAACAACCAAAGCACTTACACATGGCCTCTCATTAGACTTGGACTTCTTATAGCATTGCTGTTGGTTCCAAGAGGGAGCATTTCAAGAGCAAGAGTGCCAAGAGACAGAAAGGAGGAGATGTGAGGCCATTAAAGGTTACACCCAGAACTGGCAAAGCATCACTTCAGCCATATTCTATCAGTCAAAGCCGTCAGAGAGCTCACTGAAATTTGAAGCAGTAGAGAAATAATCTTTATCTGTTGGGACAATGGTACAGTCACATTTCAAAAGAGGATAGGAGATTGAGGTCATTTGTGTGGCCATCTTTGGAAAATACAGTCTGCCACTTCTATGTCTGCCACACAGCATAAGGGACTTCACCATTGTATACCGACATAGCTCTGATACATTGTGCTAAGATCCAGAACTTTAAGGCTTCACGCACAGCTCTACTGACTCTAAATTTTAGTAATTTCTTCTAAAGCATGGGATATTATAACAACAATGTGAAAACTGCTTATTTAGCAACTACTATATGCCAGATTCTTTTGAAGTGATGTATGCTCATTTATTTAATGCTAATGACAGTTCTATGTGGTAAATCATTTTTTTCCCTATGTTAAGGATAGGAAACCGAAATAAAAAGGGATTAAAGAACTTTCCCAAGGTTTCATAATCAATTAAGTGACAAAACTGGGGTATTTCAGTCTTCTTAAAAGGATTAAATCGGGTAATATGTCATACCATCCATCATCTTTATATGTATTTAACTATTTAATTCATAATGTTGTTATAAAACTGAACACAATTTCATTATGAGATATCTCAGACATGCAGAAGAGTTTAGGAAGCAATGTAACCCAGATACATAAAGAACTGCCATACATATTGTTTAGTAATTGTCTGACATGTCAGGAACTCAGTAAGCTATAGCTGCCATTGCTATTTATTATACACAGTCTCCTGTTTGTATAAAAACTATAGGCTTTAATAAATCATGAAGTTTGAATTAATCATTTTGAAATTACATATGAAAATTCCGTCACAGTTTCTCCACTACATTCCCATAATTACACAGGTGACCCATTGGTAGGAGAAATCACAAAGAACTCAGGGTTGTGGCGCCCTCGCATTTCAGGCTTTCTCAGTGTTTGTCAAAGTGTGGCCAATGCCCTCTTACTTAACAATCACTTGCTGTGCTTGTTAAAAATACAGATTAAAACTTAAAGGGCTGCCGGATAGCTCAGTTGATTAGAGTGCAAGCTCTGAACAACAGGGTTGCCGGTTCAATTCCTACATGGGTCAGTGAGCTGCGCCCTCCACAACTAGATTGAAGGACAACAACTTGGAACGGATGGGCTCTGGAGAAACACACTGTTCCCCAATATGCCTCAATTAAAAATAAAACAAAAGAAAAGAAAAGAAAAAGAAAAAAACTTTAAATGTACACTTGTTTATGTAATAAAGATTCAGGTTCACAAAATTGATTATAATCCGCAATCCACGGTATTTGTCCTTTACAAGGTCTCTTTTGTTTTATACTGATTTTTTCCTCTTCTCCATTCTCATTTCTAATCCCAATCGCCACATACACAGTGACTTAATATTGTCCTGCTAATCTACCTTCTGGGTGGTCATTAAATACGCATATCCTTGACAAATACATAACGTTGTTTTGTGTGTATTTTTTATTAGAGTTTTCATAAATGATATTGTGCTACAAATCTCATTTGAGTTCTTTTCACTAGTCGCTTTTATTTAGTGACTGCTGCAAAGTGTTCTGTCCTATTCAGAATCACAATTTGTTCATCATAGACTCCTCTGGGATGGAATCTGGGTGCCTCCAACTTCTTATAATCACATCCTTTGTTCTCTATGGAACTGTAGGAGTTTCTCAGGACTATACATCCAGGAATGAAATTGCTGTGTTAGAGAGTCCACACATACTTAATTTCATTAAGCGCTATCATATTTGTCTCCAGAAATCTTGCTCTTTTTCAATATCTCTTCAGAAGAGCTTGAAGACTCTTGTTTCCTTATACATTTTCCTATAGCAGATATTTTTTTTTTTTTTTTTGGGGGGGGAAGGGTTAAAAAGGCATCTTGTTAGTTGAAATACATTTATCTGATTACTAGTGAGGCTGATATTTTCTCATGTTCTTTGTCCAGTATTCTTTGGGGTATTTTGTCTTTTTCTTGTTGTTTTACAGAAAGTTGATGTATATTCTAGCTTTTAAATCATGGCCAGTTTTAGAGATTACTCATGTCGCATTTAGATCTACTGTTCATTTGGAGTAATATATGGTGTGAGACAGGGATCTAACTTTCTCCATATTGTGAAACAATTATTCCATATCCTTTACTGAGTCATTTATCTTTTCCAAAACGTACATAATACCACCTCTGTCAAGTTGTCATGTATACAAAAAACCCAATTCTGAGCTCTCTATTCCCCTCTATGTGCCTATTTGACAGTTGCTGCCAGGACCACAGTGTTTCAAGTACAATAGTTTTGTAGCATGTCAAAAGTTGATAAGGAAAGTCCCCTTCTTTGCTCTTTTTCCTCCCACATGGCATTAGACCTTCATTCATATACATTTTAGAATCAATTTGCAAGTTTCATAAACAAACACATAAACAAATCCTGCTGGGATTTGATTATATTGCACACATACAGTGATTTGAGGAAAATTGACATTGTTATATGTTTTATTAGAGATTTTTTAAAAATTTAATAAAGGTATTACAAATTTCGGGGGCTTATTCCTTATTCCTATTCTTTTAAGTTGTAGGTTCTAGTTTTTGTGATATGCTTCTTGTTTTTCACTATACTTTCTACTGCTTTTTTTCTGATGTAGATAACTGCTAATGATTTTTTTTTATGGTGATCTAGTAACATTTCTGAACTCTCTTATATTGTCATTGTAAGAATTCATGTGTTTAGAAGAGCAATTAAAGACAATTCCAAAAAATAAACACCTAAGGAAAGAAAATGTATTAAAGTAGTTATACAATGACCTAGATAAGAGAGGCCTTTGATAAGAAAAAGAGAAAATTTATTACAGATTTTATAACTTTTTGTCAAAACTTGGTACACAAATATTATTTTTTGAGATTATTATTTTAGATGCCATCAAAAAATAAAAATGATACATTTTTATAACAAGATTCTATAACATTTTGTATTTACTTTTTATGCTATTACTTTTTTAAAAACTGTGTAGTACCATACATACTTCTACTTTTTCACTTATAACATGAACATTTTCACTTTATTGATTTTTTTAAAAAATGTGGTTTTAACACTAACCATTTTCTTTTTACTGTTACAATTTATTGCATATACGTACAGAACAGCGAACAAATCATTATTCTACTGTTCTATAATGTTCATGAAGTGAAAACATTGGTATAACCAGCAGTCAGAAAAGAAACACATACAACAAAAGCATAATTTTCAATATTTAGGTTGTTTCCAATTTCCCAACACATAAAACTTTATTTACAATTCTGATTTTATTTCCTTTGGAAAGATTCCTAGAAATTGAGTTGCTAGTTAAATAATATGATAATTTTTAAAGTTCTCTATACATATCGCTACATGGCTTTTGGGGAAAAAATTGAATCATTTCAGAGATCTAGTAAAGTTACTCATAGAAGAGCATCTGTGCCCGTGTTGAGAAATATTGCTTTGTTAATATTTTCCAATTTGATTGGTAAAAAATATTATAGTTTCAATTTTTATTACTAAAAAAGATTGTAGTTTTTGGCATCTATTACCCTGCAAATTATCTCTCAACTGGTCTTTTTTTTCCCTGCTTGAGTGTTACTGATTTTTAAAATTAAATTTAAATATAGGTTATATTTTAAGGATATTAGCCTTTGGAAATATTTGTTACAAATAGTTTTCTATTTCTGACTATTGCTTTTCAATTTCTACAAGTTTCAAATTTAGTTTTAATTTTTTCAAGACATACATGCAAATAGTTTAGGGTTAAGTAGTTCTAGAAAGCTTAATCTTTCTATCAATTATCTATCAATCATCTATCTATCATCTATCTGTCTTCTATCTATATCTGTCTATATCTCAGTCTCTTACCCCAAATATCTCCTTTCTAAGAGGGATTAACATTTTGTTTAGCTCTTTCTTCTGGAATTCATATTCATCTCTGTAACTAGCATACTTATATTTCTATGTCTTAAATTTTTTAAATGACAGCCATTACCTATTGGCTCTCTACTATGGAAGATGAAGATTTGGCCCTCTTTCACTGTCTTATTACCACCCACTCTCTGTAAACATACTACCCATCTGCCCAATACCAATATAATAATAGTATTTCTTAGGTCAATTGTCAGTGTTTACATCATGAGGATTGTGCTGTGGAATTCATAGCTCAACCATGTACAGATTCTATGATTACTTCTACTCTTCATTACAACTTTTTTGTTTTTCTTGGAGTTCACAAATTCTTGCGCTTTTTATTTAATTAGTTTTCTAAATTTTTATGTCTAATTCTTCCCCAGACTCGCTTAAATTGTGTAAATTTCTTCCTAATATGTTAAAAAATGGCAGGTATTCTGTCAATTTACTCTACCAAGAGGTATTTCTCCCAGAGCCTCTGAGCAATTACCATCTGTAAATGTGGTTCCCTGGGACTGCTGTGCAGATACCATCCTCACAGATCTTTCTTTCACCTCATTTATGTGTTTTGAACTCTGGTTTTCTGGATTCCATGTTTTATCCTTTCTTTGTGTAATCCATTGATTTGATGGCAAAGGGACTTAAATTGGTGCATATCTGAGATTATTTTCATTCTTCCCTCTTACGTTATTGATAGTCTGGCTACTGTGTTTCCCTGAAAAGAAGACCTAACTGGAAAATAAGCCCTAGCATGATTTTTCAGGATGACATCCCCTGAACATAAGCCCTGATGCATCTTTTGGAGCAAAAATTAACATAAGACCCGGTCTTATTTTGGGGGAAACATGGTATATTAAGAATTTCAGTATTCAGTGGTAAAATATTGCCACACATACACATATTTCCAAATTCAACTCACAGAATTCTGGCTACCAGGTTACATCCTCCAGGAGATTAGAAAATCCTTTTCTGTGGAATCTTGATCAGCGCAAGAGGAAAACTAATGATACTGACATCCTGAGCTCCTAATAAACTAGAAGACACTTCCCAGAAAATAATCCTGTGATTGACAAATTCTAGTTAGAATTTTCCTGAGGACCTGGAAATCATTGTTCTATTTTCTGCTATCTACAAAGGTTACTGCTGAGAGCTTGTTTTGATTCCAATGTTTATCCTTTGAATATGATATGATTTTTTTTTCTTCCTGGAACCTTTTAGGATTTTCTCTTAGTCTCCAGTGTTGCTGAAATTTCATGATGTTGTACCTTGGTGTGTTTCCATAATACTTATCCATTTGTAATGAGCACTCAGTGTACCTTTGCAAGATGGAAACTTTTGTCCTTCAGCAGGAAAAAATTCTTGAAATATTTTGTTTACTGTTCTCCTCTCTATTTTTCTCTATTCTTCCTTTCTATTTCTCTTTTTAATACCTATTATTCAGATATCAAGTCTTCTGGACTAATCCTTTGATTTTCTTATATTTTTATTTATTTTTTGTTCTTTTAATCTTTCTACATTCTAGAAGATTCCCTCATCTTTACTTTCTTCTTTCTAAAATAAATTTTTGCTGTTTTATCATTTCTCTTTGGTTTTTAGGGTAATCCCCTTTTTAATGTAGAATTTTAAAATGTAATCCCATTCGTGTTTCTTGGATGCCACATGTCTTTTATCCTGAGAATTTTTTTTTAAAGTTTCTGTGGCGTTGTATCTTTGTTGTTTCTCAGTAGCTTTTTTTCATTTTATACTTTTCATTTTATAGTTTTCTCTAGATGTCTACTTTTCCTTGGCTGTCTGGTAATGTAGCGAGACCAAATCACTGACTAAATTTTTCCGTGCATAGGGGTGGCCTCATTACGGGGTAATGCCCTGGACAGTTTCTTTTGCTGTTGATGTTGTTTTGTTGGGAGAGCCCACGATGTAAGTATTTTAAGTTTCTTTGGGCTGTTCAAAAATTCCACAGAAAAGAATCTTCTATTCTCCTACCTGAAAGCTACAAATCAGGCTGTCAAAATTCTGTGACAAGAGGTGGGAGGGATTTCTTAGTATCATATATGTATGATTTCCTTAATCTACCTGGTTTTAGCATAATAATCCCGCCTGCAATTGTACCTGGTGTCCTCCAAGCTAGAAAACATCAATTTTGCTCTCTTCAGAGAAAATGCCTCTGCTTTCTGCCATGTAGAAAAGGAAGAGTTCCCCAGCTCGTTTTTTCATCGCATGATTAGAGATGGGTGTAATTGCTCTTTAATCAGACCTTCATCCCCTCCTCTTTTCAACTCCAACCTTGTTCCCTCTTCCAGAGGTATCTATTACCACCAATTCCTGAGATTTCTGGGGTCTACAGTATAGATAAGTTGACTCCCAGCTTTCTCTGCTACTAACTTATAATTCTGCTTTCTCAATTTGCTAAATCAGGTATCAGTAATCATTTTACTCGACAGTTTCCAAATTGTTTTGCTGTCATCTTCACTCCTCTTTCCTTTTTTTAGTGAGTTTACTGTTTGTTTTTTCCTTTATAAAGTGGCGCTTATTAATCTTTTTCTTGACAATTCTTTAATGTGTTTTCATGTTTATAAGTCTTTCCATCCTCCTAAATCAATTACATGTTCATTCATGTTTTCTTCTGTATTTTATGATTTCATTTATGTTCAATTTTAAATTCATCTGGATTTATTTGTATGTATATGTTTTTTTTAAATATGTTAGCCAATTTTCCCTTGCCATTTATTGAATAAGTCATAACTTTGTCATTGATTTTGCTTTATTTATTATTATTCAGTTCCTATAATATCTAGGAATGCTCTTCACATCTTATGGGTATATTGATTCACTGTTGAGAATTAACACCTCTTAGAAACATCTGAAGGTTTTCTTTAAAACAAAAACCCAAATTTTGTGATTCTTTTTCCTGGGAAATGTGGAAGATAATCAGGTGTCAAGTATGTCTAAAAGCTGTTTTTTAGAACATAAAAGAAACCTTTTATTTTGTAATCTAGTTAATCTGGAACTAATTAAATTTTTAAAATGCAATTTTGAAATTTAAATTCAGTGAACACATTTGCAGATATATCAAGTGGAAAAACAGTGAGTTCAAAATAATCAAAAGGCACTACACTGCTTAATTCTCTTAAATTTTATTTAACCTGCATTGGTATATTTTCATTTAGTTCATTCAGGTCCACTGGTTTTAATTCCACCTGCAGTTTTTGTTTAATTTTTTTCTGTATTAACTCTGAGTCAAATATTTTTCTTCTCTGTGGCAGAAGATACCTGCAGTGATGGTGTTTACATTAAAAGCTGTGGTGGGGTTTGAGGGAAAAATAAGTTGAATGGTGGTATGGACTACCTTGTATCCCCCCAAAATCCATATATTGCAGTCCTAACCCCCTATCTGAATATATTTGTAGATAAGATCTTTAAAGAGCTGAATGAGGGTAAATGATGTCCTAAGGGTGGGGCCCTGATCCAATAGGACTGATGCCCTTGTAATAGGAAGAGACACCAAGAATGAGTGCCCACAGAGAAAACACAGTGATAAGGCGGTTGTTGTCTGCCAGCTAAATAGAAAGGTCTCAGGAGAAATCAAACCTACCAGGACCTTTATCTTGAACTCTAGCCTCCAGAACTGTGAGAAAATAAATTTTCTGTTGTATAAGCCACCCAATGTATAGTATTTTGTTATGGCAGCCTCCGCTAATACATACAAATAGATACATGGAAAAAATCTTCAAGTTTATCCCTTCAAGTTTAGTGGACACATTTAGGAAAACTGATATCACTGTATTTCTCTTGTTTAAATAAAATCCTCCTTGCAGTCTACTAAACTGATGTAGGACCTGCCAGTGGATCACAACATAAAACACAGATTTGTTCTGAATCAACACCAGGTCACAGGACAGACAAAGTGACAAACTGCCATGTGTGAGCGTGAGGTGTGCTTCTAGAGAGGGCAGAGTTTTCAGCTTGGTCACCCACATGGGCGGACGAGGCTGCTCAGGCACAATTCCTGCTGCTTAAGACAAGAATGCTACGTCATCACCATGCCAATTTTTTTGTGTTCAGTCATACCTTTAAATGAAGTAAGTCACTCAATTTTCTCTGTCTCAGTTTATCAACAGGCAAAATGGAAACAGACCCCAGCTTAATATCAGATAGTGTTTGGTTAAAAATCAACTACAGATGAATAACATCTGAAAAATTAAAATATGTGCCGAATTATAATAGTTTATAACTTATCTTTCCTTGGTATTTGTCTTTCTCAAAATACGTACAAGGAAGAAATCATAACAATAAAAACAAATGGTTATAAAATAGAACAAATGTATGAGGTGGTAAATTTGAGAAATTATTACCAATAAAGCATTCTATTCTTTGATCTTAACTTTTCTTTTTTTTAAAGATTTTATTGGGGAAGGGGAACAGGACTTTACTGGGGAACAGTGTGTACTTCTAGGACTTTTTTCCAAGTCAAGTTGTTGTCCTTTCAATCTTAGTTGTGGAGGGCGCCATTCAGCTTCAAGTTGTCCTTTCAATCTTAGTTGTGGAGGGCACAGCTCAGCTCCAGGTCCAGTTGCCATTGCTAGTTGCAGGGGGCACAGCCCACCAATCCCCTGCGGGAGTTGAGGAATCAAACTAGCAACCTTGTGGTTGAGAGCCCACTGGCCCATGTGGGAATCGAACCAGCAGCCTTTGGAGTTAGGAGCATGGAGCTCCAACCACCTGAGCCACCGGGCTGGCCCTGATCTTAACTTTTTATCACAGGAAGATCAATTGGATACATCAAGTAATTTTTAAAAAACTGAACATCATTTGGTTATGGTCCATGAAGTCACTTGCCTCAAATTAATTGCATTTCCCTTTCACTATCATGGCTTACTGTTTTGATTTGTTTATTATAAAATAATACAAACAATATAAAAATTCAGACTACAATAAATTAATGCTTTTAATTTCTGAAATCACTAAAATTCCACCTCTCAGAGATTAAAGATTGCTATCACTAGTGTTTGTCCTAAGAGAAAACAGGGAAAAAGTTGAAGGAAAGAAAAAGATGGGAACGAAGCCAGAGATCGGGTCACCATCGTTCTGAGCCTTGCCTCCTAACATACAACCATTCACATCTTTAGTAAAGCTCTTGAACTGTTTTCCTATCAGCTGTTCCTGAATTTTTGTGGACACCAGTGAATGGGTTGTGTTTATCATAGGAACCGGAACAGGAGGTTGAGGATATGGGGCGGGGATGGTTGTGGGACAGAGACAGCCGCTCATGGCACAGCTGATGTCTGGGCTACAAGGCGATGTGGCCCCGTGTTTTCCTTTGACTCTGTAATCTCTATGTATTTTTTAGATATAAATCAATCAATTGTGCATTTGTCCTTGATATGATTCCTCTTATCCCTTGTGCCTCTTCCTCTGGAGTTCCCATGGCCAGTTCTAGACAAGCCACTTTTCCCCCTGGAGCCTGTGTTTCCTCAATTGTCAAGACTTTAGACAAGAGAGACTCTAAAATCTCCATCCCTAGAAACTTGTGCTTTCTTTCTATGTGTAATATTTCTAAATATATGTTTCATTCCTTGAGAGTGGATGTTTTTCATTTCATTTCTTCCATTTTTATAATGCCTAATACTTCAGTTTCGTAGACATTTATTACATTATTATCTGCCTCCTATAACGCAGCACAACAGGTTGGCTGAATAATGTCCACTAAATAATGAAAGAATCAGATTCTTCTGATAAAATAATACTTCAACTTTTAGAGTCTACATGTTGTAGCTGGTTCCAGCTAGTTTCTGTTTGTGTGTGTTTGTTCATTTTGTTTGCATAATGGAAATATGACAAATTAAGATGCTCTGAGGGACAGAATAGATGATACCATAAATACCTTTAGTGAATTATTACTCTATTAGAATATAATAGACTTGCTTATTGTAACACTTGAATAATCTCAGCAAAAAAAAATCCTATACAAAACTGTTTCTGTACATTTAACCTATTTTTCAGCAAAAGCAATATCATTGCTTAAAATAACATAACGTCATAACATAATGACCAATGCAAGCTGAATACACCTGTGCTTGGGGCCTATAAAAAGAGCAAACTGAACTAAAATTTAAGCATGTGTTAAACCTTGACTATATTTTTTCAGAATTAATGGAAATGCAAACTTCATATGGAGCCAAAACTCTGGGTGTGACTCTGCCAAGAAAAATAGATCTTTGAAGGGTAAAAGCAGGTGGGAAACAAATGTGGTTCTAAAACTCATTCAATCATAACCTAGTTAATGAAAGTGCTAGTGAAATTCAATTGCTCAAACACAGCATATCCTTTAACCCAGGTATACCATTTTATACCAAAGATATAGCTTATTCTAATAATGAGGTTTTATTTTTGGTCTCTCTGTAATAATCCAACCAACCTTACTCGCCTGTGTTTTAGTCATCTAACAAGTGTTTATGTGATAAATGCTTTGTTGTAACTGCTATGTAAATCAGTAGTGGCTTCAGCAGAGTTGATTTTTCTCTTGAGTCTTGAAGGCTACATAGGAGTTCACCAGTCAAGACATCAAGAGGAACTCATTCTTGCCAGAGAATAGGATGGACTCCTCACATGATACGGCTTTGCTCCTTGCCTATCTTGAACCATATCTTCCTCTCCTCTGTTTATATCATAATATTCAATGTACTCAACTATTAGGTCTTTATCTCCATGATTTGTGCATACAACTTACTCTGCTATTTGCTTGAAAACCACACCCAGCTTTTAAAAATAAATTCAAGCATTATTTTTTCACTTAATATTTTCTTGTTCCTGTCTCCTAACCTGAGTATAAGACTTCTCCTTCCTTTGTGTCCCCCAAATTCTTCATGGCGTCTCTCTGTGTATATGTGAGTCGTCCCTTCCAGCCCGTCTAGCGTAGAGCCTCATTCTTCAACAGTCGTGGATCCCTTAAGAATAAAACAGTACCTGGCACAGTGGAAAGTCAATACATATGTATTTAATAAGTAGATTTACATGTGGAAAAACTATATCAGGTGCTTGAAGGAGCCCATTCTTTCCTACAATTTGAAAGATTTTTAAATGATTGTAAAGAAAACATGCTACGTACTAAAACACTTCTCTCAAGCCAAACTAGGAGAAAGGATTTCAGTGGTTAGTAATTGGGTTCTATGTCCTCCTCTTACGCATAACTTACTTAAGAAAAATGTTTAAGTGTACCATTTTCAATTCAAAGAGGACCGATGTGCCGCATTTAAGAGTGGAGCACCCACTGCCTATGCCTTATTTTATGTTTAATCTAATACTAAAAACAGTCAGTGTCTATTAAAGTAGATGAAAATTGGGTGATTTTTACTGCCTTTGAAATTTGGGAAGGACTCAAAAGACTTTGAGCATTAAGTTATGTGATGCCAGATATCTGTCTCTGTCATGTCACATCATATCATTATTTTGTGGTCAGGAGAAATTTGACTTTATATCCAGGTCCATATCTATGCTACATTAATTCTGCTTTGAAGGATCTTTAAAGAATAATTTCTTTTTCCAAGCAAACTTTTTAAATTAAAAAGTATATAATTTCTGTAAAGTAAAAATCAAGTATTATGCAGTAAAGTGTAACGAAGAGAATAAAAATTTTTCAAAATACCTTCTCACACGTATCAGGAGAATCATTATTAATGTGTTGATGAGCATCCTTCCTAACCTGTCTATTGTCCAGGTATTTTCTCATCTACTCATACAGATACACAACACACATACACATAAACACACACACACACACACACACACACACAGAGTCAGTTGAGATAATGGAAAAGATGATATAGTAACCATAAAGGTATATCTTTTGACTTACTATTTTAAATACCATTCTGACTACAGTATTTTATATCTCTGATATAATGTGAGTGTCCTTGTTTTATCCTTGTCTTTAGCAGGAATGGGTCCAATGTTTCCAAATTATGTAAAATGCTAGCTTGGGGGGCTGAGCTATGTATAGGTTGGTGCAAAAGTAGTTGCAGTTTAAAAAGTTAAAAAAATTACAAAAACCACAATAACTTTTGCACCAACCTAATATATCTCAATGTGGAGTCAGGAATATCCTTGAATGCTTTCTCAGTACCTCTATATTTGATATATGGTTTTCTTCCATATAATTGTTAATATGGTGAATCCAACCAATGGATTTCTTAATATTGAGCCATACTTGCCATCTCAAAGTAAGCATAATTCTTTTTTTAATGTGCTATTGGATTCTGTTTTTTTATTTTTATCTTAGAATTTTTGCATTGCTGTTAATAACATTAATCTGTAGTTTGTTTTGTGCACTTTTAGTTCCATTTTAGAGCCAATAAATAAGTTAATTGGTTTAAATGGAAAATTGCCTAATATGTAAAAAATAAATGAGAGAATGGCCAAAAAAATGACATTCAATACTGTCATAGATGACAGAGTGAAATTGAAAATATTTTTCTAAGATTCATTCAAAAGTAAGATATAAAAAAATAATGTGCAAACTCGTTTTCATAACGGTTGGACCCTCACTGAAAATTCTTTCCATGGATTTTTTTTTTTCTTATGTAAACTTCAACCTTTTGCATATGACATGTTTTATATTCATAATGTATTAAATTAAGTTGTGTCCTTGGTTGTTTGAGGTAAAAAAGTGCTAAATCTAGTAAAGCTATAAGTACACTCGCAAGCCACAGAATTAGTAAACCAACCAAAACACTTCAACACTTTATGATTTTCCTTGTTATTCCCGAAGCTCAGCAGAAAAGTTGGGTTCTCATTTTACTTGGCTCTAATATTAACATTATCATTGTATGGAATTCCATTGTTTGTTGCAAAGCTGAACCTCAAGATGTAGGATTATATGAACATAAATTAGAATTATTTGACATGTGTCAATAAAATGGCATCGCCAAGTACTGAAACACTTTGGCTTTGTGACAAGTCTGAGGTCAGGGTTTGTGAGAATGACATAGTCCTTTTTCTTGCCTGCTTATTGCTGTGGCCCTGAGGCTGTAGTAACCAGATGTCTGGCACTTTGCATTTAAAGGTCTCGGTTTTAGCAGATAAAGACCCATTTTTTTTCTTCTTTCACTCAAAGTTATACTGTTTCCATTAAAATACAGTCTTTTTAATTAATCTTTTTTTCTTTTGACATAATCTATCCTTAGGAATGAAAAATAAAATTGTTACATATTGTATATTTGAATTACCCTTTTTCTTAAATCGTCAAAAGAACAAATATATTGAATTTTTCCTTATGCTGCTTAGATTGTGTTGTGTAAATCTTAGATACTGTTGAAGCATAATATCACCAGGTGGTATCAGCAATTTGATGATAGGTTCCTTATCTTCTTCATTTCTGAATCTCTAGCCCCTATTCACTTAAGGAATATGCAATAAATATGTTGAAAGAATAAATAAATGGATGAATCTGGAACTAACATCATTTGAAACAAAGGCTTCCTTAAGACTGCTTCCATATTGTGATTTAAAAACAAAACAAAACAAAACCAAAAAAAAAAAGAATACAATTGGCCTGCGCTAGTTTGTCGAAAGATTGTTGGCTGAATCCAGGCAGGGAAATTTACTGTTGGACCTACCACCATAGCTAAAGCGACTTGACTCTCACAGGCACTCAGCTACACCTTGACAAGGGTATGTGGGGAGAAGAGGATCCAAAATATACCCTTAGGGACCATAGCAACTTCATTATTAAGTTCCCTTGATTAAATTTTAAAATTAAATTTTATTGTGGTTGTTATGACCAACCATCTGGGTTTTATCTGAGCAACTCACAGACTATCAGGGCTCTGTTGCAGCTACAATCATCTTTATTTCAGGAAAAAAAAAAAAAGTGTTCTTCATACAATATAGGAGGAGATTAAAAACACTGTCTAATGAGCAGTTGAATCCCAGAACAGTTCTATAAAAATGCAGTCACAAGACAGAGGCCATAAAAGGATCAGGGCTCCTTACAGACCTGACTGATTTCAGGTCAGGCATACCAGGTACACAGATGAACCTGGGACCGTGTGTTGCACCAGAAATCAAGAAATCTGTTAGAGATTACTCAAGGGTATGTCAAAAGGACGCAGGAATCAAGTTGAAGAGGCTCCCACTGGCCAAAGATGGAATAATTTGAGCATGCATAACAAGAAGTGCAGTGTATTGAAGCACTTAATATTTGTCTAAATCCATGATTCAGCATGTGCGAGTGCACACACACACACACACACACACACACACTCCCATCATTGCCTTCACTGATCACCTTCAGAGGATATTGAGTAAACCATCTCAGTTTCTTGAAAACTGGTAATAAAAGAAAATAAACAATGATTTATCCTGCCTTTCCTCTATGAAATGTAACCCAAATCATGGATAAAAAGAAATTTCTCAGGATAGAAACATCCCACCTAGTAAACAAAGAAGGAATGGTAGAATCAGACTATTCTATTTTGCTATCACTTATGAACTAATAAATCTAAGAAATAGTTACTAAATGGCAGTTAGCACTACAAAAAGTGATGTAATCAGACCTTCATGCCTGCTGGTGGACCTATACACAACTACCTAGGAAGTTGTCTTGCCAAAAATTAATTCTGAATCTGATCAAGGCATTAAATGGCCTGCCATGTTGTCACAAATGTTCCTATATCATCTTTTCTTACCGCCGAATAGTATTCCATTGTGTATATGGATGGATCTTGAGAGTGTAATGCTGAGTGAAATAAGTCAGACAGAAAAAGCAGAGAACCATGTGATTTCACTGATATGTGGTATATAAACCAAAAACAACAAAAGAACAAGACAAACAAATGAGAAACAGAAACTCATAGACACAGACAATAGTTTAGTGGTTACCAGAGGGTAAGGGGGGTGGGGGGTGGGAGAAGAGGGTAAGGGGGATCAAATACATGGTGATGGAAGGAGAACTGACTCTGGGTGGTGAATACACAATGGGATTTATAGATGATGTATTACAGAATTGCACACCTGAAATCTATGTAATTTTACTAACAATTGTCACCCCAATAAATAAAAAATTAAAAATTAAAAAAATTTAAAAATGGCCTGCCAACCTACAAGAACTATAGGAGACAAAGACATATGTTAAATGACATTCTGGGGATGCAGTGAACAGCACCCAAACAGTAGTATATTCTAAAATAGTGCTTCTGTAAGTGTGGTCCCCAGAGCAAGAAGTTTGGGAACAGTCCATGATGAGATAAGGAGACTGTGTCAGAACGGAAGTCAGTTACATCACCAAGCACAGTTGTTAGTTTAGCTGAAGGAAGCTGTGTCATTCTCATTCTGGTACAATCTCTTTATCACATGTGACCAGCTCATTGGTTAGTATAGCACCACTGCACAAATGCCCTGGGCTCTTTCAAAATTCTTACAAAACAGGAGAAAGGAAATTTATAAATTAAAAGAGATTTAATAGAAACATCAACTAATTACAACATATTAAGTATATGTATATATATATACATATATATATATATACACACACATACGTATATATTAAAGATTTTATTGGGGAAGGGGAACAGCACTTTATTGGGAAACAGTGTGTACTTCCAGGACTTTTTTCCAAGTCAAGTTGTTGTCCTTTCAATCTTAGTTGTGGAGGGCGCAGTTCAGCTCCAGGTCCAGTTGCCATTTCTAGTTGCAGGGGGCGCAACCCACCATCCCTTGCGGGAGTCAAACTGGCAACCTTGTGGTTGAGAGGATGCGCTCCAACCAACTGAGCGGGACTCGAGGGATTGAACTGGCAACCTTGTAGTTGAGAGCCATGTGGGAATCGAACTGGCAGCCTTCGGAGTTAGGAGCACGGAGCTCCAACCACCTGAGCCACAGGGCCGGCCCCTATTAAGTATATTTTTATTCTGATTTAAACAAACTGTCATGACATGTATAAGAATATCAAGAAAATTTGAACACTGACTATTTAATAATACTAATGAATTGTTAGATATGTAGGAGAGATAAGAACATTGAAGTTGTATTTACTGTTTAGAGACACATTTTGGAATGTCATGGATAATGCGATGTCTGAGATTTGCTTCAAAGAATATGGAGGAATGTGGGAAGCGGGTAAGAGGTATGAAAGTAAGAGGATTAGACGTGTTGAAGTTTAGTGGTATGATAAATACATGTACTATCATTACATTATTTTCTCTACTTTGGTATATATTAAAATTTTCCAAAATTAAAGGTTAAAAACTAAAAGAAAAAGAAACAATAAATGAATTTCACCTCTATAAAAATAAAGAGTAAAGATAAAATTCACAGAGAGTGAGAACTAGAATTAGCACCCAAATAACACTGGGTAATTTTTAAAGAGGCAGAAAAAAGTTTGCACATAACAAACAAGCTGGATACAAATTTATAGTTCTCTTTGCCAAAAAGTACAGTTCTCTGACATTAAAATTCAGCTGTTGAAAGCAATGTGCCGAATGTTCCTAAGAACCACTATTATAAGTTGAAATGTGTCCTCAAAAAAATATGCTAAAGCCCAATCGTGGTACCGGTGAAGGTGACCTTACTTGGAAATGGAGTCAGAAGATGGATTCAAGTTAAGATGAGGTCATGAGGGTGGGCCCTAATCCAATATGGCTGGTCCTTACAAGAAGAGGGAAATTTGCATTCAAGGAAACACAGAAAGAACACCATATGAAGATGGAGGCAGACTTTAGAGTGATGCATGGACAAGCCAAGGAACACCAGGATTGCAGGTAGTCACTATAAACTAGGAAAGAGACGTGGAACAGACTCTCCCTCAGAGCTCTCAGAAGGAACCAACCCTGCTGACACCTTGATTTCATACTTCTAACCTCCAGAACTGTGAGAATAAATTGCTATTATTTTAATCCACCAAGTTTATGGTACTTCGCTACAGCAGCCTAAAGAAACAAATACACCCACTGAGTTTACTTAATGAGATTGGTGTCTATGTGTTTGTATATTGCGGGGAGCAAGGCAAGGAGAGATTGGGTCATTGTGTTTGTACATAGTTGTTTTTTAATCCAAAAAAAAAATCATCATTTAACAGTTGACATTTTTATTTTCAGAATTGCAATTTTGTGTTTCCTTTTTAATCACAAAACTTAAGAATAGATAGCTATAATACTTATCACGAAGCAGAAAGAACAAATGTCCAAATTGTTGACCAAGGAGCATTTTTCCTGCAAAATAAACCATAAGTATCCAAAAAAAGCACCAAAGCAACTGGTCATTTTGGATTAAAAGACTGATTACTTGGCGGACTTTTGAAAAATGTGATCAGCTAATTATGTGAGTATCATCTGGGCCAATGTTTTCTAGTCCTATGTTCTATGCGGTATTTTGAGATGGCTAGCTTTTGAAAAACTTTATAATGGAATTTGATTTGTGTGTGCATACAGATCCATGGTACAGGAGACTTTTAAAAAGCTATATTCTTTACTATGATTGTCAGGACAAAAGAAGAAAAAGAAGATAAAGCGGGAAAGGGGCTCCAAAAAGAAAAATTAAAAACGGAAAGCTTAGAATAGGTGACTCTTTTTTCTGCTTGGCCTCATAGGCAGTTAATACTGGTTTGCTCTTTGGTGAATAGATTTGATGTGTTACGTCTGCAGTACATTCTCTGCAGTAACTAGGGAGTCACCTCTGTGATCCAGCAAGGACCTAAGCAAAACAGATCTTGTTCCTTTACAAAACGATAGCGCAAGAGAGAATGAGGCCATCAGTCCTGAGAGAATGAGGACTCAAGTTTTCCTAGAAGAGAATCCCAGGGAATTAAACTAACCCAAAAGAAGTTTATCTGCTGTTCGCAGTCCTAAGTTTCGTTGGCAGTTCTTAACACTTGGCACCATTCAAAGTTTCGTCAGTGGTTAGACAACCCATTGTTATCCTCTCAACACCCTCTCTGAGTGCAATGTATGGTACTTCCCTGCTGCCTTCCAGCAGCTGCTGTTATGCTCCCCAGGAAAGCGTCCAAGTTCTTCAGAGCTGCACCAGGGAAATAAACTTAGGAATGGAAAAACATTGTCACCACCACCCCAGATGCCCTTGAGCTCTTAAATGTCAGAGGCCTGACATTTAATCCAACAGGATTCTGAAATATCCTAAGGATACAGAGTATCCACAATCGCTCATGTGGTAGGAGGGAGCGAGCGTGGGGAGAGGTGTGTATATTTAGGAGAACATGGGAAAAAGCATTTTGATTTAGATGATGTTATTTTATAAAGAAATACAAAACATTTCAGCTCAATTTCCAAAATAGGATCAGGGATGACAAAATTTGACTCAAAAATATGATACATGTCTATAACTTCGATTTTATGTTTCTTCAAGTTAATGTTGGAGAAGAGACTGAATAGTATGAGAAGGAAATGAAAAAGATTGAGTGACCAAGAAAGATAAAGTAGAATGGAGAGAGAGAAATCAAAAAGGATGCAGAAAAAAAAAGAGAGAAATGGAGGAGAAAGGACAAAAGTATCAGCTCAGTAAGTTTTGAGGTGAGACTTAGTTAATTTATTTGGATTACATAGAGTTATCTGATCTTTGGCAATGTTAATTAGCTGACTAGTCATTGCCCACGACTTTTACTTCTTAAATTTAAACCTAAGGTTCTCAGTTCTGAGTACACATTGTAACCACATGGAAGTTTAAAAAAAAAATACCAGTGTCTGGAACTCACCCCAGAGATTCTTTTTTATTTGATCTGGGTACAGCCTGCAATTGTGGTTTCTAAAAGCTCCCCAGATGAATCTAATGTGTAGCCAAGGTTGAAGTTACCGTCATGAAGCTCCCACGACTCACCAAACCAGAGCACCGTCTTCCAAAATAAGGAATGCACAGCACACCAGAACTCTGGGATCCGATCATATTTTAGACCAGCAGTTCTCAGAACATTGTGTGGATCGATAGCCCCATGAAAGTTATTTTATCAGTGTGGATTTCTAATCCCCATATCAATAATTCTGAGTCCGGAGCTTTGGAGGTTTTGCCTGACTGAGCATTTGTGTTCTGAACAACCTGCACGGATACCTGTGATGTGAAACAAGTGGATAAAATCACTGACTTAGTAGATGTTTAAACTTCAGTTCATTCAGATGTTGAGGGTCAGTAAAGTGCCAGAAAAAGAGACAATCTTTATCAGATGCATAAGTTTGCTTAAGGCTGCCATAACAAATTACCACACAAACAGAGATGTACTGTTTCACAGTTCTGGAGATGAGACGTCCAAGATCAACATACCAGCCTAATTGGTTCCTTTGGAAGGTGATGAGGGGCAATCTCTTCCATGCCTCTCCTGTAGCTTCTGGTGGTTCTCTAGCAATCTTTGACATTCCTTGGATTGTAGATTTCTGCCTTTATCTTCTCATGGCTTTCTTCCTGTGTACATGTCTGTGTCCAATTTTTCTCCTTTGATAAGGACACCCGTTATATTGGATTAGGGCCCAACTCAAAACAATCATTTTAGTTAATTACCTCTATACAGACTCTATCTCCAACTAAGATCACATTTCCAAGGTACTAGGGGTTATGACATCAATGTGAGTTTTGGGAGGACACAATTCAACTATTATGGAAACATCAGATGTCTCTTTTTTTTCCCTCCAAAAATACATCGCCATTGGTAATAGGTACATTATCAATTCCACAAAATTAGAATTCAGTAAAATAGAAGTAATGCAAATTGTCCTGAACTTAACAAAATTCTTATTTGTAATCTTAAAGACTTCAGAAGTTAGATTTCTGTAGTTCATCTATTGGCCATTCTGATCAGATAAAATAGTATTTAAGACATTTTAGAATTGCTTCTCTATTTGTAAAACATCTGTGAGATCTTTATAATGTGCCAAATTTTAGGAATGCACTGGCTTAGAGACATTTTTAAACTAAGGTGATGGTAATAGAACAGTGTTATCTATTACCTTGCAGACAAATCAATTGAATTTGAGAATTCAGCAAATGAAGAGACACTGAAAGTGGTCCTGTTTTACTTTGGATCTGGGGGAGAAGAGCTAAAGGAGAATTAACAGATGACATGAAGATAAGAGCTGGTTTCATGGTAGTTTCACTAAGAACTGTCATCCTTTGCTCATGTGGAAAAGGATGTTAGAGCAAGAGGTTTTAAAAAAAAAGAAGAAATAAATAGACTTGAACCAAAACACTAAACAGTGGGATCTGGGTTTGTTCTAATCGTTTGCCATTTTTCGTTGGGGATTTTGCTGTAAGGTGGAGTTCTCTCTTAGGCGCTCTGCCTCCCTAAAGTGGTTCCATGTTTTGTAAGACAGGGAATAAGGGTGTGTGTGTGTGTGTGTGTGTATGTGTGTGTGTGTGTGTGTGTGTGTGTGATCTTTGGGCTGTGCGAATGTTGTCTTTCCTCTGATACACAAAAGCACCATAGTTTATATGCACATATTTTCCACCTAGACAGAAATAAACCCAGAATTGAGGGTACGTTTTTTGGCTGAGAGCCTCGGTGGGGATGTGGAAAGCAAACAGAATAAGGTTAGTTGAAGGTTAAGCTATGTTGTATTGATGTAGTAATGTTGTCTTTAGAACAAATTAGCTCGCTGGGACTTGGTGACACAGTGGCATATTAAACCCTTCTTTACAAAAAGAACATGTGCAGGTTGTTTCTAGCTTGAAAAATGCCAGTGAAAAATTACACAAAGATCAAGCTTGAAAAATGTTTACTTTGCAGAAAATCATTTAAAAATGGAATCTCAATTTTGTTGGCAGCTCAGTTTTTTAAAGGGACTATTTATTCTGGTCTTCTCAGCATATGGTTTGTTGCAGTTTATATGCTATGTTGGAACTGCATGAGCTTGAACACCTTAGGGAATGTTTGTTTTTATTTTTTTAAAGGTGGTTGGACTGAAATTCAGTATGAATCATATAACAGAGATTTAGAAGCATGTGAAGATAAATGTTTCCCATGTGACACTGAACAGCACATCTGGAAGGTGATCCTATATAAATAAATACCTGAAAAGACCATACATTTAACAGATATCAATAAAAAAAAGGATTGCATTTTTTTCCTTAATTTGAGAAGGAAATGTAGTTTTTATGTTTAAAAAAAGAATCTCCTTATGCAAATTTCTTTAAGCTCCATTAGTGAAGAAATAATCCTATACTTTAATCTTTCACTCATTAATTCACTAACTCATTTGCTCAACAAACATTACTGAATAGCTCCCTCTTATAGCTGCTCCTCTGCTAGGCTCTGTAGATATAAAAATGGGGGAGACACACTTCTTGCCTAAAATATTTCTTAGGTTATTCATCAATAAGATTTTTTTTTAAGCATGTGACGTCCATGCATGTCAACTGATGCTGCTCAACATAATTATTTGTATTAAAATCCTACTATAATATAAAGAATTATTCCTAGCATCTACCCAGCCTTGTGAAGAATTTCTTTTTTTTTTTTTTTTTTTTGTATCATTTTTAAAATTTTACATTCAATTTTTTTTTCTTCCTTTTGCCAGGAACATTTCTGTATCACTTGGTAATCCTTAAAAAAGTAGTTTCTACTCTTGTTAAAAATAGATAATATTCATCAAGTGAAATACAATTTTATTTCAGGTTTGAACCAAAAAATGTTCCAGTTTTATTTCTTTTTAATCTTTTTCTTTTCCTTTTTTCTTTTGAAGACTGTATTTTTTAGAGTAGTCTTTGTTCACAAGAAAACTGAGGGGAAGTATAGAGATTTCCCATAAGCCCCTGGCCCTGCTCATGCACGATCTCCCCGTTGTCAACATCAATAATGAACCTACACGGAGCCATCATTATCAACGAAGTCCACACTTTCCATTAGGGTTCACTCTTGGTGTTGTACATTCTATGAGTTTAGACAAATGTATGATGATACATTTCCATCATTATGGTATCATACAGATTATTTTTATTGCCCTAAAAATCCTCAGTTCTCTGCCTATTCATCCCTCTTCCCAATCCCACTCCTGACAACCTCTAATCTTTTTATTGTCTCTATAGTTTTGCCTTTTCCGGAATGCCATATAGTTGGAATCATACAGTACGCAGCCTTTTCAGATTGGCTTCTTGTACTTAGTAATATGCTTCAAGGTTTCTTCCATGTCTTTTCATGGCTGGATAGCTCATTTCTTTTTAGTGCTGAATAATATTCCACTGCCTGGATGGACCACAGTTTATCCATTCACCTACAGAAGGACGTCTTGATTACTTCCAACTTTTAGCACTTATAAATAAAGCTGTGTGAACGTCCATGTGCAGGTTTTTGGGTGAACATAAGTTTTCAGCTCTTTTGAGTAAATATGAAGGAGGACTATTGCTGAATCATATGGTAAGAGTATGTTTAGTTGTGCAAGAAACCACCAAACTGTCTTCCAAAGTGGCCGTGCCATTTTGCATTCTCATCAGTGATGAATGAGAGTCCCTGTTCCACATCCTCCCAGCATCTGATGTCAGTGCCCCAGATTTTGGCCATTCTAATAGGCCTATACTGATATCTCATTATTGTTCTAATTTGCCTTTACCTGATGACCTACAATGAGAAGCATCCTTCTTAATATTTTAAGAATATATATATATATATATATATATATATATATATATATACACATACACATAGAGTTCTGGTTTTAGTTCAGACACCCATTTTGTTATTGTTGTTATTGTTATTGTTAAAATCAGCTAAATATTGGGCTATCAGTATAGTGAAAATTTACATTTGTATTTTTTAAATATAATGTTTAATGCTTTCCAATACAATTTCCCCAGTCTGGCAAACAACATTAAAAGCACAAAGCACCTCCATAAATGGTGCAAACAAGGGATTGACTTTAAGGAACCTGGATAGTAGCCTTCTTTCCTTTGAGAAAATTACATTAAATATATTTAATATAATCAATCTACAATTATATTTGCAGTTATGGAATATTAGTAGATAATCTATTTCGAATTACCTCCCTGACCCATTATTTCAGTGACTAACACAGTACCTAGTAAATTGTGGTAGGTATTAGATAAAAAAATTTTTAGATGAATGAATGAGTAGATGGATGGATAAATAAATTATTGTAAAACATGCATGTTTTGCCATTGTCAGTTCTTCAATGTTTATTGCTGATAAACTTTATAAAAATGAAAACTTACTTTTTAAAAAGTGCTTGATGATAAATTATTTGATCCAGGGCTTATTAAAGAAAAATACTTAGAAAAATTATGTGTAAAGGGAAGTAATTAGAAGAAAGAGACAATTTCTATGAAAGCTTCCCTTTTCCTTTATAACATATAGGCTAAGATCCTTACTCTCATTGTTTTTTCTGAAATTCTGCTGATGTGAAGCTTCCAGATTTCTAAGCAGAGTCTCTTGCCTGTCTATGGCCTCTTTTCTGTTTCCTTACTTAAAAAAAATATATTAGCAGTGGAGTGGATGGGGGGATTCTTGAACCATCCCCCAAGAATGACATTAACATGTTTAACATAGTAAACTTTTTTTATCATTAATTTTTTATTTATGTTTTTATTGAGGTAACATTGGTTTATAACATTATATCACTTTCAGGTGTGCAGCATTGGGTAAAGGGGGACAATTTCATGGTGACAGATGGAAACTAGAGTTTTGACGTTGACCACAACATGGTATATACAGATGTTGAAGTACGATGTTGCTCACAAAATATATTTCTTTTTAAATAAGTAAAATCCACCTGAAAGTCTGAGGTTCCTTTGTAACGTGTCTATGTTTGAGAATACTGTAGAGTGAAGCCTTTTACTACAGCTTATTGTGTTTCATGTTTTAATTTTTAAAAATTAAAGTTAGTAGAATTGGGTCGACTATTTTTGACATCTGATAAATGAGCTTGGTAAAGGAAAGTTTCTTCATTGATAAGCAGTATCATTCCTACAGGATAATACTTCATTGTTCTAGAAAACTTTGCACAACGAAGAATTAAAATTGTACAACTCTATTACTGAGGAGAAGTTAGGTTGATTCCTCAAGAAGTACATGTTGCTGATTTCATAAACAAACTTCCCACTAAAATCTCTTTCCCCAGAAGCTTGAATATAATCTAATGACTTAATATATAGTAAGTATCTCAGTGTACAGATTTTTATTTTATTTACTTGCATTTGTTGGTATGGTATTTTGCAATTTTTCCTGAAGTTTGGTCATTAAGGAAATAATCTTTCACTTTTTCATCATAATTGCATATGGGAAACTGATTTACTATAACTTTAGGTCTAAAGACTGAATTGAGTTGAATCTTTTCAGAGAAACTGTTCTCTAATTAATTAGGGTCATTTATATTGTTTTAATACACAATAGCCATTCTTTTGGTTGTCTTCAATGGTCTTTATTTTCATGACTATTGCAGCTACTATTTCTTACAGTACATGTCTCCATTTCTTCATCAGTAAAAAGGAAATGATGACAATTATCATTTCATAGTGTTAGAGAAATAAACACGTCCACTCACGCTTGGCACAGTGTCTCAAACAAAGCAAATAATGCTATTTATTATTATAAATAAGAATTGCCCAATATCCTTCAACTTCACTGTATTGTCACTAAAATACAGAAAGGAAAGGGCAGTTTTGGATATGGTATTTACACTGCGTGATCTTCTGTGCTAGTGAATTAAGAATTACCTTTATTTACCCTTAACCTCCATCCTTTGAAGTAGTTGTATCAGTCAAGATAGGCTAGATGCAGAATCTAGCCCACCCAATATCCTAGTGGTTCAATGTAATGTGTGTTTCCTTCTTAATCACCTCAGAATCCAACACAGATCAGCCAGGATACTCTATGCCACTCAGACGGTCAGGGAACCAGGCTCTTTCTGTAGAGTGGCTCTACCCTTTTCTAGGGTGTCAGAGTCCTCACATGGATGCTCTGTCTCCATGAAGCAGATAAGAAAGAGAGGACCAGCATAAAGGAAAATGTGGGATTCAAACTCAGGGTCAAAATTAAAACAATAACTGTATGACTCTATAACCTTGCTCTTTCTTAAACTAAACTATCTATTTTTCTCTACATCCCTACCATTTCATGTTAAGCATTTATTGATGGAATTATCCATTCAGCAAATCCCATATTGGTTCACATAATACATTAGCTGAATGAATTATATATTGAATTTACTAATCTAAGCAGTTACTTCTTACCTAGAAAAATACAAATCTGAAACAGAGTCTCTGTCTATTGGCAACTTTCTTCATGTTGGTTTTACTCTATGGTTCTATAAATTTAGTGTCACAACATAATTTAATTATGCGAAGATTTATTTACTATTTGAAATTAGGATTATTTCATTTCCAATAGAAGTGAAAAATAAAATAGTGGGTTATTCTCTATTTTGTGCTTTTCAAATGAAGCAAAGAAGAGAAAGCTAGTCTTCATTTATACTTAAATGTTAAAAACAAATTATGTCAAATCAAATTTCTCTTTTGCTATCTAAGAAAGATTTAAGTAGCAAGATTTCTGATTCCTAATGGTAACCATGAATCCGGAAAACTTCCTCAATTTCTTTCAATAGTGTCTTGTCGTTTTAAGTGTATAGGTCCTTCACATCCCTCGTTAAGTTTATCCCTAGGTATTTTATTCTTTTTGTTACAATTGCAAGTGGAATTGGGTTGTTTTTTGTTTTGTTTCTTTCTGTCTCTGAAATTTTATTGTTAGTATATAGGAACAAAATGGAATTTTGCACATTGATTTTGTACGCTGCAACTTTACGGTATTTGTTTATTGTCTCTGATAGCTTTTTAGTGGAGTATTTAGGAGATGTATATATAGCAGCAATTTTACTTCATTTCCAATTTGGATTTTCAGTGGTGCGTGGCCATCCTTATATTGTTCCTGATCTTAGAGGAAAAGCTTTCAGTTTTTCACCATTGTGCATGATGTTAGCTGAGGGTTTGTCACACATGGCCTTTATTTGGTTGAGGTACCTAACTTCTTTCTTTAAGAGTGGAGATGAGAGAGTAGGGTGTTAGATACAAAGTACAGGAGAGAGCTTGGACTGAAAATGAAAATTTATTATAAATTTATGACTATTGATAAAACCAAGGAATCAAGTTCTTTCAGCTTACAAGTAGGTTTAGAATAGGAAGAATAACCAGAACCCCAGAGAACATCAATGTTTACGGCATAGATAAATGTCTTCTGAATTAACCCAAATTTCAAAGAATACCAATGTTTTATGATTATTTAGAGTTCCTGGTTCTCTTATCTAGGGCCTAATGTCCTAAAATGTCTATTTCAAAATTGTCTTAAGACTCCTGCTGCATTTTTCAATTATCAAAGCAAAATTGTGAGATCTCCAAAATTTCATTCTTGCTCACTCACTTACATAACTTGTGAGAAAACCAGTTTTCTAGCTTTGATTTTTACATTACTAAGAGCCTATTTTTAAAACTGTTGATATTTTGTTGATTTTGAATTGTTCTAAGTGATCTGCAAAACTTGGTCAGCTGTATACCCACCTAGGATATAGCTGGATATAGGAATTAATGACCTTTCTGTAGCTACCTAAGGCCAGTTCTGCTTTTAAGAATGCATTTTCATGTTTCACTGAATTCAATTAGCAAAGTAGAGAATTGTACAAAGTAGTAGAAGAGAGTTTAATTATCAAAGTTAACAAGAAAATTCTAAAATCACTGAGCTGAAGCAGAGAACAATAAATAAAATAACAATTTTCATACATTCAGTCATTTAGTTTTTAATTATAGTCATATACATGTCATATTATGTACTACACATTACACATTTAATGATATCTTTTCTCTATGTAATGTTTTGCAAAACACAAGGCATGTTCGTAAAGGACTTGGCAGAGTATTTGCCACAGAGGAAGGACAGATAAATATTAGTTGTTGTTTGTTAAGCTCTTTGCATGCATTATCTCGTTTAATATTCATCAGCCTGAGTAGATGCTATTATTACTGCTATTTTAGAGGAAAGAAATGAAAGGTAAAATTACTAAACAATTTTTCTTTGTTCATACATTCCTACTAGTGCTGAAAATTCCTTTCAAGTCTTGTGACTCCGGGTCTCTCTTCTGTAGGTTATCTGTACCTACCACTATGTTTACCTGAATCTCTTTTCTCAAAGGTAGTGATGGTCCATTTTTGAGCAAAATTTAGTCCTGAGCAAAGGATACAACTTAAAGAGCAGGCATGGCTGTTTATGGGCCATAGTATTCTATGTTTCAGATATGGTTATGCCTTCATAGGAAATTAGAAAATGTACAAGTAATGTGAAATAAAGTATAGGGGTTGTATTAGCATCCAGTATGTAGAGGGCTCAAAATGCAAATAAGGCTTGCCTAGATTCTAGTAAATTCTTCTTGAGAAATAATATGTCTCATGTTTTAATGATCATTCAGATTAAAGTTAGACCTTCCTATAATCTGATTTCAGCTAATAACATATGAAATCACTTCCTCTTATAGCAGCCATTTCCATAAATGCCAATATTATGTTCCCAGTATTTAAAAAAAAAAAAAAAATCACAACCCTTTTAGTCTCAAGGTACTCAAATTTAGCACCAGGTTGCCAGACAAAACCCTGAAATAGCACCTGGCCACCTACCTGAATTCATAGACCAATAAAATCTAGAGCCTTAAAAATGCCATCACCTTGTTTGACTGCACTGAACTGTGAAACCTGGAAGAATGTAGAAACCAGAACAGGCTGCTAGAATGAAGTCATCTTGCTAAAGGAACAATTTGTAATGGAGCATTGTGCTGACAGGTCTGCAAGACTATAGTCTAAAGTCAGTGTGTGTATTTGAGCTCAAAATAGACCCTGTGTGTGACAAAAACAGCATTATTCTCAACAGTTGAGGTAGCTTTGATGGATGTTGCTTCTCTAAACTTTGGAAAATTAAAATTGAGGCCCCATGGAAAGGTCTATTCATGCATCATGTTCTGTTTTCTTAAAGAAATGATGGTGTATATAGAAAGAATGGTCTACACACGCTTGCTGAACATGAAGACCAATCTCTTTACGTCCCAAATTAAACAAAAAAACAGTCTATATAGTCTGACAAATATTTTTTGCCTCCTGATCACTAAAAAGGTTTATCTCAGTTTAAATTCTAAATTATATTTTGTGATGCATTGATTGGTTTTGGTGAAAAGATTAGTTATATTAAATAGTTCCCCCCCGCCCCCACCCCCAAATCTGGGTGGAATTGTTTATCTAGAACCTGATACTTTATTGACAGAAATAACAAACAGTATACTGAGCAGTTTCAGGAGGCATAAAAGTTTCTTCCTCTTGTAATGCATACTTTATGGTCTTATGTGTAATGTCTATGATCTATGGAAATTGGACTTTCACTTTGATTATTTTTAATTGTCAAGCAGAAAGATGCATGTGCAAAACAAATCCCTCATTTTCAAAGATTTGTCTATTCTGCATTTCCAGATTCTTCAAAATCAGGCCTGCTTCATATGAGTTGATAGATCAGACAATTTTTCCTGCTTAGTAACAGCAGAATTTATTTTCTTCAGTGAGAGCATATACCCTAGTGGTCTTCAGCCGCCATCTTGGGTGGATGAGATTCAGGAAATGAGAACTGTAGTCCCAGCTCTGCCAAGTTGGTTCATCCCTCTGAATCAGCTTCCTTCTCTGGAAGATGAAGGGCTTGAAGTCAGTAGTAATGGTTAATATTTGCTGAGAATTGGTTGTGTGTTAGTCATGACAGCTCTACAAGGTCACTCCTAATATTAGCCCCATGTTATGGATGAGGAAAATTGAGCTGCAGAAAGATTAAGTAACTTGACTAAAACTCACAGATAATAAGGAATGAAACCTGAATTTGAGCCAAGGCACTGGCTCCACAACCCATGCAAAACTATAACTCGTTCTGCCTCCCCAAAGTGCTTTCTAACTATGAACAAAATAAATGATTCTACATCTTGCCTTGCTGTAGTTTGTTGTTCAAATATTTGTGCTTGAATTAGGAGTATGTCTTCTCATATTTTCCTATACTTAACAGTCTGTTAAAAAGTGGACATATAAGTAGGATCATATTAAATGCTTATGATGTTAAGCTAAAGATGGCTTCTTTCTTCTTTCATTCTCTTAAAAAGCAAGAACTGACCTACTTTCTATACTCACAGCTAAACATAGAAAAAGAACCTAAAAGTTTTAAGAAAGAAAATAATTTCTGGAAAAACATGGAGGAATAAGATGGCCTATTTCCAAATAGCAAGTTTATTAGATAATAAATCACTTTCTTTCAACTTCCTAGTCCGACATTGGGAGATACGAAGTCAACATTCTGACCATTTACAAAGTTGTATCTAATGGAAGCAAATTCTAGCTGAATATAGATAGATATAATTAATTTTTTTGGAATAGTCATGTGAAATAGATGAATAGTTAGTAATTTACGTGGCTCCCAGAGCTTTGAAGTACCCCAAATCATACACTCAATTAAAAAAATTCATTCAGTTGAAATGGAAACATTGGCTGGACCTCACTTCACCCTAATAAAACCAAGCAATTATCCTGAAATCTAATTCTGAAAAACAAAATCATCAGCTATTATTTGGTTTAAAGAAAAGTTTCAAATTTGACCAAATTAACATATATATCATATTTCCCTTCCTCTTGCCAGCTCCAAATAGAGAACCCCGACCCATTTTATGGGATGTTTAATGTGTGCTCATAAAAATATCTTATCAGTTATCGCATGACATCCACATATTTTCCCCATTCTTCTGCTTTGCTCCTTGTGTTTGTACGATTTAACAAATAATCTCATCACTTCCTCTTGCAGTGCTGCCTCTGCCAGAAAGTCACCTTTGCTGTACAGGTTTTGGAGCATACTGCCTTCGGTGACAGTGGGAGGGACAGGCCTACCTCTCATGCTTTATGACAGCATGCGACTCCAGTTCTTTTCATTTGAGGGTACAAAATCCTTTTTCCTCATTTTTGGATAGGAGCCCATGGAAGGCTAGACCAGGACCCTCTGAATAGCAGGGTCCAGGTTCTTTTCCAAAACATCCTTCTCTTCTAACTCTAAGTCTCTATTTCCTTGACTGCCTTTTTTCTCCAGTTTCTTGTGTTCTTTCCAATAATACTCCTCAGTTCTTTAGCCAGATAGATGTCTTATGGGCACCTCAGTACACCAGACATATACAGACTTAGGTGAATCTCAGCAGTGGATATAACTAATACCTCAGGTATATTTGGAAAAGTGAAATTGAGTCAGAAGATAAAGCTCAGACTTAGTCTGTTAAACCTGACCTTAAGAATGCAACCGTTTTGATTGGAGAGTATTGCACAAAGGTTAGGAATGAGGGAACTTCAGTTGGAGTCTGGCAGACCTGAGATTAGCATGCCGGTTCTCCCATGCATTATAATACAATTATGTAGCTGTAGATTAGATGCTTCACCTCTCTGTGCTCGTCTCCTTATCCACAAAATATCATTTAAAATAATGTGTAGGTCATAAAGACGCTATAAAAGAAAATTGAGAAAGATATTTACAATCTATATACTAAATACTCAAGAAGTGATAGTTTTTCTTTTCATTATTATGTCAGAGACTTTAGTTTTCCACAAAAGACATCAAAGGAGGACCTAATAATTATTAATCACTCAGTATGTGATATGTTGACTAAGTTGTTATTTTTTAACACATTTTTTGCGGGAAACGAGTAAACTCGTCATATCGCCTCTAGTTGGAACTGGCAAAAATTTTGCAAAGTAAATAAATAGAGACCTCTTTTTAAACTAAAACACTGAAAGTTTCATAGAAAAATATCAAATAGATCGAAAGATATATTTTACGGAAAGTCTAATTTTGGCAAGAAAATGTCAAAAAAGCCCCGCGTTAAGACGCGATTTGGCGGGAAAATGCCCGCTTATTAAATTTACTATTCACAACAAAAATGTAAAGTATTGGGTTGGTACAAAAGTAACTGTGGTTTAAAAAGTTTAAAATAATTGCAAAAACCGCAATTACGTTTGCACCAACCTAATACCTGTTCTATCCCACTATTATTGATAAAGGAAACAGGTTTCAAAGGGCCACATTTCCTTTATTTTGGATCTCTAACTTCCACATAGCAGAAACCAAGCAGCTTCAAAATCAGATTTGTTTTATTCCAAAGCCAATTACCCTTCAGTGAAATAATTGAATGTTTATAATTATTGTATTTCCTGCTATCTTTAGCTAAAAGACAAAGAAAATGAAATAAAGTTCCAGAATTCATATCTTGATGAATTATAGAAGACCTTTCTTAACTCCCTTCTCTTTCAATACTCAAGTTCCTCCTACCATTTTATTTTCAGTATCTTCTAGCGTGGGCACCAGTGTTTCATTTACAGAATAACAAGCAATGTCATTTTTTTAATGAAATAAAAATAAATGTAGTCTGTCTTTTTCATCGCTGAGTAGTCAGCTGCCCCACAGAAGAAGCAAGATTGGTGGGCATTAGAAATACATAAACCACTGAGGTGGGTCTTCTTTGTTGCCAACGCAGGTCTCAGAGAGATGAGATCAAAGCCTCTGGTTAAATGGAGTAATGACCTTATCAGAAATTTCAAAGCAGAAAAGTTTTTCAAAAAGTAGCATCACATCATGGAAATCAAAGCATATAGAGCTACTTCTAGGCTCTAAAAAAGAAAGATTATTTAATAAAGATAAGAGCACAGTTTGTTAACTGTTTGCAGAAAACAAAATACTACATTATAGCTTTATATCTATTACACATATAAACAAACTCCACATAGATTAAAGAAATAAATGTAAGAGTTAAACCACAGCTAACAAATCGAAAGTGAAAAACAACTAGGAAAAATATACATAAAAAATTTATTGAAAAAAATTTTATTGAACTGCAGAATGGTCATAAAATACATGAGTTCAAAACAATGGAAGAATTCATAAAGGATAACTATTATAGACGTTTTCCCATTGAGAGTTTTAAAATTTATGTGGCTGAAAAAAAACATAAATAAAATTAACAGTCAAATAAAAAATGTTCAGAAAATATTTGCTCATATAGGACCAAAGAGCTAATAACCTTAATGCATAAAAATTTCCTCAAAAAAAATTTAACAAAGAGTCACCTCAGAAGAAAAAAATATATATAAAGTAGTTAAATAATAAAAATAAAGTCTTATTAGGCCTGGGATGAGGATAACTTCTGCTTCTGGGAAGATGAAGTAGACATGCTTTTCCCTCTTCTACCACCTAAGTGCAAGTAAAAATCTTGGACATTACATATATATATATACAGAGAGAGAGAGAGAGAGAGAGAGAGAGAGAGAGAGAGAGAGAGAGAGAGAGAACAAGAACCAAAACACCGTATATACATTTTACGAAAGGAAAAAACTGTATTAAAATTACACTGATGGTAACCACTGTGAGAACCTCTTATAATTGCAGAAGTCAAACATGACTTGTATTCATCTTTTGTTATCGGTATATATTGATAACAATTTTTCTTTTAATATATAGTGATGGAAGGAGAACTGACTCCGGGTGGTGAACACACAATGTGATGTATAGATGATGTATTACAGAACTGTACACCTGAAACCTATGTAACTTTACTAACAATTGTCACCCCAATAAACTTATTGATGACAATTTTAATACAGTTTTTTCCCTTTTTAAAATATATATACATTTTTTTTCCTTTCTTAAATGTTTATACATATTTTTTTTGGCACTAGGTATTTTTTTCCTTTTTTGTTTCTTCTTCTTTTTTTTTTTTTTTAATGAAGAAGAGAACTGACATGTGGAGCAAAGGCAGACCAGCTAGGGACCATGGTCTGAAAGAATGGCATGATGGTGAGTTTCCTGCGTGTTTTTTTTTTTGTTTTTTTTTCTCATACCCCAGACTTGGAGTTGAAAAGCCAGCAACCCAGATGCAACAATGGATGCAGGAATATACCCAACAAAAGATTGCTCTCTCTAGCAAAGGACCAGGAAAACGGCAGCCTGCCAAGACAAAAAAAATTTTAGACAATAGACACTACTCCAGCCAAAAACCTGAAGAAAAACTTTGAACCCATTCATACCCATGCCAGCAAAGACCAAATGGGGAGCCTACACTTCCTCCCTCACAAGGATCTAAAGAGGTGCCCCCCACACTGCAGGAGCAGTGTCTCAGCGTGCCAAGGAGGGAGTTGGAACTTTCATCCTCTCTAGCCAATAACAAGACCTCTTTGCAGTGTAAATGGAGACCATATGGGAACGTGGACTTCCATGCCCTCCCTTTCCCCAAGGGGATAGATTCAGAGGAGGCTTCGTGAAAAGGGAGAACCTTCACCACCACTTATTGATAAGGAGGCCCCCCTCACAATGATGTCAGTAGCAGCACAAACATCTATGTCCAGCAGTATTGAAGAACCCCGGTCAGGAGTTAATGGAGGCAAGGTGGGGAATCTGAACCTCTCCCTCTGCTTGGTATTGAGACCTCTTTCCACCTTCCGGGGAAGTGTCAAAAAACACCAGTGAAAATACAAGGTTTAAATAAGATCCAGAGACTCATAGTATATAATGAAAATATTCAGGTTTCAATCAGAAGTCACTCACATATCAAAAACAAGAAGATCTCAAGGAAAATAAAACAATATATTCACTATCTGTCAACATTGAGATGACAGAGATGTGAGAGTAATCTGACAAATCTTTTAAAGTAGCCATAATAAAAATGCTTCAATAAGCAATTAAAAGCATGCTTGAAACAAATGAAAACCAGAAAGGCTCAACAAAGAAATAGAAAGTTTCAGCAAAGATAAAGACGATATAAAAACCAAGTCGAAATTTTAGATATGAAACATGTAATAACTAAAGTCAAAGCTGAATGGATGAGATCAACAGCAGGATAGAGGACACAGAAGAAAGAAACAGTAAACTGAAAGATAAAACAACAGAAATCATCCAAATTAAACAGCATACAGAAAAGAGAAAAAGAGAACATTAACAGAGCCAATGGGACCTATGAACTATAACAAAATACCTAGCACTTGTGTCATCAGACATCTGGAAGGAGAAGAGGAAGAGGGTGGGTCCAAAAATATACTCCAAGAAATAATGTATGAAAATTTTCCAAATTTGACAAGAGATGGAAACTGACAAATTAAAGATGAGTGAAACCCAAACAGGATAAACACAAGGAAATTTACCCTAAGTCAAATCTTAATTAAACATCTGAAAACTAAAAACAAAGTCTTCAAAGCAGCCAGAGAAAAATGACACTTTACCAATAGGAGGAAAACAATTCGAAAGCAAATTGCTCATTAGAACCCTTGGAAGCCAGGCAGAAGTAACACAATAGTTTTCAGGGTCTGAAAGAAAAAAACTGTTAACACAGAAATCCTATACACAGAATGAAGAGAAAATGAAGATGTTCTCAATAGAAGGAAAACTAAGATGATTTGCTGCCTGCAGACCTGTCCTAAAAGTATAGCTAAAGGAAGTTCTCTAAACGAAAAGGAAACAATAAAAGAAGGAACTTTGGAACATCAGGAAGAGCACAGTTAAGAAAATATAAGAATAAGTGAAACAGACTTTCCTTTTCCTTTTGAGTTTCCTAAATTATGTTTAACGGTTGAAGCAAAATTATAGCACTAATGTCATTCTAAATATATGTAAAGGAAATATTTAAGAATGTTATATCATAAACAGGGAACAGTAAAAGGATATAAAGGGAAGTAAGAATTCTATATTTAGTCTTCTGTGTCTCAATCCTAGCCCATTCAATCTTCCATGAAAACCATCATCCATAATTAAAACCAACCATCCTCATGTTTTACAAGAAAGTCTGTTATTAAGAGCAATTCTACTTCTAGTTATTAAATCATGTTTTTGCTTTTTCTCCAGTATGTGCGCATATTTGTAAAGGAAACTATCTAGAACAGTATACCACAGTTTGTTAATGTTAGTCTTTTCTGAGTGTCGAGACTCTCAACTATTTTTATTTTCCTATCCATATTTTATATTATTCTACTTCTTTAATGGTAATTTTAATTGTATGCTTATAAGGAAAAAATAATTACAAGACTTCAAGTTTAAATGATGCTATTTCTTCCACTTCTGGTTAAACTATATAACATTCAAGAGATACAAATTAGCAATAATTTCAGAAATAGAAACAAGGCTATAACTGACAAGAACCTAAAAGGAGACGATTCACTTTACTATCAATGCAAGTAAATTAAGAAATAAATTTATGATCTAAAATAATAAAAGCACCCAGTAAAAATTTATAAGAAACATTGAAACAGTCTGAGGACCTGCCTACCCCTGAAAATCAGGAACTGCCCCAAGTATAAAACCATGCAATACGTGCCTCCCTCTACCTCCCTGGGTTCGGTAGGACAAGGGTCTCAAGGTCTGGGTGGTTCTTACTAAACGCTATTCTTGCTACAAGTTAAAATGTAGCACAGTATTTTGCAGACGCAGCTGTAAGCTTGACCGGAACTCAACCACATAAGTTTAGTGGACTGTAAAAACAAAAGAAGTCAACATGTAATTAACAAAATAGTGCATATAATCAATGGCTAAGCTTCCCTTTGGGAAGACAGAGCTTTGGATGTGAATCCCATGTCTCCTTTACTTGCTGCAAGTAAATAAAACTACCTAACATCAACCATGTCTCGTTCTTGACCCCAAGAGACAAATCCCTTGGGTTTGGTTAGCACCTGCACTTTAAGAACTTTCAAAAGATGGGGACAAGTTTATCGCCTTCATCCATTCTTCCATATTAGTACATTTCTTTCTTTAATCCATTTTAAGACTAAACTTAAATGGAAAAATAAACAAGGTAGACTGGAAGAAGTTATATCTAGAAGTCAACTAGAAAATAAAAGTTCCTCATGAGATATGAGGAAAGTAGGAAAATAATTGTGAGGTGATGAACGTTAACTAAACTTAGTGTGGTGATCATTTTGCAAGACATACACATATCAAATCATTACATTGTACAGTTTAAATAATAAAATGTTATATGCCAAATTTATCTCAATATAACTGAGGAAAAAATAAGATGCCTAAACAATTAATTAATTTAGAAAAAAGTATGAGTACACTGAAAAAAAATAGATTAGAATAATTCATGCAGACTAAAGTTTGCGGAGGATAATACAGAGAAAATGAAATAAAAGCCATGGCGGGGGTCGGGGGGGAAGGTAGGCATAAGAGAAAAAGGATGTATTATAAAGGGTCTAATAAGATGTACAGTTGTATCCTAGAAAGAGAGCAAGAATGGAGTTCAAGAAATACTGAGTGATGAGGAGGAGAATTTCTCACTACCAATGGGGAAATCAAGTCAGAGATTATAAAGTATATTCCAGTTGATTTTTTTGTCTGAGCCTTTAAAGGAGAAAAATCATAACAAATCATAATGCAGTAAACAAAAGTAAAAACAGAGAAAAATGCTGAAGGCAGCCTGAGAAAAATAGCATAGTACCTGCAAAGGAGGAACAGTGATACAAACAGCTGAAAAAACATTTAAAAATAAAAATAGAAATCAGAGGGTAAGAGAACACAGTGTCTTCAATGCACTGAAAAAAAATAATTTGCAACTTAGAATTTTATAGCCAGTGAAACTGTACTTCAGAAATAAAGGTGAAATAAAAACAGTTTTAGACAAACCAAAACAGAGTATTCATTACCACCAACCCACTTAAAGGAAATACTGAAGAGCGTTATTTAGTCAAAAGAAAAATTATTCCATCTGGATTTATCTAATGCAGGCATCATTAGAGTTATATTGTAAACTAATATACTGTGATTTTATGAATTTCTTCTTACATCTGACAGTTTTTGCTTTATAAATTGATGCCATAGTATTCAGTCCATAAAAACACATGGTTGTCATATCTTCTTGATAAATTTCAAGTTTTAACACTGAGTTATCACACTTAGTCCAAATGAATGCTTTTTCACTCCGAATCATATTTAATAACTTATTACTATCACGCCTCCTGGTATAAATATGGTTTATTTTTGTCCATTCTTTCTTGAGTATCTGTGATGTGTCTCTAGTAACTCAAAAATGTAGCTAATTTGTAATTTTTAATTTTTAAAATTGTGCCTTTTTATGTGAGGATTTAACTCACATAAAATGATATGTTTGACACTTCCTGCCATTTCTCTTCATGTTTTCTATTTACTAGACAGAGATTTCATTTTTTTATCAGTAGTTTCATCAATTTGTTTTATTCCTTTTGTCATCTCACAGATTGGAAACTATATAGCTACTATTCTTTTTCCAGATGCTACCCATAATTTTTTACAAATGCACTTTAATGTGTCTTTCAACATCAAGGATTAAATTATCTCTACACTATTTTCTATTGAAACAAGATATTCTTCATCTTACTACCTACCATCCTTACCATATTTTATTGAAATCATATTGAAAGTTAGTTCCAGATTGGTTTTATTTGTTCTGCATTTACCTTTTGGGAAATCTTTTCTTACATTGTATTAAATTTCAGTTACATTGGCTGAAATTATTTCGATGTCCCTTCAAATTTTCTTTTTCTTTGTTCATCATTTTTTTTCTATTGCATATCCCCTCTTTTAGTTTTCCTTTCACCAGATTCTATTGTTGAATAATTTTGTTCAGAGATAGTAAATATATGTTTTCTAACTATCAGTATATCTGAAACAGTTTTTTATGTATATGTATTGCTTTCCCTTACCACTTTGAAGACATGTTATACATACATATATATAATCTTCCTGCGTTGTGAGTTTCATATAAGAAGTCTGATGAGAATTTCAGTCTCATTCCATGGTAGGGAGGCTGATTGTTTAGTTATTCCTTTTATTCTCATAGTTTAGATATTTTGGGAGATCTGCTTAGCATTCTGTGTGAAAATATGAGTTGTCTTCCTTAACCTCAGTGTAACTTTTTACATCTTGCCTTTGATTATCTTTCCCCTAATTTATTTTTACCTTATTCTGAAATTCCTATTAGGTTGATAATAGGTATGGCTTTCCCACGTCAATATTCAGCAGTTTTACCTCTTCTCTAGTACGTCATCTGTGATATTTTGCTCCACTTTCTGAAAGATAGATATCCTTTCCTATTGATTTCTAATTCAGTCTCTGTCTTAGCTCAAGTTGCAATAACAAAACATAAGCTGGGTGGCTTATAAACAACAGAAATGTATTTTTCACAAATCTGGAGGCTGGATACTCAATCAGGAAGCCAGTCTGTTCAGGAAAAGGCACTTTCCAGGTTGTAGACTGCTGACTTCTCACTGTGTCCTCATCTGGGGGAGAGGTGAAAGCGGAAGCAAGTTCTCTAGTGATTCTTCTTACAAGGGCACTAATCCCATTCATGAGGGCTCCACCCTCATGACCTCATCTAATTCTCATTTCACAAAGGCCCCACCTTCTTGTACCATCACAATTGTGGAGGTAGGATTTTAACTTATAAACGCTGGGGGAGACACAAACATTCAGTCCATAATAGTCTTCATCATAGACAGTTATTAATTAGCCCATCCATTAAAATTTTAATATTGGCCATCCTATTTTAATTTCTAAGAAATACTTTGTAGTTGCCAATGACTCTTTTTTATAGCAGTCTTTTTATATTTTATGTATATACAATCCTTTGGCTGTCCCTGAAAATATAAATTTGATTTTTTAATTGTTTGTTTCTATTTTTGTTTTTTGTTTTACTATTACCGCTGTTTGTTCTGGGGTCACTGTTCTGCTTTACCTTTGTTTTTCTTTTTTGCATTATTGGCTGTGCAGATGTTCTGCTGGGTATTTTGGTTCTCTGATTCCTAGGCCTTCTTTTCCTTGAACTTCTGCCAACAGCTTCATATCTAATGTCTCTGATAGAGACCTCTTTGGAATTGTTGTCTACAGCCTTTTTCTGGAGCTTTGACAGAAAACACTGATCTTATTACTATAATGGTCCTCATCTTATTTCTCCTCTCTCTCTTTCTCTCTTTCTCTCTCTCTATCTCTGTCTCATAGTTTTTATGTTCACCTGCCTTTGATCTCCCCGGAATGTCTCAATATTTCAGATTCAGTGATGGCAATCTTGTTTTTTTCCCATGATGCCACTACTGTGGATAAATTTCATTCTTAAATACGTATATTTATCTTAACATTTGAATGGCATTTTGGCAATGAGTGATGAGAGGTAAACACACCTGAGTTGACTTGGCCAAATGAAAGCAGAAGACTTGAATTGCTGTTCCTCAGAAAAGCCTTCCCTACATATCACTTTTAAAGTAATATGTGAAAAACTCAAGTATTGTCACTGTATTTCCTGGGAAAGAAGCTGTTTCTTCCACTGGTTTGTCTTGAGACCCTAAGAAACAAAGCTAGAGATGTAACATATACATAGTCAAGTTTGCCTGCAGGATGGTGGCAACTTTTACAAGAAAACATTGGAAGATTAAAAACTTACTACCTGTGAGGTTTTGGGAGGGGCAAGAGTCAATTTTATTTGTTTGTTTTCCTTTATGTGACCAGCACTTAGTAGAATGTAAATTAATGTACCCTTTGGGGGAAAAAAACTATATCTTCAAATGGATAAATTTTATTTTTTAAAAATGATCTAGAACTTGAATAGAAAAATGTTCCTCCTAGAATAAATCAAAATACATAGTCTTTTGGGTTTCTTTCTCTTTGTTTGGTTTTATTCTATTTTTCAGTAGTTTGGGTGCAATAAACTCCATTAATAAAAAAAGAAATGTTGAACCTTTCTAGAGATACCACATAAAATTAATGTGTTATACACTGACGGTAGAGCTGTTGAATATTGAGGCCACAGATTTCATTGTCATTCACATGATAACCTTGTGTGGGGAGGATCACGTCAGGGTTCATCAATACAGATACAACAGTTTGAAAGCCTGGGCCAATTATTTATCATTTGAGGTTTCGCACAGGTGATCAATAAACAGCAGGAAGTCTAGATTTAATAGAAACAACCAGCAAGGAATCACTGTCACCAACCTCCATCTCGTGACTACATCATGCACCCCCCTTGTTAACTCACCTAATAGCTGTTACGTCTGTGAGAAGAGTTAAGTGATGGGAATGATATTTCCAGAAGCCCAGCTTGGTTGAGCAGGCAAATTGTTCACATTTTCAATTTACAGCCTCACATTTTCAATTTACTGCTCCTTTCAGTGGGACTGAGTTTTAGGTACCAACATATTGAAACAAATCACCAACTATACTTCAGTTGTTACTCATTCAAGTCTGAGGCATTTCAGTTTCTCATTGCTCCTCATTAGCATTTTCACCTCAAAGATAAGAAAAGAATAATAATTATGATTTTCTTAAAGAAATGTAATTCTACATCCATGGTTAACAATGATGTAAGATCATTGCTCATGAACTAATATTTTTTAAACAAACTGCAGTAGCTTCATGCCGCTATTGTAACCTTACTATATTGACTGTTTCCAACTGAGCATTAGCTAAATGTCCCAAAACATTTTCTATGAACTTCCATCAGCATTTATGTTATGCTTTTTTAGTTATTTAGTTTCTTGTGTTTTCCCTTAGTATTTTGTGTAAGGGAATTTCTCACAACAGACGATATGTATTCTAGCTTTGCAACGTACCAGTACTTAGTACGTATGTGCTGAATAAATCCATATTTTCAGGGTTTGCCCCTTTTTTTTTTCTTTTGGTCCTCATGAAGAGAGAACATTATTTAGGAATTTATATTTGGAAAATACATCTGGACATTTACACTAAACTAGCAACTATCAAAAATGTTACATTCTAGAAAACTTGTCATTATTTCAATGTTTCACTGTATTTCACTACTTCCCTGTTTAAAGAGAACAAACCAAAAAAAAAAAAGCCACTGCATTATTGGCATTTAACATTTCTTTGAGAATTATCAAGAAACAGAAAGTTTGCCACACTGACCACTGACCTTTTTATTCTGGCGAAAATACCGACTGTTTTATAAGAACAAATTTAGATTGAGTGAAAAATACTCTGTACCCTTAGAGGCCCTAATGATGTTATCATTCAGTGTCAGTGTTGCAAGTGATTAAAAACAGACAGAGACTGGTTGAGCCTGGCTTCCATTTTTTTTCTCAATAATTCTATAAAACATCATTTCAACCAAATATTGTTCTCAGGATTTCTGTCCCATGTCTAATGCTTTTCTTCTGTGCAATACCTGAAAGGGCTTCGTAGGTTATATTTTCTTATTTTCTTTGGGGAAGGAAAGTCCTCTCTCTCTATGTTGCCTATGCTCTTCATTTCCGTGGGCTAAAAGAACTCTCCAGGAAAGGAACAGCAAAAAACAAACACCACCAACAAAATAGCACTTGTGTGCTAAAAGGCATCTACTTTCGTATTTATCTAAGTCCACAGAGCATATCTTGGTTTGCTGGGTCTCATGTTCAATGAATGAATACTTGGATTCGAGAAAGATTCACACGTGTTGCCTACGTTCGGTGTTCCTGTCCGAGAAATACAACTTTTAAAATTATTGGCAATGATGCTTCTTTATTCAATACCACAAGCAGGAGTTTGACTCTGAATAGGAAGAACTCTGTAATAATTAGTGCCATACAACAATGAGATGGCCTGCCTGCGTAATTCATAGATTATGTGTCTCTGGGGGGTGTTCAACAACCTCTTATTGGAAAAACTGTAGAGTTAAACAAGGTGTTCATTAAGTATCTTTTGATTCTTATTTCTATTACACATTCACCATGCCTGCAGTAGGAGATAGGAAATATGCATGTAATACTCTCACTTCATGAATTCAAGGATTTTACTCTCTTGCCTGGTAGAAAAGACAAACACGTAGAAGAATGGGTTCCAGGCTAACATCATGGATACTTACCAGTGTTTTAGGATTTCAGAGGTAGCCAGAACTAACGAGAAGTAAAGCAATCTGGTTAGACTTTAAGTAGAAGCTAGAACATTAGCTAGTGCAACAAAAATCGTATAAATTAATTGGGTAGAATTGAAGAAACCATATCCCAGTTAGAGCAACACAAAGAACCAAGTAAAAAAGGAGAGACTGAGCATTGTGTTCAAGAAAACTTGTTGGGGTATATTAGGAAGACAGAGTCCATGAATATTTTTACTCTTATCCAATCTCATTCTAATAACAGAGGCAATAAAACTTATACCTTTCTGAAATATCCACATTGTAAGGGGCTTTCCCAAAGCACTGCATTAGGGAGAAAATCCCTCTATAGTCAACTGTTTCGTGTCCCCTCCCCAGGCCCCATGTTGTAAAGGATAGAACCACTATTGTTTATGAAAGTTAGTTATCTCTAGTTGAATTTATTAAGAAGATTCCTGTACCAATTTGTCTTGTCATTTTATTGCATAGTGATGTACAACGTAATTGAGCACAAACAGAGCAAAAATGATAAATAATTGTTGAATGGGTGAATAAATTTTACTATTTACAAAAAGAAGTCTCTGTCCTCAAAGCTTCAATTCTCCCTAAGTAAATATTATCAAAGCACAATAGCAATGATCTACTATTATTCCATGTTATTTGAAGGATTAATTAGCTGTAAAGTGGTATATGGACATTTTAAATACAGGAAAAGTACTGTACATCCAACTATGGTTTGCAGTGCTCTTTTTTTAGCTTAAAAAATAGCTTGTTTTTCTTAAAGTAACTGGCCTTTGAAATCATATTTTGCTGGCCACAAATTGGTGTTAGTTTATACATAAGCCAGACACGTCTAATGCTGACTTCAGAGGTTAACTCCTGAAGAGTGAGTCAACAGAATCCTGTGTAGAAGAAGGCTATATAATAAAAAGCAAGTCACAGAGATCAGATTCTCATTAGGAAAACCTCTGTCTCTCTACAACTTTTGTGAAACATTGTTTTGAGTAACCTTTGAATTCCTGATGGAGAAAAAGCAAACCAGACTTTGGCTGACATTTACAGGAAAATCAGATGCTTCATCACAACTGGAGTGTGTATAATGAGTGAGTGTTTTAGGGTAGACAATGGAAGGGGTTCTTCAACTCTGTTTTAGATCAGCTAATGTTGGCAGGTAATGCCCGTAATGCTGCCACTGTTTTGTGAAGAAGGAAGAATGTGGTGTAAATCCCCTTACAATTAAAAATAAGGCACCAACCCTCCCAACCCCAAACAAGAGTTCATTCCACTAAAATGATTTCTTTTAGAATAGTTAAGGAAGGTCTCAGACCCCCACCTTTCTCCACCCAATTACTGGAAGTATTTTTTTTTTCCTCTGTGGATTTCATGGTGACAGCTCTAGAGTGGAATGTGAATGCTTTTTCTATAACCTAAGTAATGAATCATACCAGCTTTGTGAATAATGCTCAACATGAGACACAGGCAAACAAGTCAGGGAAACCAGTGTGAAGAGAACTTTGAATCAGACAAGGTTTGTTCACTGTCAACATCTGAGTCAAAACTCCAAGGTGAAAGCGTACTGCCCCTGAAGATGACAGTTGCACACTGAATCAAAACCAATTCCTTCTATTTCAAAATCAATCTAGTTGTTATGCTACCTATTTGATTTTTGCAAGTGTTTGGCTAGTTCCAATTAGGAGATCATAAGTTGGTACTGAAAACGCAAAAGGTAATAATCAATAGCTTTGAGAATGACGAATGAAATCCTCCACAGAGCTAGTTACCATTCTAAAGCCACCTCTGAAGAAATGCAAGAACGCAACAAAGAAAAGCAATTGGCTTTCAAAACAAATGAAATACATTTCATCTCACTGATTTTTAAAGGGCTAAGGAACTCCAGTAATGATCTCTGAAGTAATTCAAATTTTACAAACTTTAGGCAAGAATTTGTTTATTGCTAAAGTAAATGGTTTACGGCTTTTAAAAATTTATACAACAGAACCAGGGGTCCATGTCTTCATTGGAAACGTAACCTTAAAAAAGGCAACTCTGGCTTTAGATACTTAACCACACAACGTTCTGTAATGATCATAAAACTAAAAAGTCAATGTATAGAGGTAATCACTAATTTATTTCTGGTTTCTAGTTTTTATCTTTTCCAGACTTTGATGGGTTGATAGATTTCCAAGCTCTCATCCTTCTAGGTACGTAAAGAACATATAAAAGTGGTCCAGATGCCAAAGGACAGAACACTAACCATTTCCCTATATCTTACCCTGTCCTTGTGGGCATTTTTATTATCCTGAAGAGGATATTTGTGGATTAGTTTGTCTCAGGGAGCCTTAGACTATCTCACTTGAGAGGACGAAAAGTCCTCTAAAACCATCGCTAGTAATGACGATCATTTATTGGACCCTTCATATATCAAGGCTAAATATAAGTAGTTTACATATGTTGTTGCATTTATTTCTCACAAGAATGCTAACAGGTGGGTCTTATATTTATCCTCAGTTGATGATAAGGAAACAGGAATAGAAATCCTAAGTAAATTATCCAAGAAAGTAACACAAGGTAATGAAGTAAGAGATTCAATTAGAATTCAAACCCAGGCCCATCTGATATGAGGTGTAACTGCTACAATATATTATCTGTGTACTGCCATAGCATTTAGTTGCTTGAGGTGAGCACAGAAGTGGTGTATGTAAAGAGAGTGAACTCTAGATACAGGGTATATATATTTGAGAATATAAAGATAATCCAATTTGACTAGAGTGAAACTAGTGTGTAGTAATATATAGAAAAACGAGGAAAGGTTTGATATCTAAGGTAGAACATGATTAACTCAATGCATAGGACTGTGAAAGTCTGACCATAAATCATCTATCCATTTTTTTTCCAACCACAAATAACTGAGTGTTTATGTCACACTGTTAGTCACCACTGAGGACATAAAGATGAGTCTACCACAGTCACTGCTCAGCCTGCAAGCACCAGGCTTCAGGGAATGATTTGCTAAGACTTTACAGAGGAATCAGCAAACTGACAGCAAGAAACCACTCTGAATGTGAAACATGATATAAGTAGCCTCCACTGACAGGACATGAGATAAGAAAGAGGAGACTGAAAGCAAAAATATTCAGTACAAATATGACTGAATGAATTCAAGCATGAATGGAGTTGAGGACCTAGAGCCAGTCACTGGAAAGAGAACAATGTAAAAGGAAACCATGTGCCATATAATAGGAGGAATCGGAGAAATGGCAGAAAAAGATGAGTTAGCAACAGTCATTTAGTCATTCCTATAAAGGCTGAAGAGCAGCTCTTAGAACAGAATAATTTCTAGGGTGTTCAAACTAATTTCTTGTTCATAAGAACCAAAATAAATAAGGAAGTGGATTGGAATTAACTGTTCCAACAAGCACCTCTTGTGTGAGCACATTTCAGAGTCCTGTGAGCTTTGCTAAACTGAACGTATCATAGTCTCTGTCTGCATGAGGTACCCACTCGGTAAGAAAGATCTAGCCAAATATACAACTCAGTCTTCAGGGCATAATGGAGAATGTGCCACAGACAGGTAGAAAGTGTAACAGAGGCTCAGAATTACTTGCTAGGATGACAGAAAGATAACACTCAAGGGCTGATATAAGAGCTGTGCTTGAAAGAGAAGGCAAGACTAAAATGATGTAGATGAGACGAGAGCTTCCAGGAAGAAGAAATCAGTAAAGGTAGAAACATCAGAAAGAACAGATATTTTGAGTTATATACAGTTCTGAGAACATAAAATACATGATGGGAAAAAGAAGGAGTCAAAGCTAGAAAAGTATAGTAGTAATTGATCTGGAGGGGCCACAAATGCTAATTTCATGAATTTGGACTTTCTTTGGTAAATAATTGCCTAAAGTCCTTCTTTATAACCTGATGCAGAAAAGGCAAGTTTCTCAGAGAACAAAATAATGCAATTCATGTTTGCAACTAATTAAGTAAACCAAGCCGTGCTTTTCAACCTAAGGCACAATTTTGAGTAGTTTGATCTGCCTAAATGTAGGAAATTTAAATGGATCCCAGTAATGCCAAACAGCAGCTAGATTAGGTTTTTAACAAATTTAAGTAAGAAAAACACATTTATGAAACCTTAAGTGTGTTAATTAGTACATAAAATTTAGTGTCGTGTAATGTGTAGATTCAGAGAGTGAGGAAAAATATTTGCTAATAAATGAGTTCCCCCCCCCCAAAAAAAAAAGTGAAGAAAACAAATATTTTGAGGAAAAGGATTGCTTTAGAACTACCCCTCTCTCTGAGAGAGAGAGAGAGAGAGAATTCAAAGGCTGTCAAAATAAACAGGACTTTCTCAATTTTACTAAACCTCCAAGCTTCGCTTTCATAAGTTTAAATTATCTCTATAATTTAAAAACATTTTCCATGAGAAAGAGAGTTATAGCTTAGCATAACACTCAATATTTCTCCCAGGGCTTAAAAATGATGGACATTTTAGGCATGGAGAGCCTCTATGACGTATTTGTAGACACAGAGGGGCTGATTGACAAACATCTGGTCTACCAAAACAGGATATAGATATAAAGTGGGTAGACTTCTTTTGAGATCTGCAACTAATTTTATATAAGTCTAAGCTTACTTGCTGCTGCTATAAGAATAGAGCTGCAAGTCAACATTCATTTAATTTTGACTGTATTTAATTTACCACTACATAAAAGAGAAGAAGAATGACCTAAAGGTTGTAGGCAGTTCAGAGAAGGAAATTGAAATAATAGAAATATCTTAATGTATGAAAAATTATTAAAATATTGTTATATTTTTCTCTCACATAATTTTTAATAAGTCCTACTACTAATTACTACTAATTGAACAGTTAACTAGTCTTATTGTTGCTTTGTTTAAATAAGAACATTTATGTAATGGAAAGTAAATAATAAAAATAATATTTAATTTCAAATAAATGTCACTTTTAATAACACATATGTGCCTAATTATTTGTTATATATTATATTGTGATGTTCTTTTTTGTTTGGTATGGCTGCGTCCCAAATTGGCTTTCTAACAAGTTGGTTACCTTATATCCAAGTCTGAATTCTGGTTCAGCCTTTTACTAGCAATGTAGCCTTGCTCAAATCACTTAATATTCCTCAGTCAAATAGTCCTCATTTTACAAGATAATTATAAATAGTAATAACCCTTTAGAGTTTGTCAAGATGATTAGAGGTGGTGGACTGTCCTATATTAGCCCTACTTTCAGTGTAATTGTTCCATCTGAAACTAAATCCATGGTGAGGTCTTCCATGGGGGTTTTGTTTTCCATTATGATGTTCATCTTTTCTTGGCTCTCTGGCCTCACAGTCCTTAGGTTGCTTGTTAGTCTTTCTCCTTAAAAGGTCTTGCAATGCTCTGGGTGCAGAATCTAAGTTTAGGGTAAGTCATTTCTGACTCCATCTCTGGTCAATTCTTGAGTCCATTTGCAAAGTTAAATTGTCCAACTCGATGTAATTCTTTTTAACATTTCTGTGTGCTTTCCATTTACATCAGTTTCTTTCAAAACAAACAACTTATCATCTACTTGTGATTCCACCCCTTTGGGTAGAGTAGGTTATCTCTAAATTGCCCACTCAAGCTGACACAAGGGACATCCATATATAATGGGCAAGAAAGCACTGAAAGCTGAGAATGACTGAATGGCTTCTCTTCAGCAAAAGCAGTGATTCAAAGAAAGATTTTTTTTTTTTTTTTTTTCAGGGCCTTTTGTTTCTTAACCTAAGTGTGCTAGAAAGAAACATTTCTCAGTGGAGAAACAGGAAAACACCAGAGAGACATTGTCAGTTTGTTTCCTAAAGGGATAATTTTCTAGTGGCATTGTGCCAGGAACTAGTCTTTCCCATCATTCTTTCCCACCCATCAAATGCAGTTACAGTGTATGTGTAGGGTCAATACAAACTGTGTCATCGGTCAGAAAATCCAGACTGGAGAGAAATGTGAGATTTGGTTTGTGGTTAGTGTGACCATGAGTCTAGACTGATTGGTGGTGCCAGGAGGGTCAGTGTGGTGTAATCAAAAGAAAAGAAGGATGTGACCAATGTACTTATTTGCTTCATGACTCTCAGGCCAACATGGGGCCTTCGAGGATAAAGTGGTCTGAAAGCTCTTCTAAGGGAGAACGTCTACAATTTTTTTTTTTTTAATGTGAACTTTGGAGAGATCAGATAGAGGACACTGCACAATAACAGAATCTCACAGAAAGAACTGGAACAAATAAAATGAATGTAAAAATTAGCTAGAAAGAAAAAAGAAGTAGCATATGAATTACTACTAATCCATGCCTTCTCCCAAATTTAGATATGACAAGTCAATGGAAAATGCCTTGATGCAGGCATGGGAGGCCCTTAGTAGTTAAGTCACTGTTCGTTAAGAGAAGGTAGGTTCTTTGAGAAGTGTTGGCATAAGGACTTAAGGGGTCACCGAGGTTACCCTCCTTCAGGGATGGAGGGCAGCAGTTACAAATCTCATTGACCAGGAATGAATGTATATTAAATTCTGTATTTTTGAGGACTTAAAGTCCCAGGCCTTAGAATATGAATTTTTAAGGGGTGGGAAATAAGAGAGAGAATCTCGGTCTATGAGAAACGAGATGCTTACTTCTTGCTCCTGGAGACAGCTGCTGCCTTGGATATTTAGTTGGTGGTGGCGTGGGGGAGGGTGAATATGGAGAGGTGTGTACATAATCTAAGAGTTAAACATGTACATAATCTAAGAGTTAAACATGTACATAATCTAAGAGTTAAACACGAAGAGGTGGGATTTAAGGAATCCAAACATGGAACACCTTTGTTTGAATTTAGTCTTGAGAGAGAGGGATTATACTTGACTTTGCAGAGACAGAGAAAGAGGGAGAGAGAGGGAGAGAGAGAGGGAGGGAGAGAAGGAAGAAGGGAGGAAGGAAAGAAAAACCTTCCACTGGACTGGCAAGAGCACCACCGTTGTCAGACCATGCCGGGCCAGTTTCTGAAAGTGACACCATGTAGCCGCAAGAAGTAGGCGGAATAATAGACTGACAGACTGCAGCACTAGCCTGAATGTGATATGGAAGCCTGTTGTTACCCCATTTTCCATTTTGAGATGTGTAAAACCCTGGAGTTCATGGAAAATCCAGGGGGGAGAGAAGACACTAGAATTCTTGCTATCAGGGCAGGTGTTGAATCAAACAGTTACATTGGAAATAAATAGCATCAGGAAAATATTTGTACCCCAAGTAGTAGAACATATATTCAGTCTGAAACAAGTAAGAATTGTTTGTTTTTAGAGGCATCTATGTTTCTAATGAACTAGGTTTTAAAGATATCACTAGCTCTCCTGGTGTTGCACTAGCATATTAATTTCATGAGCATAAATGCTGTATTCTCAGAACTTGGGAAGATAGTAAGCTATCAATAAATACTAATTGTATAAATGAATAAAAGATTTATTCATGATAATAGTTTCAGCTTCATAAATACTAATTAAATATATGTCATTAAAAAGAACAGAGAAAAATATAAACGTAGGCTGATTTTGTTTGCATATCTGAGATAATTAAATATTTTAAATTTACCTAGGTCTAACTGAGACAATAAAACACAATTCAATTAAATTTATATAAACATTTATTGGATGTTTATATTCTGCCAGAAACTATGCTAGAATTTAATTGAAAGTTCTTATTCTTAAGCAATCTAGTGAAGGAGATATACAACCCAAAGAGATCTTACAATTGACCTTACCAGTGGTATATGGGCAGTATTCACAAAGACTGCAGGGTTTGATCTAAAGCAAACTGAAATGAAGAAGCTTATGACAGGCTCTAAGGAAGTGGCAACTGAGCTAACCCTTAAACAATGGGACAAAGAACAGGAAAATATCCAGGCACAAAGTCCATTGAAACCATAGAAAGACAGAGCACCTAGTGTTTTAGGAGACCTAGAAGTAGTTTGGTACGGTAAAAGGAAAGTATGCTAGGAAGGGTGTATCAGTCAGAAGTAGAACCACTGGGGATGATTGATAGCCAGATAGCCAGATAGCCAGATAGCCAGATAGCCAGATATAGATAGATAGATAGATAGATAGATAGATAGATAGATAGATAGATAGATAGATAGATAGATAGATAGACAGATGATAGGCAGGTAGATAGAAAGTTTATTACAGTGGCTAGATCTTAAGCAAGCATGGGCACTGATTAAGCAGTTTCTGTAGTGCTGTTATCATTACCGACAAAGGTTTCCTACTGCTTCTGCCACTGGCGTCCCATGGTTCCATCACACTTGCTGGCCTTGGTCGACAACTGGGTTCCTCCTCAGTCAGCCACAGCCACTCTTTCCTCTTTCTTTGTTTGCTCATGTCATTCATCCCAACTCTATTCTTCCTAGGTCCTCCTCCTGCTCTCCTACTTTTCCAGCCTAGGATGCCCCTTCTTTGAGTCGGGGAGAATCCATCAGTCACGGTTCCTTATTAACAGCCACAATGGTCCCCTAAGGAACTTGGAATATATTCTGCATGGAACAAAATTTGAAGGAAGACATTTGAGAGGCTCAAAGCTTTTATTCCCACTGATAATCACTAGCGCGTTCATATAGTCATATGTGACTATATTCCGGTTTCATACAGTATAGAGAATATCATTCTTTGTTAGGGCACTTGTCTCCCCATCTAACATCCTATCTCCACCCCCTCCTGGCAGCTCTGCCTACACTGGAGTAGCCATGTGTCCCTTTGCTTGAGAGTCTTACTTTCAGTACGAAATGTCTGTGATCTTTTTCCCCCAAATCCCTTACATCCATTCAGTGAGTCCTTCTGTGAAGCAAATAGGTATCAGATTAATCCAGGTCCCATACCACTCACTACCTGACACCACTAGACATTCAGTGCACATGTAATTTTATTAGCCCCCTAAATCCTTGTTCCCCTATACAGACCCTAATATTAAAATAAAAATTACTTCTTCACACATAACCTCTAAATTCCAAAACTTCTGTTTTGTACTTTTAGAATCCCCTTTCAGAATTTCAATAAAATTCTCTATTTACCCCCTTCCTTCATTTCAGTTGACTTCAAATGCAATCATTCAAGAATAACTTTAAGAAACAAATTAATGTCCCTATTATTACATACCGAGTTTTATTACTGGGATTTTTCTTTCTTATGATGTCATACTGTGTTCTTGTGATAAATATTATTTTCCAGTATTTTTCATGGCAAGTTAATTTAGCCAGAAACATAATTAGGTAAAGGAAATCTTTGGGAAATATGTTTCAATATCTAGAACACGCTAATAAACTTTTCTACTAATCGCTTTATAATGTGATTGTTTGCTGTAGTCTTTTTGAAAATTTTGTAAACTAACAGTTGAAAAACTCTAAAAATGTTGATATACACCAAAATTTCTTATTACCAGATAAAAATGGTGGTATTTTGAGAGTGAAGACAAGGTGTGAGAACAAATTAGAATAAACATAAAGAAACAGTTTTACAAAGGAGACTAATGTCATAGAATTTTGGAATTGAAGGAAATTTCAATCTAGTTCAACTATTCTTGGTGTGAAAAATTCCGTCTTCAGCATGTAAGACGTTCAATTAATCTTTTGAATAAAAGAACTGTTTTGAAGAGGACCTGTATTAGTTGATTTCTATTTATTAATCTCAATTATTTTGCCCATTAATCCCATTCTATTTTATTCTCTAAATCATTTTTTTGTTCTTATAAGTCAGTATGACCAAACACATGCACACACACACACACGTGCACGTGCGCACGCACACACACACACACACACACTCATTACTATAATGATGTGTAATAGATAAAAGTGTGCCTTTTTTCAGTCCAATAAGTAATCTGTTTAAAGATAAAATTCTAAAATCTCCCTGACTAAAGTTAAATAAAACATACACTGATTTTTTTTTATAAAGGTAAATATAACACCTGACAGTAAAAACAGTTTAGAATACAAGAATGAAAGACTTGTATTTTTCTTTTTTTGGGGGGGAAGAACTAGAGTCTTTTAGTTTCTTTGAATGCAGCATTTCAACTGGATCAAATCCAGTTTTTTTAACCACCAAGAAAAGATATCCAATGTATAACACAAATAATTTTTATGTACCCATAGACATTTTAACAATTATCCTTTCAACTTTTCAGTATACCATTCTTCTGGAATGTATAGTCAGAAACTCCAAGCCATTTTGACATAGATCCAGGAGCTATTGTATATTCTAGGTTAAAATGGAGTCGAAAGCCTTTGATACATCATCAGAGTATTTCAGAATCTTACACCTCTTCTAAGAAAATTTATTTCAAACTTAAAGTTGTATGAAATTAGCTCTCTATTTCTCAGTACAACCTCAAAGTCAACTGCCAACAGAACATGTATTAAAGAAAACTTGAGAAATAATTTCAGTTTTTGTATTTGGATTTGCATGATTTCTCTTTCACTTTTCTACGTGTAGTCGTTCTGTCCCTGCCAGACATCAGTTTCAGCAGATTGCTGTGTAAGAATTGTGAGAAACTTGGGAAATTACCTACAACTAGTTATTGTCAATAATTAATAGGATCTTAGATATGCCAGTTTCTCAGAAAGATCTGAAATTTACTTACTTCTTTTTTTTAATTAAAGTTTATTCGGGTGACAATGGTTAATAAAGTTACATAGGTTTCAAGTGTACAATTCTGTAATACATCATCTATATATCACATTGTGTGTTCACCATCCAGAGTCAGTTCTGCTTCCATCACCATATATTTGATCCCGTTTACTTGCTTCTTATTTTTTCACAGCTGGAGCCAAAAATATTAGGTGTTTCTCTTCAGCTGTTTTTCAAACAGTACAAGCAGAAAAACTAAAGACAAGGGAGGGTTAATCCTTACACAATTTCCATTTCGACTTGCTCTTTTAAATTTGTTTAGCGAATCTATGCATAGGGGTCACACCGCTGAGCCTTCACGGTGGTGTAATTTATTTTATGAGTGCTGGACATTTTTAACTTCTGATTCTGGTGGGGCATATGCTGCCAATTCTGTGCAAAAGTACGTTTGAATCCTCGTACATCGCCGGGCAACATTTTGGGAAATTTTATTTCATTTTGTTCTTTTTCTTTGGGAAAGATTTTTGGGAAGCTATGTCACAGATATTGTCACAGTGAGAACTTAGGTGAAGTTTGATTTTTGTATTGAATCATAATATGATATAGATCTAATCTTTCCTTAATTTACTCATTTACGTAGAAGTAGGCAATGGTAATATCGTTAGTGTTCTTACTTAACACAACAATTCCGTTTCTAACAATTTATCTTAAGGAGAAGAATATGAATAAGGATTTTTCAAGGTATGTTTATCATAGCATTATTAATTATAAAGGAAAATTGGAGTAATCCAAATATCTAGCAAAAGAAAAATAGTTACATGATGTAGACTAATTCCATAAGATGAAATAGAATGCAACTATTAAGAAATTGTTTTGAAACACATTCTGTGACATTCAAGTTATGTAAATTTAACTGAAATCATCAGGCTATGAAAGTATGATATGTAACATGATCCCTGAAAGGTACCTGAAATTTGATTAATAAAGCTTTGAATGGTTTAAATGATGTGTCTTAAAGAGCTCCTCCCCTGCACACACACAGACATAATGAAATAGTATTTTAACATAATCAATAGAAACAGTATGAGCTCTAGGAGATGGAAGACAACTTGGTAAATGTCAGATACATGTTGGGACGCATTATAGATATTTGGCAACAAGAATAAAGAAAGTGATGTGGGAAGAGGAAGGCAAATGGACCTCAGAGACAAACTTCCACACATTCAGAGTCCTCCCAAGTTAGGTGAATGACCCTAGGCTAGGAAGGCTTTTGCAAATATGGTTACCTCTCCCACTAAGACAGGAAAATTAAAAAAAAAAAAAAAATTCATTGTTTGAGGGGACAACACAATAGAAGGAAATAAGGATCTATGGAGGAGAATCCAAATGAAGCCATAAAGAGATTGTCTCTCCTCCTTTCTCAGGAAGAAACATTTCTGGTGCCCTCCTTCAACATAAAGAAGAGAAATTGTTCCCTTAATTGTATCAATAAGATGAAAGTACAATGTAAGTAGTATTAATGTTCTCTCCAATTCAGAGAGAACCCAAACATTATTTTGCTAACCTTCTGTATTAGGCCTCTTCAGAGAAATAAAACCAATAGGATAATAGATGATGATAGATGGATGGATGGATGGATAGATAGATAGATAGATAGATAGATAGATAGATAGATAGATAGATAGATAGATAGATAGATAGATAGATAAAGATATTTATTCGAGGAATTGGCTCACATGGTTATGGCAGCCAGAAAGTCCCACAATCTGTGATCTGAAAGCTGGAGAACCAGGGCAGCCGATGGTGTAATTCCCAGTTCTGGGCTGAAGGTCTAAAACCTGGAGGCAGCTGGTATAAGTCCAGCTGGTGTAAGTCCCAGAGTCTGAAGGCACAAGAACCAGGAGCCCTGCTGTCCAATGGCAGGAGAAGAGGGGCATCGCCGCTCAAGCAGAAGAGCAAATTTCCCTTTCCACGGCCTGTTTTTGTCCTGTTCCTGCCTTAGCAATTGGAGGCTGCCCGCTCACATTGCTGAGGGTGAATCTTCTCCACTCAGTCCACTGACTGAAATTCTGAGCTCTTCCAGAAACATCTTCACAGTCATACCCAGAAGTAATATTTTACCGGCTATCTGGTCATTCCTTGGCCCAGTCAAGTTGACACATAAAATTGACCATCCCACCATCTGTCATTTTGATTTTACTTACTCTCCCTCTCAGCTCTCAATTTTCACTTTTCCTAATTGTGATATAATGTATTTACCTCAAACTTAACTTTTCTGTGTTTCCCACATCAAGAGAAAGGGAAGACAGTGTTTACTTGCTGAAGTCCACATGACTCAGCAACAACAAGGGTTGATGCTGATGTTTGTTTCTTTTAGTTAAAAGCAGACAGGCATGAACTTTCTTCTGGCTGCAACTTTTTGTCCTAGAAACACTCTGCCGTCACAAAGAATCTGTTGGTGGATCCACCATTGCTGCGCCAACAGGCCACACATTAGGCTTTGGAGACACCAACTTTCAGAGTCCTGATTTAAGGATGTCTGATGTAGGTGGTTTTATTGATTTGAGAACAGGTGATTTTACCTAAGATACTTGCATTCCTCCTCCCCTGCTAATCTCTTATCAGTCCCATGAGTCATGAAAGGAGAAAAAAAAACTTTGAGCTCAACTTGTAGCAACCCTAACTTCCAGAGCTAATAAAAAAGGATTTACTTGAGATCAAGTCAGCCAAAGGAGTAAGTATTTAATTAATAATTGACTAGAGGAGGAGGGCATTTGGCATTTTTTTGTTTTTATATTTGGGCATGAGCCGTTGTTATGAAAGACTGTTCATGTCTAAGACACTTAGGTCTGAAAAGAGTCGATAGTAAATCCAGAGGAACCAGTAGTGCTGCACCAGTTGTGAATGGCTAGCTCTGTTTTGACTGGTGGTTGTTTAAGCCATTGTAAGAGTGTTACTTGTGCTTATAAATGAAATCCAAATAATGTCCGAGCATGCAGTTGAGCTAAGTTCTTTCTGGGATTTCTCTGAAGCAATATTATGCGATTTCTGTCCCAAAATATTGTTACTTAAATGTATTTCATTAGGTATTTGGCTAGACATGGGACAACTTCATAGTTGTAAAGCTATGTGGCTTAGTGCTTTACAATTTAGAAACAGCCCTGCTTAGAAACCCTTATGTTAATTGTGTATTATTTGACAGAGTGGGAAAAATAAGAGTTTAATTACCAATTCACCCTTACTGGATTTTGCCTTACTGATTTTGTTTATTTGCTCCATTATGAGGTCAATAGCAATCATTATTTTGAGAAACATCTCAATCAACTTGACCTTCTTACCTCACAATACTGTGATTGCTGTGAAGACACAAATTCGATGCCTAATGTAAATTTTTAAAAGACTGCTATAAATCATAGTATAATCTGTGCTTGTTGTAAAACAATCTCACACACAATAATAGTACTTCATTGTGTAAAGAAAGTAAAATTCCCAATTTTTCTGCTCCTACTATACTCCCCAGAGGAAGCCACTGAAGGAAAAATTCAGCACTATAACGCTTATCAAAGAAAATGCCCAATTACAGTTTTGGTAACTATTGCTTTACCTGTATTTGTAGGGATAGACAGGTGACTTTACATGTATCTACGCAGGCCATGCAGGCCATGGCTTGAAGCATACCTCACCTTAGTCTCGGCACGAACCCCTGTGATCCTCTGGGAACAAAAGTAGATCGGAGGCTCGTGAGGAGCCACTAGGGCACATCTCCCCCTCACTCCCCTCTCGCCCTTGGGAGGCTGTCACAAAGGTCTCTCATCCCCTCCCGGGTCCAGAAGCTTTGAACTGTTCTTTCCCACTCCTGCCCCCCTCAGAGTTCACAGCTGCAGACTGTAAAACTGTTTAACTGCAGTCTAGAATTAAATCTTCAAAAATTAGATTTAGATGAGGTCATGAGGGTGAAGCACCTATGATGGGGCTAGCGTCCTTATAAGAACTAGAAAACAGACCAGAGTTCTCTCTCTCTCTCTCTCTCTCTCTCTCTCTCTCTCTCTCTCTCTCTCTCTCTCTCTCTCTCCATAAAGGAGACATGTTGAGTATACAGTGAGATGGTGACTGACTGCAAGCCAGGAAGAAGACTCTCACCAAGAAACAAATCTGTTAGCACCCTGACCTTAGATTTCCCAGTCTCCAGACTGGGAGAAATAAATGTCTGTTGTTTAAGCCACCCAGGCTATGATATTTTGTTATAAGAGCCTGAGCATTCAAAGACGCCGAAATAGAGAGGTAACATAGGTCATCCTGGCAAGTGGTAGAATCCCAATTTAAAACAAATGGTCTTGCCATGGACATTGCATTCATAATCACTGCACTAAGCTGACTGTTATAGTTATCCAAAACAGTATTTTAAAGGAATAGAAGGAAGGAGGGAAGAAAGGAAAGAAAGAAGGGAGGGGGAAAGAAAGGGATGGAAGAAAATCTACTAGGATGGCTATAATCAAAGACATAGATAATAATAAACATTGATGAGGATGTAGAGAAATTGCAAACCCTCACACACTGCTGGTAGGAATTTAAATGATGCAGCCACTTTGTAAAACAGTCAGGCACTTTCTCAAAAGGACCCAGCAATTCCACTCCTAGGTATGTACCCAAGAGAAATGAAAACATAAGTCCACATAAAAATCTGTACATGAATATTCATAACAACATTATTTACAATAGCCTAAAATACGGACTTAACCCAAATACCTATCAGATGATGGATAGATAAAATGTGGCATATCCATACAATAGATTTTTCAGCCATAAAAGAGAATGAAGCACTGTACATGCCACAATGTGAAGGAAACTTGAAAAAAAATATGCTAAGTAAAAACAGCCAGTTGCTAAGGAATGCATATTACATGATTGCATTAACATGAAATATTCACTATAGGCAAATCTATAGAGCCAGAAAATAGATTTGAGTTTGCCTAGGACGTTGGCAAAAATGGGGAGTACTTTCTAAAGGTTATGGGGTTTCTTTTTAAAATTTTTTTATTAAAAATATAACTAACATACAATATTATATTAGTTTCAGGTGTACATCATAGATATTCAACATTTATATACCTACAGAAGTGATCACCATAAGGCCAGCAACCATCTGACACCATACTATGCAATCACAATATTATTGACTATATTCCCTAAGCTGTACATTACATCTCCATGAGGTATTTGTTTTATACATGGATATCTGGGCCTCTTATTCCCCTTCCCCTTTTTCTCCCTTTTTAAAAATTTTTCAATTACAGTTGACATTCAATTAGTTTCAGATATACAGCATAATGGTTAGACATTTATATAATTTAAGAAGTGATTCCCCTGACTAGTCTAGTACCCACCTGGCACTATACATAGTTATTACCATATTATTGACTATATTTCCTGTGCTTTATTTCACCTCCCCATGACTATTTTGTAAGTGCCAATTTGTACGTCTTAATCCCTTCACCTTTTTCACCCTACCCCTCAACCCCTATCATCTATTACCCCAACAAATCTAGTACACTTCTGACACCATACATTAGTTATTAAAATATTATTGACTATATTCCTTATGCTATACCCTGTATCCCCATAACTACTTTTTAACAACCAATTTGTACTTCTTAATCCCTTCCCCTTTTCACCCACTGCAAACCAGTACCAGGCCTGGGGTAACTCTGCAAAAAGCCAGAACACCTTGAGGCCTGCTGCCACCTGCCTGCTTGCTCCCTTAAGATTCAGTCGCTGATAAGCCTCATGCAGTATGCAAGTTGGGTGGGGCAGAGTCTCAGGGAGTCACTAGATACAGAAGAGTTGTGGTTACCAGGTTAATGTAGACTCTGGTTTGTCAATGCTAAGGCTGGAGCTACTCAGCAAAAGTCTCAGAGCACACTGAGACCAGTTACCATCCACCTGAGGCCCACAGACTTCAATAGTTTTCCAAGAAAGAGTGCAATGTGGGTGGAGCTGGCTGCTCCCAAGAAAGTGCTGCAGGTGTTATGGGAGTTGGGTGAGTCAGCAGGGTTGAGTGAGCTGAGCTCACCAGACCAATCAGATATAAATTTAGCCATGTGGGGGCAGGCTCAACACAGAAAAGATGGCTGCAGAGGAGAGGAACCCACACAGGGAAAATAGTGAATATCCTCCAGCCCTGCTCCAAAGCCACATACCTTAGTCTGCCCCCCACATGCCTCCGATGCCTCCCAAGTCACTGACCCTCTGCCAGAGCCCAGGGTAAGTGCCTGGCGGTGAGAAAGTTTGTGTGCAGGCCATTTAAGAGGAAATCTGTGTTTCCTGCAGCCTTCCATCCCACCCAGTTGGTCAGAATTCCCACTGTTTTTCACAGCCAGATGTTATGGAGGCTCCTCTTCCTGGCACCAATACTTGGGTTGGGGAGGCCAGTGTCGGGCTGCAGTCTCTTGCTCCTGGGGCGGGGGGCACCTCCATGTCTGAGATATTCCTCCCAGTTATCAACCACTATACGGAGGTTTGGGGCCAGCCCGTTTCACATATCCACCCCTCCTACCAGTCTCGACGTGGTTTCTTCTTTATATCCTTAGTTATAAAACTTTTGTTAAGCCAGACTTCAGATGTTTCTACAGGTTGATTGTTCTATAATTTATTAATAGTTGTAATTTGAATGCATTCATGGAAGGAAGCAGGCACAGTATTTATCTACTTTGCCATCTTGGATCTTTCTGAGTTATGTGGTTTTTTTTGAGGTGATGAAAATGTTCTAAAATTGATTGTGGTAATGGTTGCACACTCTGAGAGTAAACTAAAATTATTAAATTGTAAACTTTAAATGGGTCAATTACATTATATGTGAATTCTATCTCATAGAGCTATTGCCAAAAACAAAACAAACAAACAAACAAACAAAAAAACACCTAAGTTGTTTCTAATGCTTTAACTCTTCTTTTTTACATTTAAATGTTATATCCAGTTGGAATTATTTTGATGTAAAAGGTAATATAAGAAGCTGGCCTTATTTCCTTGTGTCAAGCCAGTTTTTCTTAAATTACTAATTGAATAATTCATTTTTTTCACATGGTTTTCAAATTTCATCTTTCTCATCTGGTAAACTGGGGACAGGCCAGACCTGTGCCAGTGTCATGTTTTCATGTTAATTACCACCATTTTAAAATATATTTAAACTATTATTGTTACATTTTTTTCACTTTACTATGTTTTCAGAATTATTATTTCAAATATGTTGTTTCAAGTACTTAAAAATATTTAAGTAATATTTTATTAATGTACAAAATACAGTTAGTATTTTTATCAAGTTTACACTGAATTAAGATAATTAACAGACTATATGAAATCTTTTCTTTATGCTCATTTTATTTATACATGTCTTCATTTCCATTTTTAATGGAGTGTTTAAATTAAGTTTAATACTAAATATTTAAATGAATACTAAATCTTTTGTTATTGATGATGGTTTGCAGAATGATGTATTTTCTTCCCTTAGTCTGGTTCAGTTTTTGCATAAAGTAAAACTACCTTATTCCAGTACTTTAATTTTAAGCAACCACTCAACTGAATTTTATACTGTTTATGTTTTTCGTTGGTTCTTTTAATTACATAACCAAACCACCTGGAAATAATGTTTTGATTATTCCTTTCCAATATTTGGGTCTTCTTTCTTTTGTCTGTTTTCCTAGGCCAGCAGATTTTTTTTTTTAATGCATTCTCTTTGTCTTTTTCCTGACATTAGTAGAAGTCTTTTAAATTCTATTCTATTCTTAGTTCTGCTTTTGATATGAGGAACAAGTCATTTGTATGTCTTTATAAAGAGAATTCTGGACTATGGCAACAACAAGTATAAATTCTGTGAAGTGAGAGCATTCTTGTTATAGTTGAGTTATGAAGTCAGGTCACTGGGGCTAGGCAAGGGGATAAGTGATAGACCGACATTCAGGGATGCAGTCCAAGGCACATGGTAACCAGCTGATCCAGTTTGCCATGATATTCATGGCTTTAGCACTGAAAGTCTTGTGTCCCAGAGACCCCTCAGTCCTGAGCAAATGGTGAGCGTTGGTCACCTTTGCACGCGGAGTGCCTTGTAAGCCACAGTAAGGAATCTGAATGGTGTTATAAATGCAATAGGAAGCAATTAGAGAGTTTTGAATAAAAGTTTAAATTCTGGAAAATTTTAACTGAAATAGTCTTTTTTTTGAAATTATTTGTGTGTTGCCCTAAAGCAGTATATAGATAGCTTTCTGTTTTCTCAATTTCTTACATGAATATGGATCTGTTTTGGTTTTCTCTGTGTTCTCTGGTCAATTTTAGTATATATTATCAGTCCAAATAGCCCAGGTTTTCAAATTTATTTGTGTGGATTTGTGTGAAATAATGCTAATAGTTCTAAACCAGTCTGCATTTGTATTTTTGTGTCCTACTTCACTTTTAAGTGTGATTTCTTTGTTCCCATATTTATTTATTGTGCTGGTAAATACTTTATCAATATTATTAAATTGTTTTCAATTAAACCAAAATCTGCTTTAATATTCATTAATTTATTGTTCTGCTTTTATTTGGCTTTTTTTTTCTTTTTCTGGGTTCTTGAATTAATTTTTCTTTTCACTTATTAACAATTAAGACTATGAATTGAATGACCGTGATGTTAGCCTTTCCTAAAGACTCTGAGCACAGTGTTTTTAATATCATTTTCAAGATATTCTGCAATTTCATTCTGAGTTCTTTGATCTGAGGGTTGCTTTAAAGTGTGGATTTAAATTTTGAAATGCGTTTTTTTGTTTTAGTTTATCTTTTTTTTCTTTTTCTTTCTTTTTTTGTGTATTTTTATTTTTTTGGTTTATCATTTTTATTTCCAGTTGTATTATATTATAATCAGAAAATGTCTTGACTGTTTCTTCGAGGTTTCTTTCTTTTTAATATGATGTGAGTACTGAAAAAGAAATTGCATTCATTGTATTTATTCATTAATTATTTGATTTGATTTTATATTGGTTGTCATATTCTATGCTATATTTTTACTATCTTGCTTTTCTCTTTTTGTTCAGTTTTTATAATTTGTGATTTTTAGTTCTTCAATATTAAATAATTTCAATAGCATGCCATATATAATGAACATAAAATATATATGAATGCATGAGTATGTAGCAGAACATTTTGGTGAGTATTCCTTGTGCAATTGAAAATAATGTATATTGCTGTTTGTGAGAAATGAGTTCTATAAACAGCATTTAGATCAAGTTGAATGGTAGTGTTCTTCAGGTCTGGTGTATCCTTGTTGGTAATCTTTCTGTTTGTTCCACAATTATTGAAAGAGAAGTGTTGAAATCACCAAATATAACTGTGGATTCTTCTTTCTCTTTTTAGTCCTATCAGTTTTGGGTCATGAATTTTGAAACTGTCATATTAGGTACACACAAATCTAATTATTTTGTAATGCCCTTCCTCATTGCTAGAAATTATCCTTGTTAGTAAATCAGAATTTTCTGATATTCATATAGCCACTCTGTTTCTTTTGATTAGTATTTGCATAGTATATAAACACACATACTTTTACTTTTTATCATCTATATTATTATATTTAAAGTGAATTTCCTTCCAACTGAATGTAGTTTGTTTTGCTTTTTTATCTCTGACACTCTCTTTTAATTGGTGTAATTAAGCCATTTTCATTTAATGTAATTATTTATATGGTTGCATTTTAGTCTACTATTGTACTGTTTGTTTTCTATTTGCCACCTCTGTTTTTCATTCTACTGCTTTCCCTTTCCTCCTTCTTTTTTAGTATTCCATTTTACTGAATCTGTTGGCTCTTGACTATTTTTGGGGGGGCGGGGTATAATATTTTTAGTGGTTGCTTGAGGGATTTCAATATGTGTACCTAAGCTTTCAACATGTACTTAGTATGTTTTACCACTTGAAGTGTAATGGAGAAAACTTACAACTGCCTGGCTTAAATGTTTGTTGTAGGTGATATATTTTTTACATCTCCATATACTGATAACCTCCCCAGAATATTAAAATTCATGCTTTATGTAGTCATTCACATTTTAAAGAACTTAAGAAAAGAAAATAGTCTAATATACTTATAGATATTTGCCATATTTCTTGTTCTTCCTTCATTCTTACAATTTCACATTTCTTTCTGGTATCACTTTCCTTACACCTGCAGAGCTTTCTCCAGCATTTATTTTAGAGAAGGTCTGCTTGTGGTAAATGATTTTTTTTTTTTCATCTGAAAATATCTTCATTCCTCAGGCATATTTTCACTTGATATAGACATCTGGATTGACAGGCTTTTCCTTCCACTCTTTAAGAAATGCTGTTCAGGTGCCTTTAGCTCTATTGTTTCTGATGAGAAATCATCCAAATCATTGTTTTCCTGGTGTGTTTTTTTCTGGCTTCTTTCAAAATTTTCTCCTTGCTTTTCAGTATTTAGTTATAATGTGTCTCTGTATAGTTTTCTTTGAGTTTATCATGTTTCCAATTTTCTGAATTTCTTGAATCTGTAAATTTATGTCTTTCACCAAACTTGTGATGTTTTGAGTCATTACTTTCTCTGCACCACACTCTTTCTTCTCTCCGTATAGAGATCCAATGACATAAATGCTACACCTTGTGACATTGTCCCCCAGTTCCCTGAGGGAGCCTCTTTTCATTGTTTTCAATTTCAACAATTTTCTTTGTTGTTTAGATTATTACATTTTCTATTGTTCTATTTTCAGGTTCACTGACTTTTTTCCTTTATCCTCACCATTTCCCTGCAGTGAAATTTATTTTCACTTATTTTATTTTTTAATTCCAAAATTTTATTTACTTATTTTTATTATTTCTATTTCTTTGCTCACAATACTCTCTTCCATTCTTTTCAAGAGAGTTTATCCTTCCTTGATGAAGCATGGTTATATAATGTAGTTTTAAAATTCTCATTTTATAATTATACCATCTGAGTCATATCAGGGTCAATGTTTATTTATTATCTTTCCCTTGAATTCTGTTGTAATGGTCCTGTTTCTTTGTATATTCAGTAACTTATTATTTTGACTATTATGTGATGAGACTAAGAATACTGTGAAAATCCTCTGGAGAATGTTGATTTGTTTTTTTGTTTGTTGTAGCCTAAAATATATGCAGTTAGGTACACACTGCAAGTATCAAACCAATTTCTGCGGGCTGTGGTTTCTGTGTCAGTTTTATTTTTAAAGCTTCTTAAGTGCCTTCAAATTGACTCCACATGTGATTTTGAACATGGCTAGTGGTCTATGCAAGAATTAAATTCTCAAAGACTTTGTCATCCTGTATTAAATCAGTTCTCTACATGCATAGTTTGAGGATTAATCTATGACTTCATACACAATCTTTCTCCAGTTATACCCTTCTATTGTTTCCCCCACACTATTAGACCTCTATAGGAGCTTTTTTCTGGCCCTCTAATAAAAAGCTGGAGTTTGGACTCCACATACTGTTGGGGACTGCCAAACTCAATCTGCCTTGGGAGTAAAGAGGCTAGTGAATAGGGAGAGGGGAAAATAATGAGGATTTTTCTCTTCATTCTTTGGCACATAGTGATCCTCTGGGTGATGCAGAAGGATTTTTCTCTCAGAGTTTTAGGTGCCCGCATGGCAACTAATGGTGCAGGTATGAGGCCTTATGACAGGTTTGCCTGGAGCCAGAACATAAGAGTTTTAAAAAAGGACTTCTCTCCCACTGTTTGGCCCACAGAGGCTCCTCTTCACCGACCTATGGGCAAAAACAGAGGGGAGATTTTTTTGAGTTTTTTCTGCCTGTGACTGCTGTGCAGTTCAGATATTTGAACTGACCTAGCATATAAGCCAAGAGATATGAGAGAAAATAACATGTAAAACAAGAAACTCACCACTGTATAGGTTAAAAGGGGTTATTTTTTCCCCAGTTTTATTGAAGTATAAATAAAATTGTAAGACATTTAAAGTGTACAATGTGGTAATTTGATATATATAAACATTGTAAAAAAATTTTCCCCATCAAGTTAATTTCCCTATCCATCACCTCACATATTTACCTTTATTTTGTTTTATTTTATTTTATTTTTGGTGAGAACACTTAAACTCTCTCTCTCAGAAATTTCAATTACACAATATAGTGTTATCAACTGTAGTCATGAAATTATAAGTCAGGTCCTCAGACCTTATTCATCCTACAACTGAAAGTTTGTACCCTTTTACTAATCTCTTTCTATTTCCCCCATCCCTCAGCAACCACCATTCTACTCTCTATTTCTATGAGTTTGACTTTTTTTTTTTTCTGCCTACCTAGTATACAATGTTTCCTACTTTAAAATAAGTGACCTAAGATGGTGCTTCTATTCCAAGCATACTGTAGTATGTGTGAGGGGATAAGAGGTGGGGTGGGGGAGAGTTGGGATACAACTTCTAGCAAACAAGTACTCAAAGAGTAGTGGCTGCAGAAGGAACAGGAAAGGCAGGGACCCTGGATTTCTTATACCTGTATACATTCCTGCTAATGAAACAGTGGGAGAGTCTATGAACACAATTCTACTTTCATTTTACTTTCAATGCATTGCTTCTTCTGTTAAAATTAAAACTATTTAGCATTAACTAGGAGAGGATGATGTGAGAAGTCTGAGTAATTTTGGCTAGGGTTATGTTCTCATTACTATGGCTTCCAGATAATGTGTTACAAGAAAATAAATGACTGCAAATAGGCTATAGAAAATCATCTGTAGATAACACTTTATTGACCCTTAGAGAAATGATTCCCACTTTGTAGTGTGCCGGTCAATATGTCAGAATTCGAGGTCTTATTAAAAGATATGCTAAAAATAAAGGCTTTTATTTTAGCTTGTAGCCACAAGCTAAAGCAAATAATGTGATGTGACAACCATATAATGGGAAATTTACTATAAATTATCCCCGTGAAACAGTGCAACTAGGAAAATACATTATCTTTCACTATCAAAATATGCTTTCTTCGGCATTGCAACATAGAGTATATCTTATTGGCAGGAAATAAAGGCTCTTGGGTTTGTCCCAGCTGTGTACTTAACAAGGCCCCACAGCTGCTTTTTTAGATCTTTTGTGGTAAACAATTTAAGAAGAGACTGAGTCTTATCATAAGCATCCTTATTCATATTCTTCCAGTTCTTTATCTGCCTCAGACTTCTTTCAAAGTTCAGATCTTGGCCCATTATCAGAAAGTAAAGAAATCAAAGTTTTGCAAAGAAAATTTTAGTAAATATATTGGACTTTTAAGTATTTTGTGAACCAGAAGTTAATGACCAAGGGAACAGAGAGAAATACCTTATCAGTTTCCCTCCTAGACCCACCACCCCACCCAGTCAGAAGCTTGGCTCAGCAGTGGTAATAGCTGTTAGAATGACTGCTAGGTCCCACCCTCCTGGGAGTGACATCTGCTCTAAGAATTATGTGTCTGCCTGGATGGTCGAAAGAGCCTAGTCTCGTGTCACTGGGAATTGACCAAACAGCCCCTGCCACATTCCTACTCTCTGGATTACCAGAGATATCTCAGAATTTCTGAGCTAGTCAAGACTTTTTTTACCACATAATATCCAAAGAAAAGACTGCAATAGACTAACAGCTTCAAAAATGTGAAGGGGACAGCCACAGAAATTTTGGACAATTCCCTTCTCACTGAAACTAGCATGACGGTATAGTGTTTAGAACACAGAACAGCAAGTACTATCCCCGAATATTCAAAATGACCCCACCATCTTCTTTCTTTTGCCCCTTCCAGAGAGACTTTTGAAGCAGGCTTCCTGTTGCTGCTCCTTTTTGCTCCTTGATTAAACTGTGAAATATGAGCTCTGTGATTTCTGGCTCATGCTGCTCATTTCATGCTTTTACATTGGAAACAATACTTTCCTGACCCCCTCCTCTTTCATTCTTATTCGTTTCTTTATCAAACCAGACAGCTGAACGATGGTGAATGAAATCAAGACTTTGGCAACCTTCATCTTCATCTATCCCCAGGTGACAGCTCCCAGCTTTTGTGAGGTTTGGCCTCTGCTTTTAACAAACAACTTTGGTGATTACTTCCTGGTTTTCAATCCATTCTGTTGAAAATGGGACTGGAATACTCTATTGCCTTAAATTCATGGTAGGAAGTACATTCTTCCAAGGACCTGGAAACATAGATAGCCAGATCGTGGAGATTGCAATAAACTTAATTGCTTTTTCCTACATGCTCGTAGCTCCTTCTGATGTGCATCTTATGACATCTCCAGTTGTAGACAGTCAAGATTTTGAAGAGAGGTGCAACAAATCATGCAACTTCTCTCTTTTTCCTGTGCAGGCAGTTCTATTTGGTCAATGGTTTGGTGGCAACGGCAGAGCAGTGAAAGTAGGGAAAGAGAATGGAAAGTAATGGTTGAAATATGTTTAAAAGAGTTACTGATGTACTTCTATCCCTAACGTTCTTTGATAATCAAGGTTTGATCTCACGATATTTCTCATTAATCCCAAATGCAACAGTAGAATGGCTCAAAACAGATTTAAAACTTTTTATATGGAGGAACAGAAACTAACAAACTCAGATATCCTACTCTCAGAGGTATCAAAATAGTAGTACCATTCCAAATGCTCAGCATGTGTATATTGGGATCTCATTCATGAAGTGACGCCACAGCCAATGACACAGATACATGATTTCCAAATATATGGCTGAACTTTCTGAAAATGAGCCTTACAAAAATATTACTTACTTTCTTATTTAGTCTGATTTTTTTCTGGATTTTCGGCTCTTATGAGGGAAGTTGAAGTGTGTTGCCGGATTATCCTTGAAATAATGGAAGCTAAGTAAAATTTTGTAAATAATTTACCAATCCCCACTTTTCATTTTCCTAACTTTTTGTTTTACAGAGTTTTTGACTTACTTTGTAAAAGAATCTAACCTTTGCATAGACTTTAAATTGTGGGTGTAGTAACATGAGAGGTGACACCAATGATTTGTATGATTGATTGATTATTTTACTCATAATTTATGTAACATTATGTATCCAGTAGCAAAGAATTTCATAAAGAAGACAGTATAAACCTATGAAGACATATGTACCTATAATACATATGAAGGAATAAATGGCTAGAAAAATGATAAACGTACTATTATATTTATAAAAGGTTTTTTGCTCATCTATACTTGTGAGTTATTAGGAAAAGGCTACTTTGACACAGAATTATATAATTGTAAAAGAGGAACTAATTATGTTCGCTGTAGGGAGGTAATTTGAAAGACTAAAAAAAGTTTTTTTAATTAAAGTTTACTGGGATGACAATTGTTAGTAAAGTTACGTAGATTCCAGGTGTACAATTGTGTAATACATCATCTATATACCACATTGTGTGTTCACCCAGAGTTAGTTGTTCTTCCATCACCATATATTTGATCCCCTTTACCTTCATCTACCACTTCCCTCCCCCATTACCCTCTGGCAACCAACCAAACTATTATCTGTGAAAGACTACATTTTTAAAATCATATAAAGAACCTTAATTACATGTGTTCTTCTAATATTTTTTAAAAATCTGTATATTTTATGTCATTCTAAAATTCATAAATAAAATTTCGCAAAAAGAGTTCCAATAAAATATATCCTTTAGATGTTTACAATAAAAGTACTTATTTTGATAGCTAACTATTACAAGAGGGGAGGGTTCTTTGCAAAGCTGGGAGTATTAAAAACGATTTCATATAGGAGGTATAATTTGAGTGGGTGGTAAAAAAGTGTGTAGAGTCTAAGCATCAAAAGATAGAGCAAAAGTAGTCTTGGGAAGACAGCATAGAGAACAAATAAGTGGAGCAGGGATGTGGGTGTGCATGTGGCAATATGGGGTGGCTTGTTAGCATGTGAAGGGGAGCTATGGTGCATTCAGTAGGTAGGTTGAGACCACAGTGTAGAAAGATAGATTTCTGGGATATGTGGTATAGCTATTCATAGGATAACAGTGGGAAGCCATCAAAGTCTTTGAATAGATGAGTACACGAAGTCCTGATTGTTCGTCAGCATAACTAAAGTAACTGCAGTGTTTTCGATGCACTGGAGAGAGGGAAGATATTCAAATGTTGCTATAATAATCCAGGTGAAGACTCATGATTAAATATTGAGTAATTGAATGAAAGTAATAACTGTAGGAATAGAAAGAAGGGGATGATTGCAAGATGTTATCCTAATGACAGAATTAATCATACATCAGATTATGTGAAAAACTCTGTCTCCTTCACTCAGTGCCCCCGAAAATGTAAAGTCTTCTTGCTTTGGAAGACTATTGCGCAATACTGAACAAACTCAAATAATGGACCAAGTGAATCTTGAAAGCAAGTATACATAGCACACCACATCAGTTTGAGTTTCTTATTGTTCTCGCATAAAAATTTCACGATCATGTACGTAGAGTACTTGAACAGTACCATGCATGCGTTGAGTCGACTAAAGCCACGTATTTCCCATCTGATGTCAAACACACGGCCAATCTTTAACTTTACAATGAAGCTACAATATGCCAAACAGAAAATCAGAGTGCTGTATTTCCTCTGGACTTCAATGGACCGGTTGACCTGCAGATGCATGTTGTCCTAGTTTTGGAATCAGAGAGGAGTCTCAAGGAGGCCATTTGGCTCACAGGATGAATAAGTGTGTGTATGTGATCTGATATTTTTATGTCGGTGATTTACTTGACTGTCTCTTTAAATTAAGCTTCAACTCCCCTACCTTTCTTTATGTCAGTTGTTCTTGCTGAAGTCTAAATAAAGGAAACTTAATCCAATCAAACTGTAGATGGAAAATAAACATGAAAAGGGCAAAGTAAGCAGAGTATGTTATTGGAAACTCAAGAGCTCTTTTAGTTTGGCCAACACTCCTATTGGGGTACCTCCAGTGGGACCCTTTTTAAGTGTATAAACAAAAAGCCAAGTATTATCAAGTAATTGTCTGGTAATATCAGAAAGTTTCCATCTTATTTAAGAAGAAAGCACCCTTTGGTGTCAGTGAGCATAACAGAGAGTAAGGAAATCCACACTGGCATGCACTGGCTTTTCCCCCAATAAGCCAGAAAGGGCAGGCTGAATTATGTTCATACCTTGCCAAACAAGTTTCTGCTGAAGTCTGAAAAACGGAAAATGCCTGGGTATTTCATTGTTTAATGGAGAGCATATTGAGAGACAAGTAAGATGCAGCAATTTATTGACTGACAAACATGCTTAAATGGAAATAGGGAACCAGAGGACTGGCCATAAAATAGATATTCCTATAATGGTTTGCAACTGGGTTCCTGGAAAAGACCACCCTCCCAGGCAGAGAATGGAGAACTACTCACATGTATATGGCACAGGCAATCTGAATGACCTAAATTTTCAAACCAGACAATTTAGGAAATTGTATGACTGGAATTGTAAAACCTGCATTTCTACTTCATGTATCACAAAGCACTGTATTTCTTATCCTGTAATGTTTTAAGCATTAAACTTCACAAGACAAAAGTTTACTGAAAATTGTTCTTTACTAACCTTTGAAATCCTTTTATATTAATTTGCAGTAACTAGAAAAATTGTGAGTTGTTGAACTGTCTGGCATAGAATATTTCTAAAACAGTTATTGTACTGATGGAGAGAGGAAAGAGAGAGATGAGAGAAGGAGAGAGACAGAGAGAGAGAGAGAGACAGAGAGAATATCCCTCACTTGAGGGAAGGAAAGAGAACTAACTTACCAGTCTTTTGCTCACGTAATTAATTTACTCTCAAAATAGTCCATTGTGGGAGGTAGTTTGAATCCCATTTCATAGTTAAGGACTGTGAGACAGAGAGTTAAATAAATTGTCCAAGGTAATACTGATAGCGGAAACTCAAAAGTGAGATTTTTTTTTTCACTAGAAACCTCTGACTCCTGAGCCCTGCACCCCTGGTGTTCCCCACTACACTCTCAGTGACCCAAGAGTTGAATAAGGGAAATTCATTGAGAATTAACTTAATGACTAGATGGTATTCATTTCTCACTGTTATCCCAATGGTTTGTATTCAAGAGAATGATTTAAAGTAGTTAAAAATAGTATGTTTCACAATTCACCACATCTGGGATGAAGACATCTTTCCCAGTTTTGCTACAGCTTTGCTGTGTGACTTTAGGTAAATTACTCAACCACTATGAGACTCAATTTTTTCACGTAGAACATGGGGACACTAAAACCAACATGGGGACACTAAAACCAACTTTATAGATTATTATATTAAATGAGGTAATCCATATAGACACTTAGCACAGTGCCTGGCATATAGTGAATGTTCAGTTAGGGTTACTGATGGTACTAGGTAGATTATGCTGCCTTAACAAACAACCACCAAAATATCAGTGGTTTTAAGCAACAAAGTTAACTTTTCATTCACTTAAATGTCAATCACAGATCATCTTACCAAACAGTATTTAGTCAAATCATCATTAATGAAATTTTATTAAATTAGCAAATACAAGTATCCCTCAGTATTCAAATTTGTTCATTTCCAAGTTCAACTACCAAGGACGTGGAACTGAGGAACATCATTACTGGAAACCAAGTGAGACAACGCACTAAACTGAAAACCTTCCTTCTCTTGCACGCTCTTCATGCAGATACCCCAGCAGCCCCGTTGTAAGTATTTTTCTACATTTGCTTTATCATGGTCTCCCCTTTCCTCCCTCCCCGTCTCTCTCTCTCTGTTTCTGTCTCTCCCTTCCTCCCCGCTCCCTTTCCCTTCCTCCCTCTCTTTTGTTCTCTCCCTCTTTCCCCTCCTCTCTGTACACACACACACACACACACACACACACACACACACACACACACATTTTAAGCCATTTGAGAGAAAGTTGCAGACATGATGCTCCATCACATCTGAGGATCTCAGTGTACATTTCACAACAAAAAGGATGCTCCTATACACAACTTTACAATGGTGTGAAAGTGATACACATTTAATAGAAAACGTGTTTCAAATTTTGAATTTTGGTCTTTTTCCGTGGCTCGCAACATGCGGTACGATACTCGCCTGTGAGGCTGAACAGAGGCAGCGAGCAGCAGCTCCCAGTCAGCCACGCTGTCAGGAAGGTAAACAACTGATAAGCTGCAGTGTAGTGTTAAATGCATTTTGACTTAAATATTTTCAACTTACTGTGAGTTTATCAGGACATAACCACATGGTAAGTTGAGGAACATGTATAGTTTCCGTACAATCATAAAAATGAAATTAACATCAATGAAATAATACCACCCAATCCACAGGCTCCATTCACATTTTGTCAGTTGCCCTAATAATGTTTGTTATGTATAGGCTCTTTTCCCTTGTGGTTCAGGATCCAATCATTTAGTTTTCATGTCTCAGTCTCCTAAATTAGACCAGTTCCTCAGGATTTTATCTTTTCCTTGTATTTCATGATCTTAGTTTTGTGCTTTTTTTTTGAGGTATACAGACCAGTTATTTTGTAAACTAACCCTCACTATGGATTTGCTTGATATTTCCTAGATTTAGGCTATGCATATTTTGGCATGAGCACCATAGGAGGTGATATATTCTTCTCAATGTATCAGATTAATAGGCACATGATGTTGAGTTACCTTTTGCTTAACCAAAATGTTTATCAGATTTCTCCACTATGAGAATACTTAGTAAGGTTTTCTTTGTATCTTAAATATTTTTAAAAAGTGCTTAATGGAAAGACATTTCATAATGATTTAACTATCATGCTCTTTATCATTCATTCTCTAGTTTTAGTATCTATTGATCATTTTTGTCTGAATCAGTTGTCACCGTGAGGTTGCCAAATGGATATTTTTTTAATTTTTATTTTTCAATTACCATTGACATTCAATATTATATTAGTTTCAAGTATAGAGCACACTAGTTAACATTTATATAATTTACAAAGTGATCATCTTAATAAGTCTAGTACCCATCTGACACCATATATTGTTAATACAATATTATTGATTATATTCCCTATGTTGTGCATTATATCCCCATGACTATTCTGTAACTGCCAATTTGTAATTCTTAATTCCTTCACCTTTTTTACCCAGCTCCCATCTCCCCCAAATGGATATTTTTAAAGCCCATCATTTCTTATTAGTTGACAAACTATTCTGAGATAGAGATTTATCTTCTCCTTTATTTACTTGTTTATTCATTCATTCATTTACTTAGCTCAGCATGCACTTATAAATTCCTATTTTATCCAATAGGTCATAATCTATTACTCTTAAACTTTTTTCAATGCGCAAATTTTCTTAGAGTTGACTGTTGGGAGCACCGTTAATCTGGCTTCTATATTATCTTGACATTTACCCATTGTGCTTTAAGAAATTCCTATCTTCTCACACACAAAGAAATGTTTAAGACTCATCTGTACTTTTCCTGCAGTAGTCTTGGAATCAGTTATTTCTCTAGAAACCCTTGGTTCCTTTAAGTGGGAAAATTTATCTAGAAAACAAGATATGAATTCTCAGTGTGCTCATTGCTTCTGGGGTGTCATTGCTTTCTGATCCCTCTCAGATGCAATAACTAGGAAATACACACGTGCAAACACACACACACTCAATTATATGTACATTTATTTCTAAATTATAAAAGTGTTGGACATAACAGACACACGCAAACAAGCCTAGGAAGACTCTGAAAAGTGGAAAGAAGACAGTCTGACTAATGATGTCAGGACTTGAAGAACAACACAGAAGTGAGTCATCTGGGCTTACTTAATTGTTTCCTACACATCCCAAACAGAGCACATCAGAAGCCTTCAACCCTCAATTGCCAACAGGCAGAGAAAAAAACTGAAACCTCAAAAATATCCTATTCCCTTTAGCCAAAGGATGGAGAAAGGGTAGCCTGTCAACAGAAAACATTTTCCCTACTGCAGCCAAACACTAATGGAAAAACCACACCATCTCCCTGTGGTTTTGGTGGGGCCAAGCAAGGAAATGTTCTTCCTTTCTAACCCTCCACCCTGTGCTTCCTCACTGGGTGGTGTCAGTATTTCCAGGCAGGGAACTGAGCCTCCACCTCCACCCAGTGTCAACAAGACTAGAAAAGGGGGTACAGGGCAGAGCTAGTCAACACTGCTGGAGTCAGCAGGCCCAGGAGGGAGCTGGATACCTATACCCACCCAGCAGCCATGAGACTGATGGAGGAGGTACAAAGCTGGGCTAATCTGGGCAGTACTCCACTGTCCCCCACCCTGGTGTCAGCAGAGCACAGTGGGGAGCTGAGTCTCCATCTGTATAGTATCAATGACACAGAAAAAGAGGATGGGAGGCAGGGCCAGTTGGCACACCACTTGACTTCTCCACACACCTGATGTCATCAGGGTGCAGTGGGGATTTGAACTTCTGACCCAACACTGCAGCAGCAACATGCTGAAACTGAACATCAACACCTACTTGACTACATTAACAGGGTGACTGCCTCAGAAAAAAAGACTAAATAGAATCCAGAGACTCATAATCTCCAAAATTTCCATCAGGTGATTAAAAAAAAAAAAGAAAATCACAGGAAAATCTCAACTTGAATAAGAAAAGACAATCAGCAAACACTAACACCCAGATGAATCAGATGTTGGAATTAAGTAACAAAAATTTTAAAACAGTCATCATAAAAATACTTCACTACGCAATTAGAAATTCTGTTAACACAATTAAAAGAAAGAAAATCTTAGCAGAGAAATAAGTTATATAAGAAGAACTGAATGAATGGCTATAGTTGGTAGCACTATATTGTATAATTAAAATTTGCTAAGAGAGCAGAATTTAATGTTCTCACCGAGAAAAAAAAAAAAGTAACTATGTGAGGTGACGGATGTGTTCATTAATTTGATAAGAGGAACTTTTTACAATGTACATAGGTCAAATCATGTTGTACACTTTGAATATCTTACAATTTTATTTGCCAATTATACTTCAATAAAGCTGGGAAAACAAAAGTACCAAATAAAATTTTTAAAACTGAAAAATATAATAACTGATAATAAAATAACTTGCTCATTGAGCTTCTTTATAGAATGGAGATGATAGAAGATAGAATCAGTGAACTTGAAGACAGATCTATAGAATTTAGCCAATCTGAACAGAGAGAATGTAAACTGAAAAGAAATGAACAGAATGTTGAGAACCTGTAAGATGATAAAAGATCTAACATTCAGGCCATCAGAGTCCTTGGAGAAAAAGTAAAAAAGAATAGGAATGAAAAAGTGTTCAATAAAATAACGACTAAAAACTTCAAATTTGGCAGAAGACATAAACCTACACATTCAGGAAGCTGAGCAAACCTCAAACAAGATAAACTCAAAGGAATCCATGCCAAGACATATTGAAATTAAACCTGTGAAAACTGAAGACAGGAAAAAATCTTGAAAGCCAGAGACAAACACACATTTCCGGTAGGGAAACAACAGTTTGAATATAGCAGATTTCTCATTAGAAACCATGGAGACTGAAAAGAAGTGCCACCACCTTTTTCAAGTGTTGCAAGAAAATCACTGTCACCTGAGAATTCTGTACCAGGGAAGTCCAACTTCCCCCAACAACAGAAAGGACAATGCTTAGAAATATACCTGCAGTGCATAACTTTTCTAGAAAGAATGCCAGTGACCTGAGACCTTCTGAAACTAAGCCCAGGACTAGTCTCCTGGCAAAAAAGAAAGAAAAAAAAGAGAGAGAGAAAGAAGGAGAGGAAGAAGAGGAAGAGGAAGAAAGAGGAGAAGGAGGAGAAAGGAAGGAAGAAGAAAAAGGAGAATTGGAATCTTCGATTTTGTTCAAAAGGTCAGAGGTGAGGGTGACGGAATAGTGGTTGGGGTGTGGAGGTGTGATTTAAGGGAAAAATAACTTTTCCATTATTCTTCTGTCTGAATATTTGAAGTCTGGAACACATCAAAAGCAGTTAAAAATAAAGAATTGTTTTACTTATCTGTCATCCCAAGGCAGTTTCCATATTATTTAAAATAGCAAGCTATCTTTGGGTGACATTAGCCTTAGTGATGTGAATTGCAGTTTTCTTTATGATGTCAGACCTTAGTTATTTAGTAAGTGGGAGGAAAACTACCTGACAGAATGTACCTTAATAGGAAGAAAATCAGTTGAACTGAATAAACTAGAATTTACATTCCCACAGTCTCTATGTTTCATCTAATATTACCCATGCCTCAGCCAAGACTTGAATTTTATTCTTTCTGGCCCTGTGATTTCCCCTCAGTAAGAAATGTTCAGCTAAGACATTTAATAAATGCAAATAAACTTAGCTAGTATTTGCTTGGCTGATTCTCAAAGAGGATCAAGAAAGGAAATGGAGAATACCAATGATAAACGATTCAAAGGAAAATTTTGAAATTGGCATAGTTGCAACAATGGTATTTTGTGATGGTTCAGATATATAACAGGTTTTATAAAATGTTCAGAAAAAAAGAAAATGATGAAACTGTAGCCTTTTAGACATAGATGGCCTGGCAAGGGGTTTATTTGATGTATAGTAAATGTTTAAAATGACTTCAATTCATTTCAAGTACAGTACAGGGTAAGATTTGTTGAAGAAAAAATCTTTATAAAGCACATGGAAGTATTTGGAGTTAGATTAGATTTCATCTGTGATGTAAAGAAAAAATACCCGATGTTCCTTTGATGCATTAAGGAGTCGTTTAATTATAGTGGGTAGACTACTGCTCTGGTTTCTCACAGTCACAGAGCTTGTATTAAGCATGGCAATTACATATGCTTTATTCATCCAAAAAAGTGTTAGTGGTGAGAAATGAGCACTTCTAGAAGGGGACAGGATACCTTCACACCAGTTCTGAAATTCTGCCGCTCAGGAGTCCTGAAAGGGATTGCTTTACAATAAGCACACGAAGAGAAAGGAACACCTTCAAACTCAATATTTAATAGTGTAGAAAAAATACAATACAAGCCTAAAGAGAAAGTGCGTTTAGTGCAGGGAGGTTTCAGAATGTCCAGGGCTTTTATGTTTCTGATTTTTTTTTTTTTTTTTTTTTTTTTGCGACAGCTTTTTGGGTTTTATTTTGCATTGTTTTAATTCTTGAGGTCTTCCGCCCGTGACAATACTAAAGTCCTAAAGAAGCTAACTGACATGATTTCCAGGTTGCCCAAGGATGAAAATAGTAGAATGCTTACTGATTTTGATTAGCGTAGTTTATTTTCCATATCAAGTAACTTTGGTCCACTGAAGGAAATTTCACCAACATGAACTACTAGAATTTTAGAGGAAGAAGATGCAGCGGACCACCAAATCTCAAGGGTTTGTTTTAACCTCAGAGGAAATTCTATCTTTATAGTTAATCAGTGACATAGTTAAGAATTCAGGAGAAAATAGCCTATTTTGCCAGGATTGTCTGTACATGTTTGAAATCAAATAAACAAGAAAAGCAAATGACCCAAAGATAGTGGTCTTCAAGAGTTTCATTGGAATTCATCAAAGTCTGTCCTTTAAATAGTGCTGTTTGGGGACTAACGCTATTTGAAATCTGAGTTAATGAAGAAATTGTTATTTTAAGTGTTCTCCTCATTTAACTGAGTTCTTTGGAGTTTATGAACTAGAGAAACACAATACAAAGTGATATTGGACCTGAATGTTTTCTCTCTTCTCTGAGTGATGTGACACAATAGCTTTCCAGGGAGAGTGACCTTGTATTTCCATAGCCTAACTCCCGTAGGTATTCCCGTCTACCTGCTTCATGACCTTACAAGTCCTTTCACCTCTCTGAGCTCGTCAAAAAAGGAGCCCTATCACACGCTGTCTGTTCGCTTTTACATGTTTGTCATGAGACCATGATGAACTAATACTATGAATCTGCTTTATATAAAGTAAATCATTATACAAGGAAAATATATTGTTTTCTTTTCATAACATAAAAGTGAACTAAATTAAAACCATCCTAGCTATCCAAATTGGTTAAACATGGCCGAGCAGTGATCTCAGGTCATTTTTAACACTTACAAATGAAAAACTCATTGTTACTATGTCAATATCATGACTGAATCAATGGCTTTGAGTTCTTAGAAGAAAATTATAGACTACAGATTGGCTTGCCCTTGAGATTTAAATAGTGTGCTCTGTGGAACTAATAATTGTATTAGAAATATTTGCTGAATGAAGTAATGAATGAACAAGTCTTGTCTTCAGAAATAAATCCAACTCGATAGATGCCAGAGTTTCAGGAAAGCTATTCACCAAAATGTCATTCATTGCCTTTTTCACACAAAATGTCATTTAAAAGGGCCTCGAATTTCCATTATTAGAGAGCTTTCTGTAAGTTAAAGCATTGTCTCCTTAAGAGCCTACCAAAATAGTTATTCAAGATAATAGACTTAGTTTATTCCTGATGTATGCTTACTGTTTTTATTGTTTAATAATGTTGCAAACAGGAAAAACTAAATGAAATATTGCCAGGGATCAATCATCCTGATGTCTGGATTTTGATAACCTAGACAGATTGTGTGTCCCAGTGAATTTCTGAATATCATGCAGGAATAATTACATTAAGCACTTGCTTCTCCTAAAATAACCATTTTATTTTCATAGAAAATTAGCAGTTTTAAATGTTTATTCATACACCAGTCAAGACTCGTGTGCAAAGAATTCAAAAGGAATGTTATTATGCCCTGATCTTACCCCTCTTCCTAATGGAATATTAAGGAAATCTGCTAAGTAGAAAGATTTAGTAAAATATTTTTCAATACAATAGTTACAGTTAAATTGGCCTTTTAAATGCAAATAAACTATTCCAGGAGATGATTAAAAATAAGCAGAAAAGTCTTAGTACACTCCATTCTGCCAGCTCTGCAAAATAGTACACCATTCTGGCTTGCAGTCTAAAACAAAAAAAGAAAAAAAAAACTGGATTATTCTTAAAGAATATAAACTTGGGAAAAGTGCCTAAAAGTTGAAATTTAGTAAAATTTAGCTCAAATTGCTTAAATGTTGAGCTATGTCTATATCTAGCTTCAAAGCTTAGTCTGAAAGCGTAGGTCAATGTGACAGCAATCATTTTGGAAAGTCTTGAGAACATTTTTGCTGCTGACTTATTTTTTCCCCATGTATATCACAAAATTTCATTACATCTCAAAATAGGTTAGGTTCAGAATGCAAGGTGCCTATGTCATTTATTTGATGCCCTTTAACCAGCACTATTTAGGGCAGCCTATATTCCTTATAATACAACCTCAGCATCTGAGTTGATGCTGAGCCGTATCCTGGCAACTGACATTACGCTTTATGAACAAGAAGTTCTGTCTGGAAGAAACCCCTGCTTCCTATCTCTTTGAGACTCAAATTTTTACTTTTCTATCTCCCCTGTTCATAGGCTTTTTCTTTACCGATCTTCATTTAGGACTATCTCTACCACCATGGAAAACCTCTACTGATATGTTGATCTAACTACCATCTTGTTTGGGAATTGAACAAACTCTTCTCTGCCTGGCTGGAGATATTAGGAAGTTCTTTACAAACAAATAAAGGAAAATGTGACAGCTCTCCTTGTTTTAGCCATTGTCTTTGCCCAAAATATGTTCCTCCTCTTTCTCTCATTACGTCTTGCCCCTAATTTCAAAGGTGGACATGTAACTCAGGAAGGATAAACCATCTTTGAGGCCTCAGTGATTGTTTCAGGAAAAGGCACAGCATCCAGCCTAGATTACACAAATGCTTCCTGGAATTTTGTATCTACATGATACAAATTTTGTGAGAAAGAACCCTTTGTATCACTGGGAATGGAAATTTTGGGATGTGAAACTAGTGGTGCAATAATTCATAATCTCCATTCAATATGGTAAAAATAAATACATAAATAAATAAATAAATAAATAAATAAATAAATAAATAAAGGAAGGAAGGAAGGAAGGAAGAAAACCCCCAACTCCATAGAAAGAGAGTATGAAGCCAAACAGAAAATGTAGAGAGAGAGAATTCTGATTTTGTTTGAGGCCCAAGGCCAGCTCTTCTACCACCCTTTGGTGAGTCAATAAATTCCTCCTTTTAACTTAAGTTTATTTGAAATGATTTCTGTCATTTGCAACCAAGAGTACTGACAAATAACCACATACACCCCCAAAGTAATAGAAAACCACAAAATAGAAGACTGCAGAGCAAACTTTCTTTATGTGAACATAACAAAAGTATGCCTACATATTAACTTCAAGACTACAGTTACCAGGTTCACAAGTTGTTGGGTTTTTTAAAGATTCTCTCTAATTCACTCAGACTTGGATATTTAACCACTCAGTATTTGGCCTAAAACTAATTTAGGTCGCCACTTCTAGGAAGTGTACAGACAGGTTCCAAGTATTTGCAGATGTTTTCATTCATTCATCATTTCACTTATTCGATAAACCTTGATTGACAGTTTTACTGCGTCATGATCAAGGTTCCAGGCACTATCCTTGCAAATAAGAAGCAGAAGAGCAGCCCACTTTAGGAGCTCATAGTGTAATAAGGGAATAACAGGCATGGAGGATTATGGGAATTCAGAGCAGAACCAGCTCGTACTCTGGAAGGGTGGGGAACCCAAGAAAGGCTTTGCCTTTACCTAGGAGGTCACATTTGAGCTATGTCACAAAGAATGAGTGGAAAATTTCCTGCAGTGCCTTTCCCAGGTGTCAATTTCTCACCTTTCTCATATCTTCATTTGAAAATGGAGACACTTAGAACATTAAAAGATGGCTTCAGTGCCATTAATTGGACTTAAATTTTCGTCTTGAAGCATACACAAACAGGTGAGAAAGACTATAATGCTCAAAAACAGACTTTACGCTATAAAATTGGAATCACATGAAAACAGTTTGAAAAGCAAGATGAATTAGCAAAAAGGTCTGTTTTGTATTTCTATGTAGAATTTGAATTATTTTGTTCCAGGACCACTTTTTAAACATTATTAATAATTCTAAAGGCCTTGCAGAGGTCCAGGAATGTTGCCAGTATTTCAGAACATGAAGCTATGAATCTCTTCACCATGGTTTTTTAATCATTTCACTTCTGGAATTAGCTTTCGGCAGACTGTTCATCTTAGTCACTAGTAATTGATACTAGTTGGTCAGGAAAGGCAGATTTTCAGATGATGGTCTTGTTTTCAAGTGCCAGCTCTTCCCAAGGAAATAATCATTCGCATCTATCAAAATTGAACTAGTAATCAAAATAATATGCTAATTTTCAGGAGTTTCAGAACTTGAATTTTGATTATTTCTTTTAAACCCAGAAATCTGTGTACACATTTTAAGTGGATGGTCTTGCCTTCAGTTTCTTTTGTTAGATTCCGTTGTATCGAGAACTGAACTTAAATAATTTCATTTGAGTACATGTACTATCTCTTAGGACTGCTTTTTTATAAAACAATGTCAAGTTTAAAAAAGTGACTTGGGTGTCAGCTAATTATTAAGATTGTTCATATAATTCAAGGTTTTTTTCATTGTCAACAGTGGGATAATTACTGGAGCTTGTTGCATGAATTCCAGGAGAAGCACTTCATGTACAAATTATTTTTATGACATCATTCAAGTTAAGAATCGGAAGGAAGTGGTTAGAATGAAACTGGAGGCTATTCAGACACACTAAAGAGGTGTAGGGAACATTGCAGAAGGTTCAAAAAAGAAGTAACAGTAGGCAAAACAAATCATAGAAAAATGGGAACGCATTTGTATTTCTATACAAAAACATAAAGGCCGAGCTTTAAAAGTCGGTATGTTTTTATGGAGAGAGACAGCAATAGAAGTCCAGAGATGATGATCAGCTACTTCTAAAATAAAAACACTTTCCAATACCACGACCAACTTACCAACTTATTTTGCGACATAAATCTATATTTTAGTGAAGCAGTCCGACATAGTACTGATTTTGTCTGCACGCAGAAGTCATCTTTTTGTGTTCTGAAACCACATAGATACACCAAAGGAACTTGCGCTCCTGCAACGGATTCTTTTCACAATCCTGTCCCACCCAGTCTCATGTTATCTCTCTTCTCTGTGCTAACCACTTATTTTCTGGAACACCCATTTCATTGTTAAGTGTTGCATAAGGTCAACAGCTCTGCCATTAAGTGGTTAAGGTCAAAGTGACCTTGCCCTTTTTCCTCAATCATAGGATTACACGGCATGTTTGGCAGATTGCTAAGCTAAATAATGTGACATATGCATATTTTTCTAATTGTCGGCTGTCTGTAGACAAAGTACCGACAATTTGATTTATTGGGTAATCTTCCATCAAAATTAAGCTGAAGCACTTTTAATAAAGTATTATCGCCAACTGCAGTTCTGGAAAATCCACCAATGTTTGCCTCTGCTTGACGATTAGTAAAACTATTATTTTTTTTTTAAGATTAACTTTTTTTTAATAGCCTCAGGGCTTAATCTCTTCATATTTTTTCAGAGTAAAAACAGCTTCAAATATTTCAACATAGATTATACCTAGAAATATCTTCTAATGTGAATACAAATAATGGTATGTGTTGGAAACTCCACTTTCTACCTTTGTTTATTGTCAAGATCTGAATTTTTAAGTGTAGCCACATAAAATTCAGTCTTCCTTAAAACTTTCCATAGTGCTAGTAAATGAATGTTTGGTAGTTTACTATCACTTAACTTTCAATATATTCTTGTGTAGATTTTTAAAAGTCATTATCCCTCAAGGATACTCATTTTTTCCTATAAGAAAAGAAAAATACAATTATGAAAGTAAATTAGAAAAGGAAAAGAGCAAATAAATTTTTGAAAGTTCTGTTTGCTTTGGAGATTCTGAAAATAGCTGAGAAATTTAACTTGACACTTCTTTAGTTTACACAAGGATGCCTTAAATTATCATAAGATTATCACTTCCACATGTATGGTTAGTATTTCTGAAATAATATTTTAAGAGTCTCATTTCAGAAAACAATAGTGATTCTGGATTAATGAAAAGCTTCAGGGTCAGAAGTTAGGAAATTATTACTCTTCTCTCCAGCTCTATTATTAATCTGATATGCAAACTTTAGGAAATTATTTTATCCTTTCCTCCCTTTGTGGTTAAAAACCACCTTCTCTGAAGGTATTGTGAAAGTAAATATTGGTTTGATATTGCTAAATAAAAGCAAAATCAAGTTGGCAGTTCAAACGACGTTCTCGTAAGTAATTCTTTATAATCACTGTCGGTCACATGAGAATCGTTTATATATTGTTTCTGGCAATAGTCACTGGTAAAAGTCATCTTCCCGGTTTTCAAAATCTTATCTAGAAAAGTTGGAATATCAGTTCTTCAGAAAGTAGATAAATCTTGCCATCTTGCCAACCAAAACTAATATGTGAGATAAGCATGGCAATTTCCATACCTCTTTCTTTAAAGGGCACTTTAGCTTATCTCGGTATCTGATATGTGCAATGAAAATGAATGTCTGATCTCTGGACTAGCACCTCTTCTCTCTCAAGAGCAGTAATGTCATTGCTCTTGGCTGCCACAAAGTGGCAGTGTGCCCACTAACTTTTCCATTAGGAAACCCAACCTTGGCTTTCACAACGAACCTGGGCAGAACTACACCTCAAGATGACGGTTGCCAACTAAAGCACAGGAAGGCTGGTGAAATTTGAATTTTAGATAAACAACTACATACTTATGGGAAAAAAATTATCCGGCGTTTATCTGAAACTCACATTTAACTGAGTGACTTCTATTTTTATTTGCTAAATCTGGCAACTCTACTCGATAGACGGGATGCTTATAATTATGTAATCTTTTTAAGCTGAAAGGTATTTACCCTTCATGTTTTATTTAGTTGTCTATATTTATTGAATTATAGAAACTCTTTCATGAAGAAATCTGTATTCCTCCCTCTACTTGACTTTCACTTATCACATAGTATGAGGTTCACATTTTCAGTCTCAAAAGAAAGCTGGCTGCATCACTGATATGAAACAAGTATTTATTGATGAGACAATAAATACTTTGGTACAATGTCTTGTGTGCCGAGGAAGTTAGAAAAGGCTCTAAAGAAAGGGTAGGACTTGACCTGAATCTTTCGGGAGTGGGGGGTTGGGTGGGAGGGGTCCAGAATTAAATGGGCAGAATGGAGGTAAAAGAACCTTTTAGATATGTGGGCAGAAATTTTCTATAGCAAAATAAGTGTTTTAAGAAAACCTAAAAGATTTAGTCTAAGGAACTAGTTAGAACATTGGAACATTAACACACTTTATCATTCATTCTAGTGCCCAGACAATCTTGGCATACGTCATAGTCACTCATAATGAATTAATTGAATTATTTCAAGACTGAGTATAGCACTGGGCTAGATTGAGTGATGTTTTCCATTTTTCACTTGAAATTTGCCTTTCTACTTTTAATGAAACCACTCCAAGCTTTATCAAATTTCAGCAAAACCCAATCTTGACTTTTATTACATCAATCCTATGTAATTTTTATATAAAATTATTATTAATACATTAGCTGTTTACGCCAATATACTGGGTTTCAAATAGTTTTATTCTTTGTCTAATGTAATCAAATGGCAGTTTAATTTTAAAACTTTCTAATTTAATACAAAGTGTCCCATAAAACTTTGCCTCCAATCTCACTCTACCAGAAATTTCACATCAAAGGTATGGTTTGTGAGCTTTCCCTTCCAGTTCTCAGGAAGTTGACATTTATGACCTAGGTCTGAACTCCTGTAAGACCACAATCATCAATGCTTCTAATTCTTATCAAGTATATTCTGTGAAGAGGAGCTCCATATTTTCTTATAAATCTACAGGGTAAATAAATTATCATTTCTTATTATAAGGACAAGGTAGTGAAAGAAAATATGTGCTGTATTTTGAATAGTGAATCAGTAATCAAACCTATTTTGAGCATCATATACTAAAATACTTAACTGTTAATAAATACATTATCCGTTTATGTTATAGCTGGAAAGTATGCATGTGCTGTAGTGATTTAATGAGTTTATTATTTTTCTGGAAAATTATGCTATATTTTACTATTTCAACAATACTCTATATTCAGGTAAGACATTCTTACCTTGAGAAAAGTACTACAGAGAGTACTTTTGCAGAGAGTAAAAGATAAAAGTATTATTTTATCATCAGCATCTTCATTGTTTGAATATATGTGCCAGATATTCTGCTGGGTGCTATACCCTAAAAATGCATTTTTATATGCCACTCCTTTCTAAAAGATTTTGAAGTAGCTGATACAGTCAAAGTTAAAAGAGGTTATGGTTTTTAATATAGTTACAGTTATATTATTACAAGCCCGAGGCCTTCAACTCATGAGGTTCTAAGTTCTCTAGCGAAGAAAGCAAAACAGGAAACATGAGGGCTTACGGGAACAGCAGGGAGGTGGGATTACTCTCCAGCATTGAACCTGAGTTATAAATATTCCATGTTGTTCACTGATGGAAAATTTATAAATCTTAGTAATACACAGAATAGAAAGAAGAGTAACTTTTTCTTATGGAAATCAAGTATCCATACGAGTAACTGAGTAAATGACGAACCTACTTTGACATGAAGGAGGACGAGGGAAAAAGCTGTGGGGATGATGATGCTGGCATCTCATTCATGGACCCTGTAATGGAAAGACAGGATATTTCACGAGTGCAGTAAATGGAGACAGCTTGATAAGAAGCAAAGAACATTTCAATCCAAATGAGACAGGCTGAGTAATAAAGAGAAGAACTATTTCAGGGTGGGTGCATGGCCCTGCCAGCACCTTGATATTGGATTTCTAGCCTGTAGAGCTGTGAGACAATAAGTGTCTGCTGTTCTAAACCACCCAGTTGTGGTATTTTGCTCCAGCAGCCCCAAAATTAATACAGCATTAAAGGGATGTTTCTTGGAAAAGTAGCTGAGTTTTCAGAAAGATGGGGTTATATGCATTCATAGAAAACAGAGATGAGAACAGTGCAGAATATCTTTTAAAGGAACAAGGTAAATTATGCCAAATCTGACCAAACTATCTAAAGAGGAAAGATAAACAAAGAGATAATTGATACAGGCCAGGTCTCTCCATAAAAGTGAAATAAAGATAAATGTGAATAATTCATTTCTCACAGGACAAAGAGTCTAAATGAAAGAAAAGACTGATTCATAGACATATGACTTTGTGATTGAGACTATGTTGACAGTTTGTCTATCAAACAATCTGGCTTAAAGAAAGCACAAATGGCTGTGTTCACGTAGAAAGAAGGAGTGATTTTCCACTGGGAAAGGTGTGCAAACCAAGTATTAAATACTTCAGAATTTCAAAAAACTATGCAACTGTAATTGCTCAGTGATGTGTGCAGGGCAGTGAGTAATTGCTATTCTTTTGCTTATTTATAGATAAAAGATCTGCCGCCATAGAACTCTTCTCCATGACATTTTCACAGAACACACTATTTAAAGATTTACATCATTTCATCACTGCAGGTAATTTATTTCTTAAGAATGCCATAAAATCTATTTAAGTCATTTCCTGTTTCCCCATGAAATGAAAGGCATCTCTAAAGGGATTTCAGTATATCTTTTTTGAGTGCGTGTGTTTTATATTTTTGCATTTTCCCAGGAAGAAAGGGAGACAGTGACTCAGTTAATACCGTATGTTTATCCTCTCATTATTCCGTTCTTGGTTTTGGTGATCATTTGAAAAAAATGGAGAGTGTTTGTTCAACTCTTTCAGGCTGGTGCTTATTATGTGACAGCGCTAGCCTGCCCTATGTTGTTTTTGTAGTCCAGCCATGAATAAATAGGATGCTGGTTCTCACCAAAGTAACCTTTGGAAACTAATGTTTCCCTCCTTGCTATTTATTTCTGCTAACACTAAAAGGGAGAGAGAGAGAGAGAGAAATTTTTGATACTGATAACAATTTAAAGTTCATGCAGTCTTAATATTACTGGTGAAGATGCTCAAATATTTATTTAAAGATGGAGAATTGTCTCACGAGTTGTATGACCCCTTGACTGAATTGTAAAAGATCGTTGACTGAGATACTCATAAAATCTAGATATTATCACTCATATTTTTTTGTGTTCAGGTAATTATAAATTCACATGCAATTGTGAAAAACAATAGTGAAATCTATATCCTTTACCCAATGTCCCCCAATAGTAACGTTGTACAATGCTGCATTGCAAACAGTATGTCAACATTCACACAATCCATTGATCTTATTCACATTTCTCCAGTTTTACTAAAACTTGTTAGTATGTGTACATGTATAAATAGTTATACACAATCTACCACATGTGTAGGTTCATGTGTCTTCCATCACAGGCAAGATGCTAAACAAGTCCATCACCAGAAGGAACCTTCACGTTGCCCTTTTATAACCAAACCCACCTCTCTCCTGCCCCACCCCCAGCCCGTCCGTAATCCCTGACAACCACAAATCTGTTGTCCATTTTGACAATTTTGTCATTTTAAAATGTGGTATCAGTGGGATCACATATTATGTAAACTTTAGAGATCACCATTTTTCACCCAGAAGTTTCAAGCAAGTTGTTGCATGTATCAATAGTTTGTTCCTTTTCTTGATATTCTAGGCATACCATAGTTTCTTTAACCATTCAGCTGTTAAAGACCAACTTGGCTATTTCCTGTTTGGGGCTATTATGAATAAAGCTGCTGTGAACAGCCGTACACAGGTGTTTATGTGAACATATTTCTTTTTTTTTTGGGTTAAATGTCCAGCAGTGAGATTGCTGAATAATAGATAATATCATGGACTATTTCATTTTATACGAATCTTTCAAACTTTTTTTTCACAGTAATCTACCATTTTACATTCCCACTAGCAATGTATGATTGCCATGATGCCAACATTTAGTATTATCACAATTTTTTATTTTAGCCATTCTGCTAGGTTTGTAGTGGTATCTCTTCACCAGATAATGCCAATATCTGATTCATCTCAGTATGGACCTTACCTTTGTTGTTGGTTGTCTTTTCTCATCCAGGTTGATGCTGTTGGCTCCTGGTGTGACAGATTATTCGATTGTAATTGGTCTGTTCTGGTAGCTAACCCTAGATCTTATTTAAATCTTTTATTTTAACAAGCAGTTACTCTGTTTATGTTTAGCACCAGGTCCTGGCCTCCTTTTGTGGTTTCAAGGGCAGTTCAATTTCAGGCCCTTGGCTTTGCTAATTTTATCTGCTTGGTTTATCTGGTGAAACTGCGGGTCCCATTGGTGCTGACACTGCCTAAGAGGGTAGAAGTGGTTTCAACAGGCCAGAGACTCAGTGTTTCTCAGTATGGAAGAGGATTCTCAGGCCCATGTAAACAAGTCAAGTTTCAGTCTTTATCTTATACAGCCTTTCCAGAAACACTTGACATGGTTGATGAGGCCATCCTTTTTCAAAAACTCTTTACTCGCTTGGCTTCTAGACTAATACTTTCTTTTGGTTTTTCTCACTGCTTGTTTCTTTTCAGTCTTGTTTGCTATTTTTTGTTCTCCTCCACCTCTAAATCTTAAATACCATTAGTGTCAGAGATCAAACATTGTCCCTTCACATTATAGGTGAGCTAACAAAGGTTAATACCTTTAAATACCTAATTAATACCTTTCAATACTCTCTATATGTTCTAATTTATTATTGTCAGCCCTAACGTCTCCCATGAACACTAGTTTCACATTTCTAATGTTCACTCCACATCTCATTGGGACATCTAGTCGTATTTCATTGTTCTAGTTGCTTAAATAAAACTTCAGAGTAACATTGACTCCATTACTTTCTTCACATCGTGTATCCAATCCATCATCAAAGTTCTTGGCGCAACCTTCAAAATACATCCAAACTTTGGCCATAGCACCACTTCTGCTATGAATATTTTGATTCAAACCACCAGAAGCTATTGCCTGCATTCTTGCAGTGCTCTTCACACTGTCCTCACTGATTTCACCATTGTTCTCCTGCAGTCTTATTATCTACAGTAGATCATGTGTTTCCTCTGCTCGGAACCCTCTAATGTCCAATGATTTCCCTTCTCACTCAGAGAAAAAGTCGATGTTTTTACAATGCCCTGCAAGTAATGTAATGGTAGGACCCCTGACTTCATTTTTTTCTACCCCTGACCATCCCCCACTCACTCTGCTCCAGGCATATTTCTGGAGCATAAGCAGTTTGCTCCTGCCTCCACACCTTTACAATTGCTGCTGAGTCTGCTTGGGACCTGCTTTCCTCAGATATATGTATATGGCTCACTCCTTTATCATCTTCAGGCATCAATTCTAATGTCATAAATCATAAAGTACTTCCTGATTATCCTAGATGTAGTTTCATACTCACTTACAGCACGGTCTATCCCCCCACCTTGCTGCAATTTTATCCATAACACATAACACTGGATGAGATATACATATATATATTCATATAATATTTATTGAGACTCTGTTATGTGCCTGGCAATGTTCTGTGCCTCTCTCTCTCTCTTTCCCTCTCTCTCTCTCTCTCTCTCTCTCTCTCTCTCTCTCTCTCTCTCTCAGTGCTCTGCACCGTTCTTCCTAGCAACACTACATAGTCTCTATAAGATCAATGTTCTCTGAAAGATCAGTATTTTTCACATGCTCTATTGATGGAAGGCACTTTCAGGAGAGGAAGAAAATCATTTGCAGCCCAGAGTATGATGAAAATAGATGCCCCATTTCCCAGAAACATTAACAGCCTGACATTTCCTACGTACGCCATTAAACAAACTGGAAACATCAAGTAGTGTACGTTGTTGTTTCTTCATATCAAAGACATCAGTTATGGTACATAAGGTTTATTTAGGAACTAAAATTAAATTATTAAATAAGCCAAATATTTGGAATGAAAGGTTTCGAAGGAATGAGAATTAAGTGTGGAGAAAGTGTCGTTTATGTAGAAGTAAATTTGGAAAGGAGACAAACATAAAAACAAAAGCCTCTTTGCAATGACTGTGTTGATCCTCTGTCAGACATCTTACATCACGTGAGTTCTGTGTGAGGTAGGCTTCAGGTCACCAAGCCACCACTGGTTTCTTGGTGTTGTACAGTTTAACTGTTGTACAGTTTTCTTGGTGTTGTACAGTTTAAATACTCTTTTAAGAGAGCATTTCCCTTAAAAGAGAAACAGGGACTATCTTAAATTCTAACTGGTATTCAACTCTACCAAGTCATTGGTTGGTTGTTAACTAATACATTGCAATTAATTTAACTTTATATGATCAAGACATGGTATTACGTAAGACTTTCTCTTAGCCTCACGTAGTGGGGAAAGCTTTTCCCTCTGTTGTCTGTATGCTTGAGTTCAGGTTTAAGTTTGCGGATGGGTGTATTGTATGATGCTGACATGGTTCCTTACATTCTTTGGGGTGGTGAGGGGCTATTGTTTATTCTGCTCTACTTGATTCTGGGCAAATTTACTTCCCATCCCAAGTATAAATGGATTGCATGATTTTTGGATAAACAATAACAATGGAATATACCCTGAATTTCATATAATAGTATCTAACATTCATAAAGAAACGAAATTCATTCATTGATTCACCTGAAAAATATTATCTGAGCGATTTCTATGTACCAGTGTAGAGGCTGGAGATTCAGCAGAGATGAGATAAAGTCTCCAACGCCATGCAGCATGCATTCTAGAGGGTTATCAGATCATAAGCAAAGAAGAAATAAATAAGATACTCATAGACTGCGATGAGTGCAATGAATGAAATAAGAAGAAGGTGGAGATAAAGAGAGACCAGAAAGGAGATTTTTGCTCGAAAGATCAGAGAAGACCTCTCCAGTGGCATTTTCACAGCGTCTCAAAGAACAGAGTGCTTCAATATCTGCAAGAACAAGTCCAGACCCTGAGCAACCTATCTGTCACAAAGCAACCCTTTTCTCTCAAACTGCTCTGTCATTTCATTTTAATTTACCTGGCCTTTACTTCAATGTGAAAGTGTGATAAGTATAAAAGATTACCATTGAAAATGCTAATAGCCAGGTTTTTCTGTACCATTTCAAAATAATGTATCCCTTCCTTATTATTGGTTTTTGATGCTTCCTTCATCATACTATATACTCTAGATTTTTTCAAATGCTAGTAATATCTAACTCTATAGTTATCTGGAATATATTTTGGTGTATGGTAGCAGATAATTATTCCCCCTTCTGTTCTGCACCTTTCTCACACTATTTAGTGAGGCCACCTTTGTCATGTCTCACACTCTTATAAGTAATATGCTAAGTGCTATTTCAAGAATTTTTGTTTTTATACTGATAAATAAAGTTGTCTACTTTACTGTTCTGCACTATCTTTCCCTAGTTTTGGTGTTGGGGTTCTACCAACTTTGCAAAATGAATACGAGAGACTTCTTTATTGTTCTAAATCTTGAAACAGTTTACCCAGTAGAAAAATATTTTCCTTGTCTCAAAACAACAACAACAACAAAACAACAGCTCATCCCCACTCTAACAAGAAGCTTCTATGAATGATTTTATGCACATTTTTTCCATTTCTTCTGTGATTATCAGTTAATTTGGGCCTCTAATTATGCGTGAGTCAGCTTTGCTAATTTATATTTCTCTATAAAATGTACTATTTCTTCAAGATTTTCAAATATATTATCATAGAACTGTATGCACTATAATCACATTTTATCCCTTTTATCAATCTCATTAAAACGCTTCTCATTTTTTATTGAGTTTTTGTCCTCTTTAAAAGTACTTCCAGAAGTTTCCCTTGTCTGATTATTTTACTAAATGACAAGTTCCTGAATATATCTGTAGTAGTTTTTTGTTGCTACTATAACAAATTACAACAAACTTGGTGGCTTAAAACGATACAAACGTATCATTTTAGAGTTCTCTAGGTCAGATCTGACACAGATGTCCCTGGACTAAAATCAAGGTGTCAGTGGGACTGTGTTCCTTCCTAAAGGTTCTAGGGGTGAGGCAATTTTCTTCCCTTTTCCACCTTCTAGAGGCCAACCCCTGCCTTGTCTTGTAATTCCATTTCTCCAACTACAAAGCCAGCAACAGTGGATCCGTTTCTTCTCACACTGCATCATTCTGACCTATAGTCACATCTACCACTGATTCTGTCTCCTCTTCTGTCTCCTTCTTCCACTTAAAGACCCCTTGTGATTTCATTGCGCCCCTCAGGTCACCCAGGATCATCTATTTTAAAATCAGCTAATTACCAATCTTAATTGTATCTGCTACTTTAATTTCCCTTTGCCTGGTAAATGAACATATTCACGGGTCCCGGGAATTAAGTTGTGAATACCTGGGAGGGGTGGGCAACATATTATTCTACCTACCAAAAGATCCATTAAACTATTGATGTTTTACAATCATTTTTCTGCTTTTTTTAATTGTTTCTTCCTGCTTCCTTGATGTAATTTTATTGCCATTTTAAAAGTTTAGTTAAATATTTAACTAAATATTTAGCTTATTTATTTTCACATCCTAACAAAAGATTTTATGTACAGCTTAGGTCGTATCCTGAGGTTTTAATAATCATGCCTAGATAATTTCTAAATATTAGAGATGATAGATTTAAAGTTACATCTGTTTGTATTGTCTTTAAATCAATTTTATTATTTATTTATTTTATTGGAAATTGGTTCGTTCAATAATTCTTTAGAAATTTTCTTTATCACATAATATGGGAGCAATGTTTAGAAACATTCCAGCTAAATGTGGAATGAATAAGTACTTTCTATTTGTAGTAGACAAGATTTTTCTTACTAGTGACAATCATGACAACAGCATTTTTACGAGTTTACCGTGTCTGTGCTATGCAATTGTAGATGTTATCTCATTTAGTCTTCACAATAATATTGTGAGTAGATATTGTTATTATCATTTACAGAGGGAGAAACAAAGTCACATACCTAGAAGACAAGAAAAACAACACTTGAATTTAAATTGTTACCTATTGTTTAATTTCAAAGAAATGCATTATTATAATTTTTTTACTCCCTTATTTTTCTGACCTGCTTTAATTCTTTACATCTGAAGGCTGAGTGAGGTAGTAAAATTTTTTACAATTCTGTTTCTATTGATTTCTTTGGACTTATATAATTTTTGTTTTACATAGTTTAATGGTTAGTTTGGTCAGCAAATGAGATCTCATGTCAATTATATCTTCAGTTATAATGATAAGCTTTTCCCAAGCTATATTATTATTATTATTATTATTATTATTATTATTACAAATGACCCTCCTCTCGTTTAATGTCTTTCCTTCTTTGCCTACAACTAATATTACACTCATACTTCCCTCAGTTTTCCTTGTTTTTTTGTATTTTTCCCTTCTATAGCTGCCCATTTGTTTTTAATATTTAACATCACTTTCTGTTAGATTTATAATCTATGCATTATTTTTAGCTGGATTTTGTTCAGTAACACAATCTGAAAGTCTTTGTTTTTAAATTGAATTTTAAAGTAATTTATGTTTACATCCATAACTGATTATTTCAGCCTCACTTTATCAATTTATTTTATACTTCTGTTTTATTTTCTATTTTTTGCTCTGTGAAGTATTGTGGAGTATGTTTTTTTACCTTTTGTCTTCTCTAGTGTATTTAAAAGTATGCAGTCTATTTTTATTAGTACTAGTGGTTAACATTATCTTTCAGAGACGTTCTTAAGATATAGTTCTTTAATTGTCCAAGTTTTATACAAATATAATACCTTGGACAGTCCCATGTGAGCTGAGGGTGTTATACACTTTTACTTACTCCCATTTACATCTATTCCATTTACCAGTCTTATTTTTGAAATCTAGGTAGATTTTAAATTCAAATTATTATTAATAAATTTCTATTCTTGCATTTATATATATGATTAGGTAAAATTCACATGTACAAGAAGTATTTAGACTTTCCTCTTTTTCTATCAGTTTTAATGCACCAAATGCAATCCTCGGTCAATGTTCTTCCCCAAAAAGTGGAGGAAAGGGAGACTTTATTTCCTCCCTTATTGATAACAGTGTAGATTAAATGTGAAAGTCCTCATGTAGTGCTTTCCTGTTTACTGCTTCCTTTTCTTAGCTAAAGAAGTAATCCACCTTCTGAGAAAACTGAAAAAACTAAAATAAAAAATTTTTTAGAAAAGCTATCCCAAAATTCCCACTCTTTGATTTTCCATAAGATTTCAGGCACTAGAGTCTCTTCCCTGGATTCATTCCCAAAGGAACTAGAAGAAGGCCGGGCATCCTGTGGGCCGTGCCATGGTCCCGCTGAGGGGCCCTTATCCTGCTCACTTCGTGGCCAGCACATCCTGTACGTCCGGAGCTCCTCTTCCCTGCCCCCACCCCATCACTTAGTTGACTCTTATTCATCCTTCATATTCATCCTTCGTATCTCAGGTCTTAAATAGCTCAAATGTAATATCCTCAAGAATACTTTCCCCACCTGCTGAATAAGTCAGGTTCACCTGAAGTTTATAATGATATAGTTATTTGTCTCTTTGTTCTATATGTGTTCCACTAAACCCGAAGTTCCATGCATACGTGGGCGATGTCTATATTCCCGACCACCATATTCTTAAGCCCTATAGTATCTAGCACATAGTAGAGGCTCAATAAATTCACTCATGTATTCAACACATTTTTTTGAATATCTACTATGTGTTATACACTATTTTCGGTGCTGGACAGACAGAAATGTTCTCATGGAGCATACATTCCAGTGGAGCGAGGCAGAGAATCAATCCAAAATCGATGTAGGTTAATGATAAGGGCTATGAAGAAAATAAAATAGGGCAATGCCAGTGGTTGGAGAACCAGGGAGGCTCCTGTGGTTGGAATGTTCAGGAAAAGATTAATTAAGGACATGACATGAAAGATGAGACCAAACCAAAGAAATCAGGGAAAATGTTGCCCAGGCAGCAGAAAACCCAAAGGCAGTGTCCAAAGACACAAATAAGCTTTTCTTTACAAAGACCAGGAAGGAGAGGGAAGTTGGTATGTACTCATGAAGGGTAAGAATAGTAAAAGACAAAACTGTCAGAGTAGGAAATGAGAATGAGCCTAGGAATTCCAAGGAGAGAAAGAAGGAGAGTGAAATTATGCTACGCAAATAAGTCAGACAGAAAAAGTCGAGAACCATATGATTTCACTGATACGTGGGATTTAAAACTGAAAACAACAGAGAAACAAGAGAAAAAAATAAAGAAACAAAAACTCATAGACACAGATAGTAGTTTAGTGGTTACCAGAGGGTAACGGGGGGAGGAGGGTGGTAGATGAGGGTAAAAGGGATCAAATATATGGTGATGGAAGGAGAACTGACTCTGGGTGGTGAACACACAATGTGATACATATAGATGATGTAATACAGAATTGTACACCTGAAACCTATGTAACTTTACTAACCATTGTCACCCCAATAAACTTTAATTAAAAAAAAAAGAAATTTGATTTAAGCATAGTGATAAAGAGGGAGGCTTGCAGAAGGTCAGTGTCTCAGTTCCAAATATTTATTATTCTTCTAATAGGGGCTAGACATTCTGCTCAGCATTTTACCTGCATTATCTTATTTAATTCACACCCAGGGGATTATCATTCAACTTAATGGATAAAGAACTGGAAATTCCAAGAGCCTAACAATTTGCCAAAGATTCAACAAATCATACGTGGCAAAGATAACATTTGACTGTATGCCTGCTGGACCCCAAAGTCTGTGCCCTTAAGCAAGTCCCAATAGAGTAGCAGTCAGGTTGGCAGACCTGTTCACAATAATTGGAGTAAAACACATCATATGACAAGTGCCATCAGATCAGAATTCTTCTTTGCCTCCTTGGGAAAACGTTTTCTCTCTGATTTCACTCATTAATTCTTCATCCTCTCTAATGGTGCACAGCACACAAATGTATTTCTGTAGTCTTTTCACCTTCCGTTCAATCTAGAAGACCACTTTGTATTTAGCTCCTGAGTACATGCCTCCAGCAGGAAGCTATACATGGGCACACGCCATGAGCTGCAGCTCAGGCTTTAGTGATTCTAGTTATACGAAGTCACTGCTTCTTATTTCAGTCCATATTATCCGTTCCAAACGTGCACTAAGTAGTGGGAATGCTACCTGATAACCTTGTTCATCTTTTTAGGTTTTAGCAAGAAGTAGTAGCTTGTTCACAGGTGACAGCAAAATCTTCTTGACCAAACAACATGCACAATCTGAATGCATATGAACAGAATAGTCAATGAGCTAAATTTCCCTTTACTTCCTCCCAGTTCTTTTGTTTCACTTGTTTGTCACCGGAATACCTCATATTCTATAGCTTAAACACTGACTATTTTCTTTGTGACTGGTTTGCCTTGTGGTGACTAACGAAAAGTAGGTAATTATACTGAGAAGTGAAGAGAGAGACTGTCTCTGCCCCCTCAGGCTTCAACTGTAAAATAGTATTACTCATTTGTAAAAAATATTCTAAGTAAATAAACTTAATCACTTATGTGAGTGAAAATAACCTTAGATATCAATGTAAATTACTTATTCTATCTTCAACACTATCTTTTCTTATTGCCCATTGGGACGTTGTATATTTTGAGTATTGTTATTAAGGAAGAAAAACTAGATTTCTCAAGGTGCATCATTTATTTTAAAATGAAACAGATTACGCATTTTCTTGCAGGGTATAAGGAAACAAATCAGTTAATTGATCATGAAAAACTCCATCTCCAAAACAGGGACAGAAATCAGTCTAGTTTGTGCTCCATCTATGAAATATAATACCAACTAATTTTGGCTTTTCACATAGCCCCGTGTGTCAATCTATAAGTATCATTTGAGAAATATTGTCAATATCGATGAGTTTTTTACCAGTGGTATTGCTTCTGCCGAATCCCACTGAACCTGGAACTAGCCCAAGAGTGATGGCGTGATGGGACACAGTGGACAAGGGGCAAAACAGTCCTCATTAGGGCTCTAAAGCCACCCGTTTGTAATGTCATTCATACTCGTAACCCCTCGTCTTACTATTTATTTTCCATGGCCGTATTCCAGTGAACCATATGTTCCCACTTAGAGTGGCATGTTAGCATTTTACTTTTCAGTTGCCTGCTTGCTCTTCATTTTTAAGAGCTTATATATTTCACTCAGTGTATCATTTTTGGAAGAATTTGAAAGAAACTATAGGCATGCTGTAATCGGTACCATTAGTTTCAGCAGTCTGGTTAGGTATCAGGACCCGATGACTCACGTTTTTGATGTGGTCCCTGTTTTTGGTGGTACTTCACTGGAACATCTCTTTCTGTCCATGATGACAGCACCAAGGGAGCTAGAGCTCTGTTCCTGGCACCATATTCTCATCAGTGATTCTACTGAGACAGGAAAGTATAAAAGTAGAACGTCTACGTGTATTTCCCAGTTATTTTAGCGATGTTGAAATGTCTACTTACCCATGAAGTGGCTCTGGCTTATGTATAAGAACCTGAATGAAAAACTTAGTATGATGCTGATTTTCCCAATGAAATTGTAGAGGTAAGGCCTGAGCAAGGCAGGGTTTTTATGGTTTGAATGGTAATGAGGACTCTGGAACCCAGCTTCCTCAGCCTCTCTCTCACCACCTCATCTCAACTCTAGAACTCAGTGAAATAGAGACAGACGCTGACTTAGCACTATTTCTGTGTGTAGGTCCATTTGAAAACATCAGGTAGAATTACAAGGGAAATTGATTTGAGTCGCCATCTCTACCACCCTGGGCCTGACAGGAGACTCAGAAGTGTCTCCTCTACTCCTTTCAAGGGATCACCATAAATCTGGGTTGATGACCCCAACAACTTTCTGGCCCTTATCACTCTCAAGCATTTATATGATCACATCAAAATGGGAATCTTTATTTCCTTACCTGGACTGGACTTGCACTTAGTACTTGGAAGCAGGCATTTCAAAGCAGAGAATCAAGGGGAGGAAACAAAGCCACAAGACGCTGTGACACACAAAAGTCACATCTGCCCCTTTTACCCCCTCCAACTCTTCCCCCCTGCTCTCCACAGGTGATGCTTGCAGTGACGTGTGGAATCGAATCAGTCATGTAAACAGATTGGCACGTGTTAAAGACTATTGACAAGTAATGGAGTCTTTCTTACATAAATAGTCAGAATTGAAGGGGAAAGGAATGTTTTTTGAAGAGAGAGAGGACAGAAGTCTGAAGCACGTGATGTCCGGAAATAACTGTCAGAATTCCTTCACCAGGATCCCTCGAACCTACCCCATGAATGAGGATCTGGGAAAGTTCTGTGTGTGCCAAGAGAAAAAGGCTTTGCCTTGGGTTGGTCTTTGGAAATGTGTGCAGATAATAAGTCATCAGGAATGTCCTCCCCAGTTATGACAGGTAACAGTGCATGTGTAAGCAAGTGAAAACAGACGCCAGCCCAGCCCTCAAGGGATTTTAGATTTCCCTTCGTACATTTATAAGATGCATTCAATGTAATTTCCCCATAAAATGAGTACATGGGAAGTGATTTTTCCAAGAACACACAGTGAGACAAGGAGTCTAAGACCCAGACCAGATGTCATAAAACGTGAAATCTGTTCTCAACCCTTTCACTAACTCACGGATGTGACTTAGATTAATTCACTCAACTGCTCATCCTTTTATAAAAACAATACTTCCTGTTTATTTTTAGGATCAAACACTTTAGCTGTTCTTCTTGTGCATGTTGCATTAGACCACAAGAAAAGTTAGGACTGTATTTCGGATCATCAGGACATCCACTTAACACAGAGGGAAGAAAAATCATCACATTGAGGTAGGTTGCTCTTGTACCAGATCAAATGCCAGCCAGAGCATGGGTGATGAACACACACTCTCCTACCTGATTTCTAGAAGCAGAAACTGGGGCACTCATCTTCATCCATCAGAGGGCAGCTATGAAGGGTAAATATCCAATGAACCAGGACAAATTTCAGACTTGTGCTTTGCAGATAAGTTTACTAACGAGTCTGAGTATACAGCAGCTTAGGTCTGAATAAAGACCCCTGACAACCATAGTCTATGAAGAAACCAGAACTGTCTGGGTGTAGATAACTATACAGAAGGTAGCTTCTAATACATTCTTCCTCAGCCAACTTTCCATCTAGTGGCAAAGGAAGGCATTGTCAACTTTAGATCAGTTGCTTTCCTAAGAGATGCTAAATTGACAAAGGGAAGGAATGTTAATATCCCTGAGATATCTTCATTATGATTTCCCCGATCACTGAGAGTCTTTTGATAATATTAATACTTAACTAGACTGTGCTGTGCCAAGGGTGTGATGGGGCTTGGGCGTCCCAGGCTAAACTCATCACAGCTGTCCTAAGGAAAGAATAATGGCCCAAAATGAAGCCAGAGTTAAATGTCAGAGCAGCGAGCTCTAAGATGTAGTGGAAAGTAAGACAGGAAGGCTACAAACACAGGACACCTACTTTTAAAGTCGGTGCCATGTGTCTATTAAGGAGTAGATAAAGACAAAGAAAAGCAGACCTACACTTAACTACAGAATCCCTGTTCTGTGACAACTTGCAGCCTCATGCAGGGCCCAGGGAATGGCTCAAAACGGGCACGTAAAGAATCAGTTGCCTTGATTGTATATCTCTGTTTTTTGCTAACATTAAAAGGAACACTGTCTATCATAATACTCTCCTCCTGTTTCTCAAAACCAGTACATTTATACGTGCAAAATAACATCCACAATATTATTACACCCACATGTTTTTAATGCTTCCTTATCAGAGTCAGATTCAAAGATGCATGCGGCCGTTGTGGCCTATCTTGGGAATTCTCTAGTTTGGGGAAAGGAAATTTAAGATCTGAAAGGAGTGAAAGGATAAAAATTGCAGTGGCTGGAAGCAATGGTCAAAAGTTGCTTACAAAGAAAAAAAAGCCCATGTCAGAGTGGGAAGGCAAGGAATTTGTAACCACAGATCATTAAAATAAGAGAAGCATCTATATGATAAAATGAACAGAAATCACACAACCCCTCTAAATTTCAGTCAGAACAAAGTATGATTTTTAATAGTGAAATCTTTGAGAACTTGCAGCATGATGACTATATTTTAGAAACCATGTGGATTGATTTTCACTTTTATTGTTTCTAGTTTTTGGGGGTTATTTCTCATATTCCAAAACAAAATGCAAAAAAAACAAAATATGTGTGAATTCAATAAAGGAAGTTGTCCAGATGTGGGAGTTGGAAATTAAACTCATCATAGAATAAGAATGATTTGTAATGTCCTTCAATTTCACATCATTCATAAACTGTTAGATTTTAGCATTAATTACTAGCTAACAAATATTTAGTTGCATTTTGTATTCATTATTTGAAATATTTTCTCACTGGAATGGCACAATTGGTTGCTAAATATAATAAACATGTGTTTACTGGGTTGAGAATAAATAATATGAACATCTGATTAACAGATGGATGCTTTTCTTTTTCTTTTTTTCTTTTTTTTTTAATTGATACTTTTCTGAAGTGCTGGGAGATTGACAATTTTTCACGGTAGCTCCAGGAACAGTAAAGAATCAATCTGAATTTCATTTTATCATAGTAGATATGATATAGAAATATTTAACACTGTGTAATATAGAATATTATTCAGATTAAAATTACCACTCCATATACATTTAAAAATAAATCCATGCAGATTTCAAACATAAGAGACCTTTATTTTGAATATATATGGTCTTCCATAAAAATCTTCATTATTTATTCCTTTTCCTAAAGGTAGTGTAAAGGAAAGATTTCAGAAGGTTAGTGTAATAATGCTGATTTTAATAAATATATTATGGAATAAATGACCAAAGAATGTTTTTCCCGAGTGATTTTTTCTTTCCCCTCCATTTTTTGATTCTTCATTATCATTTGATGATTCAGCAGCATTCGGAACATTTCCTGGGTTTTTTTCCTGCATACTTAATGAAACACATGCATTTCCTCTTTGTTGGTTTATACCTAGCATATCTCCCATTTGCAATACTACTTTTCATAGTGTAAGATGAAGAATTCTACATTTTTTCAAGAATGCATGCTAGTATACCTGGGGTAACACGCCTATATTTACAATGAGAAAGCTTTTGAAATTTGTAACAATGAAATCAGATGACCTCTCACAGTTTCTCCTTAATGTTTAATGTTGAATAGAATTCTAGCCTAAAGCAAGATTTAAATTATATCTAAAAAGTATAACCAAAAAAAAATAACCAAATTATGCTATCATATTGAATATTTCATATAGTTCACTCATCATTAATCAAATATTCATAAAATCTCTTCCATATCACATCATGTCTCAGTTTGGGTTCCTTGAAAATTGACCCTGATACAGGTATTTAAATGCAAAAAATTTGTTGAGAGAGTGAGATATATTTGTTAGTAAGTGAGGAATACAGGCCTGGCAAAGGGAAAAGCTGACTCGCAGTGTGGTTGCAAGTGAAGCTTCCACCCATTAGTTGATTTCTGAGTTGTCCCATGTGATTGGCTATATAGGCAGACTTGTGGTGGGTATGAGAGGATGGAACATGAACTTGAGCAAGACAGTTCCTTGCATGTCAGAGTGATCCCCAGTGAGGGTAGAGCTGTGAGCCTTTAGCAGTTGATATTCTTGGAAGTGGAGGATGGGTGCATAGGCCCTGAAAGGGACATAAGGGCCAGGCAACAAACAATTTTTGGTTAAAAATATGTTCTATCAATTGAATCATTCAGGCAGAACCTGGGAAACGGGGTAGCATGATAATAAGAATACTATCATATATTAATCGTTTTACATCAGGATGATGTCTACATTTGTCTGTCTATAAAATAACCCTTTTTGTTTTCTCCTTTAATGTGTTCATGCATCAGATATAGCTTTGCAATAAAAGTAGGCATGCTCAAATTATCTCAGACAATAGGGGAACTTGCTCTTGTCTATTCTCCTCCTCTTTCTAGGCACATGGTTACCGATCTAAATTTCCCAGCTTCCCCTGTGACTAGGTCTGGTCATGTGACTAAGTTCTCACCACTGGGTTGTGAGTAGAATTAATTAGGGAACTTCCAGATCCTTAGAAAAAGAGAGAAAAATGCTTTTATAAAACTCGTTCTTCCTTTTCCTTTTTCCTGACTAGAATGGAAATTTCTAGAACAACCCTAGAAGTCTCACGTTAAAGTTAGCAAAGATGTCTCCACTCTGTGGAGTAAAGCCTACCTGCCTGCCCAGGAGTGGCACAAGAGCAAGATATAATTATCTATCTCTTGTAAGCTGCTCTATTTTTGAATCCCTTTGTTAGAAGAGTTTAGCTTTTTACCTCATGAAAACAATGAGATTATTTTAAGAAGACGCAAAAAAGAAGGGATATAGGAATATCCATGTTTTATGAAGGATCAAGGGGAAGGTCATTCATGAAACAAATAGCTCTAGAAACCAGATTATCTTGGTTTTCCTCAGTGGAAGAGTTCCAATATTCCCTTTTCTAGTTTTGTGCTCATGGTGATAAAAATGAATCCTTGTCTTTGCTGGCACTAGCTTCTCTCTACAGTCCTATTTCTTGACTCCTGCTTAGGCACACCTTCTCCTCTCTTGTGGTTTTGTGCTGATTGCGTACTCTTTGTGTGCTTTATAGCTGAAAGAACCCCACATAAACTACTGACTCTCTCTGCATGAGTCATGTTTCAGCCTTTTAAGAGAAAAGGTCTAATTGTTTTCCGTTGTAATTGTTATTCCTGTTGTGCAGAGCACTCATTCCAGACCACTTTATGAGCAGCCCTGAGGGCAAGTATTGTAGGGGATTTTGCCAATTTGGGCTGCCTGAATCCAACCTCCTTCCTGTTTGTTTAGAGTTTCCATTGTGTGTGTTTTTAGAAGCAGCCACGGCAAGTCAAAAATGTCTTCTCCTTGTTCCTTGATTTAAAGTAGGGCCACATGACCTAGGCTCACAAAACCAGGTGCTTCCACCTGTATTCAAATCAGAAGGAAGTGACATAAATCTCTAGGGCCAGTGAGAGACGATTTGCCATGGTAACAATGTGGCCAAGAGCCCAGTAGCCTGACCAGTGTATCTTAAATAGCCTGTACCTGCGATGTCCTCCTAGCAATGTTCCCCGCTGCCCCTATGCTCCCATTTTCAATGAATGATTTTTCAAATTCCCTATAAATTCTATGAGCTTCCCAATATCTATCCCCACCTCAAAAAAAAAAAAAAAAAAATATATATATATATATATTTTTTTTTTTTTTTTTTCTGATAAGTTAGCAATTTATCTTGCTTGTACCCAAGATTCCAGTTGTGATGGGTTTTGGTCCCTACCCATGATCCAATTAGCTATGGCCAGGTTGTCAGGGCTGTGTGATTGGCTTTCCTCAGACATGGTTGTATGAGTGACACAGGTAATCTGAGCATGTTAGGGTACATTAATTCAAACCAATTAAAAAATACAAGACTAAGAGAGAAAGAAAAGTCTTTTTGCATGCACTAGTTTACTTCCTGTAAACAAAAAGCAAAGGTACAATACCTTTGAAAAGATAATGAATTTCTTCAGTTACCAGAGGCTTTGTCTTAGTGGAGCCTGAAGTCCAGGGCATGGAAGGAAAGCCAGCCTCTCATCTGCTTACCCTCAGCAACTCTGGCCTCCCTTCATTGGTGACCGTCAGCAAGCACCGTTACTCTAGCCAGAGCTTCCAGCCTGTTCCGAAATCCATTGCCTGGAAAAACCACATTGATGCACTTCAAGTTATTCTTTGCAGTTTTTGAAAACTGCAGCGTCTTCTTTTTTCTCAATTAGAAGCATTAAATCTGTATTCCAGAAAATAAATATAGTTAGGTACCAAAATATTCTGCTTTTTAAAATAAGCAAAATGGCTAGTTCAAAATACCCTTCCTCCTGAGATTTTGGAACATCATCACTATGAAACTGTGGTGCTGTAATGTGGGCGAGTGATGGGTATACAGCTCTTTTCAAAAGAGTTAGCTGAATGACATGGACTCTGTAAATAATTTTAATGACTGCCCTTTCTGTGTCTTAATATTTATACAAGGTAATTGAACTAATATCACACTGATCATCAGTCAAGATTTTCCTTTTCTTTCCCCTTTATAAATCCTTTTATTTTTCTCTTTTAAGGTTGACAACACTACTTCAGTAAGCAATGAAAAATATATACATAGTCACGATACTGTAAGCACTATTGATTTTCAGTTTTCGGAATCCACCTATACATAAAACACATAGGAGATTTGCTTGTGGTTACAAAACTGAATGTAACAGTCCTCACAGCTCCGCAGTGAAAGTACAACTGGCAGAATTGGAGAAATAGGAGTGAGAGTGAGAAAAGAGATGGTGATGCAATTATAAACCATATTAACCAAATAGAAGTGAAAGGATGCTGAAGAAAATTGATGGAACTCAAAGTAGAGATTTAAGTTTATCAAAGTTACAGGGTTATCAGAATGATGGACGGACAATAAAGTATTGCAAATAAACAAAATCATCGTATTTTATTGATGGATAAATGATAAGCAATCTCCAAAGTAGATAACTCTAAGTTTGCTTTTACTTTTCATTTCAACATGGCTTGGTAATAGGTATTGATATGTAACCATTCTGCTAATTGCCCGTATGCTTCCATAATGCAGTAGGGTCTAGCATATGTCGTTGTGTTCTGCTAAATTATGCCCAAGTTGAAATAGTACAAACTGGCATTCTACTGTTTACAGTTCTTCCTTTAACACTGTTTCAATTCCTCTTTGCTTTTATTTTTTCAATCTTGTTTTACTGCCTGTGCCTCCGCAAGCACATTGACAAGAAATGGGTTATGGAATCTATGTCCCCTGAGGTCTAGTATGGCTGAGAGCAGGCCTTCAAGAACTACTGAGGTCCTAGTGGGTTGTGTTTGTTTGTTTGTCTTCTTGTCAGCCTCATTGCCCTCTCCTTCCCCTTCCTATGATGGTGATTTCAAGGACAAAGGAAGTGCAGACAATTCTTTCATAGCCATCTCCATTTCCAAATACAGAGACCCATTCTATCTTCTTTTTGTCACTGGCTGTCTTCTCTGTGAATACTATGACTTCTCATTCTCCCACTGCCATTTCTAAAAGCTGTCACTGCTGCACATTAAACCCTCTTATTTTTTCATTCGTTTTTCTTTTGTTTCTCCTGACTCTCCTCTTGCTTTTCTCACTTTTCTTGTAAGAAAGATGATGATGTATATGTGATGTAGGAATATGTCTCTGTGAGTCCCCAAATAATGTAGGGGACTTTTGAGTAAGTGAGTGCCGGGATTGTGCCTAGTGAGACCGAAGAATGGAAACACGGACCCAGGAGAGGCAAAGAGTTTTAAAAAGAGGAGAGTTTATTGAAATTAAAGGGTCAGCGCTCCCAAAGGGGCGGGAGGCCCGAATGGAGGTGCCCCATGACTGAGGCAAAAGTTCTTACTTTTATACCTTGCCTTGCCTGCTTGGCAAGGGGGCTGGAGACTTCTAGTGGAATTCATCCATCAGGTCTGTCCTGCTTGCCCATCCTGAAGGGATTAATGAACTAACCTATTCCTATCTATCAGATCTGCTCCTTTGTCCAGCCAGAAGGGATTTGAGATAATTTATTAACCTCAAGGCGTATTCTCATGTCTCTGTCCTGGAGTGAAGGAGACACTCCAGTGCCTGGAGTTTCAGGATATGGCTGCTTTTTTGTTTATTCCACCAGGGACCCCCCTGTCTACCTAGAAACATACTAACTAATCTGTCTCATATGTATGTATGTAACGTATAGAGATTCACACATACATATGCATATATGTGTATACACATATATACATATGTACATATTCCCATCTTGTGTGTACAGTAAATGCAATATGCATCTCTATCTTTCCCAGTCTTGTCATTTGCAGCTTTGTAATAATAATGCTGAATAATCACAGCAAAGTTTCCTCAGAAACATTGAACTAGAGTTTTAAAACTATTACCAGTTTTTTTTAACTTCAGTGAATGTTTGAGAGTGCTAGCACGTTGGGTCAAAAAGTAGTAGAGCAGATTCTTAAAGTGAGGGCTACATTTTTTTCTTCAAAAAAAGAATTAAGTATGCTTTCCATGTAATGCACACATTCTTGGATAATCTAATAAGGCCTTTTTATAATTGTGGATTACAGATAGTTATATTTCAACAAGGATTGAAATATTAGAAAAATATACTTAAGAAAAATAGGATTACAGATGAAGATAAAGTGAGATCAGGATAAAAAAATGTAAGCTGATGCATCTGGCAAAGAAAAGTTGTAGATATACATATTTCATGAAAGAAATATTCAAAATGGGCTTTAAATGTAATCACTTGATGAAATGTGTTGAGTGGTTCTGATGTCAGCTTTCAATGAAGTATGTTGAAATTAGGATACAGTGTATAGTTCTGGACACTATCTTGCAAAATATTGGTTTTTTTCTGATAATGTATAATAGTTGAGATTATACAATAATATCATTGAGATGAGCTAACGGTCATTTGAATGATTTCAGTGATGGATCTAAATTGTACACTCCTGGACGGCAGAATTTGTTTAACTCATTCTGGGATGCTTAGCATTACAGAGTGTGTGACTTAGGTCCCTTACTGATGCTTTTCAGTAACAGCCCTATCTAATATTAGAAATGCTGCCTTTATTATGCTATTAGGAAGATCCACCAGAATGTTCCCTTCAGGAAGGATAAAATCCACTATCATTTTTCATCATGGCTTTAAGGGTCTTCATAGTCAGACTGTAATAAATGTAAAGATAGCTAACAAGAAGGGCCAGGAAATAACTGGAGGGGATATTTAGAAATTAAAAGAATAAATATAGCAATTATTTACTTAAAAGCAAATACTGAATGTTTTATCCACATAAAAAGAGAGCAAAAAATAATTTTTTTAGTCTTTTTTTTAGAATCTGCCACGTGAGAATAGTCCTTGGTCCACCATGGTGGGGGACAGTGGCCACAGTCTCCAAAGGCTCCATCAGGCAATCACCTTTGCATAGCTGGCAAATGTATTTGAAGTTTGTACACTACCCCTTTCTCGTTTAAACACAGAAAGACACTTCTTTATCCTCCTTAGCAGGAGTTTAGACTGTTAGTTAATTTCCATAGAATGGCTGTGTCCTAGGAATACATCTTCCTCCTGCTCCCTCAATGCCATCTCTTTGCCACCTACAAAAAAGCAAATCCACGAATGTTCTTCCTTTTTCTACCTATTAGCTGCACTCGCCCCTTCTTTCAAGCAAGAGCTCACCATTTATGTATTTCCTGAAGCTCTTCCTACCAAGCACCATCACAACATGAGTTTTGAATGCCAGCCAAATATGAGAACTATGAATTGTACCAGATTATCACGTTTGTTTACATGTTTGTTCTCTTGGATTCCTCTATCATTTTTCATATAAGTGTATCCTGCTTCCCCAGCTAGACAAGAGGTCACCTGAATGGAAGCAACTACATTTTATATATTCTTGAGCTACTATAGTGTTTTGAAAATGCTGGGCATTCCATAGGCACTGTTATAAACAATCAATTAGTTAATATAATCTCATAGATTTATGGGGTCCATTTATATTGTCTGCTATATGCCTCACAGCATATCTAACACCTAGAACTGAGCCCAACATCTTGAACCATTCCTGGCACATTATAAGTGCTCAGCACATATTTGTTGGAAAGAGGGAATAATATGTAGTTTTTCAAATATTTTTATTTTTGAAAAAGATGCATTTTTAACATGGAACATCTTATTTTCCTGTTCCTGGTCACTTTAATCTTTCTAGACAGATCCTCAGAATATCTCAAAAAACAGTTTATTCTGCATTTTACCTATTAGAGACAGATTTTGAGGGTCTGGGGGCTCTCAATGCTGATTTAATTTCATGGTGGGATTTGGACATGATTCTTTTGGCACTTGCCCTAAATAGCACTCTGAACTAAAGAGCATAATGATAGTAGGTGGGGTTTCACTTTACATAGTCTTTTTTTAAATTTTCTGTTGAAAGTATCTAAAGTCATTTCTTTGTAGGATTCAGCTCACAAGCCTTTGCTATGAAACACAGAACATTCCATTTTTAGGCATAAATTTTTTACAGGCCTTCGCGAGAGCCGAGAAAGGGTACAATACCAAATCAGAGTTGACATAGACTTGGGGTGCTTTCTGTACACAAGATTCTAAAACTGGAACAAGCTTAAAAAATATCTGATTTCTCAAACTTTCATCTAACTTGAAGGCAGTGGGGAAAAAAAACAAATATATACCAAAAACACTAATAAATTCATTGTCCTTCTATCTTTAATTGCAATAGCTAACTAGCCTGTATGATTTATAAATTTGTGGTTTGATTGTGTGACCCCTTTCCATCTTACTGGTAATTAGACTCTGGGATATCCATTTACTCTTCTCAATCCTAAGTAAATATTTTGGTTGCATACCAAAGACTGTTTACAGTGCTCTTAGCCTGGTACCTACTGTGAGGACATAAAGTTAAACCCACTTTACAGCAATTATGAAATTTTAGTGATTAATTTCTGCTGTTGGATTGGAAAGATTTTGTTCAAATAAGATGTAAATTGTCCATAACTAATAGTCTTCAGACAGACATAGTTTATGTGGCAATCCAGTAGTCCAAAGGAGGAAGTGATGAAATAAATTAGACATTGTAGTATTCACTGAGTCTTTGATTCACATACTCACCCAACGCAGGCAAAATGCATCCAGTGGTTTTAAGGAGATAGAAAACTAGTGAATCACAACAGTACCCAAGACCCAGGAAAGCTAGTGGTGTGCCCGAGATCACACTGTGGAGACTGTCCAAGTCAGTGAAGACCAACACGCCTGGTTTCTAGGGCAGCTTTCTTTCATGGGAGCACCATGCTGCCTCCTACTGAGGCAAAGCAAATGTGTTAATCCCCACGCTACCGAAAGCTTATGGTTCCCAATCAACTCTCATCGCCATCGTCACCTCTCCCCTGATCCACAGGGTATGATTTGCTCTCGTGCCCTACAGTAATCAGACATGTTCTCAGGGAAATCCACCACAAGCCCAGAGCTGGGAGAATTCCGTCACCGGGTGTCAAGCTCATCAGTCCACTGTGACCATTAGCAAGGTTCCCACGCTGAGGTTTAAGGTTAATGACATTGAGGAAGACAGGCTAAAACGTTCCCAAAGTGGATGAAGGAAAAGTGGGGTAATGTGGACATGAGAATCTGCCTGGTCTTCTTGGAAGAAACAATGCTACTACCATGAATACGTTTCATTCAGTAAACATCCATTGAATAAATAATATATGCTAGATCCTCATGAAACCCAGATATGAGATATGCTAGCACCCCACCAGCCTGTGGCCACAACTGAGGATGTGCTACTGCAGTAACTAAGACAGTGGCCTCCTGGGCGACTTCAGGGCGTCAGTCCCCCATGGCTGGTTCCCCAGCCTCTTTACGCTGCAAGGGAATCACCAGAACTAGGTTGCACCCTCATCGCTGTCCAGCCTGCCCTGGCACTGCTACTACTCCCACTGTATTGCCATGTCCCTTCTCTGTAAGTCACATCATGTCACTACTCCATTCAAAGACCCTCCAGTGACTTCCCATCACGTTTAAAAGAGGATTCTCAACTCTTTGTTCTAGACTACAAGGCCTTACGTAATCTGGCCCCTGCCTTCACATCTGACGTCTCCTGTCACAGCCTCTTTGCCTGCTTCCCTCCAAGGCTGGCCTGCTTGCTTTCACTCACAGGTGGTACTGATTACGGCCTTAGGCTCCCTGCATTAATAGTTCCCTCTGCCTAGTACATCCTTCCCCAGGAATTCCTTCATCTGAATAAATTCCTTTAATCTCAGCCCAATATCACAATCTAAATTAGCAACCTGGTGGTCTCGTGATTAGGTTTCAGCACTCTCACCGCTGTGGCCTCGGTTCAATTCCTGGTCAGGGAAGGCCTTTCTTTGCTAATCAATGAGGATCAAGTTTCAGTTATGCAAGATGAATAAATCCTAGAGATCTGCTCTACGCAGATGACAATACTTATTGTGCACTTAAAAATCAGTACACTTAAAAAACATGAGGGGGCAGATCTCATGTTAAGTATTCCTGCCACAATAAAATAAAATTAAAATTAAAAAAATAAATCAGTTATCCAGCACCCTCCATTATAGCACCCACCACTCTATTTTATTTTCTTCATCCCACTTACTACTTTCTAAAAATATATATAATGCAAGCCACAAAAGTAATTTTAAAGTTTCTAGTAGTCACCTTAAAAAGAAGTCAAAAGAAATGGGTGAAATTAATTTTAATAATCTATTTTATTTAACCAAGTATATCCAAAAGTTATCATTTCGACATGTAATCCATATAAAAAGTATTAATGAGATATTTACATTCTTTATTTCCTACTAAGTCTTTGAAATCTGGAGTGTATTTTACACTGAGAGCATATCACAACATAAACACTAACTTTTCATCTGAAATGGTTGATCTATATTCAGATCTCATAAAACTTAGAGTTTAAAACCTAGATTTACATACCCAAGTTCTTCCAAGATACTTAAATTTCCCCCATAACTGAATTGAGTATCAGTTTTAAAATTTAAATATAAATTAATTTTAATTTAATTTAATTTAAAAATCAGTTCTCCAGTCACACTGGCCACGTGTTGCTAGTAGCTCTCATAGTAGATGGCACAGCTCTCTTATTTTATTGCTTATTTGTTACTATTTGCTGACAATTTTTGTCCTCAGTGTTATGTAAATAAGAATCTCATTTATCTTTTCAATGCTTTATTCCCATCACCAAGAGGAGTGGTCAGCCCAGAGTTTAACAGATATTTATCAAATGGCTCCATGAATCTGCAGACCAGAGATTCAAATTTCTCAGGTGACATTACACCAAAGCTACGCGCACAGGCTCCAGAGCTAGAAGCCAGGCTTTGAATTTGACCTTCTTACCTACTAGCCAGGGAACCTTGTGCAACTCACTTAACATCTCTCTGCCTCAGTCTCCTCGTCTGTTGATGAAGTAGAAAGAGCACCTCCTGCCTGGGCTGTGAGGAGGAAACGAGTGAACTTTTCTAAAGTACTTAGAACAGAGCATGGCCTTGGAAGGTCAGTGTGTTAGTTACAGAAATTCCACTGAGTCCAGGCCTCCTGGTTACGATTTGCTCTGGATCAGGCTCCCACCTTGCCTGACCCTTCCTCTGCATTCGCCCTGTAGCTCTGAGTGTTCACCCCAGCTGCTGTCACCGTTTTCCTCACCTGTGATCTGTGGTTTAGTGAGCTGGCCACTCCCATCCCTCACCCACGTGGCTGCGCAGACTTGATGCTCCCTCAGAGCCTGGTCCCAGGGACCACTCATCCTCCCCTGGGAGATGGAAATGAGTAATGGCTCCCTCCTCTTTGTGTTACACACAAAGTTGTTCCAAGATACTTGTGTTAGGCTGCCTTAGAGGGGCCCAGTGCATTTGCGCTTTGTCCCAAGCTGCTCTTTAAGAGTCATACAAACACAGGGCAGTTAAGTCATGACAGGTTTGTATGACAGCTGTCGATCGTATGTGGAGTCATTTCTCCCAGCGACTGCTCAGGGACTTTGCCAAGACAGCGCACCAGCCCATACTCGCTCCTTCTGCATGGAGTCTCTCCTTAAAGCCCCACAAACTGCCTTCATTTTTGTGTTTTTAACTTCTACTCTCCTGCATTATTTACTGCTCTCCAGGGAAGAAACAGAACCAATAGTACATATAATATAGATAGATTAGATAGATAGATAGATAGATAGATAGATAGATAGATAGATAGATAGATGATAGATAGATAGATAGATGATAGATAGATAGATATAGATATAGATGTAGATGTAGATGTAGATGTAGATGTAGATGTAGATGTAGATGTAGATGTATATACATACATATATCAAGAGATTTTTGATAAGGACTTGGGTCACACAATTATGGAGGGTCAGAGGTCTCATGATCCGCCCTGTGGAAGCTGAAAACCCAGGAAAGCCCACGATGTAAGTTCTAGTCTGCAGGGAGAAGACTGATAACTCCAGCTCTAGAGTCAGGCAGAGAAAGAGGAAATCCTCCCTCCTCCCTTTTATTCTATTTAGACCCTCAAGGGATCCCATGATACCCATGCACCCTGGGGAGGACCATCTGCTTTACTCAGTCCATTGATTCAAATGCTAATCTTTTCCAGAAACACCTTCACAGATGCACCCAGGAAATAATGTTTAACCAGATAGGCTGATATCCCATGGCCCAGTCAAGTTGACACATAAAATTAACCACTTTAGTAACAATTGTCACCCCAATAAACTTTAAAAAAAGAAAGAAAGTACACTGTTTAGCTAGTCTCTGCTTCCACTTGGAGGGGTGATATTCTTTGTCCTATGGCAGGAAAGCAGAGTTATCAAAATTATTTTAAAATAAAAACTAAAATAACTAATAAACAGAAGCAAAAGAAAAAATTCATACCTGCATCTGTCATAACATCGTCTGAGGTGACCAAGCTGACAAAGACCTTTGAAACTTCATGAATGCAAATCTCAAGTGGACCCTTGGAGCTGCCAGGCTCCTTATCTTATGAATCACTCTCCCCCACAGCCCAACTATTTAATAGGCTATCTGCTATGGGTTGAATTGTATCCCCCCTAAAAACGATATGTTGAAGTCCTGACCCTCAGAATGTGATCCTGTTTGGAAATAGGGTTGTTGCAAATGCAATTAGTTAAGTTGAGATCATACTGGAGTAGGGTGAGCCCCTAACCAACACGATAAGACTGGTGTCGTTATGCAAAGGGGAGACATGCAGAGGAAAGACGCCATGTGACGACAGAGGATGGGGTGAAAGCATCTAAGCCAAGGAAGGCCAAGGATTGCTAGCAAACCACCAGAAACTAGGAAGAGGCAGGGAAGAATTCCCTTACAGTTTCCAGAGGAAGGATGGCCCTGCTGACACCTTGATTTCAGACTCCCAGGCTCCAGAACTGCGAGGCAATCAATTTCTGTTGTTTGAAGCCACCCAGTTTGTGGTACTTGGTTACAGCAGCACTAGGAATGTAATACATTTCCCCTCATTCTTCAAACATCCATCATCCCTTCCATTTCTCAGCACCCATTGCAATCAGTCGATGAGCTTCAGTGAGAAAGTAAAAGGAATCATGAAGGTTATCCGCATGACCCCCAACCTCCTCAGTCACCTTGGTGCCTTTCCTCCAGTCCAGGTAATGCCCTGTCTCTGCTCCAGTCTGAGGCCAGCCTACCCATGTCCCACCTGTGCCTTTGGCTTCACTCTCATCTACTCCAGGATCTTGCTCTTGCAATTATGTTCATCTGCTCCTATATCACCTAAATCTTCCTCCCAACTGCGTAATTCTATCAGCAAACAGACATGCTTTCAAATACTCAAGTGTGGGAGGAAGGAAGGAAGGAAGGAAGGAAGGAAGGAAGGAAGGAAGGAAGGAAGGAAGGAAGGAAGGAAGGAAGGAAGGAAGGGGCATAGGTGGGATCCCACATTCCCTTCCAATAACCACCCCATGTTTTACTCCCTTTTCTGGAAAATCATCTCAGAATGGTTGTGTATCCTCACAGACTCCACTTCCTCAACACTCATTATCCACTAAAACAACCCTTTACAAGGTCAAAAAACATCCACGTTAGGCCCTCAATTTTTATCCTACTTGACCTCTCAACTATGTTTGCCATAGTTGACCATTGTCTTGTTTTAGATCTTTCTGTCACTTGGCTTCTAGAGACGCCACACTTTCTTGGCGTCTCGCCTCCCTCACAGGCCATTTCTTGTCAGTGTCCATTGTAGGCTCATCTTCCTCCACATCTCAAAATTTTTGAATCCTCAGGCCTCAGACCTCCTGAGATTTCCTCCAATTTCATAGCTTTGAATTCCATCAATAAGCTAATTACTAAAATTTGTACCTCTAGCCAAACCTGTCCTCTTCCCCGCAGATGCATACAGCCTGCCACCTTCATCGCATTTCCACTTGGATAACTAATCCACATCCCAAACGTAGCATGCTCAAACCTGAATTCTGTTAACCCCCGAACTGTTCCTCCACCAGCATTTCCCATCTTGTAAATGGCACGCTGTTAATCCAGTTGCTCAGACTAAATGCTTGAAATGATCCTTCTTTCTTTCTCTCGTCTCTCACATCCAACCTGGAAAGAAAAATCCCGTTGGCACCGATCAAAATGTACACTGATAAGCCTGCCAGTTCTCATCAGCTCCACTGCTTACACCACAGACCAAGCCCCCCTTTTTTGCCTGGACTGTTGCAATTGCTTTTTAAATGGCTGCCCTACTTCTTCTCTATGTATCTTTTCTATGAAGTATCTTTTCTATGAAGACGTACTCTCTTACTCTCATCTCTCTCCTTCTTCCCAGTGATTCCTATCGTACTGCAAAAGAAATCCAAAATCCTTTCAACAGCTAAGAAGACCCAACATGACTAACCGGTGCTCAACTCTCTGGTAAAGTCTCCTACCATTCTCGTCTTTACTTACCCAACTCCAGCTGCATTTGAAGAGGCCAGACTCATTCTTACCCTAGGACTTCTAAACTTGTCAGTCTCTGTGCCTGGAAAGCACTTTGTCCTGATAGTGACCTATATTGTTATATATTTGTTTGTTACAAATATATATTTGTCACAAATATACATCACATTATATATTTGTTTGTTATTGATCTCTCCACTACAACACAAGCTCCATAATAAAGCAGTGCTTGGCACAGAGCAGACAGTCAATATATGTGTGCTGATAAATGAATGTCTGAGGGACTTTTTCTGTTTTTGATACTTATTAAGACTCAATGGGGTGTTCCTTTAGTTAGGAAAAAAAATGTACCTCACTAGCTGCAGTTAAAATAATGAATGGACCATTGGGAAGCTGAGGGCCTCTTTTCCCACGTGTAATTATTAGAGACATAGTTTCAATATCATGTAATATTAGAGTAGAGTAGAAGATAAATGTATAGTTTTGCTTAATGTCAAATCAGCAAGGGCCATGTGTGATAAAGTTGTTAATGAGAATGAGACATTAATATCCTAGATTAAAAAGATAAGAAAAGCAGGAAGTGATAGAATAGATTTTCGTTGCTTTGCATGGACCGTAGATTAACTGAGATATCATTTGTAGGACAAAGCTTCAGGGAGCACTTTGCATATAGTAACGATAGCACTGAAAATACAAGCATTTCATAAAGGACTCAGGAAAGACTGTAAATATAATACCCTCTATATGCACTTGAGGTTTGTCTCATCTGTTGTGGGGAAAGTATGAATAAATATTTCTAAAACACTGCAGCCTTAATATATTGAAAACATTAAAGAAATTTGATTTATTTATAAAACTTGTAACCATAAATTTAGCGCTTAATAGGGTTGAATGGTTCAGGCAGACTTATCCATTTAGGCCCAGGCACATAGGTTCATTCAGTTTAAATTGAAAATTTTATTCTTAATTAATATCTCCGGATGTGGTAATAGACAACCTACTTAACTGCTTGGCAGGTATTTTGCAGATACCAACTTCTTTTTGGTCATAGTTTCCATATTTAGTATTGAATAAGAATTGGAGTCGGTATAAGTTTTCACTTTTATGAAATGCGTAGCATTCAGCATTCAAATTACCAGTGGCTTCTCTTACACTTCCTAGCTATCTCTCTGCTAGCAGAGCGATTGTGAATCACCATTATCCTTTTATTAGGCCCATGTGACTAAATCACTCTGTTGGAAGACACCCATAGCAACTGCCTGCTCTCAAGCCCAGTTCACTGTAATTGAATCTAGTCCATCAGCTGAAGTTTGGTCTTCAGGGAGATTTGAGAAACAGCATCATGTAGTAGAAAGTACTTTGACTTTAGAGCCAGACCGAAGAAGTCTCTGCTCACCTATGTGCAGCCATAGCTCAGTTATTTCATGTGGAAAACAGAGAGAATAATTCTAATCTAAAGATATGCTGAAATTATTTGAAAGGCCATATAACATAAAGTCTCCAGAATGAGATGTCCTCAATAAAGGAAAAGTCGTTACTCTTTTTTTTTTTTTTTTAATCATTTTCCATTGCACAAGTGAAGGCAAGCGCACTTCTGTTCTCTCTGTAATGGTTCTCGGTTTGTTTCTGAGACAATTGGAGCAGACAGATGAGTGAGGCACTTGAAGTTTCTGGAGGTATTCTTCGTGCAACTGAACCATCATTTTCAAAGAACCCAGCACCATTTTATTGCTGCTGATGATACAGACTATAATAGATTTGATTAAATGTCAAACCACTTCATCTTGTTATCTGACGTTTTTGAAGCCAGATTTCTTAGTCTTTATTTCTCAGAAGCACGATGAGAAGGGTGTCTACCACGCCCTCAAGGACATATTGAAAAGAATGCTTAATTCCACAAGGACATCTGTGTAACTTCAAATCTTCTGTCCTGTCCAAGAAGGCAAGTCACAGTGCCCTGGAGACAGTAGATGGTATTATAAGGATAGCAGCAAATTCTTAGAGAGTACACCACCTGTGAACCTTACAGCCATGTGATTCATAAAATAATTACCTTTGTCATATCACTGCTGTCATGTCATGACACATTAGATTGTGGCCACATATCCATGGAGAACTGTTGCTAAAAACTACCAGCCTAATAGCAGAGCAACTGAAACCCTAGGGGTGAATGGGTAAGCAATAATGTATAAAATATATCAAGATAAAAGAAGCAGACTAAGAGCATTTACACATTAATGATCTGATTCAGGGACTATGTGAATATGTGCTTCACAATGCAAATTAATGGCTCCATCAACTGACGTCCAAGGACAATATGCCAATATGTCGTCAGGAAAATATACCAATGGCTGACTTCTGCAGTGCAAGGAATAATTAGCACCTTGATTATACAACTTTAATATCGGTTGGCAAAAGAAAAAAAAATAATAGTATTTATATGATTGTCAAAGATACATGAGTATAGATTGCTGTTAGAGAGAAAGAATGCAAAATAATTTTTTTGTCTACGGTCATTTTCTGCATTACACTGTCACGCAAAACTGAAAGTGTGAGATTTGAATACATTGAAAATCTTAGCCTTAAGCTCTCTGTGTATTGGTTTATATCTTTGCTTGCTTTCGATTTGAACCTCATCAAAAACTCCAAGGATTCAGCCTGTTGAACAGCCTGTTGACTGTCGAACATATCATTTATCACCACCCTCTGCACGCACAAGCTCCCTGTTATTTAAAGATAGCAGGTGCAAAAGTACCATGGATCCAAACCGGAAAAGACTCCCAAATGGGGAATGTTTTCCTTACTGCTTCTGCAAGATTCCCATTGTGCTGATGGTACTGCAGCGTGCCTGTTAAGAAAGAATGTAGCCCCAGGTGTTCATTTCTGAAAGCTTTCTTTTCTGGAAGGCGGAGGCTTTTTAATGATACGCATGTTCAGTACATAGAAACCATTAAACATTATCATCATCGGTAATTGTACCGTCATTTCCATAAAATAGTTAAATCACATTTGCTTCTGGACGTCTGGATTAAATATAACTGTCATTATTCCAATAGTACTCTACTATTGGTTACACATTGTTTCTATATGCATTCCTCAGTTTTACCTGTAAAGAATTTCTGATATATTTGAACATTTGAAACTTTTGGGGTGCATAGCATTTTTTAAAATTTGTTTTCACTTCATGTCTTGCTCCTTTTTCTTGTCTCAACTCATGTCTTTTTAAAATCAGAAATATATGTATTTGATGAAATGAGCCATAGGTATACTTTAATAATTTTTGATAACTCCATAAGGGTAATATCTGGCTGTTTACATCAAAAGGCAAATTCTGGTAATCATAAGAGTTTATACATAATATATATTTTAGATCAAATGAATTCTCTGTGAAGTTTTCACTCTGCCACCTACAATGAATACAGAAACTTAAAAGGTTAATTGAATATTCTCTAACTGTGAATAAGTAAATCCTTATTACTTAATGCCATAATATAGGTTTCAAATTAATTTCCACTTTCCATTGCAATTCTATGGAATTCCATCTCTATTATACAAATGAGTATCCTTTGTACTGAATGAGCCTCTCTTCACGACCAAAACTCCACCCAGGGATAAAGTATGAATGTAATTCTCATACACTAAATGGTCAATAACTAATTGGTTAGTGGTCTAAAGCAACTACTTCATTTTCTCAACATAACTACCATATTTCTGGGCGTTTTACCTTTCTGGGTGAAGACGTCTAACAAGTGTGATTACAGTCATTTAGATCAATGTTCTTTTTCCTCTTTCCTCTTATTCTATTTGTGTTGAAGCTCTTTTACGGGTATGCCATTGTACGGGTATATTAATTAAAACGAAGTGGGACATTAGCATATATTAATATTTGTTCCTTATATCCGTAATTGCAAGAGTCAAAAATCTGACTCAAACATTTCTAATTGAAACTACTGAACACCTCCTACAATGATCTATTCCACATGAGTTACATGAAAGCCTACGTGGTGCTCTGCCCAGGCCTCTCCCCATCACCGTCCTCTTCCCTCTCACTCATGGGACCTCCTGTACTTCAGTTGGACTGCTTTCCCTCACTCAGGTGGAAGGAAGAAAATGCATTAAGCCAGTGTAAATAATGTGAGCACAGTGTATTACCCCCTGAAACTTGTCTCCCAGATTTAGAAGGTGATTAATAAGTATTGTTGAATGTACGAATGTCCTGTGAAGATTTTTTCTTTTTAACCAGAGTGAGTAATTGTGTAGACTGATGGTACACGCGAGTGCGCACACACACACAATCTACTAACATTTGTCAGGGATCCGTTTTAGGGATTCCTCTGACACTGTAGACCTGACTCAGTTTCTCTCTCTGTAAATGGGAATAATACTGTCACACTCACAAGCGTTGTGGACATCAAATGAGCTACTATATTGAAAACACTTAGACTTGTGCCTGGCACACCTTAAGCACTTTATACATGGTAACAATTATTATGATTATTATGGTCTGTAGCCCTTTAGGGGGTAATGTGACCAAGAAGTGTCTATATCTCACCTTATTAGAGATACAAACTTTGGAAAGGAGTGGCTTGCACTCTAAAGCTCAACTGCTTGCCGACCCAGAAAGCTTCGTATTCATTCTCCATTTGTTCTTTGACAGACAAAAGCACAGATGCTAAGGAGAAATTATACTCCCCTGAGCTGGCGATGGGAAAAGAGGGAAGACCCCAGATACCAAAGGTAAGAATGGCAGCAATTTAGCAACACATTCCCACTTGTGCTCTGACCACCCTGTACTTATTTCTCAATAGTTTTTGCTGCTACCTTCTCCTCTTCCAGAAGTCCACTGCTGCAGAAACTCAGGGATCTGGCTCCCACCCTCTCTTGCTCATCCCCCAGTAACCATGGATTTAAATGGCATTATAATGCTTGTGATTCCCAAATTTATGTCTCCAGCATTTATATCTATTATCTTAGTTCTGAACAGGCATATCCAGTCATCTATTTCACATCTGTGCTTGACTCTCTCACAAAACTTTCAAAATTAATGTGTCCAAATGGAGTTTTTAATTATCCTCAAGTCTGTCTTACCCGTAAATCTTTCCCGTCACAGAAAACAAAGCTGTCATCCACCCAAATCCACATGTCAGGAACCTGGAGGCTCTCACTGATGCTTTTGTCATCATCCCCCACATCTAATCTTTCAGCAAATTCTGTCAACTCCATCCACAAAACATAGCTTGCATGGCCTTCTTCTTTCAGTCCCCTGTGGAATCACCTGATTTCCAGGAACCATCACCTGACATCTGGGTTCCAACAGTGGCCTTCTGTACTGTCTCCTCTTTAGCTCCCTCCATTCTCCAAACAGCAGCAAAATTCATCATTTTCCTAGTAAGTTTCAGAAGTCTGGTCCCACAACTCTATGGTTTATTGAGTAAACTTAGCAACCAGGAACTAAAATTATTGTATAGTGCGTGCATGGCCTATTGTTTTTGAAAACAAGGCCCTATCTTTCTGCAAATGGCCCCATCTGGCAATGGTACCAATTTGAAATCTAGACTCAAAAACTTCAAGGTAAACTATGGCAACTGTCAAATACCTCAAATAGTGACCCTCTTAGAAATGTGCCCTTTGTCCAAAGTGTAATGATATAACGTCTAGACTCTTTACTGAAAGAGGCAGAATTTAATCCCATCCAAGTATTGGACTTTTCACTGGTGTCAAAAGTGTTCAGCAAGAAGGAATATCTTCATGCTGGACAATCGTGCGCTTTCAGTAACCCAAACAAGGCAGCGATTCAAGTGCAAACAGCCAAACCACTTAAAAAAATGTATCCCCCCACAGTACACAACAGAGGATTTCTTTTACTGAAGTATAATATACATACATAAAAGTGTACGTATCTTATCCATCCAGGTCCTGAAGTTACCTAAACTGAACACCCCTGTGTTACAGTACCACGCTCAAGAAGTAGAGTGTTACCGTACAGCCAAGCCCTGCTCGTGCTGTCATGCAGTCCTTACCTCCCCTCCAGGGCAAACTACCTTCTGGACATCTAGCACCATAAGTTAGTTTTACCCACCTTTGCACTATATATGAATGGAATCAAACAATATGCACTACTTAATATGGCTTCTTTCACTCTATAGTTTGTGAGATTCACCCATTTTGCTATATATGTTTGTATGTCATTTATTCTCCTCACTGTATAATACCTCACGGTGTAAATACATCAAAATTTTATTTGTGCATTGGTGTATAGCAGGGACCAGAAAATTATGGTCCACTAGCCAGGGGCCTGTTTTCATAAATAAAGCTTTATTGGAACACAGCCATATCCATTCACCTACGTATTGTGTATGGCCGCTTTCCTGCTACAGTGGTAGAATGCAGCAGTTACAACACACTAAATGGCTCCTAAACCTGAAATATTTGCCATCTGGCTCTTTACAGAAGAAGTCTACTAGCCCTTCCTTAGTGCATTCTATTGTGTGACTATGCCTCACTATTTCAGGATTTCCCAGTTTGAATTATTACAAATGTTACTTCCATGTAGCACGTGGCTTTTGGTGGGCATATTATGGAGGGGAATCACTGTGTCAGAGGGTATGCATGTGTTCAGCTTTAGCAGATACTGCCAAAGTGGTTTTCCAAACTGGTTTTCCCATTTACCCACTCACTAGCAATTTATAACTTCCAGAGTCCTTGCCTATACTTGGCATCCTCCATCTTTTTCATTGTATCCGTCCTGGTAGGTGTGTAGTGATATCTCATTGGGGGCTTAATTTACATTCCACTGGTTGCTAATGAAGTTCAGTTTCTTTCCATATATTTATTGGACATTTGGAAATCTTCTTTTGTGAAATTTCAATGTATGATGTGACCATTTTCTGATCTGACTGCCTGTTTTTTCTTACTTATTTGGAGGCATTCTTTTTACACCTTAGATATGAGTCCTTTGTTGTTATACGAATATGCATTGTGAAGACCGCCGCCATTCTATGGTTTGCCTTTCACTCTCGTAATGGCGTCTTAGTGTTTTTCACATCTAGGAAGTCTTTTCCTATTCCAGAGATATAAAGGTGTTTTCCTCTGAAAAGCTTGATTTTTCACTTTCCACATTTATATCTTTAATCCATCTGGAATTGATTTTGTATGTGTGATGTGAGGTACAGGTCCAGATAATATTTTTCACATATGACTATCCAATTGACTCAACGCAAAGTAAAATCTACTTGTCCATTTACACACACACACACACACACACACACACACACACACACCTACCAAGATTTTGATTGGCAATGCATTGAATTTATAGATAAATTTGGAGAGAGCAGACATCTTTACAATCATAAAGAACATTTTAGGCTACTTTGACTGAAACCAAAGAAACCTGAATTTATTCAATCTTTATTTATTAAAAAAATGTTTATGTTGTAGGTGTTAGTTACGTGGTGAGTTCGTAGTTTCAGAAGTTTGAGGAAACTTAAGAAGACTGAGACTAGCTACAATAGAATGCTTAAGAGAAATTATTAGGGAAACCTAGAATTTTCTCAGGGCAGTATTGAGATACCAATAGAAGAAGTAAGAGAACATAATATTGCAGTGGCAAAAACCTAAGTAATAGTGGTATCTTTGCTGATAAATTATGAAGAAAGTTGACAGACAGTCTCTTCTTGGGTATGGGGTTTTGCCGGCAAAATGTTGCAGTAAACAATGGAGTAGGGATTGGAGGATACTGGCTAAAAGGTGGTTGACATTATAGACTATGACATCTACTCTAGATAGAAAATGAAGGCGTGAGTGATTGGCATGGAAACAGTTAGGTGCAGGCGGTCTTTTCGCCCAAGAATAGACAGTGACTGGGTGTAGCTGAATGGAACAGCTGGAGTGGTCTAACAGTGGGATGTTTGAATTTGATTTTCATGGTGTGAAGTTCTAGGAAATTGCACCTTCTGTAGCATGAAAATGGAGTTGAAGATGATCAGGCCAAGGAAATGAGAAGCTAGGGAAGGGAAGGTTGCAGTGACCCAACATGACGGAAAGATGTAGGGCAGGGAAGAAGACATGGAGGCAAGTGCATAAGTATTCAATAGAGGAAGTGACGTAAAGATCCATAGATGGCAGTGTTAAGGAAGGGAAACTCCTTCTCTGCATGGATGGCAAGACCCCGAGAGAGCAGTGGTTTCACAGGGCAGTTGAAGAGTCGTGATCTGCTGGAGGACAGCGTGATGAGGAGCTCCTGACAGTCCCTTGACCTGGCGACATGTAGGATGAGCCACCTTCAGTGGAGAGAGGTGAAGCGCTTCCTTCAGGAGTCAGCCAAGGCTCAGTTACAGGAAAAAACATGAAGGGAAGAGTTTGAAGGTGGGAGAGATTGTATTAATCACGGGGGGAAAGATCCAGGGAACACAGTAGTAAGATTGTTGAGAGAGACAATTTGGATAGGGGAGAGGCCATAGTTGCATAATCAGAACCATCGGTGTCCCCGACCAAACAGACACGAGAGCTCATCCGTCTGCCTTAATGTTACAGTTAGGATTGTTTCTGGAGCTGCTCTGCCGCCATTTTCACTGTGCTTCTCAGTCTACAAGGGGAACCCATTTACGTTATTTTATTTGAACTTCTAAATAAGAGCTAGGCATAAAACCTAGTTAGAAAAATTTTTGAAATATCATAAATGCATTTTTCAATATATGCACCTTGGGAAACAGGGATCTGTTTATATAAGTTTATCATGGGCACATACAGAGAAGTCAGCAGATTCTGAATCTCTTCATTTTCATGTATCTGTTTTATCCTTGACTATTTTACCTAAGGCATTTGTGTGTTCTGTTTTCACAACTACGTCTTAAAGAAAATACATACATTGATGCATCTACTTAAAAATCATTTTGTCAGTAATAATCCTAATTGCTGGGTTTCATTTGATGTGTTAAGGAGTGCTAAATCTCTAGGAAGTCATTCTGGACTCATTGTTGTTTTGAATCACATATTTAAAATAACTGAATATGTAAAACTGAGGACTTTTCAAAGTCCTTCATATATGATTAAGGGTTAGATTTTGCCTGAGAAAAAGCATCTAAAATTACCTTCCATTGAAGAATAAGTCCAACAGTGATTCAGAAAGGAAGTAATTACACAAATCAAATTTCATCAACAAAGAGAAAGACCTGCAACAAACGCAAGCGTATCTTTGTGTTGGTTTTTTACTTGTTATAGTGTTAGCCCTTCCCCTTTTCTTAACAAAGCATGTGAATAATAATAGTATTTAGAAAGTTTTCTTCCTTCCCCAAATCACAATGAGAGCCTGTCAGGTTTATCACTATTCTCTTCATTAAAAATCAATCAATCAGTATATATTTAGCATGCATCATTTGGTATGGTCCTGGGCCTTCTGTATTATGAAACAGAATGAGTGCAGAGAGTTTTTATTTTCTTTTGTCTGTTTTTTTTCAGCATTGCTTATAAAGTTAGGAAAAGCAACATAAGCATCTATTATGTGAGACACAATTGTCTTTGCCACATATTAGCTTTGTGCTTTTTTTTTTTCCCCTCACTGAAAAAAATAACAAACTATGCATGCTGGTTGGTACACTCACCAAGCTGGAGTGGGGGTAGGGGGGCTCTAGGAGAATGAGCTTTTGTTAGTTAGCCTTTTGTTTTGTTTTGTTTTCTTACAGGCTGGTCTTGACTATTACTTCCTTCTTTGTGCCTTATCTGTGAGTGAAATAATCCTCTGGAAAAATGAAGGGTAGCTTGACCTCTCATTTATCTCTGTCCAGCATCCACTGTCACCAGACTGATGAAAAGTAGAAAAAAGAGTCCGTCAGCAGAGCCTGTTAATTCTAAGTTCTCCGTCGGACTCGTTTTGTTTTGGGAGTATAGACTTTCTTTCTGTTAAGTGAACAAATTATTTTCTTTCTGTCCAGCTGAGGCTATAGAATGATTAGGGCCCCTGAAGAGTAAATTAGACTCTGATGATTGTGGTAACAGAGAAGTTGAAAAGTCAACAGGGTTGTCAAAGGAAGACTTTCTTTCCAAATGTCATTTTGTGTGCCAGAGCCAACTGTTCATGACAGCATTGAGAAACAGAGCTGAATTGATACGTCTCCTATTAGATTTACCAAATCAAGGGGCAAAGTTAACTGAGATATAGACAAACCACACAGCATAGGTCCATGGAGACAATCAAAGTTGGCCTTGATTGGAATGCCTAAAGCATACTTCTGCTGCCGATTGGACTTTCTTTCTGAAGTACTCTTTGCTTTTCTACAAATGTATTTTGTGTGTTGATAACCCACATGAATTTCCGATATTCTCCTTCCCCTTAGACTGTAAATCATGAATATCTGTGAGCGCACAGAGATAAGAGAGAAAATTAAACAGGTAAAAGTATTTGTTATCTTAGAATATAATCCTGGGAACCTTCTTTTCTAGGCCACATTTGATAACAGTAAAGATTGTGCTGAAATGGTTAAGGAAGAATGTAGCAGTTGGTGTTGATCTTCCCTTCATAACTTAGAAGGCGTGTGGTGTGAAGAAAGGAAGAAAAATATGAGCACAGTACAAAACGATAATAAAGAACTCTAATAATTGACGTGAGAAAAGGCATACAATATGTTATTCTTGGGCAGGGGCAGTCCAAAAAAAGATATGATCTCAATTTGCGATATACACATATATTTCCACACCAAATGTAACATTGGTTATTTCGTAGTGGCAGGTTGGTAGATTTTTAATTTTTATATTGTTGTTTTTTTAATTTTTATGTTGTTGTTTTTTTTAATTTTATGACACAGTTAACAACATAACTAGCACCAATTACTTTGCAGTTTATGATTTTGGAGGGCAAACACGACCCACTTTCCCATCTGCAAAACAGGGAAAGAAATATTTCAATGAATTATTATGAAGACCGCATGAGGTAAATTGTATTAACAAGATAATTGTTTACCAGCATTTTAGTGAGTCTGAGGAAAGCAAATGGGAGTGAAAGAGAGAAAGATAAAGTGCCAGAAAAGAGAGGGAGATAGCTGAAATCTGATACTAGTGTGTGAGGGATATGGGCAGATTAGATGGAAGAAGAGCTTGAACGTGTTCCAGGCGATTCTGCTATCACACTCCCCGAGGACCACAGAAGTCCTCATTCCTTGTGACGGGGCTAGTGAGTTCAGTGGCTGCCCACAGTCACATCTTTCAGCATCCCCTCTAGTCACAGAAATTCACCCATCCATTACCCACCCCATGACAAGCTCATAAAAGCCAGAGAGCACCACCCCAGCCCTTGCTCTATCTACCCTTCTCTGTATCTCTCGTTCTCTTATCATCTCTAGATTTTTACCTCCATGCCTTCCACCTCAGTCTCCATGCTCATGGACCTGGATGTTCCTCCCTTCACCTGTGTCCTTGAGTAAGGATGTTCCAATCCTGACTCAGCATGTCACTCCAGACCACGCCATCGCTCCCATCCCCATCACCAAGCTGGAGCATGAGGAAGGCAATACCAGATTAAGCAACACTTTAACACTTGAAACACATTAAAATTCCTATTTGTCTGTTACTTTAAAACATGAAGCTTTTTCTCTACGTTGCATCTCCTTGTTTGGGTAGAGTATTTAGATACAGACAGAGTTGTTATTAAAAGTCTTGCAGAAGTAGTTTGATAATTACTATTTTGGGGAGCATGTGGTAGAAAAATAAAACGAGACATGAAAGATAAAAGCCTCACAGATACATTTGCTCTATAATTTACTTTTCCTAGATTATTAATAGCTAAGATGTCTCTTACCTAAGTGTTTTCACAAGCATATTTAAAAATAATAAAAACAGAAAATTTTATTAACATATTCTTAATACATGTTTGTTCACGCCCTCCCTTTCTTAAAAGTACATATTTTTTTCACTTTGGTTTTGGTCTGCATTTATGACAGTGACACTATTTCTAAATTCAAGAATGACAATAATTCTAAATTTAAAAATATTTTAAAAGTATATTGATGATTTTCAAAGGCAGAAAGATATTTTTATTTTTAAACTTTAAAATGAGAATAAAAACAAAAATCGGTTGCAATTTGTCTTTTAAACATAGCTCTATGAATCTGTTTCCAAGAAACAATTATCTCTTTAGTGACCACTGGGAAAGAATAAAAAAACTCTGTCATAAAAATATTGTACTTTGTGAGTCCCTTGGGCAATTAGTTGAGTCATTGACCTAAGAAAGAGAACACCAGAATTCTCTTCAAAGTCTAGGGTTGGCTCACTAAATGTATATGGCTCGGCCATTCTCATGTGTACTTTTCTTAAGAAAAATAGAAACTCTTGTACCTATCTCACCCATTTCTAACTGATAGAAACTAGTCTGTTTCAGTATCTTCAAATCTGAACAAAAAAAAAAATGCCTCTTTAAAACCATAGTCATCTAATTTCCATGTTGAAATACAAGGTTTTATTATAACTCTTTGATTTTGTCTGTTTTCCAAGGTACAATCGTAGATACTTTGTCTAATCTTCATACCCAAAACAATCAATTAGGTCATTTTCCACAAAAGCAATTGTAAGAATCACATAATGATTTTTTTTTTTTTTTACTATTTTAATGGTACATCTATTTTCTTAACCGTTAAACTGACAGAATTAAATTTCAAGGAAACTATATCTTGAGTCAAATTAGATATAAGACAACACATACTTGGTTGCAAACAAAGGTAAATATTTCCATTCAGAAATTTCTTATGACTGCTAATTCAGTATCAATTTTATTTTTAAAGTTCAATGCTTACTTATAATAAGAGAATATACTTTTCCATCTATCTGTTCAAATCCTACTTTACCCCCTCTGAAAAAGATCTATTGTCAGCAGTCACCTGAATGTTTACTGTGTATCTTGTACTGTGTTAAACACCAGACTGATGAGAAAGAATATTTAATGTGGTCTCTGAACTCAAGGAAATTCAAAACTAATTGGGGAAGAGAGATGTAATACCCATTAAATTAATTAACGGGCATTACGGTAAACTATACGTAACCTCTGATAAACTCTTTAGGAGTTCATTAGAGGGAACAATCTATATAACTCAGAGCTGTATTTCTCAAAGCGTGTTCTAGCATGGTCAAGTAAGTTTAACAAATTACTTTGATTATGTAATATGTTACTATGCCTAATGAATGCAAGAAAATGTAATATTGTATTAATCCATCTATTCAAAAAATGTTTATTGGGTGTCCAGTATGTGTCAAGGAACTGGGAATTCACAGTAAGAAAAACAAGGTTGTCCTTCATATGGAGCTTTTAGGTAAGGTCGGCAGGTAAGCTGTCATTGGTAATGTCACATCTGAGCAGAGGTTGAGCAAAGAGAGAGAACAAGTCCAGTGGTTATGTGGGGAGAGGGCTTTCAGAGCAGAACTAACAGCAAGAGACCAAGGGAGGAGCACACAGGGCATGCTTTGGGAATAGCAAGTAGGTTTGGGCTAGGACAAAGGTAAGGAGGAGAACCACTCACTACTGAAAAGATGTCAATTTTCCACATGTGTTTGATCACTAGGCCCATCACCTCTTCTCTTGAGAGACTCTTACATGACTAAGGCGAAGCAGAACAATATGGCTGAGAATAGTTGGGGGAGCAGAGGTTGGATGTGCGCTAGGCTTTGGAATGTGGGCTGGAGTTTCTGGTTGACCATGTAGAGAAAAGACATTCCAGGAATCAAAGGCCCAAATTAAGCAGAGAAAGAAGAGCAGGAGGTGAGGCAAGAATGCCGGCATGAAACCTGAGACCAGGTATTATTTGGTCCAGCTTATTTCTTCAGACTAAATGTCTGGAGCATTGAGAATATTACTTGTACATTTCAAGCTGAAAATATATTTAGCTGAAGTTAATGGGTGACTTGAATTGGCCAGAGCTTGTTTCATTTCTCCTTCTGACTGTGAATGACTATGTATCACTTTCATTGAGTAGGATGATTTTAAGTCAGGATGTCCACCTCTAAGAAAGAAATACCAGGCATTGTGCACAATGATTTATATGAAATTGTTTATTCAACTCATTCAGCAAATCACTTGTTTATTCAACTAGTCATTTCATCAGTGTGTCGTTCAGATTTATTAAATCTAAATATCAGTTAAGATTTATTGAACAACTGCTGAGAAGAAGACACTTTGTCAAGGACTGTGGAGGGTAAAACAATTGGAGACACAGTCGTTGCCCTCAAAGACCACTGGATTTTTCCATGGAGTATAATGAGACCGACATTTGCTTTTTGGGAAACATTGATGTATCACTACAGAAGCTAATACCAGGTTGGCTATCATTCTACAGTTCTCAAGGAAATGTGTGCAAATAAAAAAATCCAGGATTGTCAAGCAACTCATAACGCATATTAAATCACTACCCTGGGATGAACGTAAGATGAGCCCGAAGAAAGTAAAGACTTGATGGTAAGCTGGGGTTCATCTACTAAGGCCTTCTTATCACATTTGATTTGATGACAAGAAAAAAAGTGGAAATTATCAGCGTTTGCTGTTGGCCAAAGTTGGAAAATCAATGTGTTTATGCACTTGGCAACACGTGCTCTGCAATTCTGCTGTCAGGTCTAGCTCGCTCAGAAAGGCTTGTTTTTAGGAACACAAATTGCTAAGAGCAAAGCCGTTGAGGAGACCGCTTCAATTCATGTCTTCCACATTTTCTACAATTAAAAACATGGAAACATAGGAAACGTACTCATCTCATTGTTTGTGTGGGCTCTTCATCCTCCCTTTTGCTCCATTTCTAGACGGTATCTTCTATTTGCATTGTGCTTTTGTGTTGTACATTGTGTCGTGAACAATCTCCTTCAAGTTCCCTTAACATAACATTCTCTAGGGGGAAAAAACATGGCAAAGGGTAAATGGATCTTGTCCAACAGATCCATTGTCCAACCCCCTTCCCATTCACCCCACAATCTTCTACATTAATGCACTGAGAGAGGAGAACCTGATGGTAACAAATGGACTCAATATTTTCTCAGCCTTCCTGACTTGTCAGAGTTCTGCACGTGTAGGATACCACAAGGTTAAATTTTTAGGAAGAGAACTTAGTAATGTAATAATTGGTATATAGACTACGTTCTTCTATGATTGTCAATATTGCTCAGTTAACATGACATATTTACTGCCTAATGGTTTTAAACATTTAGTTATCAATTCATATGTCTCCTCAACTACATTGTGATCGTTTTGAAGGGATATAGCTGCAAACAGACATGGACGTGGACAGGGAGAACGAGCCGTGTCTTTCCAGATCTCACCCAGTGCTTTGAATACATCAGGTGCTTGTTTCCTATCTAAGGACTGGTTGTGGATGGCACAGAAGCAATGTATTACTGAGTCTGTGCCTGTGACATTGGCAAAGAACCTAGGCTCTTTTCCCAGCTCTGCATCTAATTAAATATTGGTTCCTGGGGAAGGGACTGGGTTTCCTTATTTACAAAACTTTTAAAAAAGACTAAATTAACATTTGTATCGCTTCCATAATAGTGGAAATTCTATAATTCCATAACAATTCTATAAGTCCATCATAGTTCAAAATAAGGATGGTTAGCACATTGATTTGGCTTTACGCTGGCAAACAAAATGCTTAGCACACTGATTTTTCTATTGAACCACTTGGGTGTTTTTTTTGCTTTTTTTTTTACTTTTTATTTTGAAAGAATTTTAGGCTTACAAGCCTTGCAAAGATAATACAGAAAGTTCCCATGTACTCCGCACCCAGCTTCCCCTGGTGTTAACATCATGTATAAGCACAGTAGAATTATCAAAATCAAGCCATTAACACCTGGTACAATACTATTAACTAAACTACAGACTCGATCCGACTGTCACCAGTTTTACCACTAGTGTCCTTTTTCTGTTCCAGGAGTCAAGCTAGGATTCCACATTACATTTGGTTGTAAGTTTTCCTTAATCTTCTCCCTAATTAGGTCTTTCGGCTGTTTGAAATCGATACTTGCGGATTGTGCTAGATCTGAAATGATTCCAGTGCAGCACATGGAGAAAGCCTTCATCTGGCTCCTTTCCCATGAACAATGCTATTATTTTTAGCTCTTAGCTCTTTGTCTTCTCATAAAGTGTCGATCCATCTTGAATCTCACCCAATTTTCTCAAGATTTCAGAAGGTGAACCCGAGTCCACAAAATGGAATTTTTCATTTTCTTCTTTGCCGCTTAACATCATCCCTCCCTGGGAAATCATCCACGTGGTAACTGAAGTAGGTCTTTGTGTATTCTGAACTCGTGCCAGGAAAGATTTTTAGTAGGTTTACTAAGTGTAATGAACTGAAGTGGGCCCTGAAAAAGCAATCCTTATCTGCAGGAAACATGGATCTATGGCATTATATGATTTTCATTCTTCTATTATCAGTAGAAACGTGTTAAGATCTTTGGCTCATTACCCAACACAGACTCACTTCACAGTGGGTATTTTTTCACCTTGAACTTTAGCAAGATTATCATCTCAGAAGTTTAAGTGCACAAAAGTTAGGTCTAGGGACACATACTGGCACACCACCAAGGGTTGCCAAACCGCATACCTGAAGCTTAGTAATTGGCTCCTATTCGAAAACTTGGCCACTCGAAAGCCAATAATAATTGTGAGGCACACCTCTGATCTCCTGTGTGTCAGGTTTTCGTGTCTAACTGCTGAGCAGATGGCTCAAAGTAAGACATTCAGCCTGGATAGTAATTGGGAACTGCTGAAAGCCTCCTCCTTCAGGGGAAATTTTGGAAGACATGTCTTTCCCTCCTACTGTTTAAGCATTGCAGATTGTCAAATTATACATGGCAGATGGATTATAGTTTGTCCTTTTAGTGACAGGAAAAGCTGTTTCTCTACCCTGGCAAAGGCATCCACTTACAAGAAATGATTCTACTGCTCCCCAGCTATATTTGGGAAAATGTTTTTTGGTCTGTTTTAACAAGTCATTATAAAAGCTTTTCATTATATCATGCCATAATTAAATAACTGGCTTTCATTAACATTTGTACTAGAAATGCTATAGGCATCCTGTAATTCCATGTAAGACTTGGCTAGTCTTATTAGCTCAACTGTGTTGTCTTTGTAGTGTATAGGAAAACTATAAGATACATAAAATGTGCATTGTGAGTCATCTTGGCATAATAAATAAATGTTTACTTATTTAGAAGCAAAAGGCAAATGCAGCATTTTTTTTCCTGTTGGAGCCAACAGAGAAATTCAGTGTCTATTCTTTTAGTTTCCCATGCCTCATATTTTTCTAAATTTTTATGCTCTCATGTCTTTCTTGCTTTTTTCCCATTGCTTTTCATATTTTCTGTATCTTTGTTCTTTCTGTAGATGCCATTGATTTCCTCCCAAGCAGTCTTTCTTCAGGGAGTCTTTTGACCTGGTTCCAGTTAGGATGGATAAACTTAAAAAAAAAACCACAATCGTCATTGAACTTTGTCATCTGTTGAATAAATAAATGAAAGAGAATAGTATCAAATAGAAAAATCACGTTTCATAATTTTGAATGAAGCGCCTAAATATTCTCATCTCCTGTTTAATTTATCCTTTATAATCTATTCTATCCTGGAAAAAACTTATCTCCAGAATGAAAAGGAAAGTCTTAAAAACCCACCTACTCTTCCCTTCCTGATCCACTGTTGAATGTCTGACTGTCCTGCAGGAATTTCCTATTGTATTTCTGCTGTTTTCCTCAAACGCAAAACATGCAAACCCAAACCGATCTTTCTCCCCCACACCCTGATCCATTCACCTCACCATCGTCTCTGGTATCAGTAATGTCATCATACCCTCAGTACTCCAAGCTCCAGACTTCCAAATAATCCTTTGTTCCTCCATCACCTTTGTGTCATGGGAAAGAGAGCTACTGAGTCCTGCCAGTCTCCCAGTGACTTATCTCTGGAGTTCATGCCTTCATTTCCTTCATTTCTATCATTGCCAAATTCCTGCTCATCCTCAGACATCTAGACATTTGCAACCAGAGTGTAAGTATTCTACCTGCTCCTGACATGGTCCTAATGTCTGCACCCCTCCACCTGAATTGTCATCTTAAATTCCTGCTTTTGTCACAATACTTGCTTGCTCAAAAGCTTTCATTATTCTTCAAAACTTAATTCAATCTTCATTTACAGTCACAATTAGAGAATGCAGGAACTCTCCTGCTAATTAAACCAGAGGCCCATTTCTCTGACCTAGACCAGCTCCCAGTGTTTCAAATTCAGCCTATTTTCTACTGCAGGTCACAGCTTCTACTGCTTGTTCATGTTCCTGTGTCCCATCCCGTCACCCATCAGGTATTACTGAGACGTAAATTGTCATCTCTTTAGCTCTCTCTAAACTGGTTGTCCTCCAAAATTGAATAGAAACCACTTTTCTTTCAAAATTGAACTTACTGCCTTCATGGAAAACTCATAAGTAATCAAATTAGAATCAGGTATAAAGATATCTAGCATTATTTTAGAAAGTTCTTGATATTTCTCCTCATATCTCAGCCCATCAGGATGGAGACACTAGATTTTCCATTATGGTGCAGCAGTGGTCGTGGCCAAGGAGACATTAAAAGCTCCCATACTTTTGAATTTCATATCTCAGGGAAATTCCAGGTAAGAATCTCCAGTTTTAATGCCACTCCTTTCCTTCTGGTGATTTTGCATAAGAAAGTCACTTTTGGTCATTCATTAACAATACTCTGACTTCAAATTGTCTTTTCAATATTGTCTACCAATAACCCCAAGGAATCGTAACGGCATCTTTTCTTTTTACCTATGCTAGTCTCCTTGTAGTTCCCGCTGGTATGATGCCCATTACCGCCTCGAGGGTTTAGCTTCCTACTAGAAATGCCCTCATGTCTCCTTTCTGCCTCACTCATGCTTATTTATACTTCAAGCCTCAGTTCCTATCCCAATCTTTTCTGTAAAATCTTTCACAAATTTTGATCCACTTGTAATGATCTACTTGTAAATCCTACTGCTCTTATTGTTTATACAACTTATTTGCTGCCTAAGCCACTATACTTTGATTTATTATGTTGATAGGTTTCTCCTAACTATAGCTTATTGTCCAAATATACTGTAAAATCCTAAAGGGCTAATCATTTGTCTAAGCCAATGTTTTTCAACTTCTTGATTCTAGTCATGGCATTATTGAGGGGAAATGAAGTTGGGGAACTGCAACTTTTTGCAGAGTCTAAGAATACATTAAAACTTGAATTTTTTTAAGACTAAATAGATTATATATGGCTTATAAATATGCATATTGATATTTTATACACATCTGTATGATGTGATTCTTATACATATATGGATGGCATGACTAATTAAAGAAAACAATGTATTTGAAATATTATTGAGTTTACTCTAATTGTTAGTCATCTTTTTCAACAAATATCTACTAAATGTAGAGCCACCATGAAAGAATTGTCAAACCCTTTTTACATTAAATTTTGACTCTTATACTTAAAAAAGTTTGTGATCACCAGTCAACCATACACACGTATTCTCAGAAGACTGTTGTCAATGAACTCTTTAAAAAGTGGAAACTTTGTCACATTTGCAAAATACCCTAGACAACATAGCATAATTGGCAAACAATTTATTCAGTTTGCCAAAGGCCCATGAACACTCAAGAAATATTAGTATGGTAACACTCCATGGATTATAAAGTTAGCAGATGAAGAATGAACGTGCTAAAAACTCAAGACAGGAAGATATTGTGTTTAAATGGAGAAATGCTCCTTACTCTAGATGTCTGTTCATTTTAAGGCCCCTTTTCTGCTTTTATGCTTGTGTTAGGTGACTCATGCTAAACATCAGAGCACCCAGCTTCCTCTAAGAATGATTTTGTGCATGTCGTAAAGTAGAGATATTAGCCATCAGAGATCACTGTTTCACCATTATGAATTAAAATGTGTTAGGACTACGACAGCTTAACTATCATTGAATTAACAAAATATTTCTGTTGGTGACACCTTAATTAGCTCATTAATTATATTTTAATTATCCATTGTTCATATTCTACAACCGTCAGCAATTAAATTTTCAGTCATTGACATTAATTACGTTTTCTGTAATGACTCTGGAATCAGAGTCTGGAGCATTTGGTACAAATGAGCCAGTGTAACAAGCAGTTCTTTACAACCAGTTTATCCTCCTGAGGATGCCTATATTGACTATAATTTACATGCTTATGGCAATTACTCTAGAGAGTGATGGAGAAGGTGAATTTCAGCTAAACATTGCATGACTCTTTTTTCACCCAGTCTTTAATGATAGGTGTCCTACACAGAAATGATTCCATCAGAAACTTTGACCACAGGTATCTCATCACTTTAAAACAAAACAAAAAACCTTTAAAAAGTATTGTATCTCCCACTTTAAGTGGAATCTTTGCCAAACAAAAAAATAATTGCTGACTATACTGCCAAATATCCAGAGGGCTAAACCTGTCCCGGCCCCCCATGTGTGTGATTTGAGAAGGTCCAGGCATTCTCCTTCCAAAAATATCTGTAAAAGTAACTGTCTGTTCCAATTACCTGGACCTCATTTCTAAGCCAATCCATAAGAACAGACTGACAAAGGATTTTTTGATTTGCTTATTTATATACGACAAGACTTGCAAAAGCAATAAAATTAAATTACATTTGGAAGAACGTTTAATGAGCTCTTTTTATTGAAAAGGATAAAACCCTAATAATATTTGGACAGAGCTAGAAAATGGAGGACATGTGGTCTTTAGATATAATGTTTTCAATTTCTGTATTTGAGTTTTATTTCTTAGGGTTTTGAAATCATTGAAGACCTTAAGAGTCCCCATTAGGATGAAAATCCCTTCAGGAGCAGTAATTCCTTTAGCATTTATCAATGAACACCTCAGTGACAACTAGCCCATAGTGAGTGAGAATTGGTGAAAACTTTACAGAATGTCAGCATAGGGGGAGTGCCAAAGCTACTTCATTTATTTCACTCTTTTCTCTGGAGCTAAGAAGGTGAAGAAAAGAAATCAGAAGGAAAAATCAAGCCACCTAATTCTTAAATGTTTCTTTATAAAACAACTTTTTCTTAATTGAATGAAAGCCTGCCATCCATCTCTCCATGGCCTCTAACCTGCCTTGACATTGCTTGTCCACACAAAAGTAAGACTGCGGTATAGTAACGATTCAGATCCATCACATTTCTCAAGTATTTTAACCCCATCTTCTTCTGATGCTATAGTTCTGGAGCTGGAAATGTTCAGACCAAATTAAGAAATATATCATTCATCAAGGAAAGAATAGAAGAGAAATTCTTAACAATCAGGGTACATGAGTATGATAAAAAAAGAATGTAACTGACGTTACGTCAAGTTGTTGATAATGACTTCTCAGAAAACAGATCGAAGAGAAGATATTACATATCAAAAGATACAATACTAAATATTTTAGGGACATAAATTTCCTTCCCCTCCCCAATCCTTGTATTAAAATAGATGCCTTCTATTTCCCTTTGATCAAGAACGCTAAAGGCTAAAAGCATATTCCAATACTGATAGTTTCTTCTATTCTCAAAATTTTTTCTGCTCCTTATAAACTACTAACCTCTAAGGTTCTATAGTCCCTAATTTTGATTGGTTTGTAGCAATAGTGATGGGGGGGTGGATGGCAGGAGGCCAGGATGCTGTGATGCGCGATTCACTGGAGAATATTCCACATGTTCATAGAACCCTGCTCTGAAAGGGCAATACTGAGTTTAGAGCTGAGACATCAAGCCTCTTTATCCTGGCATCTCCTCGTGTACAGCCCTTTACCTTGTCAGATGATGCACCTGAGTCCTCCCAGGCTGGACCACTTTCCCAATGTTCCAAATGTGATAAATGTTGGAACCTGGGCTTGAACAGAAGTCTCTTGCTTCCTAGAGAAAGGCTCACGCACTCCAGCTGCCCTCTTTCAATTGTAAAGAATCGTCCCTTTTTAAGTTTTAGAAATTTGCTTTTGCTTTTCTTTTTGTTGCAGTTATTTTGTTTTACCCTCTGGGCCTCCTATATTAGCACATCCATACTTGATGCATCTTGTAATGAGCTTGGTCTGGGTGCAGATTTAGTTACCAATGAACCTTTAAGGTTTGAGGGATCCAATCCCTTCTAAATATCTTTCTGGGTTTTTTTTTGTTGTTGTTGTTATAACAAAAATTATACATATGACTTCTTGAGCAAATACATAATGAGTGATTTTATTTCATTATATGAATCTACAAATGAAGTTATATTAACTTTGATTATTTGGTGACTTGACAATTGTATGCTGGAAGCAAGAAATTTGGAAAGGAAAAATAGATCTCAGAAAGCATAGTGTATAACTATACTAAAGTTTTCACATGGAGAAAGTGATTTTCTTATTACACAGTATATTCAAAAGCTGTGGGGGAAGCAATTACATCTGCAGTCTACCTTCCTTTTTCAACAGCCCAAGAGAAAGCAAACAGTTCAATAGACACACTCAAAAATCAGTTCTCGCTGAGAAATCTCTAGCAGATTTTGGTGTCTCATTTCATGCTACCCAATCTGCCCCATTATTCAGCCCTGCACATTTTGCTCTCTTCCTCTTCCTCCCTCCTTATCAAGTTAGCATAAACAGAATACGTAGACGGTGCTTGCTAGGACAATTTAAATACATATACTTCAGTCATTCATGCTTGGCTCATAACCTTTTCTTGGACTGTACCTCATAAAATGTAACTAGATTTGCCAGAGATTTTGCTCTCCCCTGGCAATATACTAGCCCTGAATAGCATAGCATGCCAGCTGGATTATACAGTGTTTTCATAGTCCACCAGTAAAAGTGCTTTGTGCTGTAGGACACTCCCAATAATTATTTGATGACTATTAGAAACATACTTGTACCTGATAAATTGAAGTTTTTCAGCTTGGCCAGATACGATCTTGTGATGAAGGCCATTTATACAAGCAGGTCAACTAATCCCAGAATCCTGATAAAACATGTCTCGGTTTTCAGCAGCTGCCTCTATCAACTTCATCCTGGCATTTTCTTGCATTTAGTAGTTTCACTTTGCTTTCTTTATGGGAGTGCATGATACACAATGCAACCAGCAACTGTAAATATAATTAATTTTTAAAACAGAGATCCTTTTTACATTTACTTATATCCCAAAGTGACACTCAAGAATCTGCTGTGTCAAAGAGAAATGCAGCATTATAGTACCTTTGCAAAATCTGTTAAGAATTAATTATCTCCAACCGTCAGAAGTCCAATGCTAAATTTACTCAGTGGAACTTAGTGTGATACAGTTTTGTAGCACACACAAAATTTCGGTTACATCCACGCTTCACATATGGAAATACCAACCCTTGCTCTGCTCTATAATCTCGGATCAGAATTAGACACTCCATTCTCCTTAATCTTTCCATTAAAGGAATGATTTTTGTTTTAATTGGTTAAAGACTCTTGGTGTATTAGAAGAACACTGAAACAGAGCGAGGATTTGGCCAGAGTGCTGTTGCTGAGCTGATGAATGGAAATCGCTTATTCACCACCTGTTGGAAAATGTTAGTGTTCATGTTCAATCATGTGCCTAATTTAGTGTGTAATTGGAAATGTAGCGCTTGCAAGGCAGGCAAATCTTTTTGAAGGTTTAGCTATTTATATTGAGCGTATTAAATTACACTGAAATAGAGGAGAACACAAAGCTATCAGGAGAACAGAGACTACTTTCAAAGTAACTGCTCAACAGGACACACATTGGTTACTCAGAGAGATAAAAGCACTGTGTTGTCTGAGTAAGTGTGAAATACTTCAGTGATGCCATATTATTACCATCACAAATTGTCAGCAGATGTTTCTTCTACTCAACTCAAATGGGTATGGCTTCTTACCACTGGAAAAAAACATTTACCAGTGGTTTTTAAAGTCCTTGTGTCTTTTTTCTGTCCCGTCTTAACATCTTAAAATTGTCTTGCTGAGTTTATCTATAAACAAAATTTGAAATAATTATAATACACAATGGACACCGTACAATCTTCCCAGTGTTCTTGAATTTTCCACGTTCAACAGGATGGTCCTAAGAACTTTCCTGAGTGAAACTTTTGGTCAATGTGATCTGTTTGCCTAGCATCACTATGAGGAGGGCGAGGGCCCCTCACACATCTGCTTAAATACTTTTGTCCATGTCTAGGAGAAGTTGGTACAGTGATAACAGGTTAAGTAAGAGAAGTAGAAGAAAGTACCTAGGTGTGAATTTTCCACGAGTCAGTACTATCATTGACTTTATTTATAGTCCTTAATGTTTTTCTGATAATTGTAGGAAATGCCTTTCATCAGATATACCGGTGAAAGTATGAGTCACACATGACAAAGATAGGCATCTTCAAAAACATCTATTTAAACGTAAATATATAAGCTTTTGGCTACTGGGTCCTTTTTGCAAAACAATTCTCTTAAATATTCCTGATCTATTTGCCTCAAGAAGTTCCGTGTGCAGCTAATAATCACAACTAAAATTCTTTCCTAGAAGCAATTCTCAAACTTCATTTGTTTATTGCTTCTGTGTACCTCTATTTTTTCTCTTTCAACGTAAAGCCTGACACTTTGAGGTTCTCTGACTTCTAAACTTGGGTGGGAAGGCCACACCCTTAAAACAAAATTTGCCACAGGGGTGGATTTTAATGAAACTGTTGACATCTTTCCCTGGATTTTCCCTTCTTGTTCCGGATCCATAAGCAACTAATTTTTCTAAACTTTCAGGGCCCCAAATTTCTGAACTCTAGTTTCTGTTATTTTCTACTTGCAAACCAGACAGTTATTTCACGATCTGGATTCTCTTTCTTGAAAGAGCACCTTCAAAACACAAAAGCCAAAGCACACCACTATTCTGACACTTGGTAACCCTTTATCTTAGGACTATAGACTCAGTAGACACGTGATATGCCTTCCAAATTATTCCAGGTGACAGTTTTGTTACTGTATAACATAGGTCTCAAACTTTCCAGTTTGGTTTCAGTTTTCTTACACTTGACATCTGGCAGCTAAGCCAAAGACATTTTTATTTTGTTTTGGTTTGGTTTGGTTTGGTTTCACGTGTTTCTTAATGTTGCTGGCATTGAGGTTCTTGGGCTCCTCAAGATAGAAATCAAATGGAAACCCCAGAAAATTTTCCGGACAAATTTTGTTACCCTTATGCTCGAGCACAAGGGAGGCAGCCCAGAAGTAAGGAAGAAGGTCCTCTGAACTGACTCTGCTGGCTCTGGGTGGCTGCTTTTATAGGTGGGAACAAGCGGATTTGAGCAAAAGGGTGACTTTTTGAACGTGGCGGGCTTTCTGAAAAGGCGCAGATTCTTTATGGGCTAGGTTGCCTGGTAACTGTGCTCCCCCCCATGCTGTGGGGCAAGATGGTGGACTGCTCACTAGCACCATTCCAGGAAAGTCATACAGCAGTCAAAGCTTGATCAACTGTACATGCAGAACAGTGGTTTCCGCATCTGTATGGAAGTAAGCAGTTAGAAGGGAGATACATCAGCTACTTCTGCATTTTTGTGTAGGTGGGGGTGAGGTGGTGGTCAGCTTATCACTGTTCCTCCTGGCCATCTGACATTCCTTTGTCCCCAGGCTCAAGTCCCTATGCTGCCTCCACAGTTCTTAGTTTATTAATCCTCTTATTAAAAGTCTACACAATGACCACAGATAGTGTCATCGATGAATCTTGACTCCTTCTTTTTGCCAGCACTAACACTGGCCTTTGTGGTCCCCCTGACTTTCTTGATTCCATCTTTGCATTTCTTTCACTGTTTTCTTGAGGTCTTTTTCTTCTCAGGGACTTTGCCAAGTCTATGTTTGGGTTCATTTCTCTTTGCATAATCCAAGGAATCAGAAATCGTTCCAAAGCCAGTTGTCTTGCCACCACCAAAATGGGTTCTGAATCCAAATACAAATAAGACATCAGGTGTGGTCTTGTACATTTTGGCTAGCTTTTCCAGAATTTCTGTCTTAGGTTGCCTTCCCAGGAGGAAGGATGTTGATGACCACTTGTTTCCATTGAATGAGTCTATTGGTCATAAACTTCCTGGTCCGGAGAGTTACTGTGTGATTCATGATCATGAATCCTTCAAGCAGCCTGGGATCAAAAGACTGGTTTGGTTTTATTTGATTTATGACAGCATGTCACTTCTGATATCAATTTTGGTAATAGTTAAAATAATGCTAGCTGCATTAATAGGTAAATCTCTACATCCCTGTGGAGTAACACAAGTTTATTATTTACACTCATTAGGTATGAGTGAGTGTTCCATCTTATCCATCTGCCATTCTGCAAGGACGTCACTGTTCTCTGCATCATTGGCTGATGGGAAAAATGAGAAATCACACATGGGGTGTTTTTACCTGCCAAGACTCATAATGGCACACCTTATGGCCTTTACATCTCATTGGCTACACCCAAGTCACGTGGCCCCACCTGTGATGAAGATTGACAAAAGGTAATCTTGTTTTGTGCACACAAAGAAAAGAAAGTGGATTTGGAGATCAGATAGCCAGTCTTTAGCACAAACAAAATCTCCCACATAGCTTGAGATCAGTGGCTACACAGTCAGGAACAACTTTAGATTATACTCCAGAACTGATACAGTAGAGACACCATTACTCTTGTTGGACAGAGAGATGTAGACAGAAGCAGTGAAACTGGTCTTTTCACATGGCTACTGAGCAGCTGCCACTGTATCTCTGAAAACCGGATGCAGCTGCTGCCATCTTTACCGGACTTGGTTCTTTGAAGTCTCTACCTTTTTCTATCAACCAGTCAATGTCAAGAGATGTGAATCTGTTTGGTGAGACTTGGTAAGCCTGGGAAAGCAAATTCTGACATTTTCAGCTTCAATGAAAGGTGTCAGGCTTTTCTTCAAAAGGCAAGAAACTCCCTAAACATAGGATAAAGTTTCAGACAATGAGTAGCCTTCCCCTTGCCAAAAAATAGGATAGATGTGCACCACACCTACCAGAAGACGTGGGGACCTGCAATGGTTGAGACCATTGTATGAGTCACAGAACTATTCTCAATGTTTGGCTACAGACAAAAGTCTAGCAACATTTTGATCCAGCTGAAATTGTGAAAGTGCAATCTTTTTTATAAACAGTTGAAAATCAAAGGTGAGAACTGCCATCAGTGATGTAAATGTAAATTTAAAATGAGAGGAACCCTAACTGAATGCAATTACCTGCCAATTTTTATATGGTTGCTCTATCCATTTGGGGAATGATTTTTTTTTTTAATTACAGTTTGAGAAAGTACCCTCAGTACTTTCAGAACAGTGTAGTTTAAATATATGCTCAAAAAGATTTGGGTGTCACATTGGTTGTGGTATTCTGAAGCACTGTCTGAGGACCACACTAGTGGAGTCGACCCATTGAAACCAGTGTGTTTTGCTTAACGACGGCCACCTGTCCAATTGTCATGTGATGCTGTGTTGTTCAAGATGGAGCTGTATGAACCTAGTTGTAGCCAATGATTTTTTGTTTTAACTCTTAAGGGACTGATGTCTGAAAATAGTCAAATTCACATAAAGACCTCAAGATGAAGGAGCTGAGAAAAAGTCATTGCTTATTAGGTAACATAAAAATTATCAACCCCACTGAAAGAAGTTCACACATCCTTCATACTGACTGCATGCCTCGCCCAAGTGAAAACACCATCAGATGAATGCATGAAAATACGTGATGAAAGATAGGCTTCAATTAATACATACTTCATAGGTAAGAAGAATTCCTATGACTGAAAATAACGAAGCTGATAGTGGTATGACCAGAAATATTGTTAGTGACTTTTAGTGTTTGTTTTTTCCTTGCCTATGATTGACAGTATGCAGAAATAGTATGCACATGGACTCCTGATTCTACCAGTCCCTACTCTGTAAACTACTCTGTAAACTTAAACGATTTGCTTAGCCTCTCTACATGCTTCAGTTTCATTTCTCCATCTGCAAAATGGGGAAGATAATAGTACCTCTCTCTAATAGGATTATCATGTTTAACGGTATTGGGCAAATGCCTACTATATATGCCAGAGACTGCTTTAAGTGCTAGGGATACACCAGTGAATAGAACAGGCAAAATTCTCTCTGCCCTCATGGAACTTAATATTTTCTAGAATTAAGTGAGATAACACACAGAAAGCATTTAAAGAGTCTTTGGTGAAAATGACAGTTCAATAAATATGTTATGTTTTTCTTATTGTTCTCTCTTCTTAAGCTGTTGATTTGTAGTACATACTAATATAACGTAGAGCAAAAAGTAACATAGAAAAAGTGTCAGAACTTTTTCAGCCTACAAGATAATATCTCCTAGTATTTCTTTTTTAATGGTAAAATTCAGTTCAATTTTAATGTTTTTGAATTGTTCTTCAGTTCATGGAAATATAATAAGCAAATAAATCTAGAGAAAATACAGTTTTTGTTGTAAAATAGAATTCCTCTCCTTTGCTTGATTAAAGTTTACGAGTAAATGATAGCATGTCACTTCTGGTACCAATTCCTGGTACTAAAGCCCAGAATTACACAATTATATACTAATAAAATATATTAAAAGTTTTAGACTACTTTTGATTAGCTGCTAAATATTCATGTTTTTGAAAGTTATCAACTTTTCATTTGTTATTTTTTTAAAATACCTATGAAGCCCTTTCACTTTATTCTTAATTGATGGGGAGAAAACACCCAAAAGAGTGGGTCAATCAAAGGGCAAAAATGCTTTTCAGATACAAAAGAGTCATCTCTATAAACTATTGTGCTGATGGATTTCAAACACTCCACAGACGTATGGTGGAATTATCTGTTATCTTAAATTACACATTAAAGTCACTATCTCCAAAAGATATTTTGTTCTTTCATAAGCTTCTTTATTTTTTCTTTTTAGTTAAACATCTTTCCCCTAATTTAGTGTGTCCACGTGATGCTGCTAATTGTTGGATCCACACACGTAGAATCAGAAGCCAGTGAATGTCTTCCCTTTGGCACAGAATAGTTGGACATGCCAATGTCAAAATGACTTTGGTGATTTGGGAGCTTTTCAAAACACTCTAGAGGAGATTTTCATTTACCTCCCACCTCCATTTATGGAATCCCAGTTCAAAATGATGAGTAATTAACTCTCCCTCACTAGGTGGTTTCTAGAGCACTAAGTGTATTCTTAAAAATTAGCTTGGTTTTGGAAAACTGATGTGATGACTCTTTTGTGATTGCCTCAAGAGACATTTTCTTTATTGTTCATGTCAAGGAACAACAAGCAATAGTATACCCAGATGCATATAGATAGATGTTAAATAAATTTACAAGGTAATAATAGATATGCTGATGTATTTATATGGGCTTTAAAGAAGGAGAATTCTAAGGATCTAAAGTCAATTTTCTACTTTACAAATATGAAATTAACATTGGTTGGAATAAGAAAAAAAATAATTCTAATTCATCATCTACATTTGCAACCTCAAGGACATATTAATAAGAAATTTATACGTTGGTGCAAAAGTAATTGCAATTTTTGCAATTGTTTTTAACCTTTTAAACTGCAATTCCTTTTGCACCAATCTAATATATGTATACACACACACACACACACATATAACCTTCTTAATAGTTCTAGAAATATCCATTTATTTCTATCCTTAAGTTTGGTTGCCATCAGCTCTCCCCATATTATCTCAGTAGCTTTCTCACTGTCCTCCATGCTTTTTCCATGGTCTTGGCCACCTTAAGTCTACTCTCTACTATTAAAGAACAGATTAAATTGATTCAGTTAGTTATTACTATAGCACAAATCTCATCAGCGCACTGTCCTACCATGGCCTTCCATTACTTTATAAAGTTAAGTGCTTTGCCACAGCCTTTCGTGACCTGGTTTTTGCTCACGTCTCATTGTGTCTTTCACTCATTGCTTTGCCTCCTTTCCCATTAGGCTGCATACAACCTTTTGAAACCCCATAGTCTGTTATCTCCAGACTCTTGTATATGCTGCTTTTTCTTCCTAGAACATCCTTCCCCAACTTTCCCAACCTAGCTCCTATCTTTCCATCAGGAATCAGCTGAAGAAAGGATCTCCTCTAACACACCTTCTGTTACCCCTCTCCCACGTTCCCCACCCTAAGACCTATGTTAAAAATCTCTTTGATACGCTAAAATGGCAACACCTAATGACCCCTAACATAGTCTTCACTGGAAATACTATTTTAAAACATTACTTGTAAATTTTTCTTTCTCATCTGTTGAACTACAAGCTCCCAGATCAGGAGCTGAATCTTGCTCTGCTTCGTATCACCAGTGACTGGCACGTGATTTCTCAATCACATTTATTGACTAAAGGGTTTGTCAACTATGCACAGGGATGGTGCTGGGCCATGCAAGAGCTCATGAGCTCTGCTACCTGTGGTGCAATAGTGTAGAAATGACCTAAGAGAACCTGAACTCCGATGAAAGAGATTGGAGAATTTCTCCTGTGATTGTTAATTTTATGTGTTGCTTTGACTGGGACATGATAACGGATTTTTGGTTAAACATTATCCTGGATGTATCTGTGAGGATGTTTCTGGAAGAGATTAGCATTTGAACTGATGGACTGAGTAAAGCAGAGTGCCCTCCCCAATGTGAGCAGGCCTCATCCAATCTGCTGGAGGCCTGAATAGAACAAAAAGCAAGGTGAGGGAGAACTCACTCTCTCTGCCTGACTCTTTTCAAGCTGAGACATTGATTGATTGGTCTTTTCCTGCACTTGAGCTAAAACTTATATCATTTGATTTCCTGCTTCTCAGGCCTTTAGATTCCTACTAGAACTACATCATCCTAGCCTCCGGCTTGCAGACAGCAGATCATAGGTCTCTCGGCCTCCATATCACATGAGCCATTAGATATCTTTATTATCTATATCTATCTATATCTATATAAACTTGTAATAAGCATATCTCTCTATCTCTATCTCTATAGATAGACAGACAGACAGATAGATACTATTAGTTCTGTTTCTCTGGAGAACACTGACTAGTACACTTTTTCTGCAAAAGTTAAAGGTGTTTCTCACTACAATCAGGCAGAGTAGAATTTTTCTCCCCCAAAATGATGTCATGACTGAAAAGAGAAAATAAGGCTCAATATCCTTTCCTAAACTCACCACTATGTGGTATTCTCAGCAAATTATTTTTCCTTCAGATAGTAGAGTTGGTAAAATAAGTAAATTATTTGAACGGAGATGAAGACTATACGTATTATAAGGCCAAACTCTCACTCAGTTACCAGAAAGCAACTGCATATAAGTGTAGTGTAGGAATCAGCAAACTTTCTTTTTTCTGTAATGGGCTAGTTATTAAATATGATAGCTTTTGCAGACCATACCACCTCTGTCACCACTATTCAACTATGCGTTGTGGTGGGAAAGAAGCCATGGGCACTACATCAATAAATAAACGTGGCTGTGTTCTAATAAAACTTTATTTGTGAAAAATAGGCGTCAGGCCCTTTTTGGCCTACAGGCCATAACTTGCTGACCTTGGTGTCTTGGTTTAGATAAAGTACAGACAGTAAGTCAGACAGCCAGGGTTCAATTTCTGACTTCACCAATTGCCTGTTCTGTAGTCATGTGTGTAAACTCTATTAATAAAGTACCCACTTCCTAAGTTTGTTGTAAGAATGCAATGAACTATATGCTTCAGTTGCTTTGGGAAGCATTTGAATTATAGTAAGCACGACAGAAGGTTAGTTATTGTTATTCTTTTCAGCTCATTTTCTATGACACTTGAAGTTTTGGGGGTTCATATACACCGCCTATTTTCAAAAGACATTTTTTAATTAGCCTGTAATGAAGTTATAGTAAGTTTTGTAGAAGAAAGTTTTCATTACTGTTGTTGATGCAATCTGGAGCTTTGGAACATGTTACTGCAAATATTATTTAATAATCTCAGTCTTAGTAATGTATCCTCTTTGCAACAAAGAACATTTTATTCCAGTGAAGACTGAGAAATTGTCTGGAGGAAAAAAACAATTTAGATAAGACTTGGAGAAAAAAAATTTTTAACTGCTTCAGCTTTCTTCTATAACTGTTAAGCTTTCTTGTATAACTTCTCAAGATTTTAACATTCAGTTTTTCTCAATTACCCAATTTTGTCTTTTCTAACTCAGTTTTAACTGATACAAAATAACCCCGTGAAAATATGGCCATATTTATTTCTTCTTAAGGTCAGTCATAAATATTTTACTCTGAAATATCTTTCCTTTCTGCCACTTTGATCATTTTACACTCATCTTGAAAAAGCCTAAAGCAGTTTTTCATTCTCCTCAATGCATTATGACCAAGTGCTTCAACTTGGAGTTCTCAGGACCCTCGACACCATTCCTCACTCCACAACTACCAGGCTCCCTGCACCCACATGGGGGAGCATGTCACCCCTTTCATCTGTGCATTCCCAGGACTGAGCTATGCCTGGAATGCTTTCTCCCTCCCCTTGATGAGTTCCCTCCCTTCTATCATTTATGGACCTTATCAGATCACACTTCCTTCTCAACCTTCCCCGAATAACTGAAAACACAGAAGTAGTTCTCCGCCTCCCACTAGGCCTTTGGAAGGCAGGAAACTCTGCCTATAAATGTAAGAGTTTGTGCACCACACATTGCACCTTTTTCTTTTTCTTTTTTTTTTTTTTTTTACTGGGAGGCTCTAATTTTTACATTTTATATGAGTTGAATGTCATTCTTTCAGGTAGTACTCTCCATTATCAATTGCTAATTCCAATAAGATAGGTTGGGAACCTTGCTGGGGCCCCTGGCTGAAGTGTGTGCCCTCTGGGGACCAGGTCCTCCAGGCACACAGAGATACAGGACAGGCGGCAGAGATTCCCCACAAAGGCCAACGGGAGTGATAGTAAGTGACAATGAGTGGTAAGCAGAATGGTCCCTAAAGATGTTCACAACCTAATCCCTGGAACCCTTGTATGTGATGATACAGGGCAAAGAGACTTTGCGGATATAATTAAAATTATGATCTCTAAAATAGGGAGAGTACGCTGGATTATTTGTTTGGTCCAGTCTGTGATTATATATAACCATATGGTTGCACGAGCACTTAAAAACAGAAAGCTTTCTCTGGCAGCAGAATGAGAAGTCAGAGAGATTCAAAATAGGAAAGGGACTCAACCTGCCATCGTAGGAGGAGAGCCACATGGAAAGCATGAGACGGAATGTAGGTGCAAAGACCAGACCCTGCTTAACAGCCAGCAAAGAAATAAGGCCTTTAGTTCTAGGTCTGGAGAAAAGTAGGAACAACCTCTGTGCCCCGCAACCCATGGAAATTATTCAAACGAGACATCCCTAAACCTGTTTATCCTGCCTCACCATTCCTTTCTGCAGAAGTCACAGGGAAGGTTCCTGCCCATTTTCCTCCTACTCCCGTCTCCTGACTGACCTTGGTGCTTCCTTGTGTGGTCCCTCCTGCGTGGGGTGCACGCCTCCCAATTCAGGTACCCTTCCGGCAGAACTTTTCCCTTTGTTTAGGGAAACATCCTTCCTGACTTCCTTCATCTGTACCTTTGTTCTTGCTGTTCTTCTATGCCAATTACATCTCCTCGTCCCTCACCACAACCCTGTCACCTTTTCTCATGCACACATTTGTCTCTCTCTCTTTAGTGAACTAGAAATTAAATAAGATCCTGTGCTGGTTTCTGGGGAAATGGGGTTGAATAAAGCAGATAAAATTCCTTCTTTCAATCATTTCATAATTCCCTGGGGTAATAGTTACTGTACAGCATGTATCATGCCACCTGCATAGCTGGTATTAGCTTCCCGGATCGCAATCCACAGCTGCCATCGTGCCTCCAGGCCACATTCTTCTATGTGGGTCACTGTTACCAATGACTCTGCTACTGTCACTCTGCTGAGGACAACCCCAATTCAAATAGACAGAGACACTCTCCTCCTTCTCTGTTTTTAGAAAAGGCATAGCAAGACCACTTACAATCCAAGTTATTGAGGTACAAACTTTTTAAAGTACATATTCTTTCTTCAGATCATGCCCGTGTCATTAGGACGGCAAGACAGTATGGGGTTTAAGGGACGGTCATAACACTGTACGTGAAACTACCACTGATTCTGTGGCTGAATCTAGCTATTTATGCCAACCCTTCTTCCTTTAGGTTCAATTCTCATCGAGGCACCGAGTGCCCTTTTTCTTTTGCCTGGAGAGAATCAAAATGTAATTCAGTTGATGCAAATAGATGCATCAAAGGGAGTTAGAGAGAGTCCATCTGATTTTCCTTAGGCACAGCTGGGACACCAGGTGATATATATCATACTATTAGGACTATTCTATAGAGAGTGGGGAACTTGAGAGAGAGAGAGAGATTTCCAAGGATTTGCAAGCATTCATGTTCTATCATTGAACAATGTGAGCAAATTGTTTCCTGGAAAATGTTGATCCTGAATATAATGTGACATAAAAGGGAGTAGTCTCAAATTGTTAATACTATCTTCACACACACACACAGAAAAATTTTGAAATCACAGTTTTGGTGGTGAGTCATGGTTAGATGATTCAGGCTTATCAAGGGGAATTTGTCCAAAGGATTCCAAGGTGTAAGGTTTAAGTTATGAAAACCACCATAATTGTTGATTACCTTCTATTAAGTACTAAACTAGAGTGGAGTCACAGGCCTTAATGGGGTCAATGGGATATTTACCCAGGATTTACCCTGGAAGCACATAAGATCCAATAGTCTGGTGAGCATGGTCATTGAGAGGAAATCCTTGAAACAAGCATCCCCCAGTGACTGGTTTGAAAAGCAAGTATTAGGTTTAGACAATAGGGTGAACAATGAAATGGCAGGCTAAATGATGTCTTTTGAATATCGTGAGTTCATTTTGCTTCAAGATTGTGTTTATGAGTTCTGTGCCATACATTTTATCAAAGCTGGTTATTTCACGCTATTGGATGGACCTTCAATTTTAAACTACCAGCAGCATGTCAATCCAAAGGTACCACAGTGACAGTTTTTTCCTATTGTGATCACACGGCCAGCCTTCTCTTAATCTTCAAATGCACGTTATCTTCATGTATATTTGATGCTAGCACTGTATTATGCACCCAAGTCTTGGTTTATCTTTTAAAAATTCTATTGTCTGTGTATATTCTTATGTACTTTTACAACCAAGTCTCGCTCGCAGTTTCCATGTGCTATATCTAGTTTCCTGACAATTGCAATTAGGAATTTAATAAGTGGATTCTGATGGAAAATGAACACAGTTCCCCGAAAGCCATCCACCTGTCTATTTTGGAGATTCCTACATGTTTTAGAACTAAAGCAATAAAGGCTCTTTGTCCACATCAACTCATATTTGTATCTGGCCTGTATTGGATGTCCCCATAGTGCCACAATCCATAGTTTTTTTCTGTTAATTCTCGGATTAGTTTAATACATATTCCAGTATCTAAAATTTCAGTATATAAAATTCTGATAAGCATTTTATGATCCTAAGGTTTTGCAAGACCTTTTATTTCTCTCAGTAACCCTGATCTAACATTAATATCTAAAGTCACTAGTTTTTATCTTTTGCAATTTGGTTATTCTCAGAGTCCATCAACTAAGCTGTAAGATTAGAATATTTTTCTAATAAGATAGCAAGGAAATAAGTCAAGATAATTTTTTTTTTTGCTGAAATGACAGCCAACACCATTTCCAAAAACTTTAATTCATAAATATCACATGACTTGGTTAAAATGAGAAGTCAAATAAAAAATAATTGACGATCATATTTTATGTTGCGAGAATTATAAAGTTTTCATGGACACTTTCATTAGCAGCATTACAAATATTCTGCAATTGAAATTTTATCAAACAAGTTTAACAACAAAGGCAAAAAGATTTAACAAATGAGGTATAGTTTACTTAAAAAACTGAGCATGAATTTCTCCTAAGTTTTGTTTCCCAAGCTTTTCTAATTTTTTCCTTTTCCTTCTTTTTAAAAATTTCATTTTCTTCCTCACCAATGGCTCATAATAACAGCTTTGTCTGGCCTCTAAATTCTTCCTTGTCATTTAATGCCAGCTGGAGTCTTAAGGAGCCCTGGCTTCACTTCTAGCTTTTAACTTCTCCAGACTGTAGGTCATTAATTGTTCAGTAAAAAAGCTGAAGATCAGATAAAGTTGCTTAACCCCTCCCAAGCCAATGGCCCTTGTAACCTGTGATCTCTTCTTTGTAAGTCATTCTGCTTCCCTCAGAGCTATTATATGGTCAGCTCAGCAGAGTTTCAAACAGTATCCTTTTGTTGAACTCAATCTTCCTTGTCTAGGGCATTAAAAGGGTTAAGTAACATTAAAATAAAAATTTATTTGCCCTTTACCCTTGCCATCAGTTGTGCTCTGGTTGGGATGTATATGGCCTTTTGTCCTTCTTTGCTTTCCCTCACACAGCTTCACGTTTATAGTTAATGGATCTATTAAAGAGAAGGGCTATTAAAGATGAGGGTGTTACATACTTAGGCTGTAATTTAATATAGCTCTTTTGTTTACTTAATTAATTAACTCATTAACTGCCTTTTTCCTCCAAATTGTTCATGGTGGCTTATAAAAATGCTCCCTGCAGAAATCAGGGTGGAGTGTTTGTGTGTGTGTGTGTTGTGTGTGTGTAACACACAGCAAAAAAAAGTACAAATACACAATGCATACTACAGAAAGTAGGAGGCAGAAATATATATATTTATACAGAACCATATGTAATTAATTAATGTGTAATAATATTAATCTAAATATTTTATTATTTATATAACATATAATTAATTGTATAAAATAAATTTGATACATAATTAAGGGTAAGCTAAATAGAAATAGAGTTAAGAAAGCATAATTGTGCAAACCGGTTCTCAGATGAGAAATTGAAATCAAGGTATTTGTTGTATCTAAAGTAGATTTGGATACTTGCATTAGAGTTACTTTTCGCACAAAATACTTGGGGAAACCTATACGGGGCCATGCAAAACACTAGACAGGCAAAGCTGTCAGGTCCTTTGCCCCAGCTCCTACTCACCTACTCACATTTAATTTCCTTAATGGTTCTACTTTTCTAAAAAAAAAAAAAGTGAAAGGACTTTGTAAAGATAAGGGTACATTAGAGCCCATTAACACCATTAGGGCAAGTGTCTTAAAGAAAATCTGTTGAATATAACAAAAATGCGGAGTTTCTACTCTCCTAGGCATTTTTTTTTTTTTTCACTTAGCTCCTAGGCCTACAGCCAGGTGCAGTACATTTCAAAGCAGCTTAATACCATTTATATTTTACTTGTAGGATATCATGACCACAGATAAACCTTGGGAAGACAGAACCGTTTAGTTAAACCTTGCATTGGACCACATGACATAAACTGCACACAGACAGTTTCCAGCTGGGAAAACACTTAAGTTCCATTTACAGCTCTAAACTGTGATCCTGTCTTTGAAAGTTCTCACTAGACCCTCAGCTCAGAGCTTGGTGGGTTACCTATATGAAAACTGCAGAGCCCACACCCTCTTTTCTTTCTAGAAAATGGCATGACTCATAACAAGTTTGTTGTAGCTTCACAGAACTATTGTCGCGAGGTTTTAAATGTAATACAGTTGAAGAAGGAAAATACAGTCACATACAGGGAACTATTGTGATTAAACTCTTACTTCTGGTTACTGCCACTCCCCTACTCGTTAAAAACCACAGACAGTAAAGTTTGGTTTTGACCCTTAAGGAGGGACCTATAAAGTGACTCTCTCATGTCTATGAAGATTTCATGTTCAAGAGTAAGAAAGGAAATTCTAAGAAAGAAAAGGGAGGTTTTTTTCAGTTTGTTTGTTTTTTTGCTGACAGAAAATAAAAAATAGCTCATGTGAATCTGTACCTCCTTGAATAAATAAGAACTTGCCCAGATTTATTTTAACCTTGACACGTAGCACTGTATCTTTTGTTGTTTAATTAGGTTGCTTTTGTGTTATCACTTTTATCTGTTATTCTTTCAGCTATAAACTTCTTATTAATAATTCACAACATTTACAGTAGCTATTCATGACCATTTTCCAGAGGTCACTCATGAAAGATGAGGTTTGTGTGCAGGAAAAATTTCCATGTAGCCATCACTGACTCCTAGATATAACATCAGTCCTGTAGGAACCTCAAAAATATGCCATAATAGAAATTAATTAAAGTAAGAGGGGGATAAACTTGAATACATTCTGCTTTCTTTATTGTAAATCATTTATAAACCTCATTTATTTCACTTGTAAGACATGCCCAAAGTAATAAGACAAACCCACTATATGATGATGGAAGTGTTAAAAGTATAAAGTCTGAGAGCCATTTGTGACATTTACTAGGGGAAAATGGGAACAATAGTAGTGGGAACATACATGATAAGATTCTTGAGAAAACAGTGCCTGGTGCATACTAAATAAATACCCTATTAAAGTCTTCTGGTTTAGAGAAGTTCCAGGATTCAAAACCTTCCTTCAAAAACATTAGTTCAGGCATCAAAAACCTTTTATTTCTATCCATGAATGAGAAACAGAGTCTGGATATACCCTTATACCATCACCAACTTAAAAACTGGACAAAATATATGAAACACCTAGTTTTAGACATTGGACAATAGGCAGCACAGAACTACATATGATCTTTCAGAGAGGGGGAAAAATGAGGTGAATTATATGATTGTCCCAGCTTTTTACCTAGAGATGTTTTCTAAAACTGGATCACAAATAGGGAAGCTAAGCAAAGAATGCTGAGTGGAGAAGACAGTGCTTGGAGTTAAGTGTCAATGTGTCTGGAATCTGTGGGTTATATTACTTGAGAGGAAGGAATTATTTAAAGAAAGAGCTCCAGAATTATGCATGGTGTTCACTTGACTCTTTGGCTGATTGCCAATCTGTGCATGCTTAGAGCAAAATTTTATCATGCTAGACAAAGAACAACATCTGGTGAAAGAATATTACCAAAAATCTGTAAACCAAACAATTCCCAGAGCTCATACAAGCCCAGGAATCATTCAAGTTTTCATCATCCAGAGTGGAGTGGAGAGACCACATAAAATATATAGGACATTATATAGAGACTCCCCACAAAGTCAAACCATAATAGTGAGACAGAAGTAGACCTAGAAAAACATCAACTCTAGATCTGCCGAGCCTCAAAGTGATCGAGTTAATCAACAAGTCACTTAACTACCAGACTAAACACATTAAAACATTTAAAAATATATTTAACAAAATCTAGCACTCAAAAATGTGCAATTGCAATGGTCAGCATCCAATCAAAAATTAGTAGGAATCTGGAGAAGCAAGACTATTTGACTCAAAACTAGGAGAAAAATATGAAAATAGAAATAGATGTAGAAATATTAGAGATTATAGAATTAGCAGACACAGATGTTATGTTATAAATGTTATTATAAAACATACTCAAAGATTTAAAGAAAAAGATGAGCTTAATAAGGATAGAACCTAGTGGAACAAATGGAACTTTAAAAAAGAAAACTAAAATATCTGTACTAAAAATTTTATTGGATAGAATTTATAGCAAATCAGGCACTTCAAAAGAAAAGATCACTGAACTTGTAAATATAGCAATGAAACAATCCAAAAGGAAGCCTAGAGAGAGAAAAAAAACTGAACAACAACAATAAAAATAGAATTGTAGTGACTTTGGGACAATATCAAACAATTTAACATTTGTGCAATTAGAATCCTAATAGAAAAGGAGAGTGGGCAAACAAGAAAAAAAAAATGATGAAATGGGTGAAAACATTCATAATTTGATTAGTTATAATCCTACAGTTGATAGCCTACAATAAACCCCAAGCTGAATAAACCAAAGAAAAACCAAACAAAACACATCAAGGTACATCATAATCAAATAACTTAAAACCGTTCAAAGAGAGAAACTCAAAGGCAATCATAGGGGTTGGGGAAAGGCATATGCCAGAAAGACATAAACAATATAGCAGATTTTCCATTAGAAACTATAAAATCCAGAAAATAATGAGACAATACTTTTAAAGAATGAAAGAAAAAAAATGTTAACTTAGAAATCTTTTAAATATGAAGCAAAACAAAAGAGATTTATCACTAGTAGACACACATATGTAGGTAAATATTAAAAATCTTTCCCTAATTTTTAACTTATTGAAAAGATAGTTGCTTAAGAATTAAATCAATAGATATAGTAGGGTTTATAAAATATATAGAGGCAAATAAAGCACAAATGATGGTAAAGGTGAAATGGAAATATATCTATAAGATTTTAATGCATGTGAAGTGGTATAATGTTTTTTGAAAAATATTGCAGTAAAATAAAGTTACATGTTGTAATCCCTGGCAAAATCCAGGAATTAGAGGGGGAAAAAAGTGATAGTTAAAAAACCAACAGTGAGAATATAAAGGAATCTTTAAAATCTACTCAATTGAAAAAGGAAGAAACAAGAGGAAAAAGAGAAAAAAGAACAAATAGTCCTAGTAGAAAAAAATAAATAGTAATTTAAAACAAACCATATTGATAATGATTTTACCTGTAATGGTTTAAATCACAATTAAAAGAAAAATACCAACTTGGACAACAGAGCAAAATCTAACAAACTGTCTGTAAGAAGCTCATTTTAAATGTACAGTCACAATTAAGTTAAAAATTAAAAATAGAAAACTATATGTCATGTAGCAAACACTAATCATTGGATAATTAGAGTGGGGATATTAATATCTGACACAGTAAACTTCAGAACACGGAAAGTTACCAAGGATAAAGATGAATACGTCATAAAGATAAAGGATTAATTCATCAAGAAGACAAAGCAATCCTGAATGTGTATGTACATGGAAATGGAGCTTCAAAATTGTTACAGCAAAAATTGACACAACGGACATAAATATAGTTAGATACTTCAACATTCTTTTCTCAATAATTGAAAGAAAGAAAATAGAAAATCAAAGTGGCTCTAGAAGACTTAACGAACACTGTTAAATAACTTGACCTAAATGACATTTAACAGAACACTCGAACCCAAAACTGAATTATACAGAATCTACATAGAACATTCACTATGATTGAATATATGCCAGGCCATAATTATGAGATGCTTATATTAAAAAAGAAAAGGTTCAGTAGCAATGAATCTTTAGGAATCTGTAAACTTAAGTAGGATGAAGGCAATAGTAAAGAGGATGAAACAACAACAAAAAAAAAACAAAAAATGGATAGAAAATTAATAAAACTAAAAGCTGATTCTTTGAAATAAGAATGAACAAAAATTATCAATATGAGAAATGAAGAGAAGATATCACTAGAGAGCCTAGTGACATTAAAGTATAATATAAGAATATTTTGAATCACTTTATGTCAATAAATATGGCAAAGTAGATGAAATAAATATCTTAAAAGATACAAATTACCAAAACTTATTTAATAAGAAATATAAAATCTGAAAAATTCTATATCTATTAAAGAAAATTAGTTTGTATTAAAAACCTTTCCTAAAATAAAATTTAACACTTTGATGGCTTCACTGGTGAATTATAACAAGCTTCTAAGGGAGATATAAAAATGCCACAAGAATTAATATCTGAGTTATTAAGTTAAAAGTGTACAAAATCAATTTATAAAACTCAATTGCATTTCTGTATACAGCAATGAACAATCAAATATTGCAGCAAAAATACCACTTACAATAACATCCAAAACCACAAAAAAATAAGCTTATCACAAATCATGCACAGGGTTCTGTACACTGAAAACTATAAAACATTGCTGAGAAAAATTCAAGAAGACCTAAATAAATGGAGGGATATACCATGTTCATGGATCCGAACACTGACTATCACTAACATGTCAATTCTTCCCAAATTGATCTATATTCAACACAATCCCAATCAAAATCCAAGCCAGTTTTTTATTACAAAATTAACAAAATTATTCTAAAATTTCTATTTCAATAAAAAGGACTTTCAAGAACAGCCAATATATCTTGAAAAAGAACAAAGTTAAAGAATTTAGAACACTTGATTTTAAGACTTACTATAGAGCTACAGTAACCAAGACAGCAGTGTGTTGTCCTAAAGGTGTATTATAGATCAATGGAACAGAATAAAGAGATCCATACATATATTTTGGCAAGGGATCCATAATAATTAAATGAGAAAAGAACAGTGTTATTAAAGAATACATTGAAACAACTAAATGTTTATATAGTAAAAAAATAAAACCCACTCTTACATTACACATTACTCAAACTAATTTGAAATTGATTATATACCAAACAATAAATCCTATAGAAGAAAACTTAGGAGAATCTTTGGTGAGCTTGGAGTAGACAAACATTACCTGGATAGAATGCAAAAGCCAAGAATATAAAAAAAAAATGATAAAATATGTTTTTAAATTCAAACCTTCTGCTCTTTGAAAATGACAGGGGGAATATTCACAGTCTATTTTTCTGACATATGGCTTGTATCAAGTATGTGCAAATGCAAACAACCCAATAAAAAGAAGGCTCAAAGATTTAAATAGACACTTAGAAAAGAAATATCTGAATAGCCAATAAACACGTTAGAAAATGGTCAACAGCCTTGATTATTAAGGAAATGCAAAATAAAACCAAAATGAGATATCACTAAATACCCACTGAATGGTTAACAATAAAGGGATTGAGATTACCAGATGTTGGTAAAAATGTGGAACTGGAAATCTTATACATTTTGGTAGGAATTTAAAAAGGCACAACTCCATTCAAAAATAGCTTGGCAGTTTGTTAAAAAGTTAAATATACTCTAACCACATGTCCCAGCATTTCCACTGTTGGGTGTTCATCCAAAATAAACAAAAACATATGTCCCCCAAAAATCTTGTACACATGCCTTTGTAGCACATTCATTCACAATAGCCATGAGGAGCATGGAGTATAAGGTGGTCCCCCTGACCCCCTTCCCCTCGAGTGCATGCCCTAGAGTAATTCCTATCTCTCGAGTATAGGAGGGACCTGTAACTTGCTTCTAACCAATGGAACATGGCAAAGTGATGATGCCCTGTCACTCCTGTGATTCCATTTTGCTGTACAAGACTCCTTTTGACAGCGGACTCTCTGCAGAAAGTGTAGCACTCCAGTTCTGGATTCTAAGAAGCAAGCCACTGTGTCTTCTACAGCCTCTAGGTGATGAATTCTGCTAAACAGCCGACTGAGCTTGGAAAAGGATCCTTCAGCAGTTAAGCCTTCAGGTGAGAACCCAGTTCTGGACGCCACCTTGATTTCACTGCAGCCTTGCAGAGGACCCTGCCGAGCTGGGCCCAGACTCCTCACCCAAGATCCTATGAGACAACAAATGTGTGTTGTTTTAAGCTGTTAAGTTTGGGGCAGTATGTGACACAGCAATGGTGAACTAATACAAGCCCAAACTTAGAGACAACCTAAATATCCAACAAGTATACAGCCATACTATATAAAGGAAAAAATGGACAAATATACATAAGAAGGGTGAATCTCAAACATATTAAGCTGAGCAAAAGAAGCAAGAAACTAAAAGAGTGCATGCTGCAGGATTCTGTTTATATGACCTTATTCAAAGAAAATAAATCTTATCTATCGTAACAGAAAGCAGATCAAAGCCCATCAAACTGTACCCATAACTTATATATTAATAAACATGATTTTTTAAAACTTCAGGAACTCAGTACATGCATATCTATTTCTAAATATTTAAACTAATAAAAGGAGAAACAGTTTATGTTCCTGTATGATTATAGAATATGTGGCTGCAGATAACATTTTTAGCATTGGAAATCTTACTCCTGATACAGAGTGAGTACTTAATAAATAATCACCATAAAGGAATTTCAGGAACACAGATAAAACTCTGTATTGGCTCTAGCTACAAAATAGCAAATACCTAGAAATCTCAAGCTAAAAAAGGGTTTTCACTAATTTCATTGACTAATAGTGTTTAGATGATTTTTTTTTCACAGATTGTCTAATAATTGCAAAGCACATCAGAACTTTTGGACCATGAAGAGATATAGACCCTATAGTCACTTCAGAAACAGCGTGTTAGGAGATAAAAGATGCTATAAGTCACAAGGCCAAATAGAAAATGTGGGTACGGATAAAAGTCCTATACTTCACAGGAAGTAGTGTTTTCTTTGGGATAGGAGCTCAAAACAAACTAACGTACAAGGAGATATTTAATCTTGATGTAGATCTTGAAAGATATATAGAATTTGGGTGTTTACAGAAGTAACAAAATAGAGGGGTGTCCTTGTCTAAATGCAAGAATACAGAGAATAAGAAATAGTTTCAAGTTAAGGATCAGAGTATAATATAAATAGTAGGAAAAAAAGTGCAGAGTTTGCAGGGATTTGAGTGATTCAACTTTAAGTAGCCTCTCTCTAGGTGATTTTATCCAATCTTGTGGCATTAAATAACACATTTATGCCCATGATTGCAAATTATATCTTTGTTCGACCTCTCTACTGACCTCCAAATTCCATATCTGACTGTCTCCTTGAAGCAGACTTGCATAGCTAATAGTAATCACAACCTCAACGTGGTGCAAAAATTTTTTTTATTTCACCTACTCCCAAAACCTCCTTCTTAGTAAATGGTGCCATTGTCTACTTACCTATTTGTCAGGTCAAAAAACCCAGGAATTCTCTTTGAGTCCTTTTTTCATCTCCCTTCCTTCATCTCCATTTCAGATACACTGAAAATTCCTGCCCATTTTTCCTTGTAAATGTATCCTGACTATCTGTCTTCGATGCTACTTACCCAGTCCAGGCAGCCCTACCCTCTTGCCTGAAGTACCGCCTGGCAAGCTAACTGGTCTCCCTGTTCCCATCCTTTCCCTCTGCAATCTCCCCCCCACATAGAAGCCAGAATACTCTTCTTTAACATTAAATTATATTGTGTAAAACCCATTAAACCTTTTCAGCAGCTTCACATTGCAGTTGGAATAAAATCCAACTTCCTTATAATGTCTGCAAAGTCCTACAGGGCAGGGCCATGAGTGACCACCGTATCTCATTTCTCACCATTCTCCATCTCTCTTACTCAGCTTCAGACATGGTGGTTCAAGCTCAGTTCTGCTCAGGGCCTCCGTCTTGCTATTTTCTCTGTCTGGAAGATGCTGGCCCATTTCTTTTAATGGTTACTTTGTCTTGTCCTCGTGTTCTCCGTCAGCATGTGTCTTTCTGATCAACACGTCTGATTAGTCCCATATCTAGGGTGGGCTCCAAAATCAAAATAATCTGGGGGGCCCTCTTTAGAATCAGAGTGTAATGAGACAGCAGTAGTAACCAATTAGGGTAAAATATCGTACTTTGGTCAATATGACCACGTGAATATATTTGTAGCACTCCTGAAAGCTTGGGAAAGGGTCTTTGTCATTGAGGGACTCTTTAGCTTTAGCTTTATTAGCTTTACAGTAAACCTTCCTCTAGCCCCACCTTTCCATCTTCACATCACCATGTTTCATTGTCTTTATAGCATTTTCTACTATTCAGAATGAGCTTTCCATTTATTTGTTTACTTTTTAAAGACATGCTCTCTCTTTCCCTATAGAATGTATACTCTGTGGCAGCAAGAACCTTGTTACAAATTTATAACTATAATCTAAGAACCTGGAAAAGCACCTGTCACATATTGGACCTCAAGACTATCTGTTGAATGAGGGAATATTAGAGAATTTGAACTTGAATCTATAGAAAATGGTGTTTAAAATAAATCTTAAAAGGTGAAAAATAAAAGCAATATCTTGAAGGGGCTATTACTATGGTTTTAACCAGAGAAAATGAAGATGTAAATTCAGGTCATGCAAATGGAAATGCGGAGGAAACGAAAAATATGAAAGATTGCTTGTAGAATACACAGGATTTTTTAGCTTAAATATGAGTAGTAAACATGAGTAACAAAAACGTGAGTTAGCTTAAATGTGAGTTAGCAAAAATGTGAGTAGAAGAAAGGAGTCAAATATAACTATAATATTTTAAGCCTAGAAAATGGGAGGGTGATGATCCCATTAAAAGAAACAAACAAAGCAGATTATCTGAAGAAAATCCTAAAGTTAGTGCCCAAAGTTGAATCAGACAGGAACTGAAATATTGTCTGTATATATGTGAATCTCTTTTTTAAAATCTTATTTTCCTTTAGTTTTTCAATATTAATATTACTAACTCTAGAAAATGTTTTGGCCTCCAATCTTAATAAAATCATATGTTTTATTACCGTAAACTGAAATCATATCAGTATACAGAAATGTTTATATTTCTAAAATCGTCAGTGATATTTTGAATAAGTTAAAATATAATTCTAAAGAAATCTGGTTCATTCTCATATTTGACCTAATTTAATTTCCAGAGAAAGCTATTTAATTTCCAAAGAAAGCTTGTCAACCAGACTGAGCAAAATGATAGAATAGAATCAGTCACCTTCCAGTGAATCATCTTGTAAAGCAGGATAACACGGTGCTTTCACCGACTGCCCAAATGTTGGTCCCAGCACTGCTGTGCGACGTACAGACTTTCAGAGGCTGCAGGAAGGGCCAGGGTTCAAAAGGGAGCTCTGGAGGAGTCTCAACAGGAAACATGTTTAATGAAACACTTAGCTGGAGAGACCTAAAATTCTGGAAGGTAAAAATTCAAATAGCATCCTTTCAATCTGTTCCCTGGTTTAAAATGTATCATCATGCAGTATACTGAGAAGTTCTGTTTCTTCTCTTTTTTCTGATTGAAACCTCGTACCACCTCAACCAGAAAGAGGAGGCAGCGTTTGCATAAACGTAAAACAGATGATTCCAGTTCAGGAAAGCAAAATTATACATTGATGAAACATAAGAGATAAAGAACCCGAGATGGAGTTTCAGGAGGTTCTCGTACAATTCATCATTTCCCAGTGCAGTTTGAAGGACCCCTTTCTGTCTTACTCTTCACATCCCCTAATTTCACCTCTACAAGTATGAGTATGCAGAGACTGTAAAAATGAGTCCACAAACACCACTTCCACAGAAGACCTTTCAACTGGAAGTGGTTCCTTTTTCCATCATGTCTCACCCTCATGCAGCTACCAAGCCAGCTGCTCATGGGCTTCCAATTTCCTTTCCAGGCCAAGATGCTTCCACCTTGCCCTCCTCCTTTGAAATGCATTTCATCTGGGTGTAAAGAACCTGCCAGTTCTCCCTCCCCATCTCCCTACACCTCCACCCTTAATGAACCTGAGATACTGGCATTCATCTTATAATCTTCTGCACCAGGAAAGTCCAAGGGTCATCGTGGGTTACTTCTGGGTCCAGACGTCACCCAACTCCCTGGTCACACACTCTTGGTTTTCTAGGAGTCAGTGAGTTTCATCTTCATTCCATGTTGCCTTCCCATTCCCTTGAGCTGAGATTTCAGCCAGAATTGCAGGTTTTCTCACCATGACTCCCATCCTTTCCACCTCTCACTCCTTACTTCACACTACAGGAATACTCATAAGACATAACTGAGGATTAATAACCCGCAAGTCATAAGAAAAAGTCAAACCACCAAGAGAACATGGGCAAATTACTAGAGCAGGCAATTTAGAGAAGAGGATCTCAAAAAACCTAGTTACTTGATTCTTTCTTTTTTTCTCAATCCATCATCTTCACCCTGTAATTTCAATCCTTCCCATTCTCTCATTTGCATCCTCAAAACAGACCCTTACCTCCATCTGCTCTACCAATCACCACATTTTCTATTAAGCCATCTATCATTTTTCCCAGTTCACCACTTTTTGCTGCTGCTAGCTGCTGGATACTATTATAAAACGTGGGGTTTGGTGTCCTCCAAACTTAAGACTTAGCCTCAGATGGGGCCTTGGGTCCCACAGAAGCCATTCTAAGCTTTTATCACCATACTAATTATATTTACTTGCAGTGAACAGACTATATTTCATGATGTTTCGTAGAAAAAAATTGCAACTATCAGGTGGGAATGCCCTCCATTTCCTTATGATAAATCTGTATTTTATATCCATTCAACAATAAAAAGCAAAGTTGTTCTTAAAGAACCTCACACATTTATATCCTTCGCCTCAGAGAAAAACCAGTTTTTCATTGTGTCTTCAGACCCTTTTCTGTGTATTTTCAAATATATGTATTTGAAATATATTTTATGTGTTTACATTTTTACATTATTAATATTTGCCTTAATTCATTTGGGCTGCTAACCCTTTCTAACAAAATACCACAGGCTGGGTATTTTAAACAACATAAATTTAATTCTCACAGTCCTGGAGGCTGGAAGTCCAAGGTCAGGGTGCCAGCAGGGTCAGGTTCTAAGGAGGGCCCTCTTCCAGGTTGCAGACTTCCCATTGTGTCCTCACAAGGCAGAAGGGAGTGAGGGATCTCTCTGGAGCCCACATGACCTATGACCTCCCAAAGGCCCCACCTCCCAGTACCATCACCTTAGGAGGTAGGTTTCAACATAGGAATTTTGAGAGGATACAAGTATTTAGACCACACCGGTGTTCTGCAACTCTCACTCTGCGACTTCCTTTTTTCTCACCAATATAGGATAAAGATTTTTCCATTTCAGTGTTTTGCAGCTTCTGCCTTATATTTTACCATATAAATATTAACGTATTACAAATAATTTACCCGCTCTTCTATCTATGGACATGTAGGTTGAAAACAATGCAATAGTATCTTTTTATATACCTCCCTGTGTACATATGAAGTTGTTTTTCCTCTGGTAAATAACTAGAAGTGAAAATGCTGGGTACAGGTTATGTGTATTTCTAAAAATTGTATTTGCTATTGCCATTTGCCCTCTAAAGTGCTGTATAATTTTCACTCCTATCGTCATTAGAGTAAGAGTTTCCCCACACCTTCAATGACTCATTATTTCGTACTTTTTGCTAGGCTTGATTGGTGAGAAATGGTACTTCATCATTTTAATTTGCATTTTCCTGATTACTAATGTGCAACCTGCAAGTGTTAATTAGGCATTTATATTTTCTGTCCTATGAAAAGCCAGTTTATATCTTTTGCCCATTTTTCTTTTGGAATGTTCTTTTTCTTACTGATTTGTTATAAATATATCATGGATACATATCCTTGGAGTATGTTAAATATTATAGAATCTTTCTTCCAGTTTGTCAATTTTCTTCCACTCTGTTTAGTGACAGAGCTTTAACTTCCTTTTTAGGTGGATATTTCTATGGAATTTAAAATTGTTAATTTTTATATAGACAACTATACCAATTTTTTCTTTTAGGACTCTGTTCCCTGTTGAAAAAAAATTTTTTCTACCTTAAGGTAAGAACCATATATATTTTTTCTTCTAAACTTTTCATATATGCACACACACATATACACATATATGCATAAACATATTCGTGACTTTTTTATCCCAATTGGAATTCATTTAATTAATGGTAAGTGGAAGATATCTGACTTTGTTATTTTTACCAAATTTTCACAATACCTGTTATTGAAGAATCCATCCATTCCACAGTGAGTATGTCATATTCTAAGTTTTACTTACACACCCCATGCTGTTCCATTCATTTATTGTTATATTTTTATGACTGCTATAAAGTTTTAATTACTATATCTTTATTGCAATTGTTATATTTTTATGTTTCAAAATATTCTTAGGTAATTTTGCTCATTTTTGTATTCAAATAAATTTTTAAGTTTCCTTATCAGGTTCTTTTAAGAAAGCCTGTAAGGTTTTTATTTGGATTGCCTTGCATTTATAGATTATTGTGGTGAGTGTTGAAATGTTTAAATATTGTGTCTCTCCATCCAGAAAAATAGTATCCTTCTCCATTCAGATTTTCTTTTGATTTTTCCGTGTCATACTTTTCTTGTGTATCTTTTTTTTTCCCCCAAGTTATTTTACAGTTGTGCTGGTTTGGTGAACGAATCTGTTAGTTACTGCTGGTTTATAAGAACACATTTCTAGGCATCCCTAAGAGGAGTCTCCTGAACCCACTGTGTCTGAGCTTGTCCCCAGCCCCAGGGCACCTTCTCTTCCCCTGGGTGTGGAGAACACCCACACTGGCCTGCTGCTGTAGTGCTGGGCTCAGAGCTCTCCAAATCCCGCTGAGCAGCTCAGAAATGCCATCTGACATGGAACTCCCCTGCTTGGAAACATGCAATGGCATCTCTTTGCCTGCAGGATTAGGGCAGAAGTGCCTGTAGTGCATACACACAAAATCCTCCACATTCTGGCTGCTGCTTTTCTTTCTCTCTTTATGTCCAGCTGTGTCCTTAAGTGTCAGGTATCTTGCAAGACACTGGGCCCCGCAAGCTCCTTGCATATCCCTGCTGACTCCACGCTCTTCGACGTCTCCTTGTCTTGGCACACGTCGTTCCTCCTCTTGGAAATGCTCTTCTCAGCATTGACCACCTACCTTACTCCAGCTTATCTGGAGCCTGTCTCCTTCCAGAAACTTTCCCTCCTATTCTGGAGATTTCCCTGATTTCTCCCCAGATCTCTTGCCCCACTGTACTCAGTCCATATTGCTCTTTCAGTACCTGTCTCAATACTTGCGGACATCTGCGTGCGACCCTCCCCCATACTAGATTCTGCCTCTGCATCTAGCATACTGCCTGATCAGTAGGGAATATTTTCTGTTGAAATAACGTGTTATAGGTTTAGCCTTTTCCTGGTAGATTATTGTCTGCAAAATATTCTCACTTATAAAACTGATATAGCCCCAGGTCTTTCTAACGTAATGACAACAAATCATAGTTATCTTACTACCCCTAGATTTTAGCGTTTCAAAATCGCTCACTCGCAAATCACATTATTCTTGAAACCTTTTTTTTTTAATCAGTCTGAGAATCTTCCAGAAGTACAAATGTCCCTGGGCCAAAACCGGTTACTGGTTCCAGGTGAGGCCTCTTCCTCTAGCAGAGTTTCTTAATAGAATGAGGAGAAAAGGTACATTGTCTCACATGTCAACGGAGTCCCCACCTGAGGTTTCCAGACCCTTCTGCTCAGTAGACCACAAGTGGGTCAGCACCCGTTTCACTGCAGGAACCCTGAACACCAAGCTCTGCCTCCCATCTCCTCAGTGACCCAAGAAAGCATTTCCATCTCTTAAGCAGCTTTTTCAGAGCGTTTCCTCAATAGAGCTGGACCACGAGTGACAATGTCTTTTTCTTCATAGCATAGCCATTTTTCTCCCAGACCACACATGCATTCTGGGGACAGCATAGGGTGGGAGAGAGAGAGGGATATTGTTGTCATGACTGAGCACAAACATCTTTCTAAAACTTACTTGTCACACATACAGTCTGGCCACCCAATTATATCACTTTGTCATTTTTGGTGGTTTTCTCTTAGGGGCCTATCTTCCCTTCCAACGCACCTTTCCAGCCGACCCGACAGCTTTGCATATATTTGAATCCTAGTTATGACCAAAGCTCAAAGTCTTTATCACAGAGCTCCAGGCCCCTTGACAGTCTTTTTTTAAATGCACTGGATTTCCCTGAGCAGATTGTTTCCTAAACATAATATAATAGGGAAATCACCTGCACAGAATATGGGAGAGCTGTAAGGTCCCCACCTCCACAAATTCACCTAAATGACCCAGCTAAAATACCCTGCTGCAGATGGACTTTAAAATTTTGACCCTCACTACGATCATGACAGATATAACTGATATTCACAGTTTAAATGATTTGCTCCAAGACAGACAATCAGTGAGAGACAAAGCAGGATTGAGAACCAGACAATTAAGCTTAATAAGCATTATAAGTTAAAAGCACGGGTTTTGTAATCAGATTGGCATGGGTTCAAGTGCCAGATATGCTACTAACTACTCAGATCTTGAGCAAGCCTTATTTTCTTTGTCCACCAAATGGGTGGACCTCTACCTTACAGGGTGGATTGTTTTTTCACAAAATAGGTATGCAGAGAACTGAGCCCAAAGCTTGTCATAAAATATGTATTTAACAAATTTCAACTATTCACGTTATTCATATTTTAAAATTGATCCTTTGATTGTACAACATTTGTGATCTCTATTTCCTTAAATGTAAGGAGCCAGTGAATACTTGTGGACAAATACAATTTTAAATAGAATCCTATTAAAAACCTTCAGCACAGTTTTGGTTTCTAAAAATACAGTGGCAGAAATCGATTCCCTATGGTCAAGTTGTTTATCACCTGGGGAGTACATTGGTCAGACTGAGCTACTCAACCATCATTATTAAATATCTGCTGTGACTCACGCTCAGCTATGTACTATTGCCCTCGAGAAGCTTTCCTTCACAGGTTATACTTGAACTTACAAATTCTTTCCTCTAGATCAAAGAAAGCTTTTGGGAAAGGTGTTCCAAGTCTGAATTGGGCTTTGAAAACCCTTAATAATGTAATCTGATATCTGAATATATAGAAATTGTTTTATGTGTAAATGCCCAATGTGTAAACAATAATGATAATCAATTAACTTGCTCAAACTAGTATTTACTAGGTGCCTACATGGCCCAAAACACATATCAGTTCTAAGTTGACAGGAAATTAATTCATTGAGAAAATGTTATTATCCTCTAATTTAGCTACTTCCAACCATGAGCTTTAGAATTCAGAGGAAAAGGGTTGTACTTCAAGTCCAATATTTCAGATATTTTTTCTGTTTATGTAAACTATGATTGAAGCACTGAGCTTTGAAATTGGGTTTCAAATTCTATTTCTGTTGATAACTTGCTCTATGGTCTCAGGACAAGTACTGACCCTTCTGAAACCTCATTGCTTCTTTTATTCTATAATATGGAAAAACATGCTAGTGATGCTTAATTTCATCAGGTGTAGTGAGGCAAAATAAGATACTGCGTATATGGTAGCTAGTTGATAGTATATGACCATCAGCTTGTATTTCTTAAGTGTTAGTTTCCTTGTTTGTTTTTATAGCATTTCTGTTCTTAGTGAGATGAGACAGTTGAGACTGGCTAGAAAATCTCCTTGAGGTTCCTTTTTTAAAGTTTCTCTAATGACATTTTTAAAAGACCTAAAATTCCAAATTTGCTTGTGTTCTGGACATATTTTCAAATCAGATATGTGGCAATATCCAGAAAGCAATTGTAAGACAGACTTTCTCTATTATCTGTAGTCTTCAGAGGCTATACATCTAATAACCCCTCTGCACACACTAGCCCACAAACACAATGCCCTTCACTACTTTATGAATTATGATATTGAATTAGTTAAACCAATATTTTAAAATACCCAAATAAATTTTAATTGTGAATATAAAAGAAATTCAGTCATTTTAAATAAATTTTAAAGCAAAATTTTATTGAAACATGAGATGACTAACTTCAAAACATTTTAGTAATTTAAAAAAGTAATAAGCATTTATTAAGCTCCCACTTAAGGCAGGAATTTCACATAAAATATGTCTTTGGATTTTCATAACTGTCTTATGGGTTATGGAGAAGCACAACATTGCACAGCCCAAAGGCTGCTATTCACATCTTAGACCATGTGTGGAATCATCCACTGTTTAATCTGTTGGCCATATAGAGCATCTCCAGGATTGTAAAAGACTATTCTTGGAATATTGGTCATAAATAATATTTTCGTTTATCAAATCCAATATTATTACTATTTTATGAAATAAGCTATTTCTGTAGGAAAGTTTTTAGCATTAGAAAATAATATACTTATGAAGACATCAAATATATATATATACATATATATTTATATATATATTATTAGTTTCAGGAGTACAAAACAATGTAATAGTGAGACATTTGTACCCCTCAAAAAGTGATAACCTCCCTCCCCCAATCTACTACCCCTCTGACATTGTATATAGTGTTACAGTTCCACTGACTCGATTCCTTATGCTGTGTTCCACATCCTATATAAATATAGGATGTGGATATATATACATTCTTTTCCAAGCTAAATGGTATACCCTTAATTACAATTGTATATTGTTGTTATGGTAAAGAGACCTCAGATCTCTGCAAGCCAAACATCTGGTCAGTCCTTCAGAACACCTAAACAGTTTTCCTATTCCTTCTCTGTCTAAGATGTAGAAGTTTGCAAAAGGTCATCATTCCCAACCTAAAGAAAAAAAAAACAAAAAAACACAAGGTAAACTCAAAAATAATATTTTTTTCTTCCTAGCTATTGAAATGCTTGGCTGCAAATAAGTCAATGTGAACTAAATTCCAAAGAGGGATTAGCCCCTTCCTAGGTAAGCAGAAACCATGGCTCTCTTTTATTTTGAGGGCCATTAGCCTCATCTAGGAACAGGCAAGGAGAGTCAAGAGCCTATAAAGCTGGGACTTTCTCTGTGACAAGAAGAATCTAGTCAGACTCTTAATGGCCAGGCATATACTGACAGGGTGGATTGAAATATGAAGGAGAACAAAAACTTACTATTCCCTGCCATCTACAAATTCTCCTGTATGGGACTTTTTCTGAGTAAGCAGCACCATAGAAAGTGAGAGTGGATTACAACAGAGAGAGAGGTGATAGTCTTGTTGTTCATGAACTCAAAACCCTGCTAAAGAGAGAAACTAATTCCATCCTCCAAATACTTAAAATTAGAGCTGAACTGAAACAACCTAAAGTGGTAATCCAGCTCTATAACAGGTCTATTCTTCATTATATTGAAGGAAATTTTCCCTCACCCTAGCTTCCTCAGAATAGGCAATTCGTTTTTGGGGTAAAATTTGCTGTCTAGTTCAGTTTCTACTATGTTTTGTATATAATGTCTGGTATATCATCAAAAATGTTCAGAAGCAAGGAAATATGACCTGTCACCAATGAAAAGCAGCCAATAAAATCATATTCACTGACCACTCACATTTTCAAATCAGCACACAAGGAGTTCGAAATAGCTGTTATGAATATGAAAATAGTTTAGAAAAAATAGACAAAATTGTATTTATAATGGAGAATTTCTGCAGAAAAAGTGGAAACTAAAAAAAAAATGAAATTTAAGATTACCAAATACAATAAATATCTGAAATAATAAATTCAATGGATAATCTCAATATCTGACTGGAGACAGTAGAGGAAAGGATCAGTGAAATTGAAAAGAAGTCAATAAAAATTATCCAAACTGAGCAACAAAGAATAAAAAAGAAAAGTAATGATACTCTTTAAACCAGAAAAGTGTATTAGGCATCTGTAGAACATTATCTTGCAGCTATCTGTAAGTGGAATCTCATACCATATACCATACCATATACTGGAACATAAAGCTAATCTCCATAAATTTTTAAAAACTGAAATTATAGAGAATATTTATGACCACAATGGAATTAAGCTAGAAATCAGTAACAAAAAGAAAGTGAAAAAAATTTTCCCATTATTGGAAACAAAGCAACACACTTCTAAATAATCCATAATGTCACTGAGGAAGTTGCAATGAAAATTAGAAAATATTTTAAACTGAATAATAATAAAAACATTAAAATCTGTGGGATATAACTAAAACAGCATGTAGAGGGAAGTACATAAATGTTTATATTAAATAAAAATAAAGGTCTAAAACCAATTATCAAAATTTCCTGCTCAGGAAGCTAACAAAAGAGAGAAAATGAAATGCAAAGTAAGTAGAGTAAGGAAACAATAAAGAATAGAAATCAGTGATGTAGAAAACATGAACAATAAAGAAATAGCAACAAAACCAAAATGTGAATCTTTGAAAATAATAATATAATTTATCAATCTAAAGAGAGAGAGAAGCTATGAATCACCAATGTCAGAAATAAAAAGGGAGACATGATGTAGACACTGAAGACATTAAAATGAGAATAAAAGAATATTAATAGCTTTATCACAATACATTTGACAACTTAGAAATAAGGATGCATCTCTTATAAACCACAACTTTTCAAAGCTGACATTAGAAGAAATAGAAAGCACGAATTGTTATGTACCTATTAAAGCAATTGAATTCATTACTTAAAACTTGTTGCAAAGAAAATTTCAGGTCCACATGGTGGAAATGATACCAAACACTTCAAGGCACTAAAAGAAAAAAAAGAATAATTTCAAAAAGCACTTCTTTTAGGAAAACTTAAAGTATCCTCTTTCTGCTCATTCCTAGACCCTCAATTCAAGAATCATATACATTCTCCATTTGGTTTTTTGGTTTTTTGGTTTTTTCACTTTTTTCCTCCCTTTTATGACCAAACTTAGACTTTTATACTCCATATACTAGACTCTTATTTCGTGGACTTACCGTTTTCTTTCAAACAATTCTATTGTTTTCCCAAGTTATAATGTTAATGATTTATTTACTACTTACTATATACCAACACTGTGATAAGTGTTTTACATATATCAACCACTTTATTATCCTCAAAAGTGGATTCGGGTACTATATTTTCCTAGTTTTATAAATGAGGAAACTAAGACACAGGCTTCATTAACTTGCCCAAAATCCCAGAGAACTCAAACTCCTGTCTGATTTCAAAGCCCACACTCCTTCCAACACACCACCCTCTCAATAACAGTCAATGATTAATGGACGATTCCCAACCAGCCTGTCAAGAAGTAGTGCCACATAAGTTCCGTATTTGGTAGTGTTTTAATTATTAATTAACCCAGAAAAAAAATAATTTCAGAGGGAATATTTATTCAGCTGCTTTTATTCTTGTGAATCAATCTGCCATGCTTCAAACTACAGGACTTGTCAGAGGGAAATAAACTCCACTTATTCTATCATTTGTAAACTTTCAGGAATTGCTGAGTAAGGATATTCGAGTCCCATATGTTTTTATGTAAAATATTGGGTTAATTTAAAACAGACATGAATGAGAAAACCTGCCTCCTAAAATGGTTTTACTTCCATCATCGAGTCTTTGCTGAGTGCCTACCTCAAATCAAGCTTAATATTTTAATTATTATCTCCACCACCTTGTAATTGCCCACTTTAGAAGCATTTACAACACTGCAGTCAGCAGAAAACTCCTTGAAGACAGAAACTGGATTTTGTTCACTACTGTATATACTCAATATGCCTACTGCCTGGCACATAGTAGGTACTCAATAAATATTAGCTGTGTGGATATACAAATAAGATAATTTAGCTTTAGTTATATGATTAACAATCTGCTTTGCGTCCTGCCTTTAAATTTTTAATTTTGTCAAATTTGTTTTTTAATGTCTATTATTATAAATAAGAAAATTTTGAAATTCTCGGTGAGTTGGGTTTGACTAACAAATATCTTTTGAGTATCTGGAGTTTTCTGGGTCTTTAAGAAAAACAATTTTTATTAAAACCTATGTTAGAACAGCACTATCCAAAACAAATATAACGTAAGACACAAAAGCAAGTTAAAAATTTTTAGTATCTACAATTTAAAAAATTAAAAATTTGTAAATGAAGTTAATTTTAATAACAGATTTTATTTAACCTAGTATATCCAACATGTTATTTCAGCAGTTAATCATTTTAAAAAGTTCTTGTGATGCTTTTCATTTTTTGTTGTTCATATTAAGTCCTCAAAAGTGTGTTTTACACTTAGAGAAAGTCTCCGTTCAGACTAACAGCTTTTCAACGCTCAATAAGCCCCATGTAGCCTATGGTTACTGTACTGAAGAACATAGAATTCGAACTTATTTACTTATTTATTTTATTGGGGAATATTGGGGAACAATGTGTTTCTCCAGGGCTCATCAGCTCCAAGTCTTTGTCCTTCAACCTAGTTGTGAAGGGCGCAGCTCAGCTCCAAGTCCAGTCACCATTTTCAATCTTTAGTTACAGAGGGTGCAGCCCTCCATCCCATGTGAGAATTGAACTGGCAATCTTGTTGTTAAGAGCTTGCGTTCTAACCAACTGAGCCATCCAGCCGCCCCATTGGAAGCTCAGCGGCAGCCCATTGTCTTCAATCTAGTTGTGGAGGGCGCAGCTCACTGGCCCATGTGGGACTCAAATTGGCAACCCTGTCGTTCAGAGCTCGCACTCTAACCAACTGAGCCATCCAGCCGCCCAGAATTCGAACTTATTGATAAGACAAATAATTTTTTATAAGCAGGAATGAGATTTCCTTGAGAAGTAAGGCAGCAGTAAGATGGAGAAAAGTAGAAATTAGTTATTTCTAATTTGAAAAAGGTGATTCATACTAAAAGGAAAACAGACTATAGCTTTTTCTCTTTCACTTGTTGCATAAGTAAGAAAAGACCTTTAAAAAGATGGACACAGAAACATCTCTGAAGAATTAATTCTAATGTTAAATGAGAATATGACACTACAATTTGAGACATAGTGAATATTGTGAGTATCTAATCATCTTAATGAATTGCTTAGTAATTACCAGAAAGACAGAGAGATAATAAACTTGATGCCTTTGTCAGAAAGATATGGAGACGTCTGTACCTCTACCTGTTCCACTTACACAAAGTCAAAAATCAACAGGACCCCAAAGTTCACTGGATCACAGTTATGTTATTGAGACTGTGAATAATTCACAACAACTGGTATTTTCCTGAACTCTAACCTGTAGATTGTAGATTATTGAGAATTGCCACATACGTGCCGTGAGTAAAATAGAATAAAAGGTCTTACTTCCTTGAAAAATCATTAACCCTCAATCCATGAGTAGCTATCTTTTGAATAAAATTTGGCATATCCTAGCACCTCAAAGTTTGTCTTAGTTCCTAGCCCACTTTCTGATCTAATACTGAATTTAAGAATTCACACCATAAAATCTAAATTACCACAAATGATTCTAGTGTCAGCCTATTACCCACAGTTAAAGACAAGAGGTTTTATGTGTCTGCACTAAAAAGGAGGCAATGCTTCCAGCTCCACTGCATCTCACAGACCACCCTAGAACCAGCCTATCCAAACTACCACTACTGATAATTGTCAAGATGAGAGATCCATCAAGACCATCACACCTGAGTTGGGTCTCTCCCAGATTCAGACAAGTCTTGATCATGTGTCATCTCTCCCGATTATGTCTAGATTCAAGTCCATTATATCTTAAGCAGAGTCCATGCACCTAACCAAATCAGTGAAGAAAGATATCCAAGAATCTTATTATTTGGTCCTTGAATTCTTCTAAGTGTCACTAAGTTTCCAAATGCTATCATTATTGTTATGTATGCCTCATTTTAACAGACAACTAACTATTCCAGAAAAGTTGGTTCAGAAGGTTACTTCCTGTTGGAAATTGATCAGATTTGATTACTACACGTCTGAGCAAAGAGGATTGCTTGTCTAAATATTAACTTTTTTATGATTGTTTCCAGTGTGATTAAGATATGCTTGACATACATCACTGTATAAGTTTAAGGGGTACAGCATAATGGTTTGACTTACGTAAATTGTGAAATGATTATCAAAGTAAGTTTAGTTGGCATCCATCATCTCCTACAGATACTATTTTTTTAAAAAGAAAAAAATATTTTCCTTTGTGATGAGAACTCATATCTCTTCTCTCAACTTTCATATATATCATACAGCAGTGTTAGCTATATTCATCATGTTGTACATTACAAATATGAATTTTCTATAGCAATTTGTTATTTTAATTCTATAGAAGGAGGGGGTATGTGGCTCTGAAATAACCATTAAAGTATCATATTGACTAAAGATGGTACACACTATAAGATATCAAACTCCTTGCTAGGCTAGGCGGATGTCAGAAAAAGATGTTGTCATTTCTGAAATAAGTATTGCCTGGTGAAAATGCTTAACAGTTCATTTCACTATTAAGTTTTTCAGGCATTTCAAAATGCTCAATGATTATAAAATGTGTCTCTAATTTAAGAGCCAACACCAAGGCAAATTTATTAATTTTTTCAGAACAAGTTACTCTATACTGCTTTCTCTCAAATTTCTTAAATTGGTTTAAAAATGAGGAGAGTCTTTGCTTGGCTTCAGCACATGGGCTTCTAGCAATGTGATTAATATATATGTATACATAGACATATTTGTATGTCTATGTAGTTTGTCTTATGCTGGTTTCCATTACCATAGGGGTCAGTTTGTTAACTGTGGTGACAAACTGCCCTTCATGGCACACATTCAATAAATGTCAGTAAGTGAACAAAAACAAGAGATACTGGAATACTCTCAGCCTTAATAGACTGAGAGGGTAGTTAGTAGGGGAATGAAAGTGAAATTCATTCAGAATAAAGAGGCCTTTAGAGTCCGTTTTTCTGGTTGAGAGATCAGAGCAAATGAATTTAAAACCTAAAATAGAAATTGTTTTATTCTCATGTGCTCTGACATTTTAGTGGTGAGCTGCAAGTTATAAAAACTGCTAGTAAAATCCAAATTGCTAGCACCATATGGAAAAAGATCCTACAGTATGTCTTTTGTCATTATAATATGTATGTGTAGAAAGTCATTGCACCTGAATTATTTCAGAATGTTTTTTTTTCATGGTGTTTTTTTTTTAATAAGCACAATGGCAGGAGGGTTGAAATATTGGGAGGCCTCAGAGACTCTGCAAATAAAGAGATGTCTACAAACTTCATGCTTGCATTGAATAAGCAGCCTGCCTTCATCTGATATTTAGGGAAGTTGGTGAGTTTTAGGAGACTTGTTACATGTCGTAGTCAAATATCTCCTGGTTGATTTGTGTTAGGTTACTTAGAACAAATTTAAGGAATTTGGGCCTTTATTTAAACCATCAGCTAGAAATGGAATTAGATAAATGGCTTATACTCAAATGAGCTTAGTGTTTTCTCACCAAAGGTAAAATATTTTGAAAACTGGATATATTTTCTCCCTGTCTACTCTTAGTGATGCAATAAATAAAGAATAGAATTTTGAGACCCTGAAATGCAACTGCACTTTGAGATACTCAGGAAAATGATGCATAGAGCAGAACTCCAGAAAACAGGCATCAGTGGCAGGAGTGTGTACATTCAGAAATCCCATTTGATGCTTTTTCAAAAGCAATAGCATCTCATTCCTGTATAGGTGTGGGGTACAGGGTCTTAAATACGTTGAAGATTACCTCCTTCTTATACATACTTCAGTCTAGACTCTAAGCCTTCATTATTTTTTAATGGTACTAATATCTGGAAGTTATTGAGAAGTTGTTAGATGCAGTAGCAGCTGTTGAGGGAATAGATTCAGACTTTCCAGGGAATATCTACCTTGGTTCCACATTAGAAATCAACGGGGGAGTGTTTTTAAAATACCGATATCTGAGTCTCAAACCACAACTAAATCAGACACTCTGGGATTGGAACCTAGGTAATAGTATTTTTTAAGAGCTCTCAAGGTGACTCCAATTTGCAGCTTAGATTGAGACATACTGGGTTAAACTAATTAGTCAATCCAGAAAGTAAGATGGGAATAAAACACAGGTTTACATCACTGCACTGCCCTAGCTTTGTCCCAAGGATTTCCCGCGAAACCTTCTTGGATACCCCTAAGACTATGGCTAACCTCCCTGCCCACGTATAGAACCATTGCACATCACTCAGCTTCTGCCCTGGAGAAAATTAAAACGACTTGTACCTCCCATCAATTTCATCATCCATATCACAGTAAAGCAATTTCTGGGCCAATATAAGGCAACATATACCATATTTCGCAGAGCTGTGTTATAATATATGAGATCATCAGGAGAAGATTCGTACACTAAGATTTTACCATCTCGTGCACTTGATTTTTTCCTTCCAAAACATTTGTTTATCATTCTGCAGATATTGCCAGAGGGATTCTGTGGGGTGGCTAAGTGTTCCTAACTTAAAAGTTTATTATTCAGGAATGGCATATCACTACCATGGGACAATGGTGAGAATGGAAAAGCTGTGGTGCTTTTGTGTAACCAGCATAAAACTTTCCATATGATGGAAATTCAAACTCAGGCAGTCAAATCACTAACGGCTGAAAACAATAAATCTAATTAACTTCACTTTCTTTAAAAAGAAAAAGCTATACCATCTCTGGCAATAGTTTGGTTTTGAAATATTTACTGTAAAGATTATTATGGCTGAATTTAACAAAAAAAATTCTCAGTATCAGTAATTTTACTGGATGATAGCATAAAAATTAGCAGACTAAGAATAGCAATTCCATTTAAAATACTAAAGAAGAATGTAAAAGAATTAGGAAAAGAAACTTTTTAATGTGTAGGATCTGTGCAAAGAAAATTACAAAATTTTGCTAACAGATGAAGATGTAAGTGAAGAGCCAGCCATACATGTGTGGAAAGAATAAATATTGATAAGGTATAAATGTTTTCCAAAGTAATTCTAAGTTTTCACATAATTCTCATCAAAATTCCATTTTGATATTTTTAGAAGAAGAGAAATTTCTTTCTGAAAAAGGAACAGGTGAGTATTTTTAAGAAAAGTTTCTAAAAGAAAACTAATGAAGAGGATTAATTCTGAGAAATTAAATGTACTATAACTTCATTCATTAAGACAGTATTGTACTGACATAAGAAAAGACATACAAATTAGTAAACAAATAAAAAGCCCAGAAACAGACTTGAATTAGTATTTAATAGTATTTATAATTTAAACCACAAAAAGTCAAAGGACAAAGAGTAAAATTGTTTAATTACTTATTGAAAAGTTAATTCACTAATTTTTAAATCCTACCTTGTGCCATACAAATGGAAAAAATAAATATTAAAAATAAAATTAGAAACATCTACCAGAAACATAAGTTAATATGTATCTTGTTTCTAAATGGGAAAATATTCTCAAGGCCTAAAAATAATAAAAGTTTTCAGAAGGAAAAAAAAAATGATAGATTTGATTGCCTAGACATTTTAAACTTTTACATATCAAAAACTCAATACGAAAATCCAAAGAAAAAATTAGGGAAAATATTTTCCAAAAATGCAACAAAGAGTCAATGTATAAAGAACTCAATTCCACCCATAAGGAAAACATTACTATCATAGCAGAAAAGTAGGCGGAGAATAAAGATGAATAATACACAAAAGAGGAATAATAAGGGAATAATAAGCAAAGACAAGAAGTGCCACCTCATAGTATCTAAAAAGCACAAACTAAAGGAACGGGATGATACTTCAGTTCCACCAACAAATCAGTGTTTTTATAAACCATAATATTCAGTGACGATCAGTGTTCTAAGATTACGACTTCCTCAGACTGCTAATTAAAATGTAACTTATCTGGAAAACAATTTAGCCATTGAAGACATCAGAAAGTGAGACCAATGTTTATGCACCATGATGTTAATCACATTATTATTTGTAATAAGAGTAAATCAGAAGCCTGAGAACTATTCAATGATTGAAAAGGGGATCAAAGATATTCAACTAAAAAAATGAAACAATGCAGTTGTTATGGATGGAATGTTTGTGTTTCCCCCAAATTCGTATGTCGAAATCTAACCCCACTGTGATGGTATTAGGAGGTGGAACATTTGGGGAGTTATCAGATCATGAGGGAGGAGATCTCATGAGTGGGATTTGTGCCCTTATAAGAAGAGGCTTTCTTTTCACCATGTGAAGATCCAACAAGAATTCAGCAGTCTGCGCCCTGCAAGAAGACTTCACCAAAACCCAACCACGCCTGCCGCATGAGCTCAGAGTTCCAACCTCCAGAACTGTGGGAAAAAAAAAAACAATTCTGTATGGATAAGCCAACCTCATTTATGACATTTTGTCATAGCAGCCTAAGCTAAAGCAGCACTTAACAAAACTCATGTTTACAAAAAAAAAAAAAATTAGTGACTTACAGAAATACCAGGATATAAAGTAAAGTGGAAAAAGCAGAGTACGATAAAAGCTATACACGTAAATCAGAGCCACATATTTTTTAAGTGTTTGGGGTCCTCCAGTGTGCAGATCTAGAAAGGAAATATACTGAAAGGTAGAGTGCCCTGAGAGTTAAAATTGGAGATTTACATTTACCTTCTCATACTTTTCTACAATGTACAAGTTTTTGTTGTGAACATAATCAGGTTCGTTGTAAAATATAATAAAAAATGAAAGGCATTCTTAAATCATAGATACCTTGATAGATTTTACTCTTGGTATCACTGTAATTAAGGAGTCAAAAATAAAAATGATCAATTGTATCACCATTAGTTAAATGACTTGAGAGTAACCATTTTGGGCTTCCTTCGTCTCATTAATTCATACCAGATATGAAATTGAAAGAAAGCACTTCTTTCCTAAAGAGTCCAATAAGCACCACTGCACACACCACCCACTCCCCTTTCATGAAGCTCAGTCATTGTGTGAACTCCCCAGACACCAGCATAACTGCATTGTTACACGTGCACATGCGGTGTGTTCTCCAACAGAATATTCCATCTAATGACTGATACCCCAAGGACCCCAGAGTCCCCAATATTGTCAGAGGCGGGATGTCATCATCCCCGAGGCCAGCACAAGATGCCAACTGCAATGGCTCAATCTGAACAGCTCTCCCAGTGAACAAGAGCTCTCAGCATTTGCTGAAAGTGGAGAATTATCTAGAACCAATTTGACTTGCCTGCTAGTTTCGGAAAAACAGAATGAGAGGTAAAAACCAGACTCTTCCCACCTTATTTGGTAGGTTACTGACAGCAAAAATTACAACTCTGTGCACATGTATATTTTAATAAATAATGTTTGAAAAGAACACCCACTGGGATTTGCTTAATAACAGCTCAGAAATGCAGGTTGTTTCAATCTCGTTCCAAGTGAATATAAGAGAGTTCACCCTATAAAGATCTATTTTATTAATGCTTTGTAGGCACGCACACTGGTTGCCCTCACATTTAAACTTAGTACTTATTATCCAATTGTTCCCTTGTCTCTATGCTGACTTCCTGAATAGATTCCAAACTTCTCAGAGGCGGGCAGGAATTCTTTGGTGTCTGCTATCCTCCCAGTGTGATTGGAGCCACAGCGTAGTATCACCTGCCCCTAAATATTTTCCTCAAATGAATGCCACCTGTCAGGAAATTCACTACTATTTATTTATTCATCAATTCAGTCATTTATGAAACATTTATTAAACACCAAGTTTGTGTCAGGTCCCATTTAATGAACTAGTGATACCAAGATGAATAAGACATGATTAAGCTTTGGTCTCTGTCTCCATCGTGTTCACATTTAACTCACTCCCATCTGTTTGGCAGGATGAAAAGACACTATCAGAATACATATACTCATTCAGCATATGTTATGGGACAGCTACCATGAGCAAAATTCAGTATAATCTCCTTTTACACTTGCCCTGTCCCAGTTCCATTCCAATTGTTTTGGATACATACTCGTCAATGCTCACAGACCTTGCTCTCCCTTCCTGTAGCCAATTACAGAAACTCTAGGGTCTTCCATGCTTCTGCTGAGACTTTTTTAAATGAGTCTCATTTCCCTGGGCTTGAGGTCAATACAAACGGGTTAAAAGCATGCTGCTGATAATGGCGTAAAATTAGATAAAAACCACTTGGGTAAGTTGAGTAAGCTACACTCCATCTGGGGAGGCTTTCAAACCCAGGGAGCAGTGGGCCAGGGAAAAGCCCACCAACCCAAGGACACATCAGCACCTATTCTGGCATCCTGAGCCCATCCCATCTCTTCATCTGTAATCACCTAGGAAGTGACAATGACACGTAGTCCTTCCTCAGGCCTCCGGTTATTTTATGGAACCCCAGGACTACTTTACGTGCAACCTCGAAACCACCGTACTCATTTTCCAACTATTGTTTTGGAAAAATAAAAGTAACATTTTTAAATAGGTTGATCACTGAACTTCTTTTAAAGGGGAGGCACTTAGTGGAAAGATGAGGTGACAAAAAATGCATCTACCTCAATATTTTCTCTAGATCCTTTGTAAAGATTTTAAATAATTTGGAAAGCAATTTTTCCTGAACATGTATAATTGAATGGTTCTAGTTAAATAAAAATATATGGCCTTTCATTTTAAAAATACTGAAATAAACACACACACACACACACACACACACACACACACACACACACACATTCAACACACTTTAAAATTTAATTGCATGAAAATTTATTAGCTAGACTCCTAAACTGGCTAATGTTCATCTACGCTTAAAAAAATCAATGCATTCTACCTTTTTTGACAGTTCTATGACAAACCTGATTTGTTGTTTATTTTACCGAAAACTGTTATTTTCACATGGGCAGCAGGTGTTATCCCTCAATATCTGTTCTCTTTTCTTCCATGGTCTTAGCAGTTATACTATAGCTAGCAATTATACAGTGTTTACTATATACCATGTGCCAGGCTCTGTTCTAAGAACTTTATATGTGTTCACTCCTTTAGTTAATGGTAAGGAAGGTTGACCTGAACATAAGGCTACCAAGCTCAAACTACATTCCCCAGCCTCCCTTGCAGCTAAGTGTGGCAATGTGACCAAACGTTGGCCAATAGATAGGTACGGAAGTGATGATGTGCCATTTTTGAAGTAGTCTCATTAAATGAGTAGGCACAACCCTTTCCATTTGCCTTCTTTACACCATGGCATGTGGACACTCAGCCAGTTTAGGCCCCATAATGTTGAGAATATCAGAGCAGCATGGCCTATTCAATATTTTAGTTTTATGTTCTTTTAAAACCAATTTAAAAATAAATATAATAACAATGCTTTCATACATATTATCTCACTCTATTCTACAGTCATCTTGTAGGACTGCCAGGGTAGTCATTATCATAGCCCAGTTGTTGGCTGGGGCTGCCAGAACAACACGCCACAGACTGGGTGACTTAAACAATAGAAATACGTTGTCTTACAGTTCTAGAGACTGGAATTTCAAGATCAAAGTGCCGTCAAGATTGGTTTTCCCTGAGGCTTCTCTGGTTGGTTTGCAGATGGCTGCTCTCTTGCTACCTTTTCATACGGTTGTACCTCTGTGCACGCACGTCCCTGGTGTCTCTCTGAGCGTCCGAATCTCCTCTTGTTGTAAAGGCAAAGGTCAGATTGGACTAAGGTCCGCCTAGTCCACTCATTTTAACTTAATTACCTCTTTAAAGTCCCTATCTTCAAATAGTCACATTCTGAGATATGAGAGAGTTCCACATATGAATTTGGGAGGGGGAACAATTCAGACCATACCACCCATTTTATAGGTGAGAACATCAAGTTTCAGAGAAGGCAAATTCCTTACACAAAGTCAAGCAGTAAATGAGGGGCAGGCCCTTGACATATGATAAATGGATCAATCTAAATTGATTTTTAATTTGAAAGTGTGTTTGAATCTCAAATGTTAACTCAGGATTTTTCAACTTGGGCACTATTGGCATTTTTGGACCAGACAATTCTTTGTTGTAGGGGCTTTCCATTGCATTGTGGGATTTTCAGCACATCCTTGACTCCTATCCACGAGATCCCAGTAGCATTCCCTATACCAATTTGACAATCGAAAATGTCTCTACATTGCCATATGTCTCCCGGTTGGGGAGGGCAAACTTGTCCCTGGTTGAAAACTACTGCAATAACTTCAGAGTAATAGGATATTTTTTTTTAAAAGACTTCGAGCTATCAGTGACCTTAACAATATAATGCAGCATTCAATAAAATTAGTATGGTATTAGTCTATGTTAAAAGTATGATGTGTGTTATACAAAGGGAGACTGCTGCTTCCCTTTGGTGAAATAATGGGCAGATTAGTATGTAAAATACTGGATACTACCTTAGAGAGGCATAAAGATCACTCAGTGTGTACTCAGAGAACAACTGAAATAGTAAGAGATCACCTCACAAATTCTATCACATTTCCAGGCACTTCAAGTATGTGTAAAGAGCACTTGCAAACCAATAAAGGGAAGAAGAACATCCCCTGTAATTTGAAAAATGGGCCAATTGATATACAAAATAAATATCCAGTTTCACAAGTAATGAAAGGAATGTACATGAAATTAAAAATGTAATACTGTTTATTTTTTCCTAAGAAAAATGCATTTTTTCCAAATGATTACATGCGGTGTTTATAAGGATTCAGGGGAAAGAGAAAGTTGTGACATTTCCGGGGGGTTAGCAATAGATACAGACCTACTTAGGAGTTTAATGTCTTTCAGTCTATAAATTCCACTCCTAGGAATGTATCCCGTCAGACAGGATCCTAAATGTAGGGAAACAGACTTTAGGGTAGGATTGTGATAGCATTTATTATAATAATGTCAACTTGGAAATGAGTTAAGTGCCCAACAAGAGGGAATTGATTAATTGCATCCAATCAATCAGTTGATTAATTGCATCCAATGGCATCAACAGTGACTGTTAGGCACTGTTTTTGTGGTCACGTTCTGCGCGACCCTCCTCCTGTGTTGTTTCTCATAACATAAGGCTGGGTTTCCAGATGATAGATATAATCCATGTAAAGCCAACCTTGATTCCCACTGTACATTTTATAGCCCCCAGCTTCTGTGCTGACTCCGTTGTGAGAGAAGGGGGACGGGGCTAAATGCTGTCGTTTTAGAACGATGCCTTAATTGAAAATTGCTCTCTTGATAGAGGACTGGAACTCCAGTCTGGTGCAAATCACCAAGATGCTAAGATGACTCCATCTCCATTGCTGCGTTTAATTTGGCTTTCTTTCTGAAAATGTCCCCTCGACTTCTCCTTTCTCCTCCTGGGACTATCTTGTACATCGTGTGCTTAAAATAGTTTATTGAAGCATTTGAGGCATTTGGCTAGATTGGTGGGAAATAGGCTTTCCTGGGCCTGATCTGCGATCCTTCCTTACTCTGTGTTCTCCCTTATTTAGCAGTCTTTAGCATTTGATTTGTACCAGGCTTCTGGCTATTCCTCTGTTTTTCCATGTGCACTGACAAATTTTACAGGGTACTAGCTACATAATTGCCTGCCGCTTTTATGAGCTCAGTCATAGCATTGTTGAGGCCAGGTGATTTTCCCAGCTAACTTTTTTGCTGTGGGTTTCAGATGTGGTTTCAATTTCTTCCCTAAGGCTTCAGGGGCAGGGTTTCTTTCGGTGTATTTAACTGCCTCATTATTGATCATTTTCCCTGGAATATTTAATATCCTTTTCTAATGTCTATGGGTTTGAGCCATTCTTTCTGGTGTTTTCTTTTTTAAAATAAAAATACCCCTTTGCCTTCAGACACAGAATTAAAATTTATAGAGTCTGAAACTCTACATGTCTCAGAAATGACAGCCATTCACTCCTAGACGCTCTTTCCCTGAGTCCCATCTGTAACTGGAGAAGCAAATCTAACGAGGATATTTGGACAAACTAGAAATGTCTTTTTATTGCACCTCCATGGTTACGATTTTTGTCATTGTTAAAATACAAATACACAGACCTTCCACGTGGGATGTGCCTTTGAAAAAGGGAAAGAAGTTTGCTTGAATAATTACTCCTTTTGAAGATGAAGTGTGAAAGAACACCTTAATCTCGTGTGAGCGAACCACTTTTTCAATCTCCCGTGTTGGACCCTAAAGGAGGACAGTAACTGTATTGAATTCTGGAAATTTACTAAAAGTAGATTTCAGGTGCTCTTACCACTCAGAAAAATAGTGCCTCTGTGAGGAGAAGATATATTAATTAGCTTGACTGTAGCAATCATTTTAGGTGCATATACAGGGGGTGCCAAAACAATGTTTACAAGTGGACACTTTGGTCAGTGTTGCTCAAGCAGTAGTTCGCCATAATCAGAAGTGTCTAGACACTGATGGGAACCACTTTGAGCACCTCTTGGAATTACAGAAGTCAAATGTGACTTGTATTCATCTTTTGTTGTTGGTATATATTGAATATGACAATTTTAATATAGTTTTCCTTTCTTAAAATGTGTCTACATTTTTTTGGCACCTTGTGTATATCAAGTCATCATGTTGTACACATTAAATATGTAGCATTTTTATTTTTAAAATGAAATTAAATAAGTTAATAAGAAATACAGGGAAACACGTCCACGGATTTCAGAATTGAGAACTCATTTGTGAACTCAAAGTACAATAGTAGGAACAGAGACACAAAGTAGTTGCTCAAAGATAGATTGACTTTATTTTGTAAAATTAAAACACCAAGTGAATTTTAAAAGTTGAGTCCTATAGAAATACAATTTATTTTATAATTTTATGAGACATAGAAATTTTAAAGCAAACAAACAAACAAAACTTATGACGTTACAGATTGCAATACTTTACCAATAGCCCTCTGGCATTTTTTTTTTTCAAGTGAGTAAGCTTAAAACTTCATATTTCAGAATGTGTGTAATATTCTTTACCTTATTCACTTACTATTTCCTAAAGTATTTATTGAATTATTTCTCTGGATCATCTATTTTTTTGAGAGGATGTGTTTGTGGACAAGGAGAAGATGCTGGAAATATTTCATTTAAAATTTCATAAAGCTGTTTACATGTCTCCACAAGAAAGCTTGTTTTAAAATAATTTGGAAACTGTAAAAAATGTTGGCAATGGCTACAGATCTGGTTTAAAAACAATAAACAATAGCTAGGTAGTAAAGAGTAATTCTCTGTGTGGAAAGTATCAACAATCACATCTCCTAAAGACAGATTTTGGAACGTTCCTCATTTATCATTTGTATAAATGATTTCACGGAAGAAATGTATAGTGAGACCTACAAGTTCAGAGAAAACCACTAAAATCGTCTAGGCCAAAGCTATCTTGTTAATATGCAGGTTTGATTCAGTGGGTCTGGGGTGGGGTCCAAGCATCTCCATTTCTAACAAGCTCTCAGATGATGCAAAGGCTGTTTGCCCCAAACCATGCACTGAGGAGCAGGACATCTAGAGCAGTCGTTCTCAACTCTGGTTGCACGTTAGAAGCACTTGGGGAAACCTTTAAAATCCCAATGTCTGAGCCACACCCCAGAACAATTAAATCAGAATTTCTGGGGGTAGAACCTAGACACAAGTATTTTTTAAATCTTCCTAGATGATTCCAATCTATAATCAAGGTTGAGAATCACAGTTCTAGAGAGTGAAGGAGGAAAGGCAACTCAAAACACCTCGAAAGAGGTATAAATGGTCCAAGGAAGTTTCGGTGTGGAAAACGTAAAGTAATACATTTAGGAAAAAACATTCCCAAACACTTTTACAAGCTGACAGGCTCTAGACTCTCAATATTGATTTTGGAAAAGGCTATGTACACCCTATGCTTGTGTTTACAACAGCATTTAAGCTATAGCATAATAACACGTTCATTTGTCCCTCTCTAGCCCTCTGAGATGGCAGGAACGAGGTCTTTTCTACCATTGATTCCTAGCTCCCAGCAGAGTACCTGGTACCGGGTAGGCACTCATTGAAAAGTAGGTTTCATGGATGCATAATTACCAAGTGTCTCTCAGATGCCAGGCATTGTGGTAGACAGTTTGGCTGTCGTAAGAAGTCAGACAAAATCCCATGCTGGTGGGAATAAGGGGGAAAGATGCAGTACTTAACGAAGTAAATAAACAAGAAGTGGTCAGGTATTAAGAAGTGCCAGCAGATAACCCCAACCTGGTGATGTGACAGAGAGTAACTTTGTGTCTACAGTGAATTGAGTGAGATGACACTCAAACAGAAAACTGAATGACAAGAAGGAATCACCCATGTAAAGATCCAGAAGACCCAGTATACATGCTTATGGGCAGGAAGAAGCTTAGTGTTCAACAAATAAAAATAGATGGCTTAGAGAGTAGCAGACAAGAATATGGTAGGAAATCAGGTCAAAGATGTAGGTAGAGAGAGGCCAGATTCAGTAGGATTTTATAGGCAAAGATAAAAATCTGAATTTTATTATAAATGCAATAGAGAACCATTCATGAGGGTTTTCCTCAGGGGAAGAAGATCACTGATTTAGGTTTTTCAGAGATCTCACTGACTGTTGAGGGAGAAATAGATCAAAGAGGAACTATTATTAGATGCAGGAGGCTTCCAGTTAAGAGGTGATTGCTGCTCTCCAGATGATAATGGGGGTGTCATTTTCTGAGATGGGAAAACTGGAAGAATAAACCATGTGGGAGAAGGTAGAAAATCAAGAATCCTGCTTTGATTAAATTTGAAATGTCTATTAAACAAACAGAAATACCAAGAAGGGAGTTTCATATGCCAACCAGTCTGCTGACCAGGAAGAGAAGAGCTCAAGGCTGAAGAAAAATGTCTGGGTGAAATTGGTACATATAGCGTCTCTTATACTATGGGGCTGGGAGACAGTACATAAAGTACAGAAACAGAGATGAGAAAGGATCCTACTAAGTAATGAGCCTGCTGTAGTATCTATTGGGCAGAAACAGGAAGGCGGTCAAAAGATGAAAGATAACTGGGAGAGTGGAGTTTCATTAAATACAGAACTTAACTACAATCCTGGAGAAGGAATACAGAATGCTTGGACTATTTTCCTAGCTTAAAAGTATTTCTTCCAGGTTTATCACATAATATTGTGATTTTGTCCCTTATTCAAGGTGGCTTTTCATTTATACATAGTTGATCCTTTAAATTCGGTGGGAAAAAAATCATTCCTTTTGATACCCATTACCCACTGTTTCTGTAGATGTAAAAATAATTCGTGTACTTAGATATAAGAAAAGAGGGAACTGTTCTAAGAAGAAAAGTGGATATTTTCCTCCATTTTTTTCATAGGAAATGAGAATTGATTTGTATACTACTGCACCAAGCTTAAGGCAATAATTCTCAGGGTTAGGTGATAGATGGGACAGGATGGGTTTCACCTTAGGGAGGTTAAGTCAAGATTCCTCCTCGAGTAAATTTCTCCTTCTACATGGGTTTCCCCCAAAGACACTCAAACACTCATTTGACATTTGCTGGTCTACTTGAGAACATTGTTGCAAAGAGCCACTATTACTCATTGGAGTACGCAATATGCACCAGGTGGGTTAAGGTGGAGAACAGTTGATAACCTCTGCCTTAGGCATTAAAAAAATAATGAAACCTACTTGTACACCTGTTGTTAAATACACAGAGAAGCATTAGGAAAAATGGATTTGAATTTTTAATAAGAATAACAAAGTAATAATAGAGTCATTATGTTCTTAATTTGTATTCCATTGAAGGATAAATACATTTTTAAGACTCTTACCCACCTAAACCACTTTCATAATACAAAATGCACAACGAAGCTTACTAAATAATAACTGAAATGGAGAACTTGGCATCATGGAAAAAGACATAGCTGGTACAACCAGCTGCCCATTTTGTGACATTTTTATGTAGAATAAACATTTGTATCTGTAAAAAAAAAAATAAAAATAAAAAAAAAAGACAGTATAGTGCAGTGTTTAAGAAACAAACAAACATGGATGTGGGGAATGTTGTGGGTTGAATTGTGTCACCAACAATTGTGTTGAAGTCCAAACTCACAGTACCTCAGAGTATAAACTTATTTGAAAATAGGGTCATAGCAGATGTAATTAATTAAGATAAAGTCGTACAGGAGCTGGGTGAACCCTTATCCAACATGACTGATGTTCTTACAAGACAAGGAAATAGACACAAGAATATAGTCATGAAGGGAGAGATTGGAGTGTTGCAGCTACAAACCAAGGAACAACAAGAATTGCAGGCAAACACCAGAAACTAGAAGGAACAAGAAAGAATTCTCCCCTGCAGATTTCGGAGAGAGCATGGCCCTAACCACACCTTAATTCTGAACTTCTAGCCTCCAGAACTGTGAGAAATAAGTTTCTATTGTTTTAAGCCACCCAGTTTGGGTTATTTTGTTACAGAAGCACTGGGACACTCATACAACCTCTGCTGTCACTTACTAGCTCTGTGACCTGGGAAGTTCCTTTACTTCTCTATGCCTCAATCTCTTCTAATGTGAAGTGGGGGTCATAATACTAATACGTAATAGGATTGTGGCAAAGATGAAAAGAGTGAATATATGTAAAGCAGTTAGAAAAATGTTAGGTGCTTAGTAAGGTTTATATAAACTTTTATTACTAACACTCGTTATGAATCTGTAAAGGACCTACCATAGTACATGATACCAGATGGCATTCGTGAACAGTTGTCTTCTTCCTACAGTTATAATTTACTAATCATTATTCACTTTAAGACATGGTAGCCTTTATAAAATAATAAGCAGCTTTTTACTCTCTCAGAGAAATCTTTTATCTTTTATCTCAGATAAGTCTTTTGAGATCTGTCTTTTTTTTCTTTGCAAATTTTGAATCCTGAGCTTATCTATGAAGACTGCCTTCAAGCCCACATTTACTACCCAGTTCTTCATGGGTAGTAAACCCATGGAATTGAAACCTGGCTACTAGACAAAGAAAGCTTCAATTACATAGATTATTTTTCAGCCCCACCAACACCTCCAAATTATATCCATTTCATAATTTAAATCCATAAATACCTGGAAATTTGTTTTTTGAACTTTTGATTTCCTGGTCCTTAAATGCGGACATTTGAAAGTTGATGGAATTCTTAACTTGTATGAATGTTGACCTGATTTTGACCATACATTAATATTTATTAAGAGCTCTATGATCTCTTGATAAATTAAGTAACTTTTGATAAATTTCAGAAAGTAATTTCATGTTACACATAATATCAACTACTAGTACATAACTTTACTTACAGGCACCTACTGTTTCTTGCCCCTAAAATTCATTTAATATGCATTTATTCAGAAAGCATTTATTGAATTACTTTGTACAGATCACTGTAGGGGAAAAAGAAAAAGGGAAATATAAAAAACTAATAACACAAGGAAGAACAAAACATATAACAGGAGCAAATATAGGAGTATGAGCCATCAATTCTTCTCGGGGCAATCAATAAAGGTTTTATTGTGGATGTAGCTCTTGTTGGAACTCTTGGAGGGTATGGATTTTTAAGACGTAAATTTTTCTGTTAACTTTTATGTTTTCATAATAATTCCATTGGCTTGCAAGAGCGGCAATAAAAACTAAAACATTGATAACCTAGAGTAGATGAAAATTTGTCCACGGTAAACCTAAAACATTCATCAGTATCCTATTGAGAGCATTTGACTTCAGAGCCCAAAAGCAAAATCTGTTCCTTAAATGATGGAGTTTCTCAGAGTAAAAGATAGTGGAGTGTGGGGATGAAGAAAAGGGATACATGCTGGCCTGTGCTTGGGACACTGAGGTGGCCAATGAAGAGTCTTCTGACATGTCATCACATACCACCTGAAACAGTTATGAGACCCAAAGAAATGGGAAAGTTCAGCATTATTTCAGTCCTGGTGATGTTTGAAAACTTAATGAAAAGACACCATATTAATACAGTCTTCCTTTTGGAGCTTGGCAAAACAAACCTATAAGAGAGATACTGGATATGTTTTCTTTGGCAGAGAGGCACAGTTTGAACTTTCATCTGAAACGCTTTACCATCTTTGGAGGGAAAGCAGCTGAGATCATGGCCAACTTGTACATTCCCCAAGGGACCCACAAGGAAGCTGGAAGCATCCCTGAAAATATTGATGTTCAGCGGGAACCTCCAAGAACCATTACAGAGAGAGAGAGAGAGAGAGAGAGAGAGAGAGAGAGAGAGAGAGAGAAACGAAAAAGTATATAAATATATACATTCAGATGTATCAGCATATTGATAAAAAGCCTTTCTATTGCAACATTAGTCATCTAAAAACGCCCAATGTAAAGTATAATGAAGCCACAGAGAGCTGCTAACCAATATCATTAGTTGCTTAAATTATGAATTCACATCTAACCACAATACCCTGAAGGAAAGCAGACAATGCTTTCACAGTGCCTAAGTTTTACACACGCAGAACTGAGTGCAGAGTTAAGACAATTTATAGGTAATCAAACAACAAAAACCTAGTTAAAGAGTCTTGTAATCTGAAAATCCCATTTTGTCTAGATGGATTGTTTGTTGTTGTTGTTGTTGTTGTTCAATATTCTGTTTCATTTTGAGTAACAGTCAGGTAGAAGACCTTGGAGAAACAAGGTCCTAGGTGAATATTTCGGAGAACTCTCAGCGAGTATAGAGACTATATGGCCTTGTAATAAGAATAGGAGGACGCAGGCTCTGGTATCAAATGTAGGCTCAGTTACTTCCCGACTGTGGAATGCCGGCTGATTTACTTGACCTTTCTGAGCCTCAATTTTCTTGTCTATAAAATGGAGTAAACAATACCTAATTCTTAGGATGCTGGTGAGGGGTAGAGCACATTGCAATGCTTAAGAAATGAGAGTCATTATTATCCCTGCATGCTCAAGTAGCTTTTCAACATCTTGATTTAAGTGCTGTTCACTTTGAGTTAGAATTAATGTCTTTTTTTTTTTTTTTTTTTTTTTGTCTGAACTGATTTAAATGGGAAACAAAGAACATGTTTCAACTACTTTTCTAACAACCACCTAAAAACCTTGGAAAGGCCTCTCAATTTTAGGCTTGAGAAACTGGCATGAAGAAGGATCTTTTTTTTTTTTAATAATAGAAATTACATGAAAAGCAATCCCCTTCGTGCAGTCTCACAGGCTTTTGCAGACACTAATGAGCTTGGGAATGAACACAAACTAGCTAGCACCTGGACTTTCTGTCTTGAGATCCAGCTACCCTCCACCACGAACCACAGAGGCTCAGAAGAAATGCGTCAGGTCCCAGTAAGATACACAAGATATATATGAGTGCCTCTCTGACACAGTATTTCCTTTGGATGGGACATTAAAAGTCCGAGTTTACTGTTCTATGCATTGGAGACATTGGAATGCTTCCACAGGTGAAGGTTTTAAATAACCTTCTATACGGATTTTTAAACACAAAAGCCAGGCAGAGCTCTTTGGGGACTGGTTTGAATAAAGTATAAAGTCCCCTAAAAAAAAATACAGTAAGAACTGGGTTATTATGTATTCCCTCTTCCAATATATTACTCCAGAAATGTTCTTCGTGTCTTTCTTGGACTTACGATGCAGCCTTAGACCCTTCCAAGATGTCCTCTTCCCAGACCTTTCCTGGGGACGGTTGAGTGTATACGACTGTCCACTCTTCTGCAGTGCCTTTTGACTTCAAAGCACAGTGGGACAGAGACCCGCAGAGTAGGCTAGAATAATGCCACCCACCTTGGGGACCACTGTAAATATGGACTCATGACATGTTCTTACCAACCTTGCAGAAAGTAGCAGTTACCTTTAAAATTCCACATATCCAAGACATTGTAAGTTATAAGGTTATAATGATGGGGGTGGAAATTGACCAGCAGACCCAGTTCATGCACTGGCAGAGCAGTGAACCACAATCACCTCCACAAACTTAGCTCCTCTTCAGTGTAATTGCTACAGTGCTTGGCTTTACGGATGCACTTCTTCAGGACAGTGATGAATCAGGAGAAAAATGAACATGACAGCCCTAGAAAGTTAGACCGCATTACTCAGAGTATTCATATTGCCATGGAAAAATATTTTTAAAGAGGGACAATTTCTAATCAGTATGGATTTCTGACCTACATAATTAGACAACTCTAGATTTGGTTAAGGATGGTACAATTTTCCATTCTACTATTTAAAAAAAAAAAAAAACTTCTCTAAAAAAATCGACATTTATCAGAAGTCTTCTTTATTTTTTTTTTTAATATTCTTACCTCTAAAACCTCTCAGTAAACATAACAAGTAGAAAACAGAATTAGTGATTCTATTGGCTGTCTTCCCTGTCTAAGTACTCACAGCAAATAAGATTTTTATGGTTCTAAACATCTGCATTTCATTCACATCTTCACCCAAGTAGAGAATTTGAAACAGGATAAAGGGGCAGCCCTTTCTCTACGGAACAAGGGTGCCCTGGCTTGAATGGACCCAAAGTCTCAGAAAGTCCATCCACTGAGAGTTAAAACCATAAACCACACCTCACCCTTGTGTATAGTCTTGTGTTTCCTCCTGCTCAGAAGGTCGTCCTGCATAACGGCTAGAATTCTTGAGATTTGGTAATAAACAGTTGCCATGTTCACCATTTCCTTTTGTAGAGCCACAAACTACAGAATAAATGAAGAGCTGCTTTCCTTTGATGGCCTTGCCCGAGGGCTCCTTTAGCACCCCGTAAATCCTGTAATTGTATAGGATCATTTGGCAGCGCGTGGGTTTTTCTGCTAAATCACAGTGCGAAGAAGATCAGGAGGAAACCTGAAAAAATAAAGCATTATAATGGCATTAGAAGATTTATAGTGGGAGCGAATGGCACTGGCAAAACCCCAGCAAGGCCGTCATGACTGGTAAGGCATAGCTAAGCATTAAGTATCTTCTGTGTGAACTGGGAGGAAAACTTAAGACTTAGAGCCACTTTTTTTCTTTCCTGCACATGGCTTGTGTCAGGGAGAGTGTGATGACATTCCAAAATAGGCTTAGCTGTCAAGGGTATCAACTGAGTACGTTTATTTTCTTTTATATAGATGTTCTGTAAATGGACTTATTACATGTCGGTAGGGAAAACAGGCCTGGGAAACAGGGAGAGCTGCCATTGGTGAGTGTGTTGTTTTTTGTTTGGTGTATGTGTGTGTTTTCCCCGGAGGGTCTCTGTCAAATCAATGTGTGTAAAAGCATTGTAGATTTCTGCCAATTTTTTATAGACTGTATTTTCATGTCTCAACAAGAAGTCAGAATGAGGTAAGCTGAACCATGCTGGCTCTTAGGGGGATGTTGATAGTGGGTTAGAAATCCAAACTGTACTCTATTAATAAAATCTATGCTATTCCTTGCATAAGAAACTTCAACTACTTTGTTTATAAATGCTTTGAGAACAGAGAAGTATAAAAAAGACATAGAAAGCATTTTCCCTAATGGTATCAAATTTAAATGTTTTCTAGCAAGTTGAAACCAGCATAAAGCTTCAGTAATTAACAGATTAAGATCTATCGACAGACTCTTCACATCAGAAATTAAAAAGAAAATTACAGGTCTCTTCAAAAGTTAAGGCTTCTCATATGGCAATGGCAAGCATAACTGCATATCTTAACGGAAATTTTTTTTTTTTTTTTTCAAAATAAGCAGTGCTAAATTATATGGAATGTGTAATTCTTTTGAACTCTCTGAGACTGGGAATCCTATAAAATGGAAGTTTCAGATTTTTTAAAGTGATTGCTAATACTGAAAGACATGCATTGGAAATAAGTGGTAATACATGTCATCTGTGTTGTTACTTATCCAGGCCTGAGTCCGGGGCCTTCCTCCTCCCTCTCTCCACTCTTTCCCCAGGTGATGTCGAACACTCCTGGACCTTGGAACATCACATCTGTGCTAGCGAATCCTAAACCCAATACCCCTTCTCTGAGCGCCTACCTGAGTGCCAAACTGGTGTGCTCAGTACCATCCCGACATCTCTGATGTCTAACTTACCATGCAGCTCAAAGTGAACTTGTCCAAAACAGAACTTTTGCTTTTCAATGTCACTGCACATATGTGTACATGCGTGCATGCAACACGTGCCCATGTGCGTGCGTGCACACACACATACACACACACATGAAAAGAAAAACCAAACTGTCTTGGTCTTACCCATCTCATTAAATAGTATCACCTTCCTCCTAGTTGCCCAAACCCAAACCCTGAATTTACCGTAATAAATCTCTTTACCTCCCATACGTAATCCTTCAGCAAGATTTGTTGGCCCTGCCTCTACAACATACACACATACCAAGTAGTTCCACGTCGCGTCCTTTCCACTACTGCTATCCTATTGCCAATCACCAGTATCTCTCTTTGACTCCTTAGAGGTTCTCCTGCTTCTATTCTTGGACTCCGTACAAGGAAAGGATTTGGACAATTTTCTGTAAGAATAAGGACCGAACTGAAGGTGCTTGAACAGGGGTATAGAAATTGAACAGTCAGTAAAGTGAGTTAGCAGAACGAGAGGATTCCACCGTGATATAAGACAATTGAAAAGGTGCAAGGAGAAGACAGGCAATTAGTAATTCAACCATTGCTAACAAAGCAGAACAATTTTACTAAAGTAAGGAATCAACCAAACTAAGTAACAGGCATTAAGACATCCCCCTATCCTGGTCCAATCTGTCCTGTAGCTATCGATCAATTGGCAGGCATCACAAATTCCATTTAAACACTGTGCATCTATGCATTCATCGATACAGTCAGTGAAATTGTCAGTCAACAAACACTTTTTGAGCAAGTCTACCCTAGTAGTACAGAGATGAAAATGGCAGAGGGCCTTCTAGAAGCTTGCAGCCTAGAAGACAGGACTGCAAATGAATAATTACAATTCCATGTGACGAGTTTCATGATCACGAGGGGGACGAGAATCAGTTGTAGAAGCCTCTGTCTCTTCATCTATCAAGTGGAGATGACACTATCAATGTCATCATTGTAAAGCCCAGTAACACTCTTCACTCCTGGCCTTACTTGGTCTGTCTGTGTGACTTTTGATGTCGTTAGATAACAGCTCCTGTTTGGAATCGTCTTTCGCTCTGGCTTTTGAGATACCATTGATTTCTGATTTCTTCCTGGCTCTAAGATTGTATGTTCTATTTCACTTAAACACCAGGGTTTCCAAAAATATTGTATTTAAGTCTTTTCTTATTCCCAGAGTGATCTCATCCTTATCCATTGATTTAAATAACATTTCTGCAATTATGGTTCTTAGATTTGCTTAGATCTGACTTAGTCCTTTGTTCTTAATTTCATATTTGCATGTACTTCTTACTGGACATTTCCACCTGGATGTTCCCCAAGCACCTTTACTGAACATGTTCAAAGGTGGATTCATATTTCCCTCCAAATCTGTTTTTCCTCATGTATTTCCTAACTCCGTGAATGGCAGCACTATTTATTTAATTGATTACTTGTGTTCAGAGGTCCCCAAACCCACCATCAGATTCAATGATGCACTAGAAGAACGCATAGAACTCAGAAAAGCTGTTATACCGTGTTTCCCCAAAAATAAGATCTAGCCAGACCATCAGCTCTAATGTGTCTTTTGGAACAAAAATTAATATAAGACCCGGTCTTGTATTGTGTTGTGTTGTGTTGTGTTGTGTTATATTATATTATATTATATTATATTATATTATATTACAATATATTATATTATACCGGGTCTTATATTATAGTAAAATAAGACTGGGTCTTATATTAATTTTTGCTCCAAAAGACACATTACAGCTAATGGTCTGGCTAGGTCTTATTTTCGGGGAAACACGGTACTCACTGTTACAGTTCCTTGTAATAAAAGCATACAGATTAAAATCAGCAAAGGGTAAGAGAGCAGAGACCAGGAGAGACCAGGTGCAAGCTTCCAGTGGTCCTCTCCCAGTGAAGTCTTACAGACAGCCCTTCATTCTCTTAGTGATGCAGTGTGACAACACACACACAAAGTATTACCCAGCAGGGAGGCTCCCTGAGCCTTCGTGTCCAGAGTTTTTATTGGAGGTCAATCACATAGGCATAGCTAACTGCCCGCATGGCTGATATTAGTTACTTAGTGATATTCCCTCCCGATCAAGTGGATGCTGCCTGTCCATCATCCCCACCATAAATCACAGTATTAGCATAAACTATCTAGCATGGCCCAAGGCCTCAGGTAAACAAAAACATTTTTGACAAGCAGGATACTCCAAAGGCTTAAAGGTTTTCTCCCAGTAGATGAGCAAGATCCCTATGTATCCATATATTCATCCTCCTCCCCACCACTTCCTGCCCCAACCCCAAACTAATCTATCACCAAAGTGTACTCATATTTTGCATAAAGGCCTCCTCATTTAATCCTTTGTTTTCCTTTCCCACTTCTACTGCCTTCGTTTTCAACTTCATTAAGTCTGCCAATCATCTTCCATACTGCTTTTAGAATGACCCCTACAAATAGCAGTTTGCCTGTGTCATTCCACTACTTAAAGCCTGTGAAATGTTAGTATGTCCACTTTGTTCATCTTCCTTAGCATAGCCTGAGTAATATGGCTGGCAATTACCTCACCAGCCTCATCACTCATCATGTTCCAGACTAACCAAAATGCTTCTTTGTCTCCATGCTGGTGCGTATTGTTTCCTCTATCGGAATCTGCTTTACCTCCTACAATCCACTCAACATCCAAGCAATAATTTCCCAGGTTAAATTCCACTTATGAATCAACTCAGGTGAGAGTTGCTTAGGATGTCTTACCTGCCTTTCATGTTAGGTCAGGTCTCCCTTCTCTACTTTGGAAACATTCTGTGAATGCCTCAGATTTTCACATCGTACCTTATTCTAGTAGTCTACATACTTCTTCACCTCCCTCCCTGGACTGTGAGACCCTGTGTGGCAATAACTGTTTGTTTCAATTTGGTGTCCCCAAAACCCAGTGGATAGCAGTCACAGTGCATGAAAGGGACATATTTCTGAAGACTTGGCATAACTCAATACTGTCACAGTAACAAAATCAATCAACAAAGGGTGGCAGGTATTTTTGTTTCCAGACAACACGTCAATGGCGTAAATACATTTTACCAATTCCTTAACCTTTGTAAATACACAATATGTTAAAGAATTTTTAATTTGGGAGGATTCAAATCATTTCAGTTTTTCATCAAGTAAAATTTTAATATGTATGTATATTTTCAAATTTACATAATTTAAATTCACAACAAATGTACTGCCCGTATCTAGCACTTTATTTATAGTAAGTACTTAAAGCTTATTTCCTTCCCAACCAGTCCTCCTCGTAGCATTATATCTTGTTTACTTTCTTAATCCCTTTCTTATTCATCACCATAGTCATCACCAGTATTATTATTTCCTGAAATCTCAAAAAAGAAAATGTATGTATGTATATTTTCTTTCTCACCTCTCTTATTATAATTTTTCCAAAAAATATGAATGCACAAGTACATACAGAAAAAGTCTATGTTTCATATTTTTAAGATACAAGCTATTTGTCTCTCATTTATTCTGTATGGTTTAGTTTGGATACTCATCAGAGATCATGCTTTTGAATTCCATAATGAGCCTAGCATCTCTGGTAACAGATAGAATATGAAATATAATGTCACTTAGTGAGATCACATGATTAAGTAATCTAATCCAGATAAAGCCATATCTGAAAAAGTGGGTTTAAAGAGTTTTTGGATTCCTGCTACTGTTCGCATTATTTTTACTGGTTGTGGGCCTAGAGTTGTTGCAATGTATTTTTAGCAATGTTAGTAATTTAAAAAATAATGTTAAACTTTTATCATAGAGAACCTAGAAATATATAAATCTCTTCAGCCTAGGCATGAAATTTTTCATTTGCATTAGAGTCTCTTAAATAAATGAAGGATTCTGTTTTAGCTTTATTGGCTGTCTGGCAGAGCGGCAGTATAAAAATTGGAGCAAAGAAAAAAGGTTGTTTTTTTTTTTTTTTTCACTTTTTTTTGCATATAGATTAGCATTAATTACCATGTAATGAGGTGAAAATTCCTGCCAAGAAGCTGAGGTTTGTGGTTCCTTTAATGAGTATATTCTTCCCACTGGGTGAAGTAAAAATTTTAAAGTGTTAGGGATTTGCACTTGGAAAACATCTCTAAGCTATTTATACAAGCAAGTCAATAGGAAAAGCACATTTTCCATTTATAGCCTTTGTAGTGCATTCATAGTCCTGATGTTTCTGGCAGTGTGTTGCTTAGTGGCAGTTCTGAGCGGTGGCATTGGGCAGATTTTGATGCAGCCAGAATGAGACCCACACTCTCTACCATCCGGCTTTGGGCTGTCTGTGGCCACATCTCTGTTCAGAGTCCTCAGTTCCCATTTACTTTCCAAACTGGGAGAAACCACGAAAGTGTGCTATCTTTCGCTCACCTCCAAAATGGATTCCGCCTATAAAAGCTACCCCGACCTTTGAGGGACACTGGTAACAAAATGTCACTAATGACACAGTTTTGGGTTTTGTCCCGTAAAATGTTTTTGGACAGTTTGCCACCACTGCTGTCTCTAAGAATATTTTTGAGGAGGGGGTCTACACGTAAACAGATATAAACAAAACTGAACCACTCTGGAGGCCATGAAAACGCACTTCCACTAGTTCTGCTATGCGAAGCGACTAAGAAAAGCCCAGTCTCTGTGTTCTGACTCCACCATTGCACTTGCTGCTCCGAGCAAATACTGGGATACACGGCAAACCCATGACTGCAAGGAACACTTGGGAAGGCCTATGCCTAAGAGATTCAGTGCTCCTCTCTTGGGCCAAAACCACCCAAGAACTGCACTACAGACTGCAACTCTGCCTGCCCCTTCCCCCCCTGACTTCCCTCTCTTTCCAGGGCTTTCCTCACCACCTCTGGCTCTCCCCCCTCCCCAACCCCTACCTTTTTTTTCCACAGACCTTGAGCTTTACAACAATAAATGTCTTAAATCTCCAATCCTGTCTTTATGTCTGCTTCTATGAAGACTCAGATTCATGCAGTTGGATTACATTACCTTGACTCTATTAGAAAACCCAAAATAGCACTGTCTCAATAATCATCAAATTCTATTTCTCTTAAGTCCAGGGGTAGAAAGTCCAGAATTTGGTGTAACCATGGAGTCATCTATCTTTTTGCTTCACCAACTCAATGCTGTTAGCTTTCATCTTCATGGTATAGAACGGTTGCTGGATCTCCAATCATCCCATCTTCTCCAGGGAAAACATAATGCCAGCACAAAAAAAGTATTCCTTCTAATGATCCAGCTCCTTTTCAGAGCCTTCTTAGAAGTTCTATACAACGGTCCTTTTTGTTTCATTGTCTAGAACATAATCACATAATTACATGAGCCTACTCTCCTTTTTGTTTCATTGTCTAGAACATAATCACATAATTACATGAGCCTACCTATAAGCAAGGGGGGCTACAAAAGCTGAAATGCTATGAACATTGACATCCAAAACAGCACTGGGGGTTCTCTACTTAAAGAACAAAGCAATGAAAGAATGGAAATTTGTGGCTACTCTCTGTCTCTTCCACCCTGCTTTCCATCTCCTTTCCATACAGGTATTGAGAAGCAGGACGATGTCTGGATGTCTGAGGAGTCCTGACCATAAGCCGTATCCGTCCCTGTTCAGGGCAGTGGGAACAATGACCTGTGCTCCCTTCTTCCTTTGTTCTTCAAGGGCCTAGACTCAGGATATCCAGGCATGACTGAAACTCATTAATCATCCTGACTTGATGCAAATATACATCCTACCTGTCTTCAAAATTACAGTGTAGTGATTAAAATCAAGTGAACTTGAATGTCTGGAAGAATTACAACCAAATCCCAGTTCTTTTGTTCACTAGTGGTGTGAACTAATGACCAAGCAATACAACATTTTTGTTACATAGTAAATGCTCAAAAAATGTTAGTCAGCTGTTGGTTTGATATTTGTGCACGAGGTAAAGACTGAACCCTTTTAAAACTGGGGTGGGGCATAAAAACAACTACCCTAAAAATTTCTTTGGTTTTTAACTGAACTCATCCTAAACTCTATAACCTAAAACATCAAACCTTTTTTGTTGATGTTGTTATAGGTACCGTTCCTGACACCTCTGTTTTAAATATGTCCAGTCTTTTTTTCCAAGGTCTGTCCTATCACTCTCTGTGTGTATGTTTTGGTTTGTATGAGACTTTTTTCTGCCTTTTACTTTTTTTCCTTTCCTACATTCCCTAACCTTCTAGGGTGCTCACAAGATTGCCTCTCTAACCTCCCCTAACACTGCCATGCCTTCACAAATTCCATCTGACACCTCACACCCGGTACCATAATGTAGTATCACAGACACATAGTCTCCAGGCTTTCCTGCAACCTACAGATTCAGAAACATCAGCGAACAGTATTTGGTAAGCATCTATTCCCTGCATATTTTTAATCATTTCAACACTCTGAGACTGGCATACATATTTTCAGCCAATTAATTCAGATGATGTAAACACATAGCAGTGCTTAGCCAATTTGAACTTAATTCTAGATCAGTTAATGAAGAGATTAGAAAATCTTATCTAAGTCACAAAAGCTTCTTGCAAAATCACGTAAGATGATTTTAATAATCTCTAGGCTTATAGATGGAATGTTTACTACATTGCATACTCTAATGGAATATGATTACTCAAAATACCACATTCATTTGGATAGCTATAGCTAAATTTTTTTGTAATTTCTTTTTTTTAACTCCAAAATATTTTATTTATTCCAAACTATAGGAGTGTATTTTACATATGTATAGCATACAAAATGGATGGAAAAAAAAAAGATATGGAATTGGAAACTCAGAAATACCTTTAAAATCAACTTTCTATAGAGACCTTACACTGAGTTCATGTTTGAAAAAATCAACATTTTCCAAAATTAAAAATTAAAATATTTCTCAAGTCAATGTTGCCCCCAAACTTAGCTTCATGTGCTCAATGACATTTCCTTCCAATTTCCCCCCTATGAAACATCTTCTTAAACCTCCAAACATTGCATCAAATTTTAATTCAGCTCAGATAATTCTGCCCAAAGAACTGTGAGTTGCATCTGACTGTTTTTGTTTTTTTTCAGCAAATCAATTTGAAGGAATACTTTCTTTAAAGGTTGGGTGATTCCCCTAGGATTGCCTGATTTCAGTAACACAAAAATGAGCTATACACTGACTTCAGGCACATGGGTGAGTGTGTAATTTCCACACATGTGGGGTTTCTTATATATATGCACATACTATAAGAAGACTCAGCTGTCATGCTATTATCTTAAAACTAAAAAAAAAAAATCCAAAAAGCAAGAATAAAATACATGACAATTTTTTAAATTTCTTGTTTATTAATACATATTTCATTTTTCTCTCCTACTAAACCCTGCTGATAATGACATGCCTACAAATCAGAGTTTATCAATTCAAAAGATTTTTTGTCTTATTAGATCCCTCATAAATATATATATATATATATATATATATATATATTTTTTTTTTTTTTAATAAAAAATATAGTATTATAACTTTTGCCTACCTACAAAGTTGGAATAATTTTTCATCCAGAGATAGCTGTCTAGGATCCTGTATTTCTTACCTTTGGAGTCTATGACAAATCGCTTAACTATCCAGGATTCGATCACTTCATTTGTCAAGACGCGTTAATAATATCTAGCTGGTAGGGTTGTTGCAAAGATCAGAGATAATGGATATGAAACTCTAAGCTCAGTGCCTCCTATTTAATAGACACTCATTAGAAGGGAGCAATGCTAGTAATGATGATGATGATGGAGATGATGATGATGGTGATGATGACTATAAGAAGATTGTGGAAATGAAGAAGATGAAGGAAATGGAGAAGAAGGATGTGTTAGTTTTCTGTTGATTGCTACAGTAACAAATTGCTGCAAACTTCATGGTCGGAAGTTTATAGGTTTAGTTGATTTCTTTGCTTCAAGTGTCACAAGTCCAAAATCGAGATGTCAGCATGGCTGTATTTTCTCTGTTGGCTTCAGGAGAAAATCTTGCCTTTTCCATCTTCTAGAGGCTGACCACATACCTTGGTTCATGGCTTTTTCCCCTCCATCGTCAAAGCCAGCAATGGTGTCTTTCATGGGCTTCAAAATTACATTGGATCTACCCAATAATCTCCATATCTTAAATTCCATAATTTTAATTCCATCTGCAAACTTTCTTTTGCCATGTAAGCTGACATACTAGTATTCAGATTCTGTGGATTAGGATATGGGCATCTTTGTGTGGCTATTATTACCGTATTTCCCCCAAAATAAGACCTAACTGAAAAATAACTCTGTGTCTGCTGGTTTCTTTTCTCCATTTCATTTAGTTCTTTTTCTGGAGTTTTCTTCTGTTCTTTCATATGAGATGTATTTCTTTATTTCCTCATTTTGGCTGCCTCTCTGTGTTTCTTTCTATGTATTCAGGAGATCTAGTCTTGCCCGGGTAGCCTTATGTAATAGTTGCCCTGTGAGACACAGTGGCACAGTCGCCCTGGTTACTTGTGCTGGGTGCTCCAGAAGTGTCCCTTGTGTGGGTTGTGTGTGCCCTCCTGTTATAGTTGAGCCTTGATTGCTATTGACACATCAGTGGGTGGGATTGACCCTCAGGCTGACTAGCCCACTGAGTGTAATTTGCTCAAGTGGGCTCTGGTGCCTGTCAAGACAGCCCTTTGAGTGTGCCACTTGTGGGGCTAATTGGGTGGTGTTTGCTGTCATCTGAAGCCAACTTCCAAGTATGTTGGTAGGAGCTCCAGTGCATATCCACATCACCCACTGCCTGTGACCAGCCAGGGTCTACCTGGTAGGAGCTACAAAGCAATACTTCGTTGGTCGCTGCCTGTGCTATACTTGGGGGCATGTGGGAGAGGCCAGACTGCAAACCAGAAATGGCTGCCACCAGTACCAGGCCTGGGTTAGCTCCACAAAAAGCCAGGACACCCTGAGCCTTGCTGCCACCTGCCAGCTTCTGTAAGGTTCAGCTGCTGATAAAAGCCTCATGCAGTATGCGAGTTGGGTGAGGCAGAGTCTCAGGGAGTCACCAGAGTGGAAAGAGTTGTGACCACCAGGTTAATGTATAATAGATTCTGGTTTGGTGCCAGTGCTGAGTCTGGAGCTACTCAGCGAAAGTCTCACAGCACACCAATGCCAGTTCCCGTCTGCCTGGGGCCAATGGATTCAGATAGTTTTCCAAGGTAGAGTGCAATGTGGGTGGGGCTGGCTGCTCCCTAGAAAGTGCTTCAGGTGTTATGGGAGTTGGGTAGGGCGGGGTCTCAGTGAGTCAGCAGGGAGGAGCTGGGGAGCTCACCAGACCAATCAGATATAAATTTAGCCATGTGGGGTTGGGCTCAACACAGAAAAGATGGCTGCACGGGAGGAGAAAGACCTGCACAGGGAATGACGACTGTCCTCCAGCCCTTCTTTCAGAGCCACACACCTCAGTCTGCCCGCCATATGTCTCTGACACTCCCTGAGTCACCATCCCTCCGCTGGATCCCAAGGTTAGTGCCTGCTAGAGAGTGAGTCTGTGTGCGGGCCCTTTAAGAGGATGTCTGGGTCTCTTCCATCTCACCCAGATGGTCAGAATCCCCACTGTTTTTCACAGCCAGATGTGGTGGGGGCTTCTTTTTCTGGCATTGGTACTCTGGGGAGCCTGGTGTGAGGCCGGGGTCCCTTGCTCCTCTGAGGGGACCCTCTGCAGCCAATTTATCACTCCCAATTCTCAACCACCACACACAGGTTTAGGGCCAGCCCGTTTCCATCTCTGCCACTCCTACCAGTCTCAACATGTCTTCTGTATATTTTCAGTTATAGAACTTCTGGTTCAGCTAGAATTTAGATGGTTCTCAAGGTTGATTGTTCTATATTTCAGTTGTAGTTTTAGTTGTAATGTGTTCATGGGAGGAGGCAGGGACAGAGTTTATTTACTCCACCATCTTGGATCCAGTATCTTCTGAGTGGTGTTTTTAAAATAAGAATATTTATTATCACCTCTTTCGTAGTGATTTCTTCCTATTTATGTACATTGGTAATCAAAAAAACTTAACCCGTCTTGGAAATCACCATGTAATAGAAAATAGTCTCATTCACCATCTTAACTAGACACACCTGTACTTATTTCACCAACATTCACTAATCATCTTATCTATACTATGCAGGAGGCCACACTGGAAATTCGAAGATGCCTGGTAGATTTTTATTTCAAGAATCCCAAAGCCTATTAGGAGGAAAGACAAGTAAAAATGGAAAAGTAAAATAATAATTATTATTATTATACAAGAGCTAGCTTCCATCATAATGACATCCACACAGGTGGAGAAAATTCATAAATAAAGTCAGGGAAATAGAGGAATGTGAGGGAAGCTTTAAAAAAGTAGTCATATGTAAGTGAGATTTTTATTTTTCCATGTGGACAAAATAGGAAAGAGCATTTTACAAAAAATTAACAATATGTGGGGAAAGGAGAGGAAGAGCCTGTGTGTGTTTAAAAACCCCTTTTCTGTGAAATACTCTTGCATATTAATTTACTTCTTTACATCATTTGACATTCACAGTAGTTGTTTCAGTATATGCAAATTGCTAAAGTTGCAAGTGACTTCAGCTGATAGCAATTCCAAGAAGAGAAAACCAAAGTTTTGAAAGTGATACATTTTATGGGAGAAGGGTAGAGGTTTTACATTAAAACCTTAGGATGTATAAGAGAAAATAAGAAATCTTGTACTTAAGTCCAATGGCTTGTATGAGCTAAGGAGACAGCTGTGTAAAGCAAGCTGATAAAGGCAAAGCCCAGGGAGATTGGAAATGGTGTAAGAAATGAAGGTGAGATATGGGGGGAGACAGATGAACACTCCAGAATCATAAAATCTGATGACTTAACCATTTAGATAGAGGACTAGACTCAGGAAAAAAAAAAGAATATGTCTTAGTATGTGTATTATTTCCAAATAAAAAATTCTTAAGCATCTCATTAAAGCTGTTAAGCAAAAAAAACAAAACAAAAAAAAAAACACTAAGTTTCTAATTAATAAAGGATGATCATTGGAGCAGTTTCCATGATTAATCATTTATTATGTCATTGATACTACTTTTATTTAGCCTTTTGCCTTTATAGTAGTAAATGTTACTGGAAAGGAGAGGCTATATACTATTTTTATTTATTTTATTTTATTTTTTGTGGGAGATGCTACAAGTTTCTTCTTTACTTATATGGATACAAAACTTACCTTGGAGCAGATTTTCTTTGTTTCTTCACCAGCTCTTAAATATTCCTTGTTAGCTACATTTGAATAGATTGTATAAGGATAATTTGTGGACTAATAGAGACCACCTCTTCTAATGCTTTTGGATTTAAAGCCGTGATGATGGGCAAGGAGAATGGGCTAATCTTAGTAATACCCAAGGAATATTCCAGAAGAAAAACATTAAGACCTGGAATACCTGTTGTTTGGTGGTTCCCTAATATTAGACCCTCCCCCACAATGGGTTCTCTTAGTCTTAACTATGGTTTGCTGGTAAGAAAGGAAACCAAGAGCCCCAAAGTAAAATTTACTATAAAGGTTGAGTAAGCACAGTTTAACACATATGCCTTAATTTTGGAGAACAGCTAGTTTTGCCACAGCGTGTGATGGAGCCCCTGTAATACAAGAGGCACATTTTGAGGGTAATGAGTGTGCATTTTTTTTAAAGCTATAATGTTAGGAGCTCAAGGATTGAGCCCCATTGTAGTCATGCAGGTGACTAGACGTATAAGGCAGCCCCAATGAACAAGAATGCATCAGACTGTGTAAGACCAAGTTTTCATCAGCAATACTGCAAAGAAAGCAGACTCTGAGACAGACACTCAGGTGTGGGTGGGTTATTGAGATCACTATCTGTTGGGGCAGTAGTAAAGGAATCAGGACAGGACAGAGAGGGGAGGTGAAATGTGGTACAATCTCAGCAAAGGAGCCCTCAGCCAAATCCACAGGGAGCTCTGGAGCTGGGATGGTCCTACAGTGTTGTCTCATGGAGGCAAAGAGGTTGGGCCTTATCTTCACTCAGTCTGGGCTCCTTGAGGAGTCTCCTTGAGTTGTAACGTGGTGGGGGGCAGAATTGGAGGGAGGCATTAGGTGAGGTGGCTCTCATTGGCCTGGGGCAACTCCCACACGATGATTTAGGTGGTGGCCATCAGCACCCAATGCTCCCAGCAGCTGGGGGAATGAGGGCCTCAGAGGCGATCTGGGCAGAGCCTTCAACACAACCACTCCAAACAACAACCAAAGACCTGGGCCTATGGAAGAGATTCTCCAGCCCTCTCTTGTCTGGAACATGTCAAGAGATTAAATCCATAAATAGTGTGATCACAACAGACACATTTTCTTATTTTATTTCTGACAAATATGGGAAATTGGATACATAAGTCATGTTGTGTGAGCTTGACCACCGATTTGGTTTTTTTTGTTTTTGTTTTTTTGTAGTTCTAATAAGGTCTAAACGTCTAAAGAATTTTCTGTAATTTTAAATGATACTTCTACAGGTCATGACTATAAAGCATGATTTTTAAGTTCTGTTTTTGCAGGGATTTTTTTCCCATCCATTGTCCCTATACCTTCACCCCACTACCTCCTTCTTTTTTATTCCAATTAAGGAAGCTGTCCCTTGCACTTTCTCTATCTCAGCCCTATAATAAAATTAGGGCCAGAAAAAGCTTGCAGTGAGGTTTTGCAAATCTTTGCTCATTTCACATGGCACCCTGGTCCCTTCTATTGCTCTGTCCTCCCTTTTGGAAAAGCTAGCAGATATAAGCCCTGCACAGTGGTCATCTCCAGTCTCAGGTGGCTATTTACACTAAGCCACAGGGCACTGCTGCACAACAGGCAAAGGAGGCAGACAAGTGAAGTGGTTCAAGTGAGTGGAAGAGATACGACCATATGGGGAGCTCTGATTGGAATTCCCATGGCAACATCCTTCCCAAAGTCCCCCATCACTAACCCAAGTAATTTACAGCAAACATGACTGCCATGATAGACAAAAGCTTGGGCAAATAGACATTATTAAATTTATAGCTAAATGGCTTCTTGCTTTCTCCTATACTGGAAACCAAGGAACAAATGCATATTTTGTTCTATTTCTCAGCATCTGCCCTCCTCATAAGGTACCCTGCTCAACTATGAAAACAAATCCCCAACTCAAAACTGAGAAAACACTCCCTTGTTATCCAATTTTTAAACATAAAGCATAATTTTATCCAAGCTTATTTACATAAACAAAAATAGGCATGGAAAAGCATTTTGAACTAAATTAATTTATAAATGTAAACCCCACAATATATTAAACATATTTAATCAACTGAGTTGACTTCATTCTAGGAGGAAAAAGAGACAGTACCTGGCTTTCATAATCAACGTATGTCAGGATAATTTTACAATAGTATTTTCATAAAGCTCAAGAATGAGTTACTAATCTATTTGCCTTGGAGGGACGTGGATGAAAAGCTGAGTGTGTTATAAGAGTTGACAGGGCTCTGGTCTAAGTATACTTATCATATAAAGAACAAGATGGAAATAATTCTGTATTGGAAGATTTGCTTTCTGTTGAGTAGTTACATAAATTCCTTTTCTGCTTCATATATCAGTTTCTTAATTACCATACTGAATTCCTGGCAACCCTAGCTATTTTGCCTTTTTTACATTATCTAGAACAAAAATTACATGGTGAACTTTTTCATTTTTTTTTTATGTACTACATTAGTGTAATTTAACACAATTACTCTGACCAGTCCTGTTTTTTCTACTATGTTCCATCTTTTCCACCTTTTCCATCTTTTTATTGATATATTACTGTTTATTAATTGATAGTCTTTCTAAGAGTTAAACAACGCCATTTTTGTGACACACACTCTTCCTCGGGTCTTTTTATCCAGTAACATTTCATTTCGCTATTTAGATCAATGCTCAGTTACTTAAAATCGGCTCTAGTAACGATAAAAAAAAAAAAAGGAAACAGATTAAGAACTTGATGTCAATTTAGACTAAGAAAAGAGATTTATTTCACCATGTGGTGCCCAACACGTAACCTTATAATTTGATTTAGTTATAGGATGCGTATCAAACATGTAACATATATAGGCTTCTTTGGAAGGAAAAAATCATGGTCTCTCTAAAATTAGTTTTTGGTTTAGAGAATTTCAGATAATGACAGTTTCCAAGAGAAGAACAATCGAATGTTCTGCAGTGCTGCCCTTAGATCCTGGCAAGAGAGGCAAGGGTGTTGTACAGGGCTCTGAATGTCATAAACTCAGGCACAAAATAAATTTACTAAAAGGCACATGCACACCTCCGTCACTCACGAACCAACACTCAGAGCAACCGTGACCAGTGAAGTGCTGTGCCTGTGGTTAATGCCCTACTCACAGGGTAGGGGAACCTGACCTGTAGCGTGTGCTCATGTCTGAGGTGTAAATACTCCCACCCATGGTGGAATTTAGGCTCCTAATGTGATGTCACTGACCTCAGGAGTGGGACAGATGCCACCAGTGGATGCTCTTTAGCCCTTATGAGCTGGCTCCAGCACTACTTGTGACCCTGCCCATCCGCTCATGTGACTAATATATCTCTGTATCTCTTGCCCTCTACTACTAAACAGAAGGTGGCTGTGTCCAAATGCCATGAAGTTTTCTGTATTGGGTTTCTGATGGCATCAGCAATAAACCCTGATTTGTAGGATAGGGAAGATTTGAGAGGTGGAAACTTTTAGGTAAGAAAAGGACAAACTAATTAGCTTGCCAAACTTTTCCTCTCTGGAGGCAGTGAAAAGGGAACCTTTATATGTTGTTGGTGGGGATGTAAATTGGTCCAACCTGTATGGAAAACAATATGGAAGTTCCTCAAAAAATTAAAAATAGATCTACCACACAATCTGGCAATTTCACTTCTGGTCTACACACAAAGGAAATGAAAGGATTTTTGACAAATAGTACACTCCTATGTTTATTTCAGCATTATTCACCGTAGCTAAGATAAGGAAACAACCCAAATGCCCATCAACAAATGAATGGGTAAAAAGGATGTAGTACATCCACACGATGGAATATTATTCAGCCATGAAAAAGGAGGCTATTCTTCCATTTGTGACAACGTAGATGGACCTAGAGCACATTATACTAAGCTAGATAAACCAGACAGAGAAAGACACGTACTGTATGATATCACTTATATGTGGAATCTAAAAAAGTTAAACCTGCAAAAAACAAAGAATAAAATGCTGTTTACCAGTGGGTGTGGGAGGAGGGAATGAGAGTAATGTTGTTTAAGGATATAAACTTGTAATGAATAGTAAATAAGCTATCGAGATCTAATGCACGGTATAATGAATATAGACAATCATATTGTACTATAATTATGTAATGTGATATATATCACTACATCAGCAATTAAATTACAATATATAAATGTATCAGAGTAAAATGATCTACACCGTAAACTTGCACAATATTACATGTCAAATTTAGTCAATTAAGAAAAAAATCTTTCCTCTCTGAAGCCTGAATGTAATAGATTCTTACATAAGCAAATTTCATAATTTGTGCAGAAATAGCATAAATAGTGATTTTGCTCAAAGAAAAAATAAGTCATCTGGGTTAAGTTTATAATAATTTATGTGTGTTTTCATTTGATCGCTCATCTAAATATCATGAGCCCATCAACAAAATATTTAGGCAAGCACAAGAAAAAAAGTCATCTTTGATATTTTGCCAAATTTCAATCACATTATTAAAGTAATTTCACACATATAGTTTATTTTGTTAAAGTAAGCCCTATCTATCAAGGTAGAAAGCTAGATTTTATTTTACTGAACAGATTAATAGTTTGATACAAAACTAAATATTTAGACATTCAAACAGCTGTTATTTATGAAATTGCTTTCAATATTACCACATTCGATAATATATTTGTTATGCAAAGGGACCACAAGTAAATTCTTACAGAATTTTTTTTAATTAGTCAAGTATTGTGGAAATATGGATTTGAATTTTGAATTTGAATTTTTAAAGCATGTTTCATTTTTCTGCCACAACAATTAATCATGGTTATTGACTATAAATGCAGTCACTTTAGCATTTCCATGGAGAACATTTCGATATCTGGAACCAGATTAAAGATGTTGAAGACAGTAATTAGTATTTTTATTTTCTTCAAACATTTTTGTTTTTGTTTCTTTCATTAAAGTTTATGGGGTGACAATTGTTAGTAAAGTTACATAGGTTTCAAGTGATGATTCTGTAACACATCATCTATATATCATGCTTTGTGTTCACCACCCAGAGTCAGTTCTCCTTCCATTGACATATATTTGATCCCTTTACCCTCACCTACCACCCCCGACCCCCTTACCCTCTGGTAACCACTAAACTATTGTCTGTGTCTATGAGTTTTTAGTTCTTCATTTGTTTGTCTTGTTCCTTTGTTGTTCTCAGTTTTATGTACCACATATCAGTGAAATCATATGGTTCTTGACTTTTTCTGTCTGACTTATTTTGCTTAGCATAATAATTTCGAGATCCATCTATGTTGTCGCAAATGGCACTATTTCATCTTTTCTTAGGGCAGAATTGCATTCCATTGTGTATATATACCACATCTTCTTTATCCAATCATCTATCAAAGGACACTTTGCTTGTTTCCATGTCTTGGCCACGGTAAGCAAAGCTGCAATGAACATCAGAGCACATACATCTTTACAGATAAATGTTTTCAGATTTTGGGGGTAGATACCCAGGAGAGGGATTGCTGGGTCATATGGTAATACACAGTCATGAATGACGTAGGTTCAATTAAGAAAATCCATAGTTCTTGGGTAAAAAAGAACTATGGATTTTTCAGTTGAACCTAGTTATTCATGACTGTGCTGTAAAATTTGAATCAAATAATTGAAGCTCCTTGAGTCTCAGATACCTTATCTGAATATGGGAAATAAAGGTTGTACATATATGTCACGCCTCCATTATGTTTTTTCAGTGTTTTGAGAGATGACACAGTGTAGCATCTAGAACAAGCTGGACCTTCACTAAATGTTTGTTGCCTCCTCCTCTCTAGAATACAGTTTCTATGGCAATCATTTAGCACATCTTTATAGTCCCATGTTACTATTTAATTCCATTTTGATCCAAGAAGGACAGCGACTGTGTCTCATTCATTTTAAATCTCTAACCCTAAGCTTGGGGCCTGGTACATTTCCCAGAGTTAGATAATATAGACACCTAAACATAAATCTGTTATGATATATGTTCTCTTGTGGAACCTGAAGCATCAACCTACGTGTAGGCGAGTAAGTGTTTACCTGTGTGACGTGGTGTGATTTGAAGTAGTCCAGTTTCTCAAAATCCCAATTCCACAACATCTCACATTCGATCATTAGAATTTAATAACTTGGAGTTTTCCTTGCATTGGTCTTCTTTTAATATATACATAATCCTAAGAACTTAAGAAAACAATCATTCTTTGTGGGGAAACAGGGACAATAGCACCAGAGGCTGGTAGAAAACTAAAACTGAGGCAAAGAAGAGATTTCGCCAACATTTTGCCAGGACTAGCTCCATGTCCTTGCAGGCAATGATTGCAAATAGCCTCTCATATAAACCTTTCAGAGTTGGTAACATCGACATTTTTGAAAAGACAGATATTACACTTTGGAAATCATAGTATTTTCCAGCATCATCAAACCAAAACAACACTTTTGTATTATTTATGTTTGTTTCTACACTGAACCTCTATATGCTGCTCCTTGCTTCCTTCCAGAGTCATAAAAAGAAGTGAAAGGAAATAACCCTTTATCCTCACTCATCGCTCTCACTCTCATCTTGTATAGAAACACAAATCAAACAGGAAGATGAAAAATACAAGACAGAGAATATCTGCCAGGATCTGGAAAATCGCAAACGTTAAGTGGGAAAGGATAGACTAAATGGAGTTAATGCAATGCCTCTTTATCTGGTGGGGGAGAGGTGGGTGGGAAGGAGATCGAGGAAATGGTGGAGCGTGAGAGGGGCATCCATTAGACACACGTTACAGAAAAGGCCCAACGTGTTTAGAAACAGTTAATTTAAACTCATCTGGTAAATTCTGTTTGCTTCTTTTTTAAGCTGTTGACGATGTTGTTTATCAAGGTATTTAAGGCAAAGTCATTAAAGATAATCCTTGGTTTACTGTGCACAACAAGCAATAAAGTTTGGGCAAGGGAAGCACCTATGAAAGTCGTGGGGCGTGAAAGTGTCTTATAACGGGACCACGCTAGCCGTCTGAATGGAACCATCCTCTGCTATGGCAACGTGGTGTCAGCCACCTGGACTCTGGATGTTCTGTACACATCTGTCAGTTTAGTGTCTGCCCAGGGAACCCATCTCTTTATTTCGCTTCCCTGTTAGAGCCTGCTTTCAAGGCACTAGGTACAGAAACCTTTTTAAAAGTCTCTCTCCAGTGGTAACCATAAGCAGAAATGTGCAACTTGGTCAGACACTTTCTCTTGATTTCCTGGCTTGCCTCATAAAAGCAGACAATCTAGAAGGGCGAGTTGGGAATCCTCAGAGGTTGTTGTGTAGTTGCTTGGGTGAAAATACTGGGTAAAAGGAGAGCTATTGATGGCGTACCCTTGTGATTCGCAATGCATTTCCACATACCTTGCCTCATTCGGTCCTTACAACACCTCTGCGGTACCGTGTCATGCTTTGTGTTGCAGATATGACTCGGTTAAAGCTGCACAACCCGTAGGATTGCAGCCTCACTCCTGCTTTTCTCAGCCTGCACTCTCTCCACCGTATCACGATGCTACACGTAGACAACCTGAGTCATCCTTTAACTCGGGAACTCTTGGGAACTTTGTTTCTAGGCTCTTTCCCATTTTAAAATTAGCTCCCCAAGCCTCTATTTTATTATTCCATTAGCTGCTCATCGTTTCATCTCCCCGTTTTCATGCCCCCTTCATATTCTTCATCTAAAGTAGTTGTCGCTATAGCAAAGGTTTTCTATGGAAACTGTAAACTAGTGAACTGAGAAGAGGCATACGATTGTAAGTGCTCTTTTCATAGTTTATTCTTTGATTTTTCTTTCATTAATAATTTTTTGGAACTAAATAACAAGTACGCTTTTTCAATTACTTTATTTTCCAATTACAGTTGGCATACACTGTGTTAGTTTCAGGTGTACAACAGAGTGATTAGACGTTTTTATACTTTACAAAGTAATCACCCTGAGAAATCTAGTACCCATCTGACACCATACATAGTTACTATGATATTTTTACTATGTTCCCTATGACAAGCACATTTTTTACATTAATTGCTGAGGGGTCCTGGAAAGTGATGGCCCTCTCAGGGGTCCTCTGTGTAGCTTGCACATAGACACAGGGAGTGTAACCACACTTCCCGTAGGGTTCCTGGGCCTGTGCAGCTAGGACACTGCCCCTCTGGCTCTCCAAACTGTCCTGATTTGAACAGTAAATTATTCCCTCAGGACCAAGCAAAGCAAATCACCTGCATAGGCAGAGAATAAGGGAAGACATTCCCACTTTGCGGAATCAGTCAAAGAACTTGTGTTCACAGGTTCTACCAGCCTGCTGGTCACCAAGAGTCCTGCTCACTGATCTCAAGCTGCAGTACTGATATACTGGATGATGCTTCTTTCTATTTGATTAATCGAAATCATGAAGGGAGGGGTACCCATCATATAAAATGGCATGTTTTCCAAAGGTCATTTACATTTGACTTTGGAGAGAGGCACAACATATTTTCATACCATTTTTCTTTGGCAAGAGCACACAAGTCCAGAATCTAATAACATGTTAATAGCTGTTTTTGAAAGCTGTTTCTTCATTAAGCTTGGGAAACCCCAAGTTAAACATGTTTTTAAAATAAATACGTAGGGCGGCCAGTTAGCTCAGTTGGTTAGAGCACGGTGCTCTTAACAACGAGGTTGCCAGTTCGATCCCCACATGGGCCACTGTGAGCTGCGCCCTCCACAACTAGATTGAAACAACTCCTTGACTTGGAGCTGATGGGTGCTGGAAAAACACATTTAAAATAAACCTTGGAAAAACACACTTTAAATAAAAGTTTAAAAAAGAATAGCTGTCATAAAAATAAATGAAAAATGAAAAATAAATACTTAGACAAGCATTTAATATTCTAATGCACTTTGTGCAACTTTAAGGCGTGGGGAGGTAAGTTGTATGGAATGTTTACCAAATTGATTTGACCATGGAACATAGTTTGGAAAAACAGTGACTTAGACTTAAGGTTTAGGACAATGTCAAAATGATTTTAATAATGCTTTGTATATTATAGTAATTAATAAACTTTTTAATTGGTTTTAGTTTCCCAACCACACACTAGCTTAGTGATGAGAAATAACAAATTAGGTCCAATAACAATGTTTTCAACTAAAGTGGAAAAATCTGCTCTCTGCACTCCACCCAGAAAATCTTAGGAATATTATCAGGAAGAAAAGTCACCCCGTGAAGAATTAATTGCTTAGCTCTATATTTTAAAAGATGGGCCTCACACATTATGCTAATATTATCTGTTATGCGTAGGATGGTAATTGGCTGAAAGTATTTCAAGGTGAAATCCTACTGCCTTACTTTCCAATTCACAAATGAAGTCAAATTCAGAACCAATATAATTTATTTGTACATATTATATGCACTTTTGTTTGTGTGTGTGTGAGTCAAAGAGATAGAGAGAGAGAGAGAGAGAGAGAGAGAGAGAGAGAGAGAGAGAGAGAGACAGAATCTGTGTGGCAGCGTTCTACCTGCTTTTGTAATTGTTTGTAGCACTTACCACACTTTCATAACTGTTTGTCGCTATTTTGTTGTTGTTTCCAATGAGTCTGGAATAGATTACGCCTTTTTTCATCTTGACAGTGTCATCCACAAAACCACATACATTACATGGATATGCCAAGAATAGTACAAGCATTTTTAGGGCGAATAAGATCATTAATTCTTGTAGTTTGTTTTTTAAAAATAGTATTCTCTGGTCACAGTTGAAGATGACATGTATGTTCAATATGTATGCAACGCTGTTGTCCTTGATGGATCTGTTTTTAGTCATTTGGTAAAGGAAACGTCTTTCACAAATATTTGTCCCACTGAAAGCTCACTTATCTGAGGGTCTTTGTTGTTGTATAATTAATAGGAGGTATTTTGATACAATACTGAATTTCTTTGGCTCTCAGGAAAATTGTGTTTTGTTCCAAATTAAGCCTCACAGCTGCAAAGTTAAAAGAATGTTATTAAGATACTTTTTCGATTTTTGTTAAGTTTTATTTTTCCATAGAGTAATTCAACACATGTTATCTGAGCGAATTAAAACTCTTCATATTTATATTGCTAATATATTTTCCTGATCCCATCCATTTTTGGTACAACATCATATTTCTATTTCCATAAGTTATTAACTGGCCAAATTTTAATCTTCTATTTACCACCTCACATTATTTTTAGAATGAGGTTAGACATAAATAGATATATAAATAAACAGAACAGGTAAATATTCTTAAATATTTTTCTTACTAAAGCATTTTTTAACCAATCATGCAATTACCCTTGCTCTGTCTTTACCAGATATATGATAGCATCTTTTGGAATTCTTTTTAGAAATTTACAAAAGTATAATGACAAATATGATATCTAAATGTGAAACATTTATTCATTTGTGACATTTCCAGATATTTAACCGGGGGTGAGGGAGATCTATTGTGTCCAGTTTAGCTTGGAGAAATTATTTGGAGCTTTCATTTTCTGCATTTTATATTTTTCCTAATTAATTTTGTGCTTACTTAAAAAAACAATAATAGTCATGAAAGTAACACTAGAGTTGTATTTTTTATGTGCCAATTGCATACATGGTTTCTCTCACTTAATTATTAAAACAAGCTCACGAGATAGATGATATCATTATATTTATTTTATATATAAGGAAAACGAGGCTGTGAGAATTTAAGCAACTTTCCCAATGTCACCCAACTTGAAAGTTATGGGGCCAGGATTTGAATCTCTGGTCCCAAAACATAATCATAACTCTAACAAGTAATATTTTCATAAAGATTTAAGTACCAGTAGTTATACTTTTTAAATAAGGACTTTTATTTTTAAATTTTAAATCTCATTGAACATGGCACCTTGAGCTGAGGTGCCGCTGAGCTCCCGGATGGCTCAGTTGGTTGGAGCGCGTCCTCTCAACCACAAAAAAGTTGCCGGTTTGACTCCCGCAAGGGATGGTGGGCTGCGCCCCCTGCAGCTGGTAACAGGCTGCTGGACCTGGAGCTGAGCTGCACCCTCCACAACTGAGATTGAAAGGACAAGTTGACTTGGGGAAAAAAAAGTCCTGGAAGTACACACTGTTCCCCAATTTAAAAAAAAAAAAAAAAAAAGTCCTGTTCCCATTCCCCAATTAAAAAAAAAAAAATTTTTTTAATCTCTCTTAAAGAGAGATTTGTTAAGTTTAATTTTTACTACCTCAAAAATAAGAGTCTTCTCTCCTAAAAAATAAATAAAATATTTTAATATCTATAAATTTGAGGGAAACATTTGTTTTAATTAGCAAAACCCTTTTACCAGAGAAACTGACATGAAATTTCTCTTCCTCAACAAAAAAACAAATTAAATTGAAAAATTATCCTTCCATAAAAGATTAAGAATAAAATGTCTCATAAGAACTTTATGAATACATTATTAAATTCATTGCTAACAAGATTTTTTTTTTCATTCTGCTGAGAACAATTTCATTTTTCCATCCAACACTAATGCTAGTTAGGTTTGAATGTCTTTCCTTTGGTGATGGAATTGGATTAATTTGTTAGAGCCTTAGGGTTTGGCAGTAGGTAGATTCAATATCATGTTTACACATTAGGCCCTTGAACATCATTTTGAAAAAGGGGAAAAAAACTAAGGAACAATGATCTGGAAAACTCCTGCAAATAGAGATAGCCAAACAAAATCAAATCCATTCATATGAAAACAAAATCCTCTGTAATCAAAAGGTATTATTTTAAGTCTTGAAGGTTACTATATTGTATCAAAACACCTCACGTTGATGACCTGCTACATCTCTAAGTGGACAGTATCCAGTGTGTAGAAAACATGGTTTCCCTATTTGTTTTTGCATTTGAAGTATGATATCTGCCAATCTGTGACTTATGCATTTGGGAAGGAAATGCCAGAAGCAAAATTTATCATACTATAAAATTTAACAATTCTTTCATTAAATTCTGTTGAAGTATCCAATGCCATTTATTATGCCGTTTCTTGTACTGACATGCTCACCGTGGTTATTTTGGTGATCCTAGAATTTTGACATGGGGAGACCAAGGCAGGGGTCAAGGAGGGGAGAAGTGGAATGGCACTGTCTTTGACCCTTTTTCACCAACATTTCATTCTTGAAACTCTCTCACACTTTCTAGTTGGGAATGTCAAATCTTCATGCTCTGAAAGAACATAGAGTTCACCGTGTCCAACCCCCTTGTACTGAGGAGAAAATTTCCCATTGTTAGCCTAAGAGAGCTGCCCAAAGTCAACAGCTAGGAAGTGGCCGAATCAGGATTCACTCAAAATCCAATCTTCTTTCCACTTCGCTGCCTTTTTCTGATTACTCCCTTCCTCTTTCTCCATTACTGGCTTCTGTTCATCTTTGTATCACCTGACTGAGGCTGACCTGAAAATTCGGTTTCCAAGTCTGTTCTTCAGAGAAGATTAGATAAGTCTGGATGTTTGCATTCACTCAAAATCTATACTTCTCATGCCTTTTTTGTATCTTCGTCACACTTCAAGTGAATGACATATACCAATACATGGGACCTAGCATGTGGAAAACTCAAAACACTATTTTACTCCCCAAGGGAGCATTCCTTCAAACCAGTTTTTACTACTAATTTTACCAATGTGTCCCTCGTCTCTTAAATTCATTACCTGGAGAGTTTAAAATGTGATACTATTTGGGGAATCATAGCAAGAGTTAAGTTTTCAAAGAGTAGTCAGAGTCTAGTCTTCAAAATATGTGACAGATAACGGTGTCGCAATAAAATTGGAATGGTTTCTCACATATCTCAAAATACTTCTGTCATAAAGTCTTTCCAAATATTTCCCATGTCTCTCCCATTCAACCAAAAGGTTGAATTTTTTCTTCCCATTCTCACAGTCATTTCTCTTGCCTTTTCAGATTTTCATGCCTAGCTTATGACAAAAGTTAGCTATTCTCCCTTTCTTTAGATCAATACCTAATTGGTGAGATGATGATTCTTAAAATCTCTTCTCATTTCATCACTCCTTCATTCAAGAACTTCCCCCTGCTACATCTTGCCCATCAGCTCAAACCTAAATTTCAAGCCTCCACCTTAACAACTCTTTCTTCCTTGCTTATCCAACCACTTTCCTAATTTATCGCTGGGTGAAAATAATTAGAAAAGAGAGACTTGTAGGGGGGAGTGAGCAGAGAAAGATTAAATAAAAGGCAGAGTGAAAACCATGCATCCCGCTAAAAAGAGCATAAGGTTTACAGCCAGACAGACCCGGATCTGAACATATGTATATCTACATGTCTATATCGTAGTTCCCCCTTATCTAGATTCACTTTCCACCATTTCAGTTACCCACAGTCAGCCACAGTCCAAACCTATTAAATGGAAAATTCCAGAAATAAACAATTCATGTGTTTTAAACTGTGTACTGTTCTGAGTAGTATGATGAAATCTGCCTCCATCCTGCTTTGTTTGGCCCAGGATGTGACTCATCCCTTTGTCCAGCGTCCCCATGCTGCATGCTCCCCACCCTTTAGTCACTTAGTAGCCATCTCAGTTATCAGATGGATTGTTGCAGTGCTTGCCTTCAAGTAACCCTTGCAGTACCCTGAACTGTGTGACAATGCCTACGTCATTCCCCTCACTTTATCTCATCACATCGGTACTGTATCATCTCACAGCATCACAAGAAATGTGAATGCAGAACAATAAGATATTTTGAGAGAGAAGACATTCACATAATCTTTATTACAGTATATTGTTATAATTGTTCTATTTTATTATTAGTTAGTGTTGTTAATCTCTTTCTGTGCCTAATTTATGAATTAAACTTTATCATAGGTATGTACAGGAAATAACTGTATGTGTAGGGTTTGGTATTATCTGTGGTTTTAGGCATCCACTGGAGGTCTTGGAGCATTTCCCCAGAGGATAAAAGGGGGACTCTTCTGTATATATGTGTGTTTGTGCAAGTGGATTCTATAAAATCCTTCACAATGTGATAAAGTAGCAGCTACATCACCCCACTGCCCAGAAAGGCACACAATTTAAAACTTATGAATTATTTCTGGAATCTTTCATTTGATATTTTTTGACTGCAGTTGACTGTGGGTAACGGAAACCTTGAAAAGTGAAACCACAGATAAGAGGGAGACTACTCTAGAGACACATAGAGCTACATATGCGGTCTGACAGTTAAGTTCGTGAACTTATTGCAATGCTGTTGCTAAATTTTTGATAGCAAAGGGATTATTCATTATGAATTTGTACCAACTGGACAAACAGTTAACCAAGTTTACTATTTGGAAGTGCTGAAAAGGCTGCATGAAAAAACCAGACAACCTGAACTCTTCTCCAACAATTCATGGCTCTTGCATCACGACAATGCACCAGCTCTCACAGCACTGTCTGTGAGGGAGTTTTTAGCCAGTAAACAACTGTATTGGAACACCCTCCCTACTCACCTGAGCTGGCCTCCAATGACTTCTTTCTTTACCCAAAGAGAAAGGAAATATTGAAAGGAAGACATTTTGATGACCTTCAGGACATCAAGGGTAATACGATGACAGCTCTGATGGCCATTCTAGAAAAAGAATTCCAAAATTGCTTTGAAGGGTGGACTAGGTGCTGGCGTCAGTGCATAGTTTCCCAAGGGGAGTACTTGGAAGGTAACCGTAGTGATATTCAGCAATGAGGTACGTAGCGCTTTTCCTAGGATGAGTTTGCAAACTTAATTGTCCAACCTCGTATGCTCCAATCCAGATCTGTCTGGCTGCATACTTCATGCTTTTTGTAGTGGTATCCATTGTCCTCATTCTGCCCTAGTCATAGTCACAGGCTGGGAGAACGTAAGACATTCTGTGCTATGGCATTCCTTAGTTGTGGCATTGTCATTCCAGTACAGAGGTGGCCTATGGAGTAGTACAACAGATAGGAATCAGGAACAAAAGGACCAGGCCTCAATCAAGGTTACAGAATGTAGAGTCAATTTATCTGTCTGGAAGGTGAACACAAGGGACAGAGTTATCTCTAGTGGTCAGGAAACAGGGAGCCGTGTGCAGGCCCAAGCAGTGAGAGTGCAGCCGAGTGCAGGGAGCGCCAGGGCCCTGAGTGGAGGGGTCCACAGCCTGGCCGCAGCAATAGCAACCTGGGGCTACGGCATTGTCCTCACGCTTGCTGCCCAGGCAGGAACAGGTGTGGGAGGAAAGGGGAGCCTGGACTTAGGGTTAAGCTGGGAAGAAGTGATCTCTTAGAAGAACTGGAGAACAATGTCTTCAGGGAAACCCAGATATCTCAGAAGGAGAAGAGAGAGAACCTGAGACTATAGCTAAATAGGTTCTTATAATTTGCAGTTTTGAAAGTAGAGGTAGTGTGCCATGATATATACCACATTTTGCTTGTTTGTAAAAAAAAAGTTGCAGGCGAATTTTTCTCTTTTCCAGTGGACCACAACTAATAGCATATCTGTGCTACTCTTATTAAGCATGCGCTTTTATTGATAGAAGCCCCCATGGGGTGCAAGGCATGGTACCTCAGAACAATTTGAAACCTGCTTACTCACACACTTTGGGGCAGGAGAAGCACGTTAGGACAGAATCCCCTCAGTTACCAAGAGGAGCCGTGTGACCTTCTGGGGAGCTCTTCAAATACAGTTAAAGCTGCTCTGAGGCTGAGGTGTGATCCTGTGGGAATGGGGTCTCCTGCTTCTCTCCTTGCTCCTAATCTGCTGTGGACATAATAGGTTCTCTCGAAAAGTGGTAGTGTCTATGCTGACCCCTCAAACCCCCAGGAAGAAACCTTTTTCTCAATTTTCAAGAGACTCCAGGTGCACACTGAAACCTACAGATAATTACCTCAACGTAATGCTTCCTCTTGCACAGGTTATCGGAGTATAAGAAATCAAAAAGCGCAAAAGGAAGTCTTGCACAAATCACGTTTTCTTACAGGAAGGAAACAGGTCTTTGTAAAATGATGACCTATCCATAGAAAGCATATGAACACTACGTGTTGGCTTTTATGGTAAAAAGTTAAGCATGGAGCCTGGAAATATTTCCTAATGAAAACTAGCATTCTCTATTGTCTCAGTCTAGGTGGGATTAGTTTCCTATTGCTGCAGTAACGAATTACTACAAATCTAGCGGCTTGAAACAGCACAAAGTTATTATTTAGACAGTTCCATAGGGCAGAGGTCAAACACAGTTTTCACGGGGCTAAAATCAATGTGTCGCTGGGCTGCACTCCTTTCTGAAGTCTTCAAAAGAGAGTCCATTTTCTTGTCTTTTCCAGCTTCTGGAGAGGCCTGTGGTCTCTTTTTCCACCTTCGAAGCCAGCAGCTGTGCATTGAATATTCTGACACGGCATCACACCCACCTTCTTGTCTTGTCACATCTCCTTCTGACTCTGTTTCCTCTACTCCTCCGTCTTCTACTTTTAAAGACCCTTGTTGGACCCAAGTAGACCATCCAGGACAATCTCCCTATTTAAGATGTGCCACATTGCAACCTTTATTCCCCTGTGCCCTGTAACCTAACAGTTTTATAGGTCCCAGAATTAGGACACAGACATCTCTGGGGAAGTGGGGGAGTTGGCATTATTCCCGCTACCAAAATAGCAACTGAAAACACCTTCTTTAATTGAGTGTGTTCCTACACCGAGAAGCAGTTCAAAGTAAAAGAAAAGCAAGATCAATGCCACCTCCTCACCAGAGCTGTAGTCACGAAAGAGTAGACTCCCTAATCCACGGAGAATAGACGGGTCCAGGTACCATTACTTTAGAAAGGGGCGGGGGAGACAGGAAGCCTAAGCCATGAAGGTTTCCTGGTTCCACTTGTTGGTAGGAAATTGGTAGAAATACTCCCTCGTCCTCACAGGAGTATCACCACTGCATGCACTAGACAGCCAGTCCTGTTCACTCAGGCTTTTCACAGGAGCCAGCGTGGTGTTTGTGGCAGGTTCCTTGGAGCTCCTGGAGGGTGGTCAGGAAAGAGGGATGGGCTGCCTGTTCTCAAGTCACTACTAAACCTTTGAAATTATATACCTGAATAGCAGTCGCACCCATGAATGTCAAAAATGTGTTCATGTCTGAATTTATACTGACTCTAACCAATCCTTCTTATGACCCAGTGGCTGTGAATATTTTAGGAAACAGTTTGATAGCACATGAAGAAAATTCTGTTATAAGATATATATTTGGAGGGCATAACTCCAAAGGGGGATTGTCCTTGGACCTTTTCAAAATATCAGGTGAAAAACCTTATAGTCTGAATGAAAGGAAGTGATCAGACATGTCATTTAGTTTCACATGTATCTCTTACAAGCAAAATATAACAGGAAACTTTTTTAATTCATTCTGAATCTTAATTTTTACTTAGGTAATTTAACTCATTTATTCTCATTGTGATGACTAATGTGTTTAGTTACAGATATGCCATTTATCCTAATCTTTTTTCCCTCCATCTTACTATAACTGTTTTCTTTTTTTCTCTCTAGTGAAATATATAGTTTTAAATTTTGTGAGCTATCCACAGTTTGATTTTAGAACCCACATGTAGACTATATTCCTCTATCTTATATTTAATACAAGGTTGAAGTTGTAAGAGAGAGAACAAGACAAGTTTCTACCCTATGTAACTGGCCTTCAAGGAAGGGACGTATGTTACATGGACATGTACTAAACACATGAAAAGTGAACAAGGTGCTTACTGTGCTAAGTAAGTGCTATGGAAACTAAACAAAGTCATGAGCTAGAGAGTAAATGATGGTGCCTTTTGTTGTCATGGAGACCACTGGAAGAGGAAGAGGGAAGGGTAGAAATGGAATGCAGAGCTCTGCCTGCAACATATTGTCCTTGACATGCCCTTGCAACTTTCAAGTGGAGTTACCCATTGTCGGTCAGATATCAGGTCTGTAGCTCAAGAGAGGAGTCCACATGGTATATACAAAACTTGACAATCATCAGCCTTTAGATGCCATTTAAAGCCCTGGTACTATCTGAAATCCTCTAGAGAGAGGAAACCGAAAGGAGGAGAAAGAAAAGGAGAGGAGAGAAGAGATAAGGAGGAAAGACATCAGGACCAGACATCAAGATGCCTCCAACTTTAAAGGTTGGTAGAGGAGGTAGAGCCATCAAAGGAAACTGGTGAAGACGTTGGGGATGCTAGAATGTGCATGGATGCTGATGGAAATGATGCAGTAGAGAGGACACAGTTGCTGATTTAGGACAGAGGGAACATGCGTGTGTATTTTGTTCTTACCAGAACAATGGACATGCTGCACAAAATTAACTCAGCTGTTTTCTATTTCATTCTTTGAGTCACCCACATTCAGCCAGCACTGTCTACCTTCAGCTTACTGACGAATAGGAAAGAACTTACAGGAAAAGAAATTATGGGTTGCTCTATTTTTCTCTTTCCTCTCTGTCATCATTTTTAGTATAAGTGACTGTCTAACACAAGAAACAAACATGGTAAGTATGCATATATTTCTTTGCTAGGGCTGCCATGTAACAAAGTACCACAGACTGGCTGGCTTAAATAACACATAGGTATCTTCTTACAGCTTTGGGGGCAGAAGTCCCAGAGCAAGATAACATCAGAGTTGGTTTCTTCTCAACCGTAGCTCTTTGGTGTATAGATGGCTGTCATCTCCCTATGTCGTCAAATGATCTTCCCTCTGTGTGTGTTTGTGTCCAAATTCCCCCTTTTTATCAGGTTATTGGTTTAGGTCCCACACTAATGACCTCATTTAACTTAAATCAACTCCTGAAAGACCCACTCTCCAAACGTAATCACATTCTTCAGTATTGGGGGTCAGGACTTCAACATAGGAATTTGAGGGGACACAATTCAGCCTATATCAGTAAGAAAGGACATAATAGTGTTTCCTGGTTGTTCATGCTTCTTAGAATGGCATTGCCTTCTTTCTGCATTCAGAGTAAGTTCTGGTTCTAACGGAAAGTGTGGCTTTTGGGGCTACCATCTTCTGCACTGAGTCACCATCGTACACTTGTACTCTCTCAGAGTCTATTATTGCACTGTGGATCCACTGGCGTTCTGTGCTTCCAGGACATGAAGGACGTTGTATGAGAATGGTGTGGCAAGAAATAACAGACACATTGCACATATCTCCTCTATTCGCACACATGCTCCACTGTTCCTTATGAAACACACATTCAAATGTAACATTATTAAGAATTTCAAGATGGCAACAGCAGAGCACCAAACCACGTGCTTCTAAGCATGAGTGCCACGTAATTGCACAGGTGGCCTGCCCAAGAAGCTGGCCTTGGAAGCAGGTGTGGCCATCCACAGAAAGCATCGGCCATGTGGTACAGTAAAGGCTTCTCTGAATAGCCTCACCTCTGAATTGGCCCAAGACATATCATGGCTGGAAATCTTTTCTCATCCTTCTTAGGATTGCCATGTGGTTTCAGCCAACATACCAGACACACCTGATAAAAATGTATAGACTGAAATATATCCGTAAAATGTATAGATCAAAAACACAATCTGTAAACTATATTAATAGCAGCCCATATTACAGCTTTTACAGAAAATACTATATATTTCATACTATAAATAGATCTTATATGCTTATAAATATTTGACAAAATGAAACAATATGCTGCATGGCATTGCATGTAAGTCATGTTATAATAAAATGGCCTTAATTTTTTAAATGGGCATTTTTATATCTCATCTTTATTTCATCAGCAGAAACCTCATACAGACTGTCCACTCCCAAGTGGGATACCTGGATGCCCTAAGCTTTTCCTGTCTGACGTTGCTGTTTCAGCATTTTCAAAGTATGTGTCAGCCACTAATAGCCTGTCAATCCAGCCCCATCTGTGCAGTGGTTACTGAAATTCTTCCCAGTGTCTGGAAATCTATTGTTTGATATCCCTAGTTTCCAGTGTTGTCGGAACTCTGAGTCAGTTTTTATGCTTCCAAGAGTATTCAGTGGAAGTGGCAGGAAAGGCAAATCAGCTAGTTGCCTTCAGAGACAATAAATCCGCCTCCTATCTTGTTGTTTAAAAACAAAAACTCATAGATTTTTCTGTGGTTAAATAAAGCACATGCCTCATATTACCTTATAATATTGGTTTGGAATACACACACACACACACACACACACACACACACACACAATTAGATATTATTTATGTGGGAGACACTGACTCAAATATTATACTCCATTATCTGACTCCGTTACTGTGTGTTGGATTTGGCTTTAGGGGCTAGAGTCCCTGCTCTTATGGGACAGGACATAAACATGTAAAAATGTAACATGTCAGGAGTTGGAAGTGTTAGGAAAAATTAAACGGGTGAAGGTTATAGGGGGGCATTGGACATGAGGTGCTATTTCAGGTAGAGTCACCACGGACATGCTTTCTGATGGGGTGACATTTGGGAAGAGACCAGAAGGAGAGGCATCAGCCATAAGAATGTCTGGGGCGATGAGATTAGGGAGAACAAGAGGAAAGGCAGGAACTTCACGTGTCTGAGAAACAGCAAGGAATCCAGTCTCCCTAGAGCACAGTAAGAAGAGATGGTATTTGAGAGTTCTTTTAATTGTAAGATAAGAATCCATTGGTGTGTTCATAGCAAGGAGCGGTGTGACCCATTCACTCTGGAGGAGCAGATCTAGGAGCCCAAGGCCTGAGGAATGGAGACAACTAGGAGAAAGCTCCTGCGATAAACCAGGAGAAAGATGATGGCTGCTGGCACCAGGACGGCACTAGTGGCAGCAAGGATGTGTGACCAGATTAAGATGTGATCTGATGGATTTCCTCATGAATTAGATTTGAGGTACAGGTGGAAGAGAACTATCAAGGATGATTCCAAGTTTTTAGCCTACAGGGCTGGAATCATAGAATTGCCAACTGTATGTCATTCTACCCTTTGTCTTCCTTAATCAAGAAAGCATGTTGTAATGCAAGTGGGCATTTGGTGTGATGACAGTGGACCTCCTGCAGTTTATTCCAACTTATAAAATAACATTTTAAAAAATCTCAGTTTTCTTTAAATAATAAAGTACACGTAACATACCTCATGATTGATAGTTGCCATGTCAGCACGTAACACAACATGTAGATTTTCCTCAACATCCATTATATGAAGAATTATTATCACACCCCTTGTATACTTAACAATGTCTTAGTTTGGGTGACGAATAATATGAGGTCTGACAATTCAGTTTACGGACTTGTTGCAACGACGTTGCTAACCTTTTTTTATATGACAGGGATTATTCATGATGAATTTGTACCAACTGGACAAACAGTTCACCAAGTTTACTATTTGGAAGTGCTGAAAAGGCTGCAGGAAAAAGTTAAACAACCTGAACTTTTCGCCAACAATTCACGGCTCTTGCATCACGACAATGCACCGGCTCACACGGCACTGTCTGTGAGGGAGTTTTTAGCCAGTAAACAAATAACCTCCTTACTCACCTGATCTGGCCCCCAATGACTTCTTTCTTTACTCAAAGATAAAGAAAATATTGAAAGGAAAACATTTTGATGACATTCAGGACATCAAGGGTAATACAATGACAGCTCTGATGGCCATTCCAGAAAAAGAGCTCAAAATTGCTTTGAAAGGTGGACTAGGCACTGGTGTCGGGGCAAAGCTTCCCAAGGGGAGTACTTCGAAAGAAACTGTAGTGATATTCAGCAATGAGGTATGTAGCACTCTTTCTAGGATGAGTTCATGAACTTAATTGTCCTACCTCGTAGGATCACTCTATTTGTAAATCACATCTGATTATGCATCTTTACAAAAAAATACTCCATATTCTCCAAAGTCGTCTCCACTTAAAAAAATAGCTTAAATAAGCTTGCATTTGGGAAACATAGAATGATCATTTATTCTTTCTGTTTGTCCAGTTGGTACAAGTTCATAATGACTAATCCCTCTGATATCAAAAAAGGTTAGCAACATCATTGCAACAAGTTCGCAAGTTGTCAGACCTCGTATTATTCATCACCCAAACTAAGACATTTTTAAGTATGCAAGGGGTGTGATAATTATACTGTAATAATGGACATATACAAGGCTGATCCCAGAAAGCCTAGTGGGGTTCATGACAGGAATAGACACAGGAACTAACAAGGTCATAAGTAGGGTGATCTGCTATAGTGGGCTGAGGTGCGTGACAAATCAGGCTTGGACCTGGCTGGCTTTGCAACACGAGATGGTCTACCTTGATGGTGGGCCATGATGAAAAGTTTCTAAGCAGAAGCAATTATGAGGATCATATGAATACCATAGGAGAGCCACGTGACCTGGTACAGTACAGCATGGAGTATAGAGAACGGCAATTGAATAAAAAGTGTTGGCCAAGAAAGTTAAGACTCAGGACAAGGCTGTTATCCAAGCAGCAGTGACACCCACGGTGGAAGTGCCGTCCTAGCCATGTACATCCAAGTCTTGCAGTCCCTTGAGGGGCCCTCATACAGCTAAAGACAGCTAACCTATCCCAAACGTCACCTAGTTATTGGAGGGGGTGGGATTCCTAGTACTCTATTTGCCATGTCTCAATGAGCCTTGAGAAAGCCAACAATCATGCCTGAAGGAGACTCAAAATCGACATCATTTTACACAAATAGAAATAGCAAGTCATGGCTACTTCCTGCAAAATCTGTCAAAGGCTACCGCAGAGAGCAGTTCAAATTTGTATTGTGAAATATTTTCAAACACACAAAACGGCATGGAGAAAAAAATAACATCTGTTTATTTGCCAATCAGTTTTGCCAAATATATTAAGATATATTTTGGAATATTTGCTTCAAATATTTTGTTTGTTTTTAAGAAATAAAACATTACAGAATATACTAGCTAAATTCTGCTGTTGACCCTTCCTTAACCTATCATATTGCTCTTTATCCCTCTCTCGATGTAACCACTATCCAGAATTGGGTGTTTCCCATTTCCATGTGCATTTTTACATGTTTTTCCTAATGTAAATTATAGATTAAAATATACTATTGTTACGAATGTTTTCTAACTCAGTTTGTGGTGTCATACTATTTGTAGTACTCTGCAAATTGTTTTTACTTACATGATATTTTTGAGTTGTATCCTTTTTGATACTGTAATTCTCATTTATCATTTCAATATCGAAAATTTCATTATATGAGGAACCAGGGAGAGGTGGGGGGGAGAGAGAGAGAAAGGGAAGGGGAGCGAGAAACAAAGAAGAGACGGTATGTTAATGGATGTTAGTTTCTGATTATTTTCTATTACAAACGATGAATACAAGTCATGTTTGACTTCTGTAATTACAAGAGTTGCTCAAAGTGGTTACCATCAGCGTCCAGACACTTCTGATTATGGTGGACTACTGCTTAAGCAACGTTGACCAAAGTGTCCACTTGTATACATTTTTTGACACTCCCAGTATAATTATATATAATTATAGTTGACATTCAATATTATTCTACAGCAGCTTCAGATGTGCAGCTCAGTGGTCAGGCATCTACACAGTCTATGAAGTGATCACCCCGATAAGTCCCGTGCCCATCTGGCACCCTACATAATCTATACAACATTATTGATTATATTCCCCATGCTGTACTTCACATCCCCAGGAACAGTCAGCATTTTTTAAAGTCCCATTCACATGGTATACGCAGGCATGTCCTTCCTCATTGTTTCTTCTAATTTAGTCATGCTCAAGCATGTACGTATTGAAATACATGCATACCATGTTTCCCCGAAAATAAGACCTAGCCGGACAATTAGCTCTAATGCATCTTTTGGAACAAAAATTAATATAAGACACAGTATTATATTATATCATATTATGTATTATATTACATTACATTGCATTACATTATATTATATTATATTATATTATATTATATTATATATTATATATATTATATTATATTATATATATTATATGTATTATATATAAAATAATATATAATATATATTATATATTATTTTATATGTAAATTATAAAATTAATTTACTATATTAATTTTTGCTCTAAAACACGCATTAGAGCTGATTGTCTGCCTAGGTCTTAATTTTGGGGAAACACGGTATTTCATTGTGTTACTTCATTTCTCCTCTTTATGTATGTGATGGCAATGTACTGATTTCTGTTTTGAATCAGAAAGGGAGTTCTGTTGGAGGTGTTACAAAATAGTTGTGATAAAAGGAGAGTGTAAGATGTGATAGGTGAAGAATCGCCACTAGTGAATATTCCGCTAAGTGACTACAACGCACGTCCTCCTTTATTTTACCAATTTTCCTTCTAGGGCAGTTGTGCTAGTTGATAATCCAGCAGTGGTTGAGAACTTTAATTGTTCCACGTATTTGCCAACCCCTGAATTGTCATTTTTTGAAAATGACTGCCTATCTAATGGGTATGACATAAAATCTGATTGTTGTTTAATTTCCATTTCTCTGATCCTACGGAGACTGAGAATCAGTTTCACATGTTTGTGGGCCTCTCAGGGTACTTCTGAGAATTTCTGGTTCACATCATTCACCCACTTTTCTCCAATTGTTTTTATATATTCCAGACCTAACCATTTTTTCATTATATGCTTTACTAATGTCCACCATTCCCTGGAATGTCTTTTCACTTTGATTCCGATGTCTTTTATTCTTTGAAAGGTTTTCATTTTAATGAAAACAGATTCACCAAAATATGTCTTTTCACTTATGCTTTTTGTGTCTTTTTAAATGTTTTTTCCTATGTCAAGTTTATATTTCTACCAAAAGTGTTAACATTTTGCTTTTTACATGTATGTCTTAAATTCACCTAGAGCTCATTGTTGTGATTAGGATGGGGTAGGATTCTGATGTTTTCCCAATGAAATAACTAACTTTCCCCACCATTATGTAGTGAATCATTCATCCTTTACCTACTTAGAATGCTTCTTCCATCAGATAGGAATAGCTCAGATCCTGCATCCTCTCTTCTGTTGATCAGTTCGTCTTTCTAGTCCAAAGCCAATATCACTATCTTAATTAGTTCAGCTTTGTAACAAGTTTCAATAATCAGTAGGACAAATTCCCCTGCTCTTTCTATTACCCATCTTCAAAACTGCTCCAACTATTCTTAATCCTTTGTTTTTCCATATGAATTCTAAGATCAGCTGGGTTATATTTCATTAAAAAAAATCTACAGGAATTTTAATTGGAATTGCATGAAATTGATGGAAAAATTTGGAGAAAAGCGACATCTTCATAATAGTAAGCCTTTCCATCTATACATTTGTATCTCTTTCCTTTTAATCATGTATTTATTTATATTGTGGCAGATTCTGCTTCTTGCCTTCCCAACAAACGTCTTCCGGTTCTTCCTTGGTAACAAAATACAAGTATATTTGTTTAGAAATGACAACGTGCCCAGCCTCTGGTGATGAACTCACAGTAGTCATCCAATAAGTGGCAGCAACTTACTGTCATCACTCCATGGCCCACCATTTCTTTCTTTCTTTTTCATTTTTTAGTTTCAGGTGTACAAACAAATGTAATAGTTAGACATTTCACCCCTCACAAAGTGATAACCCCCTCCCCCAATCTATTGCCCCTCTGACATCGTATACAGCTATTACAATTCCATTGACTCTATTCCCTATGTTGTACTCCACATCCCGTGACCATATATATATATATTAAATTATAGTTGACATACAATATTATTCAGCTTCAGCTTCAGGTGTACAGTGCAGTGGTCAGGTACCTACACCGTCCATGACATGGTCTCCCTAATAAGACAAGTGCCCATCTGACACCCTACAAAATCTCTACATTATTGATTATATTCTCCAAACTGTCTTTCGTATCTCCCTGGCAATACTGTAGTTACCAATTTGTGCTTTCTAATCCCCTCGCCTTCTCCCTCATCCCCACTCCCCCACCCCCCCATCAAACAACCCTCAGTTTTTCCTCTATATCTCTGAGCCTATTTCTGTTTTCTTTGCTCATTTATTCAGTTCTTTCGATGCCACATATAAGTGAGATCATATGGTATTTGTGGCCCACCATTTCTTAATGAAAGCAAAATAAAGCTCTATGCAGGGGTCAGCGAATAATGGCCGACAGACTGGATCTTAGTCTCTTCCTGTTTTTGTAAAGCCACTTCCTGTTTTTGTAAAGAAATTTTTATGGGAACACAGGTATGCCCATTATATTACCTGTGCTCTATATCTACTTTCACACTACAGCAGCAAAGTTGACTGACTGCTTACAACAGTGTCTGACTGTATGGCCACCAAAGCTTACCTGGCCTTTTTATAGAAAAATTTGCCAACCCCTGCTTTAGACAGTATTCTTAGCCAGACATTTGCTTGGATGGCTCTATCCTCTTTTCCAGATGCTTACTGTTCCATTCTTTTTTGCAACTTGAAGTGTCCATGGGGCCCAGAGTTGGCTGAACACTTCTGGAAAGACTTTTAAATTCCTGATAAAGGCAATGACTATAAAATAAAAGCTTGCTGTCACCAACCCTTCCACCTTTTTCCTGTGTCCAATATCGACTTGATGTCTGGAGCTTTGAGAGTGATCTTGCAATTATGGGCTACTGTTACAGGAGGAAGGGTGGAGGGCAAGCAATAAGCTGAGGAAGGCAGACAGAGCCAGCTACGTAATTTGTAAGGCCTAACACAAAAATGAAAATGCACAGCCCTTTGTTCAAGAAGCAGGAAAAGAGTACCATTAAAGGTACTAAAATATAAAGCTTATGCCTCTCATCCATGGTGTCTCTCTCAATTTGCCATGGTGTTTTTTATTTGCTATTTATTGGTGTTCTCAGTAAAGAAAAATTGAAGCCTCCACTTGTTAGCATGAATTTTAACATTTTCTCTATAATGTGTAATGCCATTTTTAAACGCAGATATGAGAGCATTCGACTCACATACAGAATCCCCAAATTACACAATTTGTACTTCATAGCTCGTACACACCTATGTGTTTCATTCTTATCAGGACAGTGGAAACGATGCACAAGGCTAACTCAGTTGTCTTTATTTCATGTCTTGATTTGCATACATTCTACCAACACTCTCTACCTTGGACTTACTGGTAAGTAAGGAAGACTGAAAGGAAACGATACAATGGGTTGCCCTGTCTTTCCCTTCCCTTCTATGTCATCATTTTCAGTATAAATGAAATGGCTAATATAGGGAAGTGACGTAAGTAAGGAAGGCTATGGTGGAATTCCTTGGTTGTTCATGTTTCTTAAAATGCCAGTGGCTTGTTTCTATACTTGAAGTAAGTCCTTGTTCAAATGGAAAATGTAGCCTCCCTGGGCTAGCTTGTCTTTGACGTACTCAGGCATAGATGTAACACACCTAACTAGTACTTACTGAGTCTCCCGAACTCCCCTGCATCGTGGGTCCATCAGAATTCTGTACTCACAGGCTATCACAAAGACGATGTGTAAATGGAGTAGCAAAGAATGACAGACACATATATGGCATAGGTCTCTTCTGCTCACATGCATATCCCATTGTCCCATTGAACTTTATTTACTAAACTGAAGTTCAAAGATAAAATCATCAAGACGTTCCAAACAGTAACAGCAGAGCATTAAACCAAGCATGGAGCCCATCTGAGTGTGGAGACCTGTGTGATTTTACGGGTCACACGCCCATGAAGCCAGCCCTGATGGCAGAGCCAAGATCATTGCGTCATTGTGGAGCTGCCAAAACAAACTACCTTCAGACATTTTCTTTACTGAACAGTAAATGTCCTCATGATTTAACTCTTATTTTCTTTTTCTAACAGCTAAACCACTCTGTGTCTTTTATCAGATTTATTCCTAGGCACATTAGAGGTTTTATTGCTGTTATAAAATATCACCTTTTATAGTTTCTAATTGTTTGTTGCTGTGGTATGTTAATATAATTGATTTTGGTATACAGAATTTTTGTGAAAGTTTCTTATTAGATCTAATGAGATTTTCTTTGCATCTCCTAGATTCTCTTGGATGTTTATCTCAAATATAATATATAAACATAACATATAAGTATTGGAAGTGTTGTGTCTTTTCAATCTTTATGCCTTTTTTTCTGGTCTGGCTACAACTAGCTTGTATCTCTGATATAATGATGAGCAAGTTTCCTGCTCTCGATCCTGACGTCAAAGGACATTCTTCTGGTCACCATTAAGTATGCTATTTGCAAAGAATTTTGATAAATTCTTTTTATCAAGTAAAAGAAAAACTCTGCTATTTCTATTTCGCTGAGACTTTTTATAAGGAAAGGAAGTAGATTTTATCAGATGGTTTTTCTGCATCTCTTGAGGTAATCAACTATTTTGTGTCATTTACTATTTAATGTGGAGAATCACATCAACAAAGTCTTTAATTTTAAGCCTTCTTTAGCTCCTGAGCTAAACCCATTTTGATCATGATGTGTTATTATATTATATACACATACTCACATACACACCCATGCACAAATACATATAAATATTTATATATATGTGTGAATCTAATATGAATGTGTATTTCATAAATGTTATTAGATTATAATTTTCCTTTCTTGTGTTGTTGTTATCTGGTTTTGTTATCAAGGTTATATTAGCCTCATAAGAGGAAATGGGAAGCATTTTCTCTTTATGGAGTAATACACTTATTTAACAAATACTTATTTAGAACATGCTATAAAACACAGGAATTATTTGTTCTTTAAATGTTTGGAGAATGTGCCTATAAATGAACTGGATTTTGTGGGGGTTTTTTCTTTATTTAGTTTAATTGTTATACAATATCCTTACTGGTTTGTTTCTTCTTGATTTGATATTAGTAAGTTATATTTTTTCCTAAAAAATGTTTCATTTCACTTGAGTTTTTAAATGTGAGAGTAAAGTTGTTTATATCTCTATCATATCAGTAATTATACTTCATATATCTATAAATTCATAAGTTCATATTCCCACTAGATTACAAATTCCTTCAGGCAAGGCACGAGAGCTATTCGTCTGTTTATGCATGGAATCTAGTAAATGATAGACCCTCATGTACTGTTTGTTGAGAGAGCAAATAATGAATGTCTACTTAAAGCTATAGGAAGTCTTTTTTATCTCCAGTTCACATACTGTTTGAGTATATTTTTATATTTCTATTATTTATCTTTTATTACAATGAAAACATCTAATTTGAGCAGCAGAATTAGAAAGACTTTATTGCCCTTAAAGAATAATTCAAACTCATTTTAAACAACCATTTTATTACTTTATGTGCTTTTTTAGTATTTTTAATAACTTATTACTCCAAAACCAAATTTTGCTGCAACATGTTCAGAAAATTGTTTTCTTTTTTTTCTTTCATGAAAATTGAAACTTTCTAACCAAGTAACAGTTGCTAAGGGATCTGAAATGGAGATTAGCATAGATTTGGGTAGCACAAATGATCCTTTGTGCATGGTAAACAGTCCACTTTTCATTTAAAAAATTAATATCCGTGCCTGTGATGTTCACTAAGACAAGTTTGAAAATAAGCTAAATATAATCCTCTTCTCTTTAATTTCCATGAGGCTAGCACCACTTGAGCTGATTATGTAATGTCAAAAACTCAAGTTTACTTTCTAAATGCATAATGCCTCTAGGTCTTGAGGCTGACAGAGTTTTCAGCAATAATTAAACTTCTATCTCTTTAAGGAGGTTCTGAAAATAAGCTCAGGAGCAGGTATTCCAAGAAATCTTAATGTAGAGACATTTTAATTTTGTTGTTTCCAAATTTTGGAAACTACTTAGATTTTTATTTATCTATTTATTTTTTAATTCTATCATTTTGTTTTATGGATTCCCACACTTCCCCATCAATTTCCTTCACTATGGATCCTTACCACCTTTCCCCAGGAAGGCAGCTCCACTATCCTCTTTCTCATTGGCTACAAATCTACTGGACCAGGCCCAGGCCCAGCTGCAGAGGTAGGAAGTTCTATCTGGCTGCTTCCATTCCAGGTCTTTCAAACAAAGAAGTCAGCTTTGGAACAAGGTCACCTGTGGTTCACGGCCCATGACTTCTCTCTCTGGGCAACATCCCTAAAGTTTACTGTGTATGTTAATATAATTGACAAATTGTATTAACAAATCTCCAAACGAAAAAATTCAATTTTACCAATGAGCTCTTTTAAAAATGCTCTTCAAAGACTGCCTTACCATAGCCACAAAGAACAATTAGGTGAGCCATCAAACTTTATAGTTTCAACCAAGAGATAAGAGAGCTATTCCAAGATGCAGAGTGAGAACTAAGAACCCACAGCAAAAACACTAGTCAAGATGAAGTGTTAATGAGACAGTGGCTAATATAGCATGTGAATGTATGTATGTGTATGTAAGAGGAGTAAACTTAAATATTAAAACCTTTGCAAACTTTGCGATTAATTTATTCAGCAATATTTATGGAGCAACTGCTATACAGTTGGCATTCTAGTAGTTCTTGGGAGGGGTACAAAAATCATGCCTCTGTGGAGTTTATCATCCATTGAGAATGATACACTATCTCCTATAATTGTGTTGAAAAGTATCTGAATTACTTGGAATTCTATCATTTACTCTTGACTCAGAAAAACAATTGTATATGTATATGCTTCTATGTTCTTCACAGCTCCTAGATTTCTAGCCTTCTTCTTGGGTGAGGTGGGGCAGGGGGAGTTAGATTCCTCTAGAGTAAACCATAAACAATTGAAGTACAATGAAATAGTCGCACTGGAGATCAAGTAGAAGAGATCTCAACACTAACTATACATTGCCAGGACTGGCAACATGATTTGTGGGGCCCAGTGCAAAATCAAGTGAGGGACCCCTTGTTGAAACACATGTAAAAAGGTAGTAAAGCATAATTGTTTTTTTCTTTTTATCCACCTTCTCTCTCTCGAGTAGTAATGGCGTTATTTGCTATTTAATGGTGTTCTAGGTAAAGAAAATTTTAAATCTCAAATTATTAGCATGAATTTTGTCATTTTCTTTATATTGTGCAATGACAGTTTTAAAAGCAAACAGAAGAGCAGTAACTCCTAGGCAGAATCAGCACAATTGCACGATTTGTACTTCACAGCTCGGGCACGCACGTATATTTTTTTCTTACCAGGACAGTGGAAGTACTCCACAAAACTAACTCAATTGTCTATTTCATTTATTGATTCACACACATTCTTCCAACACTCTCTCTCTTCAGCTTACTGATGAATAAGGAAGGTCTAAAAAGAAAAGTTTTGCCTCTTTTCTTTCCTTCCATGTAAGAGAAAGTCTCCATGTAAATGAAACGGCTAACAGAGGGAAGTGACATAAGTAAGAAAGGATATGATAGCGTTCCTTGTCGTTCTGAAAATATCATTGCCCTCTTTCTGTGTTTGAAGTAAGTTCTGGTCTAAATGGAAAGAGTAGCTTCTCTAGGCTGTCATCACCCCCCTCACTCAGTCGTTGACGTAATCTGCTTAACTCATACTCACTTTGAATCTCACCAAACTCCCATGCATCGTAGGTCCACCCGAATTCAGTGCCCATGAGGCATCTCGGAGGCTATATGTGAATGGGATCTTCCATTGTCCCATCATACTTCACCTAAAAACAACAACAACAACAAAAAAAAAAACCACAATTTCAACGATAAAAGTATTACAAACGTCAAGACAGTGATAGCAGAGCCTTAAGCCAAGCATGGGCGCTTTCTTAGCCCTGGCTCATGAATTCAACCATGCACATTGGACTCCTCTGCGGAGCTTTCAAAAGTGCTGATGCCTAGGAGTTGCCTCCAGAAGTTGTGATTTAATTGTAGCCTTGCCCTGAGCATCAGAAATTTTACAAATCCTCTAAGAGTTTCTATGTGCAAGCGAGGTTACAAACCTCTAGGGTTAAAAGGTTCTAGAATTATTGTTCAAAGTGAATCAAAACACTCACTACTATTCAAAGAAGTACCTATTAGGACTTTGAGTTACCAATTTTCGCAGGACAGTTAGGATATATATATAGTATATTTTTTTTCCATGAAAACCATCCTGTGTACATCAGTGAGTTGAAAATGCACCTTCTCAGTGGTTTTGCTGCAATGAAATGTTACAGGACATATTGATAGCACATATCACACTTCTAAATGTTAATTAAAGCAACATTGTTTATTTTTTAAAATGAAGGAAAGAAAGAAAGAATGAAAGAAAGAAAGAAAGAAAAGAAAGAAAGAAAACAACTTAAATGTCCCAAATAAGAACTACATTAAATAAATTATGGCACATCCACATAAGCTGTAGCTTGGGATGTGCTGACCTAGAAAAAAATCCATGATCTATTGTCAAGGAAAAACATTTGAAAATGATCTAATTGATAGGAGCACATTTTTATAAAATATAAGTAAATAAATTTGAGAGAGAGAGAGAGAGAGAGATTGAGAGAGAAAATCTGGAACGATGTCAATTAAAGAGATAACAGGTAGTTCTGGGTAGTGGAATTTGTATAACTTTCACGTTTTTATACACTTTTTTAATTCAACTGTGCTACAGCTATGTATTTGTAAAGAATAAGAGAAGAAAAATATTAATAGGAACACAAAAAGAAAAGTCGTTAAATTTGGATTTCAAAAACATTATATATATTCATACATTCATTTTCCACAAATTTTAAAAAACATCCCTTAAGTTGTTTATACACCTTAGTTTCTCCATCTGAACAATGGGAATGATGGTTCTCACATATAAGTGAAAGTGTTATGTTTTGCCTGAGACTAAATATGAATTCAGACTATTATCATTACACGTATTTACTATACATCTCCATTTTAAAATAATGTAGTAATTTATAAGACGTAACAAGTTCCCGTGGTTTCCTGATTTTGTCTTCTGACAACATCAAAGCCATGCCTCTTAGGTGAAGGCCACCTTCAAAGACCTTATGATTTACACTGAAAGAAGCAGCAGTGGTATTTTAGGATATTTAACATGAAACAGTCTCACTCAAGTCCTTGCTATTGTTCCCAAAGATGTCCTTATTCCTTCAGAAAAAGACAAATGGTTGCAATTGTCCCTATTAGGATGGAGAATAATCAAAAGGAAAGCACTTCCTCACTAATTCCCATCTCCATAGAAACCGCTCAGCTCCCCAAGCCTCTTGTCTACAGACATCAGTCCACAGTTTTCTGATATTAGGCAGTCTGAGTCTAAAGCCTGCATTCTCTCACATTGTGATACCTTGAAGGGTGAGCTGAAAGAACAAAAAGACGTGTGCCAAATTTTTAAAGACCCCACTACATCACATTTAAAGCCTTCCTGTATTTTTTTTTTCTTCAGGGTTCTAAGAAACTGACCCTCACATGAGTTTTAAAAGGCCCATGTAAAATGTGCCTGTTACCAGAATATCCCTTTCTGTCATTTACATTCAAATGGTGCATTAATAAGAATTTCCTCTCTCCCCCTTTTTTTTTTTTTTTAATATGTATATCTTCAGAAGAGTGAAACCAGGCTGTGGGAATTTTCACTGGCTGTGTGAACAAGTCACTTGAATGTAGAGGTGATAGATGAGCAGTATTTACTCCCCATGTCCCTTTGTTCCTATTTAAGATCACAGGTTGAGGGATGTTATGGTAAATAGCCTAAGGCTGACTGAAAATAATTGAACTCAGTGGCTAATTGGATTTAATAATTGCACCAGAGCCTTCAGTGCACTGAAGTCCATTGCCCTGAAAAAGAACGATCAAACTAGAATTCTAGGGTTAGTTGCACTGATAGAGTTTTAGACCTAAAATTTTAGAGATCATTTAAGTCAGAATTCTAACCCTAGCTTACTGCTGGCGTAAGCTAGGGAACTTTCAAAACAACAACAACACAGAATCAGAGACCCCATCCCACATCCACGGAGTCAGAATACACATGAGTGGGGCCCAAGAATATGCATTTTTATTGATATGCCAAATGATTTCTATAATGAACTAAATTTGGAAACTACTTTTCTAGTATCACCTGTCACCGCTGCCCATTTTACAGATAATGATATTGATACATGTGGGTCTAGCTCAGAGATTGCAAACTCAGTGCCGTGCAGACACAGATGATGAATGAGAGGGATGGGCCTGGATGCGACAGTAGAGACTGGTAAGGGCCGTGGCCACCGTGACAGTTCGTGTTCCAGCTAAAGGGCATGGTACTACTCAGCTCTGTTCAAGTGTCATGGAAAATGCAGACCCAAGGTCAACCCATTAGCCCCCTCCGTTTTGTTCAAGAGAAACTGGAAATCCAGAATTTTGGGTGGAATTTTCCAGTTTTCTAAATGCTGTAGGACAAACAAAACATTTGTTCGGACTGAATCATGACCTTTAGCTACCAGTTTACCATCCTGTTAAAGAAAAAAAGTGATTTGTCTAACATCATGCCAAGGAGAATGCAACATTGAGAAAATAATTGAGGGTTTTTTAGGTCCCAAGACAAAATGGTTTCTTCTACCCTGCACGCCCATTTCTTCAAATAATAGCAACTTGTTAAAGTCAGAGGGAGGACGATCTTTAAATTTCCTCATGCTGCCAAAAAATGGGTCCCTGGTGTCCGTCGCAGCAGAGAATTCAAGGACACACTAAATAAGCCAAGCAAGTGATAGATTTATTAGAAAGGATAGTACACTCTCAAGATGGCGAGAGCGGGCAGGCCCAGAGAAGAGCAGCTACAGAACAAAGAGGCTTAAGAATTTATTACTCTTAAAATGAGGGCGCGAAATATCCAAGTTTTAGGGGTGGCTTTATAGGCATTCCTAGGCTGACCACTCTTTCTCCTCGGAAGGAGGGAATTTTTTTGGTCCTTATTTGTCTCTTGTTGGGACTCTCATAGTGACACAGGGAATGGAGATTTTTTTTCCTGGTTGCCATGCTAATAATTTTATAATTTGTTATAATTAGCTAAAGATCACCTAAGGTGATAAGAGGGTGTCCTGGCCACACTCTTGGCCACCGAAGTCTAGTTCTAGCTGGTCTGGTAGCTGCACTTTTCTTAAAGATGACCTCATCTCCTTCCTCCTTTGTCTCCCCTCACTTCCTCCCTCTCTTCCTCCCCCCCTCTCTCCCAGCCCTACGTAACTAACTCACAACACCAGATTCTAGAATTTTATCCTAGTCAACACCTGGAGGTCTTTTTTATAGTGATTTGTATCCCTCTTTTAAGAGACTCACTTGGCATTAAAAAAAAGCATAGTTTACACAGTGGTTAAAGTAAAACTTAATGTCTTAATGAAAGTGTAGGACCATTCCCGTAATTACGTCCTCTGCTCCAGACCAACAATCAGAAGTTGACTGTTCAGTGGCTTTGTTTTCATTAACTCTGTCTTGGAAAACAGTGAATTAAAGTTTATATTAACAACCTTAAAAATGGGCTTTAGGGAATATTATTTACAACAACCATAGGTGAAAGAAAAGCTTAGATGTGAATGCTGAGAAAGTTAAAACACTGCAGCCACCTGCTGTATATTGACGGCTGTGTAACCATTTGTTACCAGCTTCTGCCCACCAGCCCCAGCAGCACCATTTCTTCCAGTCTCTTCCACTTCCCTGAGTGACAGGAAACCCAGTGGCAACAATCTATGGCTGAATAATAGCATACTGAGAAGACTTCCAAGGCTAAAACTGTCTTCCTCAAGAGGCATGAAATTCCACACTTCACTTTCTCACACCCCTTGAAATCCTCTCCCTCAGATATGCATTTTGGTTAACTTGCTGACCTCTTTGCAAATGTGAAACCCCCTGGGAAGCTTACGCCCTAGCGTGGATTTGTTTAGCAGTTTGCTTTAGTTGAGAGCTGCTGAAGCCACATGGCTGTCATGCAGAGGAAAGCAATGTGGGGGCCTGGGTCACTTCAGAGGGTCACAGACCAACTGAGACCTGGGGACAATGGGGGAACCAAACAGCAAAAATATCTGGATACTTGGATGTGAAGGAAAAGATAAGAAAATAAACTAGAAATCGACCCAAAGAAACTCAACCTTACCCAAAGATTTACTTGGGGATATCTCATGGAAGAGTCACGAAGTCAGCCTGGATATTGCTGCCGCCATATTGAGGAAGCTTCAGAGCCCGAAAATCTTGTCCCTTTCTCCTCATTCACACCTGTTTTCCTCGTCTCCCACCATTTGTGTTTTTCCATATTGAGTTGGTAATTACCTGTTAGTCATTTATGTTGAAATTTTGCAAAGCTTACCAGGATTTGTTTTCAATGTATATAAAGACCAGTTATGATTTTTCCATGAAGACCCAAACCAAGAAAATCCTTATATTGATTACATAGACACATTTCATTCATTTTTAAATTATTGAACGATGTTTTTCTTAGGAACATCTCTGTGTTATTGATATGTATTGGAAGAAAGAAAAGGTTCATCATTTTGTTTTTTGAATACCAATAAATATCGAAATTACAATTTTTAAAAGCAGCTGACTTTAGAGGGTTTCCTCTTGCCTGCAGTGTCAGCTCAGTGTTGGCTCAGTTCAGACTGACTCTTCGGAGCAAAGTATTCCAAGTTCCTGTGTCCCTTTCTTATATTAACTCAAAAAGCTATGAGTGTGTCTGTTACCGTAAAAAATGAATTCAATAATGATAATAACTTTCATGCTTTCTTTCCTTCTTTCTTTTTTTTTTTTAAACATACTTTATTGAATGCCAAGACATTCCAGGCATCGTTCTAGCATCTTGGGATGCAAAGATTAATAAAATACTCTTCATGTTCTTAAGGAAATAGATGTGTTGATGAAAGTCACAGGGCTATTTCTTTGTTCCAGAATGAAGGGTCAACAAACTGCTATATCATAGAGGAGGACAGAGTGATGAGCTCACTCCCCACTAAAGTACTCAGGAAAATCTGCAAAGAACACAAGAGGACTATGCTGAACAATGAGAGGAGTTTGCCAAGTAAAAAAGAGAAAAGGCACTGAATCAGGAGGAATAGCCTGTGTACGGACAGAGAGAGAGATTGAGGAAATATGTGTTCATTCCATGTGATTGGAAATTAGCTGGAGACAATGGGAAGAGGTGTTGAAATAGTAGTCATAGCCTACGGAAGCTTAGTATGCCAGGCTCATGAATTTGGACCGTAATTCAGGAGAAAATCGAGAGTCAATAACAAATGTTAAGTGAGACCAAAATTGTGCTTTACAACATTCCTTCTGGATTCCGGGGGCTGTGGGGCAGAAATAGACTAAAGGCCATGTTTTCACACACATCTCCTTTAAGCCAGTAAAGCAAAGCATCCAAGGAAGGCAAGACATCTTGTCCTCTAGGTGCAGATATGAATTCAGGCTGAAAAAGTTTCAGTCACTTGCCCAAGGCCAAGTGGTAGACGGAGCACTCAGACCAGAGCTGACTCTCAGTCAGAATAAGAATCTACTGGTCCCCGCTGGCTTGTCCATCTGAATGTGACGACAGTAGCTGCTTTGTAAAGGACACGTCCAGTTGGCCAGGCGCTGTACGAGACGTGTCACCTTCGTTATCTCTTCTGAATCGCCATCAAATGGGAAGTACAAATTATTAACCCCAATTTATAAATAAGGAAACGGAGGCCTGGAGAGAGTAAACAAATGCATAAGGTCACATTAGTTAGTCACACAGCTGGGACTCAAACCCGGCTCTATCTGATTCCAGAGACCTGCTCTTCGCTACTACATCAGAGTTCATCCCCACCTTTAAGAAGAAAGCCAGCAACACACCATCAGTCTGCCGTGTAAGAGGCATTCACAAAGGTTGGATAAACGTTGATTGAAAGTTTGAGTCACGTAGCCAATTAGTGGCAAAGCTAGACCTAGAAAGAAACCAGGTCTCTCCACCAGCATTCTTCCCATGACCACACTTGGCAACAGCCTACTTTGGACCTAATTTAGCCAGACGACGTTGTCAAATTCACACTGAGAAAAGTTACAGAATGTCTGACATTGGGTGGAAATCTCCGGCCTCTGAGATAAATCTTTCAAAACCTCACCTCCGTTCCGGTATACTACCAGCTCAGTGGGATGGCTCAGGCAGGAGCTGACCCTTTAAATGACCTAATAATCAGACCCCGGAAAGTTCAACAGTAGCCTCCAAAAGCTAGATGAGATGGGAATAGGGACTTGCGACCTCAAAATAAAGAGCCTTAACCAACTTTTAAAATTTTGCAAAAATGAGCCCAGCAAAATAACAGACAATAAAAGGACTTTGCAAAGAGAGCTCTCATTTCATACCATAATTTGAGCATTAGTTACAGCACAATTTCTCACCAAAACAATCTGGAAATACATGATTTACCCCAGAAAGACAATGAAGGTATACGTTAAGGACACATTTGTCTTCTAGGATTTTAACTATGAAATGATTAAATTCAATGGAGTGTGTAATTATACAAAAACGAAACCCTATCTCCCTAGAAATTTCCCCTCTGCTACCTCAGGGGAATGAGTTAGACCCTGGGTTTTTTCTTGGTTAAATTTTCTGTATTCGTCTTGTCATGATTTATAAAAAGGGATCCCGGTATACTGCAGATGGGTTTCTCATCTTCTGAAATTCCCCCGTAGGGAAAAGAGTGTTCTGTAGTGGCTGCGAGGGCACTTTTGGATGCCTCCCAGCAAGCAAAGGTGGCCAGGGACACAGAGGCCCTTTGGCTGTGGCCTATCCCTGCTCCTGAGACTGTGACTGTTTGAAGAACAAAGGGCTTACTCATTACAGGTGCAGAACTGATAAGAACGGCCTTCTTTTTTTTTTTTTTTTTTTAACTATAAAATTCAGATAAGTCTCTTTAAAATGCTCATGGGCCAAACTCTTTAACTGACACAGAATATGTCTTTTGAAAAGTACATTTTGTGATAACCTTGTTTATTAACATTTAGTGGCTTGTTAAAACTGTAAGGAGATAAGAAGGGAATTCATATTTCAGATTCCAGTCAGAATTTTTATCCTTCTATAAACGATGTGACCCACATATATTTAAATTATGTTTAAAAGTGAAACGACCTTTTTTCTTTCTATTTCCGTCAATATTTTAAGAAATTCTTGGTCAATAGATGATGTCAACAATTTTCCTGAATCTCATTGCTTTGAGTTGCTTTATTACCTTGAAATTAATATTTAGGCTACTTTTTTCTTAGCTAAGTTTTAGTCATCTTGTGAGGACGTGTGCGGCCTCCCATAAATAAGCATTTCTCTAAAAGCCATTCTCGGTCATGTGACAGCAGCAGATTTAAAAAGAAGAGGCAGACCCACCTATGCTCTTTTCTCTGCCCATTTATTTTCTTTTGCCTATCCCTTTTCCATGCCCTTTTAGGGAACTTTAAGCCAAATGAGCTACGAATTACAACCTACCTCCAATAATTGGACAAACTCAGGTACCACTTTCCTTGCCTGTCATACCCACATATGTCTGTCCAATTAAAAGATTGGTGATATAGTAAAAGAGGCATCAGAATAATTTACTATATCTATTTTCCTGGTTTCCTTGCTGAAAACATTACAGCAATTTGGAAATCCCAGAGGCTGTTGCTCTCAAACGCCGAGTTCACTTCCCTCTTCTCCAGAACTTTCCTCAGCTGTCTCTGCACCCTTTGCTTCTCCAGACCCTAACTTGGCCATGACAGCCCTGAATTGGAGGCTATAAATTCAGAAAAGTACGAATAAAAAACTTCCCGTTTTCTCTTCTCCCTGAGACAAAGCAGCACAGAGGAGAATGCTGTCGTCCCCAGGCTAGCTACTCCGAGTGCTTATCAGCTCCAGAAGAAACTGATATTTTTTTAAAAGTCCTTTGAGATGTATGTATATATATTTATGGCAAGAATTGGGAGTTCTCGGGAGTGAATTTTACATGGAGATTTTAAACCCAATAAAAGCGTTGATTAACCTGTAGCATTTGTGAATATGTTACTATAAGGAATGCCCACATCAAATTTCTGCCTTTCGCCAGGAATCCTGTGGCGTTGACAGATTAGTTCAGTGGCAGAGTTAGGATCTCTACTGGGATCCTCTTTAGGGAAATAAAAAAGGCAGGGGCCCCTTGGCTTTCACAGTCCAGAGTAGGGACAATAGGTCTTAATGAAGTTCTTTTTTTGAATGACTCCTTTTTACTTCAAAGCAGGAAAAGCATTCCTTATTCTGTTTGTGGATAAGCACGTGTGTTTAATGATTGTGGGTCATAATATATCACAAAAGCTTGGTCTTTGTGGAAGGGGCTGAATTTCAATCTAAAGAGGATGGTTAAGAGACTTAGCAAGAGGTGGCCCAACTGTATCATCTGCTCAGATTTACGTTTTTAATACACTCCCTCTTCTCCTGAGATTACTCCCACCATCTTCAAGGCTGAGAACATGAACAGTTTTCTGAGCTTTCAGCATGGGAAAAAGGATGGTTTGTTTCCATCTTTTCTTTCTCTCTTGTCTTTTTTCTCTTTCCTTTTTTTTTTTTTTTAAATAAAAGAGTGAAAATCATGAGTGAAGTTTCAAGTATACAGTGGTTGCTGTACAGATATCAACTGACGATTTTCTGACTACGGGATGTCTGTGGGCTCCCAGCAATTAAAATTTCAGTTACTCACTGCATATTCCCTACTTTACAATGTCTGCATTTACCAGACCCAAACAGAGAATTCCTTATGCTGGTTTATGGTTTTCATACCTATAAATGTATCTATTAACTATTTTTCATTCATGAGTATCTCTGGCTAGATACAAAATTTTCACATAGAGTTGGACGAAGCAAGCCAAACATTAAATTTAAATGATTTAAAAGTAGAGGACCAAAATTAATAAACTAATTTTAAACTATTTCACTCCTGGACACTCTTCTAAACATAAGAACTTTGTTCTCAATGTTTTCAGATTCTTAAACTACTACATTTTATTTTCTTCTTTCATAATTACATTTACAAATAGTAAGACTTATGGTCAGAAAATGAGTGTCTGATTCTTTTAACCTTAAAAAAAAAAAAATCAGTTGTGGACTTCCAATAAAGTATTCACATAGAAAAAAATGGTAAAATACATTTATTTTTCCTTTTTACTTGTTTGATTTAAACCTGTAAGCGGCTGAACAGGAATTTTGTAAGGCTGATTGAAGCCTCATACGTTTGGTGTGACTTTCAAATTTTCGTTGATGTTAATTAAACTGAAGGGAGGAAAAAAGAAAGATACTGATTTTAGGAACTAAAAAAATGCGCCACGTTGGTAGTGATTTCCAGCTGACATCCAGATGAAGCTCCTAATTGTTCTTCACAGACCCCCAGGGATGGTTGCCCACTCCTTGCCCTTCCCCCAACACACATTCTTGCCTCCTCCTCTCCAAGCTTTTGCTCATATGAAAGAACAAAAATAGAATATTTGCGGGTTCCTTGTGTGTACCATATACTATGCAAGGTACCTCGTACACACCATTAGTGAATTTTCAAAACAATCCTCTGAGGTCGGAATCTCTATTTTACAAATAAAGAAATTCAGGCTCAGGAAGGTGTGTTTACTCGCCCAAGGTCAAAGAGCCAATAAGTAACAGAACAAGTTTTTTAAAATGCTGTAAAGTATCATAGCTAAAGTATATGTAGAGTATGTGGTAGGAATGCAACAGGGGAACCCATTCTATGATGGGAGGAGGAGGGAGTGAGGTGCTAATAAAAGACCTCATAGAAGAAATGGCTGGAGCTGAGCTCTGAAGATGCAGAGAAACAGGCACAAAAAGATGGAAGAGAGCTACAGACTGCTAGAAGCAGAAGAATGAGTGACGATTGAATTAAATTAGCAGTTCTAAGAAAATTAAATCCTTAGCCAGCAGGGGAAAGCCAAGAATTAGGCAAATTTTTACCACAGTGCAATCCCAGAAAATCTTAAGAAATGGAAACACCATGTATTTTTGGAATTAGTGCTGGACTGGAACCAAAAACAGCAAGATCAGTTGAAAGTTTGCTGTAAAACCTAGTCCTAATTCCCCTCTCCACTTTAGCGGGCCAGCACTAGTCTTTCTCCACTGCAGAAAACTAGAGGTATATTTTTCTAGAAAGAGGGCCTGAAGAGACCAGCACAAGAGATTGCTGGGATATCACCTGAAAAAGCTGCGGGAGTGGGGGTGGGGGTGTGTTAAGTGAAATTGTACATGACAAAGGCAGAGACCCTCAGCCTTCTTCCCTACCTCAGCATGAAAGTTGCTCCTAATGTTATTTTTATGATATCTATAGTATCAGATAGACATGTCCCTGTTTCGTTCCTCATACAGATGATTTGCACTTTCTCCTTTCCTTGCTCAGTCTTGCTGGAGGTTTATCAATTTTTAATCTTTTCGAAGAACCAATTCTTGGCTTTGTTGGTTTTTTATTATTGTATTTCTACTCTATGTTATTGATCAATGCTTTTACTTTATTATTACCTCCTTTGCATTTTCTCTGAGTTTAATTTACTCCTCTTTAACTTAATAAAGTGAAAGCTTAGTGAATGGTTTTAAACCTTTCTTCTTTTCTAATACATGCATATAAATTTTGTTCTGAGTACTGTTTTTTTGGTATATGGAATCGTCATTATTATTTAGTTCAAATTTTTCCTCTTTTCTATCGTGATTTTTTTTCTGTGTTCAGTGAATTATTTAGAAGTGTATGGGTTATCTTCCAAACATTTGGGGATTTTTATGTACTTGATTTATAATTTAGATCCACTGTCATCAGAGAATACACTCTACATGATTTAATTTATTGAGAGTTGCTTTATGGTGTTGTATGAAATCTCTTTCAGTAACTATCCCAAATGCACTTGAAAAAAATGTGCATTCTGCAGTGGGTCTAGGATTCCATGTATGTCAATTAGTTTAAGTTGATTCATTATGTCATTCATAACTTCTATATTCTTACAAATTTTCTTGCTTGCTCTGTCAATCACTATGAGAGATATAGAAAAAATTCCCATGGTTATTTTAAAGTTCTTGTCTGCTAATTTCAAGATCTATATCATCTGTTGGCCATCTTCTATTATTTATTTTTTCTCATAATTATTAGTCACATATTACTTCTTTGTATGTCAAGTAATTCTACAATAGGCATCGTATGAAAGAATTGTCGAGGCTTCATCATCGATTACCTCAATTCAATCAAAAAATGAACTGGATCAAGAAGAGGCTCCAGTCTTAGTAAGACTCATTTTTCCTCTTCATATTACCTTTTCCTTGGGTGTGACACAGCCTCCGAAGTCTCTGTTTCTTTAGCCCTGAAAGTCTGAGAGACTTTGAGAAATAAGTTTGAGAGGGGAACCCCAGAGTTCTTGAAGACTTCCGTGATTGCTCTTCTCTGTAGTCCAGACCTTAGAGTGTGAAGTGCAGCCACTCAACTGGAAAACCTAGATGCAATGGGAATAAGTGGATCTGGGAGTGGCCAGAGCCAAGCGTCGGCACTCAACCTCCAAAGGCAAGGTGGGCGTGGTTACTGTAACGGACAGCAGACTCAAAGCAGCAAGGGGAATTGTCTGACTCGCACAGACCTATGGTGTTGGCTAGTGAATCATAGTGTTCCTAGAAGTGACATAGATAGGAAGCCTACCAGATTCTTACTTGATCTGTATAAGCATAAAAATTGTAGAGCAAGTCAATAAAAATTGAACTCAAATCGTAAAAACAAAGGGTCAATGGCCCTTAAATGTCAAAGACTCTCTGAACACATCAAACTGCCTACTTGCTATCTCCACCTGGATCTCACATATGTATGTCTACCTTAACGTGTCCAAAACTGAACCGATGTTTCCCCAAACCTCTACCCACAGCCTTCCCCACTTCAGTTGGTAACATATCCATCCCTGAGTAGCTCTGACCCAAATCCATGAAGTTTTCCTTGGTTCTCTTTTTCTCACACCTCACAACAAATCTGTTGGCAAATCTTGTTGGCTCTAGCTACTAGACAGCTAGCTGTAAGAAAGTTATCTTTTCAAAATAATTTCCCAGGGAACACGGAAAATAACTTCCATTTATATCTGACTGTATAGGACTTAGTCACCTATCCGTGCCTAGATTCAAGGAAAGCAAGAAATGTTCTTGAAAAAAGCAAGAAAAGTTCTTGAAAACAAGTCAGATTTCTTTTGCTTTGGAGGAGACTATGTTCTTAGAGTCACTCCCATCACAGACTCTAAAGAACCACAAGCCTCTATAAATTGATGTGTAGGTTGATGTTTTCTAGAAAACTAGCATTAAAACCACTTTTTTGAATACTAGGTGTAATACTAGGTTAATATTACTGTATACCCAGGATGCACAGGAACTTTATTTTCCTACCTTGGCCAGCCAAACTTTTCTACCTGTTTCAGTCAGGGATCTGTTTCAGAGAAGGGAACCACTTTAGCTAGTTTACAAAAGGTATATTGATTCATGATTATTACATGGCTTGCGGAATTGTTGGAAAGGCCAAAGAAACATAGGGCTAGGTAGACAGACGTTCCTCAGAATTACACCGCAAAGGGAGAAGCTGTTGTCTGTGACCTAGAAGCCACTGCAAGATTGGAAAACTCTAGGACCACACCACTACTGTCACAGCCAAGGAGCTGCCACAGAAACAGTCAGTGCCATACAGTGTCAACTAAGAGAAACTAGATACAGTGGGAAAATAGTCATTTTCTAGCTTCCAACTTAACAAGAACATCTGAGCATCTGATTGACAAACCAAAGTGACATTCAGAATCCGAGCTAAAGAGAAACTGGAAGGAGGGTGGAGTGCGTGAAATGAGACGTTCTATGTAAAAGATATGGTGTGCAACTTTATATTGATTACAAAAGAATTCTGTTTATTAGTGTGGAGGGCTAGAACAAGGTCATATCCGGAACTGAAGTCTATAGGAAGAAAGCATTTTAACTAACACTTAAAGTCTTCTTTCTCTGGTCATGTTAGTGGAAATAGCAATTAATAAGTGGCAAAGTAAATGTTTTGAGTTTTATTTTTGCTTCTGCGTGCCTCCTTCCACAGTGCACTCATAAGGAGTAAAAGTGCTGAAAAGAAGACAGCTATCAGGAAGAAAAACAAAATGCTTGGATCCCTCACTTATGGAATAGTCAACCTAGGAAAAACCGAGCACTGACTAAATGTTTCCATACTGTGAGGTTTACAGCAACAATAAAATATTTAGGATTACGGAAAAAGATGTACAAATTTGAGGCTTTTGAATAAAATCGTTCAAAATACATTTTCACATAGACAATTTAAAGCATAGACGAAGAAGTGAGAGACAAAGGGTCATGAAGCAACATTTTCATCTAAGTCACAGTATTGAAATGTTTGAAAATGTTTGCAGTGGATTGATTAATGGTTATTAAATGGCTCGTGGAATTATGGGAAAGGCCAAAGAAACATGTTTGCAGTGAATCTGAGTTTCAACGGAAAGAGCAACAACCAAGGGGGAGCTAACCTACCTTTGCTTTTCTGGGAGACTTGACTGTTCATTTGAACCAGACTATAAACAAGGCGGGTGTTAGGCTTCCTGCTACTTGAACCCCCAGGGTTCTTTCCTTATAGAAGGCGTGGCCCTCTCTTCTTACTCCCATTGGTCTTACTCAGATTCAGCTGCTTTTCTTTACCTCTCAGTTTAGCCACCAACTACACTTTTTTTGAGTTTCTCCCCTTCTCTAGACTGGCACGTAATTACACTCAAGTTTCCGTTGAATTGATTGATTAATTTATTAATGAAAGAATAATTGAGAGAGCAGTCTCCCCAGCCTCACAATTCTTTGCAGTCCCCCAAATTAGACATTAACCTTTAAAAGATGAGTGCCTCTTCTCATTGTAACAAATAAGAGAAAATGACAAGGTTCTAGGCTCTTAATAAGTTTGCTTCCTCACTGTCCCTTATTCTCTAATTCCTGAAACTTCACTTGTTAGCTGATACCCCGTCGCCCTTTTCAGCTAGAAGCTTCTCTCAGCTGATCCTTGTTTTGGAGTTAAACCGCTTAGATGCATCTCCACCCTAGAGCAATGTTAAGACCAGCAGTGATCACCTGGAGAAAGAAAGTACTTTCCTCATTTTGCAGGTTCTTCCCTTGTGCTTCAAACCTTGCCAGACCAACTTGAGAGACTTGTGTCTCACTCCTGCCTAGCACCCATTGCTACTACATTTGTGGCAAATTGTTATTTTCCAACAATAGCTGCAAAAAATGTTCCCGTCCTACATGCTCTGTGTACAATATGATTCCGGCTCTTCTCCTAGGTGTGGTGTATGTATATTCCCTCTCATTGAATTTGTAATTATGGTGGAAGTGATGTCATGTGACTTCTGGGGCTAGGTCATCAAAGGTGCTAGAACTTCTGCTTGGGTCTCCTGGGTTACTTGCTCTTGGAAGCCATGGTGAGAAACGGCCCAAAGCGGCCCACTTGGAAAGACCACATGGAGAAGCTAGGTAGAGTGGACAACCCAGAGGAGGTTCCAGACAACAGCCATTTCTGGATATGTAAGTGAAGATGATTCCAGGCTCTACCAACCCTTGTGTCATCCAGACTTTGACAAGACATCCCCACTGTGTCCTATGCAAATTCCTAATCCTCCCAATCCTTGACCATAATAAAATAATTATTTTATGCCACTAAGTTTTAGGAGAATTCATAATGTAGCAATAGTTACAACCATTCATCCATTAAAAAAAAAAAATCTTATTGAGTTCCTAATATGTGTTAGATGGGCATTTTCAGGCCCTACCCAGGACCACTGGTCCTTTCCTCGGGAAATCTGAAAGGCTCTCTTCCTGGTCCCCAGAGGACTTGCTGCTGCCTCTTCCACTCCTCATATAAGTCTCCTTGGCTTCAGTCCTCAAAAAGTCTTTCCCTGAGCCCAGTTCCGTCAGTGTTATGTGTTGTTTGTCTGCAGCACAATAGCTGTGTGGTTGCTAAGGCTGGCCCACCCTTCAGTGATGCTGGGATTCTTCACCTATTATTCTAAGTTAATGTCTCAGCCAAAGCTTCCTGGTTGCCATTTGGTCCAGATGGGGAGACTCGCGTCCCAAGAGTTTATTTGTCCAACATGTTGCTTCCACATGTTCACTGCTTTTTTTGGCTCCATTTTTGGGGGATAGTTATAACTACATTATAGGATTATTTTGAGAGGTCAATAGTACACATATGTCACCTAGAACATTGCACAGTACACTGTAGGTACTCAGCGCATAATAATTTTTGACCTTTTCTAGTTCAAAAGGTCTTCAGTTCTTATAGGATGTTCCAGAATATTCTTGTTTCTAATCTGAGTAATATTCTAAGTTTAAAGTTCATTTTCAAAGCCAAAACAATTGTCATGCTCTATGACTAGTATTCAATCTGGATAATTAGTTTTGTTTTGGTGTTTTGTTTTGTTTTGACCTGGGAAGTGGGGAGGTCTTCACACACGTTTGCAGAAGCACACAAGTTTACCAATATTTTTAAAAACTGCATTCTCAGCATTATCATAATCTTATAAATAAAATTCTTTGAGAGTGTTCATGTAAATTTCAGAGAAGTTTTCATAAAGTTGATTTCAATTTCTTCAGATGCTCTTTCTCGTCTAGGGACCAGAGGCCACAGACATGTTCTCAGAGGCCTGAAGGAATTATTGTTATTATTGTTGTTTGTTGTTGTTTATTGTTGTGCGGGGACAGAGTCCCAGAGAGCAGAGTCCAGGCTCTCGGCCTCACGTGGAAAGGTGCTGGCTTTTGTAGTAGATGGCCGTCATGCTGTGACTAGTTGGCCGTCAGCTGTAACCAGTGAGCCACTGGCCACTGATATAACTGCCATGGCTGAGCTAGCAAGCGTGGATAGCAGTTAGCAAGGGGTGGGTTGGTTGGTTGGTTGGTTGGTTGGTTGGTTGGTTGGTTGGTTGGTTGGTTGGCAGAGAAGCGGACGGCGGATTGCACATCGTGTGGCTCCGGTTTCCTGTGTCTCCAACCCAGCCACCAGCGAGAATATAGTGGTGTGACTCCCCTACCTATGGCTCCGTTATCTAGGGTTCCTTTTTGGCCTCACAGTATCCTGCGTTCTTTTGTGGGGAGCCGGACCCTGCATGACATGTTGTCATTGTAAAATGGAGTTGACTCTTTAAATATAATTTTAAACAATGTTTCAAATCTGTGGTTGGTACCCTTGGGGGAGTGCCAAGTCAGGGGAGTTCTTCTGTCTATATAGGTCCACCAAATTTTTAGACTGAATCAATGATCTATTGCAAACAACTGTGCTATTATTCCTCAAATGTATATCGATACTATTACAATGATCAATTTATTTTAAAGTGCTACTGAATTCATTTATGTTACATTTAGCAAAATTTATTTTCTCAAACAATGGCTACTGAAAGTATAATAACTATGCAATGGGAATACATAAAATGTTTTCCATGTGCAAAGCATGCTTCTGATCAAAAAAGTTCAAGTGTCATTTCTACCCATCTCCTCCTGATGTTGAAGATGATGGATTTGCTCAGCCCCCCTAGGGAACCAGGGGGATTTCAGAATTATAGTTTTTAATATGAAGATTGCTTAACCATACATAATACTCATAATTTTCACCAAGGGAAAGTAAGAGTTATTTCATAACATAGGCCACATTATTTGCAACAATCCAACTTGGTGGGGAGGGAGGGTTGTAGAGGGCAATGGCTGTGTTTTTGTACAGAGCGCTGATTTAACGATATATAATGTGATTGTGAAATGACTGGGGCACATTAATCAGTCTGTGACCAGCACCACAATGCTGAATTGAGTAAGATATTCTTCATAGGAAATATTCATTCCCCCCAAAAAAAGTATTACTGTTAGAACAAGCCTGAGTTTCATATAGTTTTTATCTTCCCACACTTTCATGACAAAGAATAATGTAGCTAATCTTTTTCTATGGTAGTTCTGGCTTATTTCCTAAACAGAAGGATTCCTGTTTCAAGAAAACATATAAATGTCCACTTTTCTTTCAAAAACCTGGGTGACCTCTAATATGATTTCAACTTCATGGAGGGTGGGGGGGTGGCACAGGGAGGAGTGGGGTGATGGGAATCGCTTAAAAGTTATTGGTTCGCTGCCGTTCTAATGAAAACCATGTGTATGGGGAAATTTACAGCCATAAATCTCCTGGTGCACATAACTTCTAATTAAAACCTCATAACAATCTTTTCCAAATAATGAACACAATTTTGAGATCTAGTTTAATTTCATTATTTCAGAAATGGTCGTGAGAAATGTGTCTGGGAATGTGTAATTACAGTACTGTCACTGGGATACCAAAAGAGAAAGTCAGAGCCACCAGCTCTTCAAAAAAATGTGGGAGGAGGGAGGTTGTTGGCTTTAAAAAATAGTATTTGCTATACCGAATTAACATCCAGTGGGTCTCAGATATCCTATTCAGTTAGAAAGTCACTGAATTTAGATAACTAGTCTCTCCAGGAAGTGAGCATGGACACCCTAGACAGAATTCATGTTATGTTGAATAATAATTATCTGAGCCATGCTTAGAACACAGCTCACAGTACATGCTGTTTTGTTGGCCCAGGAAGTAGAGAGTGTATGGATGAAACCACGGTCCCATTCTTGGATCTTGACATCTCATGCAGCCCAGTTTGTCTTTGGCAGCTCCTTCTGGCCAACTCAAAGGGTCTTAACAAATTCCAGGGAGGACAAGTGTTTTGCCAGAGGAAGACAGATTGCATTGAAGGGCGTACCATACAGGGTCATTGATTCCAACTTCAGCAAATTTCAAAATCTTTCCATGAACGATGAAGAAAATATTTCCTTTTGGTTAGAATCATAAAGAGAGAACAATAATTTGGCCCCTTAAAGTAGGATGTTAACTGCCTTCTTTGTTGGGGATCATTTCTTGTCTCAGTTGGATGATATTGATAATGGTAATAAACATGTTTAATCTGTTAATTTAAATGGAGCACTTATTCTGCCCTAAGGATCCCTCTTTGAACTCCTTTTTATTCTACTGAAAGTCATGGCTAATCAACAAGCATAAATCACTGTTAAAATACAGTAAATCTAATGGGTGTATTAATTGCTTCTTAACATGAAGTTGATTCATCCACTATGAATATACACTAACGATAGTTGATAGAAATTGTAAATGGTACTTTTATTGAAGCAAAATACCATTTAAGCATAGGTAATACAGGTGATAAACTTCCAGCACCAACTCAACCAGAAAACATATGCAACTGCTTCTGTGCCAACTCAAATAGAGTTTTATTGAATGCACCTGATTTTAAGCCTCCTTTTAGCATTCCCTTTTAATAGCTTAATAAGAACCAGTTATAGCCTAGCTAGCTTGTGCATATGTGTTTAAAATTCAGAAAGCTACATCAGACAAGCTTATCAGTTTATAGAAACTCATCAGAGGCAGCATAACATGGATTTAATGTTTAAAAAAAAAAAAACACCCTATTTTTAAATTAACCTGGCCCTTTGTTGTAAATTATTTTCACAATCTGCTTAGAACATCTAAAGCCCGGCCTATCAAAGGTTTCCCAAGACCTTTAATTCAGGCCTGGCCTTTATGTGAAAGAGCTCAAGCTGCCGGCTGCAACAGAGACTCTGGATTATGACTGAAGGAGGGTACCTACAAGTGATCATTCTTCGCAAACATCTGCAGCCATTGAGATGGCGACCTGCTCAGAGGGCCAGGAAGCAGGCCATTATGGCCTGGCCTTCTGTGTCCTCTCAGCTGCAAGCACACACGAGTGCCAGGTGCAGAAGCCTCACTCGAGAGGAGACTATAGACAGAGGGTAATGGTCACAGCGATTACAAACTGATAATTATCCCCTCCCTATTTCCTCATTTCAACCAACTGGTTACTTCACTGATTATTTTCTCTTTATAGCTGAAAGTGAAATCCTATGGCTAGAAGCTAATTATATCTTTCTTTCTGGCAAGACTTTTCTTTCAAAATTTAAGTAGCATGTAGTTTATTAGATTGTGCCCATTACCCACAAATCTGAAGAAATCACCCTATTGACTGTTTCACAATAGAAAGTTGGAGGGTTAATGCAAAATATTATACTCTCCATGTTTTGAACGATAACTCCGTATGTGGTCCACTTGATTTTTTTTTTTACTCTGTTTGTATTGCTTGAGCAAGTGCTCAATGTGTGTTTGTTGAGTTTTCCCCATTTTCACACAGACTGAAGAAGCTGTATTTTATTCTTGTGTACCTACTAAAGCATGCCACTGTTTGCATTCACAAACATGGCAGAAATTTTTTTCTGATACAATAAAATAAGCATTTTATAGTTGTGCGCTATATGGCCAAGCACTAATTGAAACCAGGATGGAGCTTTTATTCCCCCATTAGAGATATAAGGGCCAAAGTATTTAGTAGAACAATGGTTTTCATTGCTATGCAAGCTGGTTATTAAAGGCTGTCTGAACTGGAGAGTTTCAAATGAATATCGTGCAAGCAAAAGGGGCTACTGAGTGATTAACCTAAGTAACAATCTGCCAAATTAAGAGCTGTAAAAGAAAGACAGAAATTAGATGTTTAAAAATTAAATAACTGAAACAATTGTAAAATGCGCACAGTGCTCTCACACACGTGAATATAAATCCTTGCGTCCAGACTCTCAAAACTTACCAACTTGCCATGTTTTCATTAGTATAGGAAAATTCCAGGGCTTATAGATCATTGTAACCAACCTCAGTGACATCTTAAACAGAGATTTAACATTTCTAGACATTTTGAAGCCCTGACGGAAAAAAATTGTTTTCAATGTTTTTGTTCTTTTCCTCAATAGGGGAAGGAAGGAAGGAAAAGAGGGAGGGAGGAGGAAGGAAGAGAGGGAGGGAAGGAGGGAAAGAGGGAAGGAAGAGAGGGAGGGAGGGAGGGAGGAAAGAGCTAGTGGGAATATTAAAATAATGCAAATAGTCAAGCATATTTTCTAGATCTAAGAAAACTCTGCTAATTTATGAGTATTACCTATATTATATAGAAATTGGTTTGCTTACAAAATAGTTATATATTAAATTTTAAAACAAACCTTATCAGGCAGCATGAAAGTCACTAGTTGATTTTTTTTTTCTTTTTTGAATAAATAGCAGCTCATGCTGTTGAACTTTATGGAATCCAACACTTCTTTCGTACTTCACTTTTTCTAGAATATGAGAAGCAAACCAAGATTTTAACAAAGAATCAATATTTTAAAATATACCCTACTGTGTCAAATGAATTCAGAAAGCACTTTTTAAAAAAGAAATGTATTTAAGAAGAAAAAGGGGAGAGATACAAACTTCATTGGCTATTACTTTTGCTATATGAAATATTATCTAGGACTGTCCGTTGGAATTGTATATTCTATATGACATTATTTTGAAATCTCATTCTTTCTCTCTTGCAGTGTGGAAATGTTTCCATATGTTAAAAGTTGGTTGCACCATTTTGCTGAGGGAAATAAAACAAACAGAATTTTGAGGCCAACTTGAACATAAGCACCAAATAACAAACATTAGGTACAAATCTTGTACTTGTGGAACCTCAGAGTTAACTGTCCCCAGGTTCCCAATTCCTCAGGCTCTGTCTCAGTCAAGACTGGCTTGTGAATTTTCCAAACACCAGATCATTAGGGATTCCACTAGGATTCATATGTAACTTGTAAAAACACCTATTATTGAATCTAATACATATATTGTGCGTGTCTAATTCATATAGTATCTATGATATTTAGGTGTCTTAACAAACCTTTTAATCTAAAGTTAAGAGTGACTTTTAAATTCGCCAAAAGCACTTCTTTTTCTCCTTATTCTTTTTTAAAATTCAAAACATAATACATTTTGCAAATACCATGTAAGTCACCAGGCCAGGGGCAGCAAGTTCCAATTTATTTTAATATTTGATCTTGTTTTCCTGCCCTGGTCATTTTTAGCAAACAAAGCAATATGTTTTTGAAATTCTAATTTTTCAAGAATATATACTTGTCATATTTCTGGCTCTAGTTGCAAGATCACAACATCTGTAAGTACACTCAGTTCTCGCAACTTCCTTTCACAGAGTGATGTGTCACCTCCCTAGGAAGACATGCTTTGGCTCTGACAATCTAGACCTCTGCTCTGATAGTCACTGCATAAAATATTTAATAATCTGAAGCCATAGATGATTTTATGCAAGTGGCTTCTTAATGTATGCTTTTGGATGTTTTTGTTCTTTCCTCTCACTCTTTCATTTTCTTATTCTCTCGTTGGGAACCAAACTGGAGATAATAACGCTGAGTCATTCACGTTGTCAGCAGTTGTTTAAAAGAATACAGTTACCCTAACACACCCAAGTGCCTGGCATGCAGTTCTGTAAGCAGACAAACTGATGCACACCACCCCAATTGAATCTTACACACTCCACATCATCTACCTGGACTGAGCAAATTTGGCTCCTTTTGCTACCCACAACTCCACCCCCTCATAATTGGACAATTACCTTTAACTAGTTTTTGAAAGTAGTATATGCCATCTGTCACATTGTGAAGCATGGTTTTTGCTTCTTGCTTTCAGCTGGGGGATGCCAGTGGTGGGAGATGCTAAACACATTAAAATATGGAAAAACATCAGAGGCAAGGTCTATTTTCACTTTGTTGTAGGCATGTTCACTGGTTGAGAATGCTAATAATATGGAAAGAATTCCCAGAAGTTTTTGGTAAAATTCCAAGCATATAGGAGTTAAAGATAGTCATAGGAGTCAAATACAGGTCAAAAACAAATACTGTGGCTGTGGATTTCAGTTAGCTGGTCTTTAAAGGGACAGTGTTAAGTTGTAACTCTTCAGTTTAACCTTTCTTAACCTCTTCACTATGTGTGACTTGCAATTTTCTTAGTCATAACGATGTCACAGTGTATTTTTACTCTAAATTTTCAGACCCAGATGCATAATTAAACTACACTACCTTTTTCCTCCACCCTAGGAGCACCCATACAATACTTCATTTATGAAAATGAGAATAATTATTTTGCTTACTTTCTATGTCGACTTTATGTCTTTGGTTTTCACATGTTCTCTGGAAATGTAATGAGTACTTCAGATTCACAGGATTATTTTTCTGAAAAAGGATGCATTTAATAAGGTATTTATTTTATAAAAATTTAAATTTTATCCCGTATTTTTTGGTGATCAAAATTAGAATAAAGTTAAAACCCAAGATTCTGGTGTTGTAGATATGTACATTCTGCCTGGCCAGCACTCCACTTCTTCTGGGCTTGCTCCTTCTATAACTCCAACCATGGGGGTTCAAGAAAGAGCAGTGGTGATTTTACATCACTCTACCCACCCTCCTCAATCACAGGACCATAGTTGATTATTGGTCCAGAAGTGGGCATCCAACCCCAAACAGCCAACCTGATTCCTTCTCCAGGCCTTTTGTACTGAATGCAACGTAGAAAGTTGGTCTACCTCTAGTGATAGAACCTACACAAGGAGAAATGCAGTCGTTTTCAATGACCATGTCCCCTTCCCCATAGAGGAGCGTGATCAGCCAGTAGAGGGGATGAAACTAATAGAGAAATGAAAAGGTGAGACATAGAATGAAAAACACCCATTAGCATTCATGTCCTCAGTTCCAGTTGTTCCAAAGACCCAGCCATATCTTTACCCTTTGTGGTTTAGCTCTTAAACCCTTCCCCTCAGTAAATCCTTCTGCCTATCTAAGCTACTTTAAAATGGCCTCCTGTCACAACTAGAACAAACAGAATTAATACACTCATGCTATATCCTAAGTAATATAGATTTTGAAAATAAGAAAACTATGATTAAAATGGAAACATACTCCTTACCATTGTTATCTTCCTTTACTCTTAGGCACAATAATTTTTTAAAAAAGGTCTGTGAACAAATTCCAGAATTTCTGAGGAGTCCAGCCCATTTTGCCCTCACCTTCAAAATCCTGTATCACATAGAGTGAGAATCAATAAATCAGCAATTATTTGGTATTTTATATTTTCTCAGCAATGACAGGTAGATAAGAGAAGAATAAAACATGTCCCGTTTAATTACATTTGCTTTATATTATTCGCTTAGTAAGAAGCTACTGTGTTAGTAATTTGGCTAAGGTCACGTGGTAGTAAATTTAAATTTAAGCTGAGATTTAAACACAGGTATTATTTCAGAATCTAGATTTTTTTTTTTTCAAACCACCAGCTATGCATTATCCCTTTCTAACCAAGAATATTTTTCCTCCTCCACCTCAATTCTTTTTCCTTTGACAAATTTCTAACTTACAGTGGAAAGCATAGGACAATGGAAAATCTGTGTACCTTTTAATAGATTCACCAACTATGGTACATTTGCTCATTCTCATGATAGACAGACAGACAGACAGACAGACAGACAGACAGACAGATAGATGATAGATAGATAGATAGATAGATAGATAGATAGATAGATAGATAGATAGATTCTAAACCATTTGAAAGTAAGTTGCAGATATCATGATCCTTCACCCTTCAATACTTCATTTGTCTCTCCGAAGAATTTAGGCTGAACTGATTTCCTCCAGCCGTTTTTTCTTTCTTAGCATTAACACTTTTGAAAGGTCCAAGATAGTTGTCTTATAAAGTGTCCTGCAGTCTGGATTTGTTGGATAATTTCCTCATGATTAGATTCAGATTAACCGTTTTTGGCAAGAATAGAACATGGGTTATATTTCGTGCTTTCCCCTACATCACATCAGGAGGCATATAAATTCATTTGTTTGCTAGTGATAATGCTAAATTTGCTCACATGGTTAATGTAACTTCTGTCAGCTCTCCCATTTAAAGGTACATTTACTTCTTTGTAATTAATAAGTAATTTTAGCAGCAGTAGCTAATCTTTGCTTCAATGAATTATTATGCTGGTGATTGTAAAATAGTAATTTTCTACTTATATTCTGCATTTTATTAGCTATAAATATTTAGAGAAGAATGTTTTGTCCCTGACTCCTCAACTTTCTTTGAGTGTCATAGTAGATTCATGGGTTAATTTGTATTGAATGTGTTATGATCCCTTACCACTAGTATTCATTTTGATGCTTGAATTTGGTCAAGGGCAGCCCCCATTAAGCCAGTTCCTATGTCCTTTTGACACGTTCCCATTACTCTTCAAGCATTTTCTTTCTCTTTTAGCACAAAATGTTCTAGGCTCACTTTGCCCTCCCCATGCCACACCTGGAATCAGCCATTTTTCCTTAGAGCCTTGGTCCTTTTTCTGGGGAATGGTATTAGAGAGTAAGGTATAAGTGTTTGATATGCTTATTGCTTCTGGGGCTCTTTCACTGGACGGAGCCATGAAATAAATTTTTAAAAATGAGTTGATACTTACACCTCCAGTTCAAATCCCACACCACAGTATTCTTCCTCTTTCCATGACTTATTTGTATATCCTCCCAGAACCCTGGTTCCCAATAATATTATTTACTCATTTACTCGATTCTATAATGTACATAAAATTAGTTAACAACTTCAGTGTCAACAACAAACCTGCCAAGTTCAAGTTTTCTTTGCAGTTATTGTCTTAGAATATATACTACTGATGGTACAGAACCAAAATGCTATGCATACTGGGTGGTCAGGCTCTGGTTTTGAGATGCGGTCAGGTTCACGTGTCCATCACAGTCCTTTCACATCATGACTTCATCATTCTTGAATTCTGAAACTTCATGCATCTTTATTTTGGCTAAATTACGCCACTAAGTACCTTTTTGAGAGTGATATATATTTTGCGAACTTGCCCTAGCTCTGAACAATTTTAGTTGTCTTTATGCATGAGTAAAAATTTGCATCCCCTTGTGCATTTATTAAGTTTATTCCAAATATGTTATAAATTTGATGTTATTGCTAAGTCGAACTTATTCCGTTGTTTTTCTGAGTATAATAATAGATATCAGTGTATTTGTTTAGAAAAAGGCCACATTGTTAAATCATCTTATAGCTCAAATAGTTTTCATTGATTTTTTTTTCTCTCCTGAAAGATAAATATATCACCTGAAAATTCAGAAGCTCTTCTACTTAAGGATATGTTCACTTCCAAAGTGCTGTTCACTAGCCCAAATATTTATTAGTCCAAATTGATGGCACATGACCAGTTAGTTGTTTACAGCATCCAATGGTGGCAAGAAGAGTTGATGTACTTTTGCTCAGTTGTGTTAAAATCAGTTAACATATATAGCACTAAGTTTATGTTGTAGCTGAAGAAGCAAAATCAAATGCTAGTCGTAAACCTGGAAAGGAATGCAAGATAAAAATAGATTACGTTAATTAGTTAGTAACAATTGCCACCATCTTTAATAAATTAAACACTCATAAAATACTGGAGTTAAGAAAAAGCATAACAAAGTAAAAGCAAGCTGAATAATTTTTCAAACATTACGGGTATATTCTTGACTTTGGTTATTAAAGTAACGTAGGTGTAAGATTCTTTAACTTTCAGATCATTGCCAAATGCCAATGTAATGTGCGTTTGCTGTCTTGTTTGAGAATATTCTACTCTGCTACAGAAAACAAGCAAGATAAGTGGGATGAAGGAAACCCATAAGAGTTAAGCACAGTCATTAAGCAAGCAGTTTATGAGATATAGATGAAACTCACAGGATGTGTTATATTAGATAATGAGTAAGCAGGAAGCTTGAAAGACTTAGGCAGCATACACAAGACTTATTAAATATCGAATAAGTAGTAACCTATAAGGCATGTTAGGAAATATAAAATAAATGGAATATATGATGGAACAAACAAGAGTGATAGTTATATAGAAAGGGATGGAAAGGCCAAGTAATACATTATAGATCATGTCACCTCTACACTGACAGCTGTCATCTATACTGACAGCTATGTCATCTATAAATTGGCTATCCATTGATGACACCCATCATGGTCTAATTCTGGCCCTGCAAGTACTTTGCTCAAGAAATTCAGATATAACCCAGAGCTGTTCAGTAGGTTAACTGGCAAGTTACAGGAAGGCTCAGGTATATTTACCTGCTTCTCTCGGATTTAGCAAGTGTGTGGACCCTGGTAAATTGCATCTCTTGGACTTCTTTAGAACCATACCATTAGCTGGAAGGACTTAAAGCAGTGTGGCCCTTCCACCCTGCTTACACCCTTTCCTAAGTGTGTTCACCTCTCCCTTCTCTTTCCCCGTGCTTCTCATTAGGTGTTTTAAACTGTTTTAAGAAACATGTGAGTGGAGCATTTTAAATTAGTCTGTGAGCTTCTCTGTTCCGTGACCACTGGGATAGTTTGCCTGGCTAAGATATTTGGAGATATTGTTGCACAAGGGTAATTCCCCATGTGACAGCCAAATTAAGAACAAATAGATTAATTCCTACAATTATTTTAAATCATTTAAAAGACAAAGTCTCAACTAAGTTCTATTTTAAAAATCTACTCATTCCCTTTGTAAGATAAACAAATTACCATAACACATTAAAAGTCATTGCTTGGACAAACATAAATCAAGCAAGTATTAACCAAAAAGCTCGCGTTTGTAACATGGATGATAAACTAAAGTACCAGCAAGTTGACTTAAATAGTCTAGTGTTTTCACATTCTGCATTGTGTGTTCCAAATCTGAGAAAGGAATAGAGCTACATTGAATGTGGCATTTGTTGTTCAATTTATGCCAATAATGGATTATCGAATAAATATAAGAACTGCAAGAAACATATGTTCAAATAGAGAACATTGATAAAGACCATAAAAATAATAAAAATTCTGCACAATCACCCCAATATATTATTCATTACACCTGTGCAATGCATTCATCTAGTTAAATTTTTTACACCAATTTATCTCTAGTAATTCAGAACTAGGATTAAAAGGAGTAAATACAGTGATAAATGTATCTACATTGACTTTTATTATAAATAAAAATGATATCTATGTACAATATATAATTTGTGGATAGGTGCTTACTAATACCATTTGCATATATCAATCTTTTTTAAAACTTTTGAAAAATGTTTTAAATTTATAAAAATGATAATTTTTAAAATGTCTTACAAATTTCTACAATTTAAATCTTTGTAATGTATAAAAATAAATTGATCAATTAAAGTTTACAACAGAAACTTCAAAGATGTCATAAAAACTGTTTCTATCTATTTTGGATGCTGGAATACGTCAATTATATTTCAGTCTATTTTTTAACATGTGTTAAATCACTAAATTTTAAGTAATACCACATTATGTTAGTTAAGCCATTTTTTTCTTTCATATTTAAATTAAATAGCATGGGTCATTTGATAAATGGAGAAAATTTGAAATTTACCTCTATCTTAAGAATATTAAATATTATATTAAATAAACTTTATAAATATAATTTTAATAATGTAATGATATAACCTTTTTGCCTAAAATAGTTTCTTTATAAACCACTTCATAAAAATGGAGAAAAGATTACAAAAATTCATAAAGGAGATCTGTGAGATTATATATTACAGTGAAAGGAAGTCATTAATCAAAAAAGTTGGAAAACTGTTTTAATCTACTTTTTTCCCAAAGAATTTAAGTACACACAATACTTAAACATTGATGATATAACATTGAAGGAACAAGCATACCTGCTGGGCACATAACACTCTCCACAAACTACCACAATTTTTTTTTATCTTTTATAATATTTTCCAGTTAAAAATTCTGATAGCCACATTCAGATAGTTGGTGAAAATTATATTTACAGGCATCACCGATCAATTGTATATGCATTTAAGTAAATAAAAATAACCTCTTAGAATTTTTTAAGGTCAGAAGCATCAGGAAATCTTGAAAAACTTAAAACAATAACCATAGAATTGATTTATGCTCCCAGTATTCGAACAGAGAAGGTCAGGTTCAGTCTTGATTGGCATTTAGAATTTTATGTATTTCAAAATGTGTATAATTTTAATTAAGTCTTAAGCCACTTTAGATGAAAGTATGCAAAGAAAATTATTTTCCTACTAGAGAATCACAGGGATTTAGTTTGGCTTCCCGAGGTTTGTACAAATCACTTAATCCCTTTTCCTCAGTTTCAAGTTGGGAATTATATCCCCCCATATAGAGATGGGGTGATCAAATACTCTAACGTCTATAACAAGCTTTGAAGTTTGGTAATACAGATGTACTGGTCGGGGAACAGCACTGTTGTTTTCATTGTGTTTCATTACTTTCTGACCCAGGCTTTCTGTGGATGTGAGCCCAAAACAAAGCATTCATGGTGTGTGTGTGTGTGTGTGTGTGTGTGTGTGTGTGTGTGTGTGTGTGTGTGTGTGTTTCAAACTGTCACATTGCTGACTGCCCGTGTTTACACACAAAACACGTACTTACTGGTTGGTGAATTAGTATGGACTATTATTTGGATATTTTTTGACTTTTCTGTTATTTTAACTTACCTCAGAGTCACCGGAATTATTTCTTTAATACAGGTCAGAAGTGCTCTTAATGCACACACCCTACGTTATTTCACAGATATAATTTTGACCCAAAAAAATGTGGGATTTTATAGCGTGCCAAATGAATACATCATCAAGAAGGGCTGATATTTAAACTATGTATACATGAAGAGATCAAATATTGCCAAATCAATGTGACTTCCTGAAATCCCAGTAAAAATGAAAGCAGGAAGACTATTATATTGACATCCATTAGGAGAAATACCTTGATAAAATTAGACATATTTGTCTTCTCTTTTCTTTGTCAGTTTTCATTTCAGTGTGATGTGAAAGCTTACGTTCCAAAAATGGAGCCAAGAAACATCTCTCTACTAATACCGAGGTTTAGACAATTTTGCCAGACCTTTCATAAGCTTCACACAATGTCTTCATTTGCAAAAAAAAAAAAAAGTAAACTTCATTAAATGAGTTTGTCACACAAAGAAGGACTCATTTGAAATACTATTTAAAATAATGTTCCTTTCTTATTCCTACATTACATTTACACTGAAAAATTTAAACTAACAATAATGAAAATTGTTTTTAGTTAGCTATGATACACATAAGAAATGACAATATACTGAATGCATTCTACATAGAAAAAAATGAATTCACATCAATGAATCTTATTAAGAAATGACACATGTATTCAAATGGTATCATTTGAAATACTTTTGTAGCTCCTGCTTTGTTTGCTTGAGGTGTTCATCATTTGCTAAATGCTGATGACGTGGATGAATGAATAAATGAATGAGCTGTGTGGCTTCAACAACAGAAATGTATTTTCTCACAGTCTAGAGGCCAGAAGTCCAAGATCAGCGTTCCAGCAGAGTGGGTTCTGGTGAGGTTTTCTTCTGGGAAGCAGGTAGCAGCCTTCTCGCTGTTAGACAGAGAGTACTCAGAGCTCTCTGATGTCTCTTCTTATTAGGACAGTAATCCTATCAGATCAGGACCCACACTTATGATCTCATTAAACCTTAATTATTTCCATATAAGCCCTATCTCCAGATACAGTCACATTGGGGCTAGGACTTCAACATATGAATTTTGGGGTGACACAAACATTCAGTCCATAATATTAGGTTGGCGCAAAAGTAATTGCTGTTTAAAAGGTTAAAAAAAAATTGCAAGAATGGCAGTTACTTTTGCACCAACCCTAATATCATGTAGCCACCATGACAGTATCATAAAATATAAACTGAGATTTCATCACAAAGTTGGAATCGTATAATATGTAGTCTTTACAGAGTTGCCTCTTTCACTTAGTAATGTGCATTTAAGATTCCTCCATGTCTTTCCGTGGCTTAGTAACTTATTCCTTTAGCATGAAATAATATTGCATTGTTTGGACGTACCACAGTTTATTTCTCCATTCACCTACTGCAAAGGACATCTTGCCTACATCCAGTTTCAGGCAATTATGAACAAAGCTGCTATAAATATTTGTGTGCCAGTTTTTGAGTGGACATAAGTTGTCAACTCATTTGAGTAAAAACCTAAAAGCATAAATGCTGGATCAAATGGTAAGACTATGTTAAGCTTTGTAAGGAGCTGCCAAACTATCTTTCAAAGTGGCTGTACCGTCTTGCATTCTGACCAGCATTCTGATGAATGAGAGTTCCTATTGCTACATATCCTCACCAGCATTTGGTTTCAAGATTTTTGTATTTTAGCCATTCTAATAGGTGTATAGTAGTATTTCATTATTTTAATTTATAATTCCCTAATGCCATAGGATGTTTAGCACCTTTTCGTATGCTTACTTGCCATCTGTATATCTTCTTTGGTGAGGTGTCTGTTCAGATTTTATGTCCATGTTTTAATTCACATGTTTGCTTTCTTATTGTTAGGTTTAAGAGTTCTTTGGATAACAGTCCTTTATCAGACATATGTTTTGCGTATATTTTCTCCTAGTCTATGATTTGTCTTTTCGTTCTCTTAGATGTCCTTTATTTTTAAGAGGCCATCATGTACCAGGCTCTGTGACTAGACACCAACACTATAAAAATAGATAAGATACAGCACTTGCCCTCAAGAGGTCCATCATCAAGTTAAGAAACACATTATTAGTAGCTGCATTGCGATAACATACTCATAGCGCTTTAAAAATATTTATACAATGTATACATATTAAGTTTGTGAACTCATCCTAGGAAAAGTGTTACATAACTTATTGTTGAATATCACTACAGTCACCTTTGGGACAAATTCATAATGAATAATCCCTCTGATATTAAAAAAAATGGTTAGCAACATCGTTGCCACAAGTTTGCAAACTTAATTGTTAGATCTCATATTTGGGGCATAAAAAACAAATTACTAATGGGGCATTGATAATTCTTCACAGAGAAGGTAAAGTACAAAGTAAGATTTAATGAATGAGTTGGCATACCTTAAGTAGGGAAAGGTAAGAGCATTTTAGCAAACAAGAGCGTGTGCTAAGGCATGGAAATGCTAAAAAGAATGGTTTTCAAGGTATTGTACATAGTGGTACAGTCCTAAAAGGTATGCATAACCCACATCGTGACAGGTCTTGATAACACTGAGAAGGATCTTGGAGTTATTTTGTAGATGACCGAGAGTCCTAGAAACATGAACTTCTTATAGAGCCATCAGGTTTGTGCTCATGTAGAAGATAGGACTGTCAAAAAGGAAGTAACGAAGGGGCCATTTCGGCGTTACAAATGGTGAGGGAGAATGTATTTTTTAAATAATTATGAGGTAAGATTGACAATATTTAATTGTCAGTTGACCATGAAAGTAAAGATCAATGAACATTTGAAGTCATCACCAAGGTGTTAAGCCAGAACGACTAATGGATAGTGTTGCAGCTAATGAAGAAAAGAAATACTCTTGAGTTGAATTGAGATAATAGTCTCCATTTTGCAATTATTGAACTTGGGATGCCTTTGGAAATTTGTCTAGAACTGTTTCTGTCAGGGTCCCAACACAAAATATATGATGTACTCCAAAAAAATGTTTGAACAGACTTAATGAAGAGACTATTTACAGAGTTGTGGGTAGCATTAAAAGAAATCAATAAGAAATGATGAAGCACCCCAATCTAGCAATCAGAGGTAAGGCTCCTCCCCTCCTCGGCTTAAAGGCATAAATGAGGGGAGCAATTAGCAACCCAAAGAGACCTTTAGCTATAGCTGTAGACAAAAGCTGTGGCCATGAAATCCAGGAACCCAACCACTAACAACCCACTGGCTGAGAGGAAGGGTACTAAGTGAGGAATACACTCACCTCTTCTTCTGCTGTCCCACAATTCCTTGCCATTGGTTTTCATTGACCAAACACAAATAGAAGTTAGAGGGCAAGGGAGCGTATTCATGTGTCCACAAGATGGGCCTCCTAGGGCCCATAACAGGGTAGGGAAGGGCAAAGGTGGATCTGGAGATCCAGAGACCTGGAGAATATCCGCCACAGAGAATATTATAGAATGTTCTAAGTCAGAGGGCGAGCTATAGATTAAGTTTGGAGATATAGCACTATGTAGGTTGCAATTGAAACAATGAAAGAGATCAGGCCCATTTCACAGATTAGAAAACTTAATTCACATATAATCAATTCCCAGTTTTAAAGTTATAATTATAATATATGATATAAGCATTATACTATAGAATTATAATTACACATTATAAATATAATTCGCAAAGTTATTCGCCTGAAGACTGTCAGCTCATAAACAAAGACTCTGATCATCTGGATTCTAGTTCACTGTCTCTCTTCTTCTAACACTAGTAATCTTGACCAATAGGCATTGACCATCAAACTCATCGGTGCAATTTTCTGTATTATGCATTATAATTTTTTTCTCCTCTATCCCAGTCTTCATGGATCAGTTGGAGATGAGCCTATGTCCGAGCTTCAGAGATGAGTGCTTGTCCCAGACTTGGCCAATTAGACTATTCCATTCCTCTGAACATAGTGATTGATTCAGGAGCTGTATGTCCAAACTATCCCAATCAGAATTAATGGCTGGAAATGTTGACTGAGTCTCTCCTGAGATTGTTAAGGTATTAAGACATGAGCCCAGGGTCACCAATGGCTTTTTCTGACACCACTGGGGGAAAAAAAATCTAAGATTAAAACTGAAACATACATCAAAAAAGGGAAAAAAAAATGGGAGGGAAGAAAGCTTCTACAGCCTGCAATATGTGAAGCCAGTTGAATCTCTGGAGTTTGTAGTTATGAAAAGAAAAAAACATGTCTTCCTTTCCATGCTAGTGTCAGCTTGAGTTTGTTACTCTCACAAACTGAAAGAATGCTGGCTAATATATTTATGTTGACTTTCATTAGTATACAAAATTGGTTTCAAAATTTTATTTGAACTTGACCATTGAAGATCTTCTGTCAATCCAAGGTTATATAAGTTGCTATTTTTGAAAATTGTCATTAATTAGTGAGCCCTTTGATTAAGACCCACAAAGGGAAATCCACATAAAAGTCTGAACTAAGTGAGCTATCCTGAAACTTTTGGGCCCTTTCATTCAGGCAGATTTCATAATAAATAAGAAAACAGAGAAAATAAAGTATCTTTATGGGAAGTATACACTTCAAAATATTTGGCGAAATCTCTCCATTTTATTTTCATGCTCTTGTTTTGTTCTGGCAAGTCATAACGTAAACAACTTCAAAGTCTAAATAACATAATCCAAAAAATGGGGTAATGAAAATTCTGTCATTAAATATTACTTATGGAATATTTTCAAATTCAAACAAACTAATGGCTCTCAGTTTTCCATTTGCTTTAATGGTTATCACAATCTGGATATTTTGGGAAGGGATACCTCATAGGTAGGGTTGCATATTTCCCCACACATCTGGTGGTCTCTTTTTGTGATATTAGCCGCCATTCATAATCATTGCCTAATTCATCTGTGGTTGCAAAATTGTTATAGTCTAATGATACCATCTCTCCTTGATTCATTCCCTGGAATAGTGGTATAAGACAGAAAAGTCCTCTCATTAACAACTTGATTACTCTGAGAAGTAGATTGTGTAGGAAAGAGAGGACAAATGTTTAAATCTTTTCCTTTACTTACCCCTTTTTGAAATAGTGAGTTAGATTTCCTATACCCTCCAAAAATGATGAATAATCTCTAAATATCAATATGAATTTATGGAGTCAAACATATTTTGCATGTTTCAATCCACTGTGCTTATTATCCATGATGATGTTTAAATTGTCACATCTTTTGCCACTTTGAGGCATTTGGGGCCCAATTCTGGTAGTCTCTGATAACCATTTCACCCTCATAGGACAAGACATACCACGTTTGGGTTATATGTTACCAACCACAGATCTGGAATTATTCATTTCACCAACAATCCCTGGTTCAACCTCCATAGAAATGGTATTTAGAATGACATATTTCTATGAAATATATTACCACCTATGCGATTACTGGGTCAAATTACCTGCATGTTTTTATGTTTAATAGCTAATTAGAACACCCAAAAGGATAGTAGTTGTTCATTGCTGCCATGTTTCTCATTGCCCCTATGGCTTTTCAGTGTATAAAACATAATTTTAACACAAAATGCTTCAGGAGTTTGTCCTATTGAGTCCAACTCAAATTTAGGACTAAAAGAGTATTAACCTCATGGATCTTACATCAGAATCCCTTTCTTCCATTCTGAAAGCCCAGTTCTCAACAACACCTACGTAATTTCTCATTTGCTTTCTCTACAACACTCACCCAGTGAACTCAGGATAACAAAGAACACTACTACTAATGATATGACTACAAAAAATAATTTTAAATTATATGGCTGCTCTTCTTTGTCCTTTAGGTGGATCTTACTCTGGATATAGTCAAATTCCTGTGTTTTCAAAAAGCTATTTGTAATAGTTCTTTCCGTGAGGATTTTTCTATCAAGTCGATAGAGTATTTGTTTCATTGTGCTTTTGATATTTAGAGATTTTTAACATTTAATTTGTTGTATAATTATGTGAGATATTGACATGGCTTTGAAATAGAACTAGGTATATCAGGGAATTCTCATCTCAAGATTTTCTGAAGTAGTTTAGTTACAGTTTTTAATTTTAGTCAATTAATAGAATGGCTCTAACAGTAGATCTCTTCTCCTTCAAGGATCTATATTCATTACTATGGCCAATGATATTGTTTCTACTACCAGACTGTCTTTCTCTTTGCTGAGTACCTCTGATTTTGTTCAAGTGTCTACCTCTGTTTCACGTGACTCATAAGTAAATCCTGAATAATCTAAGCCAACCATGGGAGTTACATTCCCCTTGACAGAGACTGGTTTAGGGCAAGTGTAAAATCCAACTCTGGCCAGTGAAACATGAGAGATGAAATAAAACTTTGATCCAAACTTTGAATATATTACTTTATAAGAATGACTATTGGGGAAACTAACGTCTCTATACTTTTCTCATTTAGACAACGACATTATATAATAGTATTTATTTCATACAAGGTCATAAGAATTAAATGAAATACTATATGAAAACCTTCTACATCTAATGCAGAGCATGGGCTATTGTTAACTATAATTAACAATACTTCATTCTTGAAAGTTGCTAAACTTTAAAAGTTCTCATCACACACACGCAAAAAGGTAACTATGTGAGGTGATGGATGTGTTGACTAACCTTATTGTGGTGATCATTTCACAATGTGTACCTATATCAAATCATCACATTGTACACTTTATTACAATTGTATTTGTCAATTATATATCAATAAAGCTGAAAATACAATAAAATGCATTCCTGTAGGCAGCAAAATTTTTTTTTTTTTTTACAATAGAACAATTCTTTGAAACTTCTGAAGGAAAAATATTTCCTACCTAGAACTCCACCCCAGCTAAAGTATACATCAAGTCAAAGGGCTAAGAAAGGCATTTTCAGACAAACAAGTTCTCAAAACTTTTACCTTGCTTATGTCCTTTCTCTGATGTACTAGACTAGAGGATACTCTAAATTTCATGGTATGAAATTTTCTGTACTCCAGAAAAATGAGGTTGTAAACTAAGAATAAGGAGGAGATAGAATACAAAAAACGTGAGACCCCACATTGAAGAGAGGTGGACGTATCAGCAAGAGGACAAAGAGGGAGATCCAGGATGGCAGCTCGGACCTGCCACACAAGTCAAGCAGACCCCTGGACTCAGCTCTGATAGGGATTTCTTTAAGGAAATAAAAATGAGAGAATTGCTGATCAGTCTGAAGGTCTTCAGGGTGTAGTTCATACCATTGTGCCTTTCTGGTGGCACTGACTCTTCTAGATGTTCAGGTATTAATGTCACATACCATGAAATGTAGAAAAGCGGCTGGTGTTGGAGTTGAATTATTGGTAAGGAAGAAGAAAATGAAGCAAACAAACCAAAAATCATTACCTTCAGAGAAAACAAAACATGTGGACGGGAAAAGTAAGAATTACTTAGTACGTGGCTCAACCATGAATAGCATTTATGTTTCTGTTGCCATGATAACGTAAACACTGAACACTGATGTAATCAAAATGATGATACAACAATGTTGGGAGGATGAAGCAATGTACAAATATGAGTACATGTGTGTGGTGAGAGTAGGTTAATAAAAGAGAGTTACATCTTCATTTTCTGAAGAGAGGCAAATAATACCGAAGCTAAGGATCAGATACAGGAAGAAAATCATGGAATTTAGACACATGGAGGTCAATTTAAAAATCAGCTGAAAGAGGGGATGGCCAGGTGGATCAGGCGGTTAGAGCTCCATGCTCCTAACTCCAAAGGCTGCCGGTTCGATTCCCACATGGGTCAGTGGGCTCGCAACCACAAGGTTGCCAGTTCAATTCCTCAAGTCCTGCAAGGGATGGTGGGCTGCGCCCCCTGCAACTAAGATTGAACATGGCACCTTGAGCTGAGCTGCCTCCTGGATGGCTCAGTCGGTTGGAGTGCGGGCTCTCAACCACAAGGTTGCCAGTTCGATTCCTCAAGTCCCACAAGGGATGGTGGGCTGTGCCCGCTGCAACTAGAAAATGGCAACTGGACCTAGAGCTGAGCTGCGCCCTCCACAACTAAGACTGAAAGCACAACAACTTGACTTGGAAAAAAAAGTCCTGGAAGTACACACTGTTCCCCAATAAAGTCCTGTTCCCCTTCCCCAATAAAATCTTAAAAAAAAAAAAAAAAAAAAAATCAGCTGAAAGAAAGTGTTTCCCTCTGGGAGGAAAAATCTGGGTGAGGGCAAAGAAAATTGCTATTTTTTATAACATAACTCAAATAACTATCTCTTTAAACGATATACACAATTGTGATCAAAGTAAATGAAAATAAAAATCATTTTTATGAAAATAGGGTTACTAGACTACACTTTTAAGTTGTGATTTTTCCAAATGAGATAAAGGACATATTTCTTCAAGCTTACTTTCATAATTTATTTTATTATCAAATCCTTTTATCATTGATGGAGCCTGTCCTATCTTCCTTAAAGAAAAATTAGAATTAGTACAATTCATCCATTTATTTATCCAACCAATACGTATCCATTGAGGTATCTCTGTTTTAAAGGACCTCACAATACCTCAAGGGAACATTAAACCAAAAATCCTTAGCTGCAATAGAAAAAGGGCATAAAAAGTGCTACCTGAGTACAAGATGGATCAATTTGCCTGGGAGTGTCTCAGAAAGCTTCACAGAGGTTATTTTATCTAGGTCTAAAAGGAGAGGTTCTGTAGGATTTTATTCTATTCTGTAGATTTTCCAAGTAATGTAATAGATTGAGTGTCGTGGAGTTCATCTTTGTGCAGATGAATCTACCAGGTGCTGGAGGAAAATATGGAGTTGAATATGGATAAAATCTTTACACCATTAGGCACAAAATGTAAGGAGTAATGTAAGCACTGATATAACAGTTCAGAGAGTCACTCTAGATGAGGAATCTGGAGTTTGGGTACAGTGATGTTTAGGAGGTGAGACCTGCTTCAATGTCTACCTGTCCCATGCATTCTACGCCGTCACTCCTTATTCTTTCATTCATTCCAATGCCGTTTATCGAGTGCTGCACACACCAGACACTGGGCTAGTTACTGGGTACACAGGGTCTACCTGAGCATGGATGAGGAAACAGATCACAAAACAGGTTCAAAGAGAGAAGAACCCAGCCTGGTAGGTGTATATGAGGGAATTAGGGTGGGGGTCGGGCAGGGAGGAGAAGAGAGGTAGCATCGCAGGTGAGTCATAAAATTGAGGAAGGAAGGGTAGGCTCTTTGATAATGCTACCCTTCTTGGTTTATTTCTCCCAATTCCTGCTAACCCCTAAGTTACTCCCAGCCTGCTTTTAGCCATTTTTACAGCACTTTAAAAGAACCATTCAAATTCTTAAAATGAACTTATGCAGAAGCAGGGTTTCTTCTCACAGCTTTGCAGCTGGAGCATCTGACATCCTGAATGGTGCTACATGACGCCCTACAGTAGAGAAGAAACTATTCCCAGAGCCCAGACCTGTTGACTCTAGTGTGACGGTCTGCCACTCCCCTGCTAATGTCTTCACCCTTTCGAAGGACAGAAATGGAAAGTTCAGTGTTTCAAGGGTCATTGGTGTTGTAGAATATATCATTATTACTCTGTTCCTTTTTATGGCTGAATAATATTCCATTGTGTGGACGTACCACATTTTGTCTCTTCATTGATCTGTTGACGGACATTTGGGTTCTTTCCACCTTTTAGCCATTGTCAATAGTGCCATGAACATTCATGTACAAGTTTCCAGAGACAGAAATCAGATTACTGGCTGCCAGGGCCTGGGGAAAGGGAGAGTGGGGAGAGCCTGCGTAGTAATGCCTTCAGGGTCTCCGTTTGCAGTGATGAAAAGTTTCTGAGACCAGCAGTGGGACTGCCTAACCTTGTGAATGTACTTAATGCTACTGAATTGGGCACTTAAAAATAGCTAAAATTATATTGTGTGTACTTTACAACAAAAATGAAGCAGCAGATGCCTTTTACGTCTCTCTGTCAGAAGTCCCAATTCCCTTCTTGCTCCCACCATCTCTCACTTGCCCAGGCAACTTCCTCTGTGCCGCCCTTACTTAAGTAAAGCTTTGGCTCTGGGCAGCACTGGGGCTATACATCCTGTATTTGGAGCCCCTCATGCTCTCCTTTTTCCTTGCTTTGGGAAGAGAAAATTAGCTACATGCTCTATGTGCTATGTGCCTTCATCAGGATGAGCAGCTAGGCAGAAAGTCTCGTGGCAAGATTGCTAAGGATGAGTGACTTCTGACATGGTCCCAGCAGAAGGAGAAGAAAGAGACCCAGCTTCCCTCGGTTATTGGGAGTTAGAGCATCAGAGCTGGCAACCAGGTGTAGAACTCCTCACCACCTGACCTCTACCTCTAGTTTTCCTGAGGAAAGTGACTGCTACTCTGTCAGCTCTCTATTTCTCAGTGTTTACCTTTTCTGCTGCTTCGGAGAGACTTTTGTTTTTGAAGGGGATGTGTGGGGTTTTTTGTTTCACCACCGTGGGTAAGATTTTTCACTGTGCCTAATAATTATAACAACACTAGTGATAAGAACTACAGAAGCATCTTTAGATACTTAACATTAATAAATGATTTGCAGTGACTGCTACACACACATATTGATAAGTCAGTTTAAAATGAGTCTCTAGGGTAGGTTTAGAAAACATATATTCTAAAACAGAAGTCAGAGATCCCAGGACTTGTGTATCTGCAAAGCAAGGGGAGGGAGACTAACCAGTGCCTTATAATCATTGCCTCCGATTACTTGGGTTGGCCTTATTGGTGGAGAATTTTGTCTTTAGGAATTACGATAAAATATTTTGAAATTTGAAATGTAGTGAAAAAGCAACAGTTAATGGTCAGAATCCTCAAACCAGGTTTATTTTTATTTATCTCAAGGGAAAACCTAAGAACACTCAATATAGATTTGTTTGGTATTCACCTTAATTTTTAGAGTGAAATTTTTTATTTACCACGTACCCTATTACAAAATTCAGCTGCTAATACCATTTTTTAAAATAACAGCTTTATTGAGTTATAATTCACATACTGTACAATTTGGCCATTTAAAAAAGTGCACTTTAAAGATACTTAATATGTTCAGAGAGTTGAGTAAATATCATCACAACGATTTTAAAACATTTTCATCACCTCCAGGAGAAACCCTATATCCATTAGCAGTCATTTCCCACTCTCTCCTCCCCCAACTCCCGGCAATCACTAATCTACTATCTGTCTCTATGGATTTGCCTATTCTGGACATTTCATATAAATGGAATCATGCAATCCGCAGTCCTTTCTGACTGGCTTATTTCACTTAGCATAATGTTTTCAAGGTTCAACTATATTGTAACACGTATTAGTACTTCATCCCTTTTTATAGCCAATTAATATTGCATTGTATGGATGGACCTCATTTTATTTATCCATTCATCAGCTGATGGGAAGTTGGATTGTTTTCCCCCTTTGGCTATTATGTATAATGCTACTCTGAACATTTGGATCCAAGTTTTTGTGTGGACATATGTTTTCATTTCTCTTGGGTTCACATATAAATTTTAACTTGACATAGACTAAACTTGACTCTGAATTACCTGGGTAGATACTCTGAGTGGGTGAGTGCCTGAGAAGGGTGAGGAGAGGTAATCAAAGAACAACATTAAAGACTAAGTGGATAGGACTTAGTTTACTGATTTCCCAATTTCCAAATCCTTCTGAAATAATACCATCTAATATCATAACATCTTAGAATCCTAACTTAACATGTGGGAAACTGAAAGGCCAGTAAAATAAATAACTGGCTCAACAATTTGTTGGAGACCAGATAGGACCTAAGGCCTCTGGTTTATAGTTCTTAGGACACTGCTTTTTGTACCACCTGCATTGCATTAGCATAGTCTGTGATCCAAGTGGTGTCTAATTATAAAATTTGCCAAGGATCCTATTGGAAAAAAAAGGTTAGGATTGGGAAGGAATCTCTGAATTTCACTGGGAAGAGAACGAACAATTTCTCCATTAATCAAAGATAACATTTATAGAGGGTTTACTGTGTACCAAGCTAAATGCTTTGCCTGAACTGCCATATTTAACTTTGAAAACAACCCCATTTTGCAAATGAGGGAACCAAGACGCAAAGATAAGAATTTATGCAGCTTAGTACATGATGAAGACGAAAGTTGAAGCCAAAGGCATCTCACTCTGCACAAGTTGGTTCTGCTTTGCTGATAGAAATAAGTAAAACACACTCTGCCTGATTTTTGTCCTCCTACTCCCAACTGTTGTCATAGGTTATGAGTTTTAAACAACCTGCCAAGGGAACATTTGTAAATTGGGAATGTCTTGTCTACACAGTTATAATTATGTTTAAGCAAAAATATGAAATCATTCCATTTCTACATAAAATCACATGTAGCCTTCTCCAAAATTATCAGCAGAAGTGAAACGCTCTTCCTTTAAAGCCAGGTAGGCAAATTCATTTTGAACTCAAATGCAAACTATGATCAATGGTTGGTGTCTCCTGGAATATTGTGTTAAGAAGGGTTCTGAAGGCTTGACCAAGTTCAGAAGAAGCTTACAGCAATCTGTTTAAGACGTTCTATTGGTGTGGGACTGGAGCACACAAGATATGCATTTACCTTCCTTGAGAGTTTAAAAAATTTCCACATCAAATTAAGGATAGTAAAATGTGGTCTTGTGTGTGTTTCTTCTAAACATTAGTTTTTTCATAGGTAAGGCCACTTGTTTTTGTATTTTAAAAAATCAGATTCTATTGGTGTTTCATTTGGGGCGTGTTACAGTTAAAAAAAAAGAGGAACAACAAGAGAACAAAGAGTTGGAAATAAATATATTAGATAAGAGTTCCTTCAATAGAATATTTTAATAATTTTCTATGGTGGTAAGAGTAACAACAACTCATTTATAGAAAAATCTCTGGGCATAGTGTAGTGATCAAAGGAAGATTGTGAACTAGTACAGTGACCGTATTTTCCAAACCTAAATTGGAACACACAATCCCATAATGACTTTTTAAATGAATGACTACATGTGTTGGTATAAAGATATTTTGAAAAGATATTAAAATTAAATAACATCCAAGGATGTTTTTAATAAATTGCCTTCATATTAATGGTGATATTAAAAAGATATACAAATATATTACATTTGGGAATGGTCCTGAAAAATGCAGGACTGTTGATTTAAATAGCAGGAAAAGAATTTTGAAGCTGCTGTTCTCTGATTTCCCCCCAAAAAAATGCCTACACCTTGCCAGACCCACCACCTCCATGAAATTCACTCACCTCTTTTAGCTTCTGGCTGAAATCCATACATATGTAGGAGATCACCTGTTCTGATCAGCTACAAACACATACATTTCTGTGCAGAATGAGCTCATATTCTTAAGAGCAAACTGTCAGTCAAGTTCTAGAGATATAACGACCCCACTTCCTATACGAGGTGTAATTTCACAGTCATTCACATCAAGATTTAGGTTCTTACCTTCTCATGCGCCTGAAATCCCTCTTCTTTTTTTTTTAATTAAAGTTTATTAGGGTGACAATGGTTAGTAAAGTTACATAGGTTTCAGGTGTACAATTCTGTATTACATCATCAATATATCCCATTGTGTGTTCATCACCCAGAGTCAGTTCTCCTTCCATCACCATATATTTGATCCTTTTACCCCTTCTAATCATTTGTTTGCTCCCCAGGGTTGGCTTAGTTTTAGCTTTAGTTTTAGTTTTCCTTTTTTTTCTGGTGACTAGGCAAATTTGTTATTTTCATGAGTGAGCTAGGAATTTTCAGTAGCGTTTGAATTCCTCCAAATGCCAGGTCTGTTGTCCTTGCTTAGGACCGTTAGCCCCAGTTTAAGACTTTTTTCATAGTTGTCTGCATTTAGCTGCCAAACCCAAAGCTACAAAGTCTTTCTAACTCTGGCATCACTTGTCATGCTGACCCTGGGTGACTGCTTTTCTCTTTTTCCTTCCAAAAATATATAAATGGATGCCAGTATATTAACTAAGTTGAACCTCAAAGTAAACCAACTACCCTTACTTTAATGCCCATCAATAATCCTTTCATTTTATCATGTTTTCTTGCCTCTTCATACCTTGTTAGATATTTGTGCTTAAAGGTTAAATCAAGCTTCTCCACTCCTTGATTTTTTTTCCTCTCTATTCTTTGATCCTACATTGAAATCATAATGCTGGATTTGTGACGTCACTCTCAATTGTTTCCAGATGGTTTCTCATGATCAAAAAGAAGGTGAACCAACTATATGTTAGTAAAAAAGTAGATCTTCAAACAAGGGAGATGGTTCAGAAAAAAAAAAAAAAGAAAGAAATACGCGAGAGTATAATAATGTTGAGAATACAAAACAACTATAGGTAAATTGCCTTTTCTCTCTGTCTTAAAATAAAGTCTTTGATCAATTGTGCCAATGTATGAAAATTTGAACTCTAAAGAGGCTAGGCAGCTTTCTAAACCCAAACATCAAAAGCTTTGCTTCCATTAGAAAATTTTAAACCCATGATACTTTGAATGCATTTGAAATTCTCTAAAATGAGCTCTAATAATAACCTTTACAAACAGAAAGGAAAAGAACAGTAGGTTATGTGGCTTCGTGCTACCATTTTCTCTGGTACATTAGTTTTCCAAAGATGGCATTTTGGCTTGTACCAAATAAAAGGGCAAAGGTTACCAAATGCAAGCCTGGGGAAGCCAGAAGAGAGAACAGCTATTACAATGGAGGGGGAAATCCAAGCTGTCAGCTTTGAATGGATAGAAATAGCATGTGTGAAATTGACAACCAGCAACAGCATGGCACCTTAGGAAGCGCCAGGAAATGAATTCAACCACTGTTCCCATTTACTGTATGAGAGCTGCAGTTCTGTAGAGGTTTATTCAGAGACAGAAATGTCCAGGTCTTTGATAATTTGGGTAACATTCAGTTGTTTAGAAAGCAAGCAGTTTAAACAAATAAAATATCAGAGCGAAAGTGGTAGAAAAATGAAACAGAAGAAAACATAAATAAAGAACAACAAGCACCCATCATCCAACCTCCCAAGAGGCTCTGTGAACAATTTGGTACATTTGCCTCCTTTTACACGCATTGTTTTACAAAGTTGAAACCCACTTGCATATATAGTTTTGATTTCTGTCTTTTTATTTAGTATTATGTCATAAGTATTTTCCCATGTCATGAAAAGGTCTTCATAACCATTGTTGTTCGTGTTTATGGAACATTCTGTCTTTTGAATATACAGGCCTTAATTTATTTAGCCCTGATTAATTTAGCTATGCTTTCCCCATTCTTTTGTCCCATTCCAATATATTTTCCAATGAGCAGCTAGACCGATCTTTTAAAAACTCAGAGCCGATCTTGTTACTCTCCTTTTTTAAACCTTGCAATAGTTAGCATTGCCCTTAGAAAATATCACTATTCTTAACAGGCTTTTGGGGGGTGGGGACTCTATGTCCTTGCTGTGTCAGTATTACCCAGGAACTTAGAAATGCAGACTCTCTATCTCTTCCCAAACCTACTGAGTCAGAACTGCATTTTCACAAACTTCCCAGTGATTCTTACACATATTAGGATTGAGAAGCCTTGCTCTTCAGGATGGGCTCTCCTGCCACTGCACCAGCTTCACTGGGACCAGCCTCCTTAGGGATCTCTGTGATCCAGCAGCAGACATGTACCCTCAGGGCCTTGTTCACCATGCCCCTTTCCCCCACAGAGCCTTCGCAGAGGCTATGGACTGAAGGTTTGTGTGCCCTGAAATTCATATGTTGAAGCCCTAACTGATGAGACAGGGGGATTGTAATGGTGGCACTAAATCTTCTATTTTGAGATTTGGATCTCTGGTATAATTCAAATTAACAAGTGTGATTTAGCTTGGGACTTTTTGAAAGCTCCCATGCTACATTACACTTGTTAATTTGAATTATACCAGAGATCCAAATCTCAAAATCGAATTATACCAGAGATCCAAATCTCAAAATAGAAGATTTAGTGCCACCATTACAATCCCCCTGAGTCATCACGAACCCCCAATGTGATGGTATTTGGAGATGGGGTCTTTGGGAAATAATTAAGTTTAGATGAGGTCATGAGGGTGGGGCCCTCACAATGGGATTAGAGCCCTGATAGCAGCTGGTCTCAACCTTCCAGCCTCCAAAACTGTGAGAAAATTAATGTCCGTTCTTTTAGCTGCCCAGCCTATGGTATTTCATTATGTCAGCCTGAGCAGACTGAGACAGCAGGGATGCACTGTGCTCCCTACCCAGAAAGATTTTCCCACAACTCTTGACCAAGTTAACTTCCACTTTTCCTTCAGAGCACAGTTTAATAGGTGGGAAGAGGGTCTAGTATCCAGAATATATAAAGAGTTTTTACAACTCAATAGCAAAAACTCAAACAACCTAATTTAAAAATGAACAAAGAACATGAATAGACATTTCTCCAAAGACGTACACAATTGTCCAACAAACATATGAGCAGATGCTCAATGTCATTAGCTCTCAAGAAAATGCAAATCAAAACCATGATAACACACCGCTTCACACGCACTAAGATGGCTAGAGTTTTAAACAATGAAACTGAAATGACAAGCATTGGTGAGGATGTAGAGAAAATGGAACCCTCAGACACTGCTGGCAAGAATATAAAATGGTACGGCCACAGTAGAAACCAGTTTGATGGTTCTTCAATGAGTTAAACAAAGAATTAACCATACAACCCAGCAATTCCACTCCTAGGTAAATACCCAAGAGAAATGAAGACATATATCCACAAAAAAGCTTACATACAAATGTTCAGAACATTATTCATAAGAGCCAAAAGGTGAAAACAACCCAAATATCCACCATATGAATGGATAAATAAAATGTGGTAAATCCAAACAATGCAATGTTAATTAGCCATAAAAAAGGAATGGAGTACTGACACATATTACAACATGGATAAATCTTGAGAACATTATGCTAAGTAAAATAAGTCGATATAAAAGACCACATATTATATGAATCCATTTATGTGAAATATCCAGGAAGGCAAATCCACAGGGACAGAAAACAGATTAGCGATTGCCAGGATAGTGGAGGAGAGGGGTTGTGGGTGACTGGTTTATGGTATTTTACCTCATGGATATGAGGCTACCTCATGAAGTAATGAAAATGTTCTGGAACGTAGATAGTGATGATGGTTGCATATTTGAATGTAGTTAATGTCACTATATTGCACAATTTAAAATGGTTAAAATGGCAACTTTTGTTATTTATGTTATGCCGATTTTTAAAAAAAAAAAAAAAAAGGAGAGGGGGAGAAGCAGAAAGAAAAGAAATAGACTGGGAGACAAATAGAAACACCAAGATAAAGACAGAGGCCAAGATAAAAAAAAAAAGACTCTAAAAACCTTATTTACTGTGAAACCCAAACATCCTCTTTTTTTTGGACAACTCTTAATACTTGATGCTACTGGTAACGAGGGCTTCTTAAAACTTTGCTAGATTCTCCCATGTCAAGAAGAACTGCTTTTTCCAATCTTAGTCTTTGGGCACAGACCTGCTCTTTGTATCTTTCTTCCCTCAGAAGCTTCCACTGTCCACATACAATCACCCAGCTTGTATTTTAACTCCTCACCTCTCTCCTGAGATCAGTGACGGGTATTTCCAATTCATTCACCATCATCTCATGCTTACATACTCATAATTCCTCCACGAAAACATCCCCCATCGCCCACTTTTCTCTTGTACCCTTTTGACCAATCCTGTGAATTTACAGAGTCCAAAACCAAGGAGACGTGAGCTGTTCAAGCCGCCTAGCCAGCTAGTGCAGTCAGCTCTGAAAGGTTGCAGTCATGTTTCTCTCAGTATTTTCCTTCATCCGGGATCTCCCGTTAGTCAGTAAATAGTGTTGATCTTTCCTTCAAATGGTCTCTGTATCCACCTGCACCCTTCCATCCCCACGGCCAAGCCCCAGATTCAGGTTTTCAACACCTCTGGCCTCAGTGCCTGTGGTGGCCTCCTGGCAAGTCTCTGTAAATCCTTTTTGCACCATGCGGCCTAGGGAGCATGCCTGAAACCACAGCAAGTTTGGGTAGAAACGTTTTGGGAGATCATCAAATCTATTCCTCTAAATAGAGAGGATGTGTGAGCCAGCACAATCCTGTACATCCTGTCCAGGTCCATGTCGATTCCCCAACTAGTAAGATATGGGGAAAGAAGCAATACAGGCTGCATCTCACGATAATCATGGCCCCAAACAGACTGTCAGCAGGGCCAGGTTCTGCTTCCAGGGACCACACAGGCATAGATCCCCACAGAATTGCACAACCCAAGTACACCTCAGTGTGGTATTTGAAGCACTCCACAATCCAGGCACTATCTGTCCTCCCATCGAATGGGTCTGCAACGGCAGAACGAAGGAAATATGAGATCTGAACAAAAGTGAATGTTCCAGGATTATTGGGGGAGAATTTAGGAGCCACAAGTTGATAGTATGTGGCTGCCTCGTGGAGGGGCCTCGAGGACTTTATGCGTAGCAGGAGACTCTAACATGGAACTTGGAGTGTTCAAACATTCTCATGTCACAATGGGAAAGCCAAATCCCACGCATGAGCAGTAGCTCCTCCAAAGAGTAGCAAGGGTAGCAGAGCTGAACTGAAACTAAATCAGTGCTTGTTTTCCTTTCCCTTATGCTGCCATCCATCTCTCCTAACTAAGTTCGTGCTCCTAATAAAAGGTAACATTTGAAGCATATCAAAGCAGCAACATTATTCGCAATGCTCTGCCTTCCAGCAACGCCACACTCCTGCCAACCAGGGCGTGAGACCACTGTCAAGGGGCTGCCATGCTCTTCATCGCAGGATCCTCAGAGCGCCCCCTGGAGGTGGATGGCATTGGTGTTCATTGCCACGCGCGCTGAGTAGCTCGCAAATGAAAGGTCCTGAGCTCGCGGTCTCCTGTGCTCACAGATCCTCTTGTTACTGCCTCACTGAGTTTGATAACAGAGGTGCGAGTTGAAGTGGCTAAGTAGTAAAAAGAAAGGCATGATTGTCTCTGTCTATGAGGGCAGAACATATTCCCAGAAGTGACACCTGAGCAGGACTTTCCAGGATAAATAGAAGTTCTACACCGCAAAGTGTGTATGTTCTGGATACGTGCCAGCACTTGAACTTTGGACCTCGCTCCCAGCTCTTGGAGTCGGACTTCCTGGAGAACAGCGCTGCTGCTGTCATCACAAGTTCCTGTCCAGCAACGTTGCTTCAGTCTGTACAAGAATTCCTGATCCTCTCAGTCCCTATCTGTCATTTCCGGGAAAGCGTTTAAATTAGGGCAGAGAGAAGCTTGGCAACCATCATGTACTAATTAGGCAAAGGTACACATCTCTTCCAGATCTGCAATGGTTCTCGTTCCCCTGGCCTGAAATTACTTTTTCGCTCCAGTCATGATGAAGACCCAAATCCAATCCAAGCCTGTGCTACGACTGCATTCCCTCCCGCCCAGCTAAGACCTCTAGGTTGCCATGATGCTTCGCCCCTTTAGATCCACTTGAATTCTAAACCTTCACCAGTTCGTGGCACCTCAATCTCTCTCTCTCTCTCTCTCTCTCTCTCTCTCTCCCTCTCTCATTGTGTACTAGGAATTGCTATTTTTCATAAATCTTATAATCATAGTATAAGTGGTACAATTATATTGCATTCATATTTGTGGGTTACAAGCATAAAGTTTCAAATATAAATCTATACCACATTTAATATATACCAAAAGGCCATATTACATTATGGCAATCTCATTTTCTCATTTTTTTTTTATATGCCAGAAACCTTCCTCCAACTTTCCATTCTCCTAGGTAATGTTATCACCAGCAGCGGTCTGCAGAATGTGGTCCCCAAAAGCCGCTGCACAGGTGAAAGTGGAAGTAGGAAACAAAGAGAGATGGGAGAGTGCATGAATTTTCAAAGCTATATGGGAGGAAGTTGACGACTGCCTGAATGGTTATAAATCAAGCTTTAGATTAATTTACATTTTTAAATCTCTTATAAGTAATATAGAAAACACAGAATGTCCAACCCACTTTAGATTCCTGGTGTCTGGAAACTTAGGAAAACATTTTCCCCTTTGATACGATGTTATAAATGTGGTTATCATTGAAACAAACAAGTGTCAGAAGCCTGATTAATCTGTGGTATAAGTAAGTTATGCGGTACTGAAGAAGGATGGACATTCCCTAGCTTAGTGAAAGGTCAATTCTAGGCACAGCTTTGGAATAGGCAAAATGTCTTCCCACCCCTCTTTCTGTCTTTTCTGCCACCCCTGTCACAACTTCCTCCCTTGCTGCACCCTCCCACATCTTCATCATGAGTTGGCAAATTCCTTCTCTGAAGAATAAAGGGCAGATGGTTTTTGTTTCTAAAACTATACCTATTAAACCCCAGCTAAATCTCCATCAAAGGAATTTCAGATCTGAGAGAGGTCAACAAGGCTGAGTTTTCTGTTAGTATCAGGTCCCCTAAATTTTCAGTTTATAACTTTCAGATTATGTAGAATTCCAGATATATTTTCTCTAGGAAAAATTTTTTTTAAAATTTAGTCGATAATGGAGTTTGTGATCAATCAAGTATTTTACCTGGGTGACCTTTATAACCGATAAGTAAGTTTAATTAATTTCTTAGGTGACTTAAAAAGAAGGGTAATAAAAGGATAAGATACCAGACCATATCGTATCAAATTTTCTTTTTTAATATATTTTGACAAATCATTTTTAAAAATACTTCTGGGAAAAAAACAAAGACCATAAAGTTTTTTTTAAATGCTACAACCCTTTATATTTTTTCTTTGACTACTTTTAAATCTAATTTCTAATCCCATAATTGAGTTCACAGTGGCTTAAACTGTTATCAAACATCTTTTGAGGATTAGAACCCACTTCTGGTTCAAATGAAGCATCAGAAAATCATGCAAGGTGTTGCCCTGAGAAAGTAATGCATGCCAATTAAAATTCCCCTGGCATTAATTAAAGGAGTTGGAAATGATTAAGAATGGTATTTAAGAACTGCCATGGGGATATTTGCCATGTTAAAAAAAAACAAAAGTCAAATGCATGTGGCTATTAAACCCTGTAAAAGATGTCGAGACTTAGAAATGTGAAAGATGACCAAAGATCTGACATAGGGCATGTAGGTATACATAGGTGGATGTACTTGTCTCCACGTTATTTAATATTACCTGAGCATCTTCTGAGTCCTAAGTGCTCCAGTGTCTTTGGATTGGCTAGGTGGAGGAATGAGATCCCTCCTACTGGATGCAAGAGACAGATTATTCGTTGCAAGAAAATTCTTCTTTAAAGTTGGTTAAAAAAAAAAATTCAACTGAGTAAATTTTAAAGATTTTGTTGGTCTTATTCAATTATTCATGAATCAGGCAGCAGCCAATCTAGAAAGGAGCTCCAAGAGCTGTAAAAAATGAAAGACTTTTTTTATAGGCAAAAGGGAGCAGGAAAAAGAAAGTTACACTATACAAAAAAAGCGAGTTGGTTATTTACAAGGTCACTTTCCTTTAGGGAATGGCGGGGGGTCTGTGAGGCAGATGACCTCACTCGTGCTGATCAAGGGACTCCTGATTGACTGGTATAAGATTCTATTTCTGGAAGAACCAAAACTGTAATTAAGCCTCAGTTTGGTGATGTGGGGGTTAGCGTAAGCGACTCCATTTTGGGCCTGTTGTCTTGTTTTTAACGTGGTTAACTTGTGTCTCTCACTTCAGAGCAAAAATGGAGTTATTTTTACAATTTACAAAAATGCTGTCCTTGTACAGGGAATCCTTAGACTTTATAAATACATACACAAACATGAGAGGAGTTAGGCTTTAGCAAAGTGACAGAGACTTTTAATGAATGATTCTACCATCTTAAAATTCTCATAAATAAGAATTAGAGAGCTGGAACAAGGATGACCAATTCATTAGTGCTATAAACTCTGAAAGTAGGAGTTCAAATCCTGGATCTCCTTCTTACTGGATGTTGGAACTTGAGTAGAGAACTTTCTATTTCTAAACCTCAGTTCTCTTTTCTGTAAAATACAGATGAGGGTAAAAGGGATCAAATATATGGTGATGGAAGGAGACTGACTCTGGGTGCCGAACACACAATGTGATACATAGATGATGTATTACAGAATTGTACACCTGAAACCTATGTAATTTTACTAACCACTGTCGCCCCAATAAATTTTAATTTAAAAAAAATACAGATAATAGTAAGCTCTTCCTCATTGGAGCACAGTGATTGTTAATTAAATTAATCTGGGTGAATATATTAAAAAGCTTCACTGATAGTGAGTGTTCCAAGAGTATTAACTATTATTATTTTTATTATGATAAGAATTTGGAAGGAAAAAAAAGTCCTTTTAATTGGATAGGTCAGGGAGGAAAAGGCAAGATGAAAGAACAATATCTTTAAATAAAAAGATATGTCAGTGCTTGCAAGGTTTATGTTAACAGGAAAAAATTAATTAATTTTTAAAATTAAAATCCTTTCAGAGAATAGATTTTTAAAATCAATTCTATTTGTTTACAAAAATAAAAATCATAGTAATAAACCTCTACAATATACTGTTTTATAGCTTCTGGCTTTAATATTGTAATTGATGACATTAAACACAATTAAACCTTTAATTAGCTCTGCATTGATGCAAAGTAGAAAGAAAATAAACTACTTCAACTTTAGTTTCTGGCATATTTACACTTGAAATCAAATCATTTGTTAAACTAAACCAGAAAGAGCTACTTAGCATAAGAAAAAGTTACTGGTTTAGGTACATCCTATTTTTTAAAAAGAGGTTTGTTGGAAAATACTTGACAAATCTGCCTTTAAAAGCAACTGCAAAAATATTGTGACTGCTCTTTTGACAGTCTTTCTAGGAAACTTAGCTGATGTGAAAGAAATCTTGGTTGTGAAAATAAGCAAACCACATTTTACAGCTATCAAGAGAAAAAGAAGCAGAGTTTCCATTTTATACAGTTGTGTTTTTTGCATATTTTAGGGCATGATAACTAAGGATAGACTCGTAATGTCAATTTGTTGGATATCTTTCTAAAAAGATTTAACAAAATCTAGTTTTTATTTAGCTTGCAGAAATTACATTGGCCTATTACTTGAGTAAGCCACTGAAGATTGCTGCTCAATAAAAAGAAATAAAAAATAATAAAATAAATTAATTTAAAAACTTGTATATTTATGGAAATAAACATTTTTTATTAACATCTGTAAGCTTTTTTTTTTTAGTAAAGACTGTAATAGTTAAGTATGAGTGTGCAGCTGTTTTCCATCTGTTACTCAGAAACTTTTACACAAGTACTTACTTCCCAGTAATGTTAAGTGAGTACTAGAGCCATATTACCTTCCTTAAAATGAGGAAGGCAAGTATGTAAGGGACTGCACTGTGCTTTTGAACAGCTATGTACTCAGCCGGGCAGCTATGTACTCAGAAGTAACAGCAGGTCAGCTATGTACTCAGAAGTAAGGGCCTGGAAGCTAACTCCTTAATCTCCTTAGACAAGCTCAGGTATTTTTTTCAAGAAGCAGCACCTGGAAATACTACCCAGACAAGCAACCCACGAGCTTTGAAAACTTTTATTGACGATCTATGGTCAATGAAAGAACGTCCAGCCTAAGAAAAACTCTTACAAGGTTTGAGTCAAATTGACAATTGCCAGAAAGCAAAATCTTAGTGGATTAATAAAATGCTCCAGAATACGGCAGTTTTGCAGCTTATTTTATACATTTAGAATCAAAGGAGGAGACGTAAAGAGGTTTGCATGAAATTCATTGGTGGTAGATTAGGGAAGTGGGAGAAAGCAAAATGGGGAGATCTCTGAGCTCAAAAGTAAATCAGGGAGACACTCCTTTTATACTGGTGGGTACAAGGTGGAATAATTAACATTCACAGCACATAGAGATGGTATGCGGGGACCAAGATAACAATGAGGGGTTCTGTGGTCTTGTGTTCAGGTTGTGCCCTGAGGGATGTGGGAAAGGAGATTACTCTGACATTTCAAAAGTATGTTATCTTAGATTCACAAAGATAATAGATAATTTCAAAGGTAAAGAAGCTACAGGCCTAGGATGTGACTATCCACCACGACCTGCTTTTAGTTAGGAATTTTTCCATTCAGACCACCCTGTGTGATTACTCTGGTCTCTGGGTTTGTCAGGTTTAGTGTGTGATCCCTTTTGCATCCGCACTATTACATAAATGCATCACGCAAGGTTCTAGGGAGGACTACAAAGATGAATAAGACAGTTTTTCCTCTCAAAGAGTCTGTGATTTTAAAACGCATTGGTTTGGAGATCTAAAAGAAGAAAATTCTCCCCCTCTTTTTTCCAAATAACAGTTATTTATTTTATTTATTTATTTATTTTATGGAATTACTTTTGCCTTATGTATCCATTTGTCTGTTGTCTTCTATTGTATTGGTTGTGATTACTGTTCCACCACTAATTTTTTTTTCATTTCTTCAATTTGTCTAAGGCTCAGCTTTATACTTTAAAAATTTCAAGTAAATGTCAGAAAAGTAGTGAACTCTACTTTTTAAAATATGATCCTAGTTAAGGGGCAATATACCTGTGTTAACTTCCCAGACATTAGGCAAATGACAGACACATATATTCCTACCCTAGTTCCCAATTGTCTTATGGCCCTAGGAAAGAAAAATTTCAGTTCAGGGTCTGATGGCAATTTCTTCCAAAACTAATATAGCATTTAACCTCCTTGATATAGCCACAAATCTCTAATCCTGTATATTGAAAGAAAAGACATGAAAGTGAGAAAGATAGATGACGTGTACCATGGGATCTCTCACTTTTTACAATAAAGCATGGCCACAAAAAAGTTCATAATTATTAAGTAAAGCTTTATTGCACTTATGATTACATCTACCTAACAAGTCTCTTATCTTTAAGCACTCTGGAGGCTTAAAGAAGGAATGCTGAATAACTAAAGGGATTTTGTGCATCTGATTCACAGTAACTTCTCAAATTATGTAATGTGACACCAATAAAACATAATCACTGAAATTTAAGAGCATCTTCGCATTTTTAATTTTTGTTTCTAACGGAAGTGCCTATTACTATGGACATAAAAATATAGTGAACTAATAGTTTGAATCATGGGGTTTATTCCCTATTCCAATGACTTAGATATTACCCTTATTCTTCCCAAGCCTCACTTTTCTTGTCTCTAAAATAAGAGGATTAGATTTTGTGGGAGAGAAAGAAACTTTTTTCTACCCTCCAAGTTTCTTTGTCTGGTCTAATATTAAATCTACATTTAACAGATTAACAAGAAAAAATAATCGAATTTAATTACATGCGTACGTATGAGAACCCTACATTCACGAAAGATTCAGAGACAGAAAGGAGAAATGAGACCTATATGACATTTTGAGCCAAGATAAGCCTTGGGGCTTCAGAGGAGAGGAAGGTTGTTCTCAGGGTGATAAGAAGAGCAAATGTTTAGTAATTAGAAGTTTGCCTTGCCCCATAGTAAATCATAAAAATGTTATTTTTTTCTAATATCATTTATTATTGGCAAAGCCCCTCATTTAAATTTCATAAGAGAGAGTTTCTCTTGAGCCTTCAGCTCAAAATAATTCACATACCACAATGGCATATCTTAGGAAGGCCTATTCTGAACCTTTTTGATTTTGTCTATTGTTCCTTCCAAAAGTAAAGTTCTCTTATACTCCTTGGATGAGTGATGCCCATCCTGCATCCAGTTTTCTACCTTTTTCACTCTATTTACCTTAACTGGAGGATGTACCTATTACAAGTGAAAGATAATTACATGACTCACAGGTTTAGGATATACCTCAAGTATCCCTAAGCCTACCTCCAAGTAGATCCAATAAAATACCAAGTTCTAATTGCTGAAATTCACATTTTCTTCTTACTTGCTATCTATACTTCCTAATATCATGTCTCATACATTTAATTATCCACTCAAATGAGGACTAATATCCAGTGCCCCAAACACTGATTTCTACAAATACATATTTAAAATATACTTAAAAACTTCTTACTATCTTTTTGCCATATTCTATTGAATCTAGTATCTTTCATTAAATTATCCTATTTATGCGTCATTGTTTTGTCCTACGTGGTTTAGCACCTTACCTCATCCTCCTAAAATTATTTACAGTGCAGTTACACATGACTTCTCAGCTTTCTTAGGCTTATGCTTCCTGGAGAGAACATAACTTCAGTGATAAAACCATTCACCTGGTATGAATACCCCCACTGGCTCCAGTGTCACCCCTCATATGCAGTCATTGAAAACATAAGCAAATTTAATGCTTGTTGCGTGGCATGCAACTTCATTTAACAAGCAATAACTTCCCCCCGTCTTTCTGAGACAGATTTCATTCAAAGAGAATAAAAGCAGTAAAGTTTAGTCCAAAGAGAATAAGTAAATGTCTGAAGCTGTGTAGCCCTGAGTAATTTAGAAGTGCCGGATGTTCCAAAGGAAAAGATTTATTGTTCATCTACAGATACTTTATATGATATGAATAGCCATGGGCTAATTGTTAAGATAGTTCTAGCATAGTGGGACTTTAGATGACATTTGTCATTTGTTTCAAAGGAAAAAGCATCTAAGGGAATATTGCCATCTGTACAAGAGCTTCACAGATTCCCATATCCTATTAGATAAAACATTGGGGATCAGAGCTTTCTCTTGACTAATACTTAGATCATAGACAACCTCAGGCCCAACCTTAGAAACAATTTTTTTTGTTGTTTTTAAACAGGGCTTTATTGGGGAACAGTGTGTACTTCCAGGACTTTTTTCCAAGTCTAGTTGTTGTCCTTTCAATCTTAGTTGCAGGAAGCATAGCCCACCACTCCTTGGGGGAGTCGAGGAGTTGAGCCGGCCCCCTTAGAAACAATTTTAAGAAGAAAGCATTGCACCAGAATTGGGGAATCTTATTCTCTGTCATTATTTGTATGTCAAAACAGGTGTTGGGCAAATGATGGTAGCAGAGGTAATAGAAAAAAGAGAAATCTAAAGCAAACAGTTTGACTGACTCTTCTCAAGACGAAACATGGCCATCACACACAAAAAATGTTGGCATCGTCTCAATTCTTTTAAGTAAGGAATGGTTTACCTCAAAATAACACTGAATTAAAGTTGAGTTGAGTCCAAAATAACGTCCGCACAAATTATGAGAGCCCATGGCTTGCTGAGTTTTCCCGATTTCAACCATTTGCTGAGGGTGAACCCCCCACTCCACAGCAAGTTCTTCTCCAGTCACACTCACTTCCGGGGACCTGGCAGCATCACCTGCCAGCAGCCCCAGGGCACAGAGCAGCCTGCGACAGCCAGGAGGGTGCAGGGCCCACTCCCTCCCTCCCCACCCAGTGATGGAGTGAGTGCCCCAAGCCTCACTGATCGTTTTCTAACTGCACTAACTTGGGATTCTTGGCCAACTGGCACTGCAAGGGGTTACCCTGGTGTCTTAAGTGCATTAAATCTTCACATTAGCCCCCTGGCTTCCTCCACCTTTATGTTGGTTTTGTTCTCTTTTTTCTTCAAGCATGGCAATCACTGTAATGATTCTTTAAACAGAAAAGGGTAGTTTAGGGCTTTCTCCGAGGCTGATAGGTGTGTCTGTTTAATGAGGTTTTTATTGTACTGTACTGGCTTCCCTGAAAAGAAATCACGAGCAGCAAACAGCTGATGATAGAACAAGACTGGAAGAAACAATAACCAAGTGGGGGGAAGTAGTGTGGCAGCAGACGCACGTGTTGCAGGTGGGGGATTAAATGGCACCTGCATCCTCCCTTGGCCACCACCGCACTAGTAATAAATGGAGGTAGGCATTTCTGTGCCGGTTGTATGTGCGCAACAGACATGGATATAGATAGAGACCCAGCTAAACTGCCTTCTGCGGAGGAAGAAGGGTGGTGAGCTCCGTCTAGACAAAGATGAGTGAAGCTCAGAGTGCGGGGTTTACAAGGGCTGGTCGGTTGCCATGGAAACTAATTGGCGCCAATAAGTAAAGGGATGTGTTAACTGTGGGAACAGAATAGGAGGGGCTATTTTTCAATATCACCGTTACCTACAATTAATATTTCATTTTAGGAATGTCCTTACTTAATTCCTGTGATGAAGCTATTCCCTCAGCACGCGCCCTCGCCATGATCAACCAACATTACATTCAAATTCTGAATTTCATCTTTTAGAATGCGCTGTGTTTTAGGTTTAGATCTTTCAAGACAGAATCAATTTCACTTTTTTTTTTCTTAAAAAATAAACTGTTTGCAGATGGCAAGGAGAAAGGAAGGGAGGTAATGGAAAATTCTTAGCTTCTAAACTGACGCTGCTGAGCACTGAAGCTGGCTACAGGGAAAGGGGAGCTGCTGGGACCTTATCCTACAGCACCAGCTTCAGGTTTTTGTTTGAGTTGATTTTCCCTAACAAAAGCATTTCAGAACATCAACCAAAAAAAAAAGGCGTGATGGACTCATTTTAGAATACATTTGAAAGGCAATGTTTACAGACACCACTGCACAGAGCAAGAATTAAGATGGTAGCAAATGGGCAGGATCTAATGCTCAAACGTGCACTTTTTGAGAAGCAAGTTTTAAGTAGAATAAATAGCTGAAGTTATCAATAAAAGAGAAGTCGTGACTGAGATTTAATGAAAAGACTTACAATTAATTTAGAAGAAAAGTGTGTTAAAAAGCACTTTCAACAATAACGTGAGTCAGAGCCACGGCCAGTTGGGGAAATGTCTTCTAAAAGGTGTGTTACAAGCACATGGTTGACAAAACATGATTCAACACCTTCACAGTTTCTTAGGTTTTACTTTTGTAACTCAATTTACAGTTTAAGAGAATGCAAACTACCTTAATAATGTCTCCAGGGTCTTCAAAATCTAAGCAGTTGAGGTAATCCAGATTTCCAGACATGAGTCTGGTTAGATTAAACAAACAAACAAACAAAATTTAAATGAAAAAAATTGCATTGCAATAATTGGCACTCTTAAAATTTTTATGGTACCCAAGGGAGGTTTTAGCCCTGTGGTGCCACTTGTCATTGTTGAATGTTTCTGTGTTGATTATGTATCTGAATTTAGCTGATTAGTAGTAGTGGTTTGGTAAATATACTATATATTGTGAAACGGACACCTCATAATCACTTCTGGGAAGAAACTGAGCAAATGAATCAGAACTCCAGCCTCTAATTCTTTTTTTGGTTTGTTTTCTTCCTTCTTCCCTACACCCCAGTTATAGGAAAACTTCACTGCCTGAAAATTATAGTTCTCTAATCCTGTGCTTCAGAAAATTGTACCAGAAGTTATTTTTAAGTATATTAATATAATATCACACAAAAATTCCTGGGGAAAAAAAGTGCTCATCAAATCAGTTTTGCAAGATATTGACATAATTCTTTTTGTGATACCGGCGTTCTGAGTATTAGATACCTATCTATTTATAGTCTAGATTTTAATGCTTTAGACAGGTTTAAAGTTTTTGTTTTGTTGTGTTTTTATTCCAGTGATTCCCTTCCCAGTTCAAAGAATTTCAAAATTTTAAATATTGGCTTCCCACAGACACTGTCAGGGAATTGATCATATTTCACATTCCTATTTTCTCTTTCAGATTATCAAAACTCCTGAGAAGTCTGATCAAATTTTTTGAATAGTAAGATTTGTAGCAATTAGCTTATTTTCAGATAGCTCCTTAAAGTAGTGTAACAAGTATAGCCATTTTCTAGTAGTTCAGACTACTGTTAATTAGTTCTATAAAACAGTCCAGAGAACTCAAAAAAGAAAGAGAGGAAGAGAGAGAGAGAGAGAGAGAGAGAGAGAGAGAGAGAGAGAGAGAGAAAGAGAGAGAGAGAGAGAGAGAGAGAGAGAGACATAAGGAGGTACTGAAATGACCCCAAATTGAAAACATTTCAAAGCAAAATTGTTAATGAGCTGTTTGAGCGATATGGACATTATAAGTGCAATTAACTAGAAGCCAATAAAAATAATCAATGACAGAGTGCAGCCCTCTGGTACCAAGTGCTTTTACAAAGAGATGTCTGTGAAAGCAGCAAGTGATTTAAAAAGCCACCTTTATCTATGGGCGTGCGTGCTATTTTACACGCGTAGAAAGTAAAATGATTTTCATTGACGATTTCTGAAGTTCAGCCTGTGGCAAGCGGCGAAAAGCTGTATGTGGGAACAGAGAAGTTTCTGCTCTTAGCTGCGCCCCCCCACCCCCCTTTCCTCTCAGGAATGTCGGAGGCAGCCACAATCTAATCAAAGGAAGGTAGGAGTTTAGATTTCAAAATGTAGATGTCACATTTCAGTGCAAACTACTCCTACATTAGCACTTTAGTATGGCAAGATGAATCTTTTAGCTGGGGGAGGGCGTAGGAAGGGGAGGGAGTGTCTCGCTGAGAAGATTGCGCTCACGGGGTTGGCAGGAAAAGGTATTTAGTGTTCCTGTGCATCCTACAGAGGGTCCCAGACGTCCCAGGGGCGCACGGGGAATTGTGAAAAGTAACGCACAACTGGCCACCAGGAGAATTCATTCCCTCCACCTTCTCTTTAGCACCTCCCACTTCTCTTCTTTTTCTAGCAGTCCTTTCTCTCTGAAAATCTCAGGTTACTTGACCGGGAGTTCTCAGACCTCCAGTTTCAGCCCTGCCCGCAGCCTCCCGTCGGTGAGAGCCACCCAGCCTCAGCAATTGGATTGGGCAGCCTGTCTTGACACACCACTGTGCTGAGTGCTTGAGGACGCGTCTCACCAGATGGTTGGGGTTAGTGTGTGTCATCACATTCGAGTGGGGATTAGGAGCAGGACGGCTGCTTTGCTGGAGCTGTGTGGTCTTCTCCAAGTGAGAGCTGCAGGCAAGAGAACGACTTTGCTTTCGGAACAAGAGGAGGAATTCAATTTCTGCAGCCACAAGAAAAGCAGTGTGTGTTTTTTTTCAGGTAAAGTCAAAGAATGTTTCTCTCTTCTCTCTCTCTCTCTCTCTCTCTCTCTCTCTCTCTCTCTCTCTCTCTCTCTCGACATAGTTTTGAATGGAATGCTAGTACAGCACACTTGTCAAAGCCAGTTGTTGCTATCCTCTCAATGCTGCTATTGTACGGCTGACAGATAACAGTGAACGCAGCCTGGTGCTTGGCTGTCTTTGTAAAACTAACACTCCTCAAGCCCTGCTTGCTCTTGAAGGTGTAGCTAAGAAAATGTCTTTTGGAGTGGTGTTTGTACCCTTTCATATCCTCCTTGCATACTCCAAATGGGAGCTATAGATCGTTCATAAAGGATGGATAAGGCCAAGCAAACCTTTATTTTAGCTTTCAAAATTAACATTCACTTCAAAACTGTTGCATGTTACTACTCCATTTATAAAGATTCAAATCAGCGTCTTATTACTGAGTTGCTGGCAGCGATGGAAATGTTTGAACTGATTTTTGCAGTGTTGAGTATGTCTGATGTCTAATGGACCTAAGTGTTTTAAAAATTTTTTTTTTGGAGATGGACTCCAAAGTTTGAAAACTCCTTAAGAGCAGCGGCTACCCTTTGAGCAGCCGATAGAATGGCTCTAAAACAAAAATGCTTAGAGCTCGACGCAAAGCAGAAGAGGAGGAAGTAGGAAAATACTCTTTAACGTAGCTCCTTCTGCAGCTGCAGGGGAGCGCTTGGCGGTAATTCATTTGCAAATCTGTTTGTGAAAGTTTTACAAGTCATTGAAAACTAAAGCAGCATCTCTGTAATGGATCATTAGAGTCACTGCATTTATGGGCCCTAAACAGGCTATCTGGAGTGTTAATTAAATGTAAATAGATTTTCTGGCTTGGTTATAAACAAACGTCTTTTAAAAAGGTTTTAATTATAAATTAGTCATTGGAAATGAATGGTCATCCGCTGCCGGTGCCACAGAAAATGAGTTGTCATCCTGTATGTGAGTAGCCGTTCTCGGAACCACCCTGCCCAAAGCACCCACCAAAATTAAATTGAACTGCATATAACAATGGGGTTTACAAACTATGTTTAATTTGGGGTGTAAAAACGTCCTTTCACATTGATGCTCTGTTTCCACAGGGGTCAAAATATTAAATTTTCAGTGTTCAAATTTTTGATCAAGCAAGGGGAGTCAGTAACCTAACAGATTTGCCCTTCCACATCCAAGTTCATGTACCTGTGGTGCTCAAGAATTCTTGCTCCCACTGGACTTGCCCATTAGGTAGAGAAACCCAATACCATTCTCACCCTTTGTAGGTGAGAGATTCTATGAATAATACTGTATATAAGCTATTCTGAAATAGGAGCTGTTAAATAGGTTGTAGAACAGGATTTATTGGCTAGTGCTGTGGCATTTTTTTTATCTTTATCTGCATAAAGATTCCTGTAAAATTATGTTTCAAGTTGCGTTATGTATCTACATATATTTGCCACCAGTTGATATCTTGAATCTTCTTTTTCAAAAGTCATGATTGAAACCATATTTTAGTACGGTGTTTAGCTGTTATTCAGAAAGTTCTCTGGTTATTGTCTCCAAAGTCTTCTTCAATGAGACAATATCCTCATAAATACCCAGGCAGTTACGAGGACGGAGTAGTATACGATTCCCACTATTACATAACTAAAATCGGACCAAGTTCATAAGCCGAAGTCTTTTGGCATTCCTGCCATTCCATTTTGGATTTACAGTGGAACAGGGGTTTAGAAAAATAAAGGCAGAAAGGCAGACTAATGGCTCGTGTTGTACGAGGATTAGGGCTACACACACAGCTGACTACTGATGCCACTTTTTACTATCGCAGAAATATTTCAGGAGAAAGTAAAGTTCCTCATCCCAGATGGGCTCCTACTCCTCGTGAGAGGCCGTGTGATGGCATCTAACAAAGGCCAGTCGCTGTGGAGCCACGGAAGCCCCAAGAGCATATGTCGCTAATGTATGTGGTAGACTGACCATCAGGCTGTCTGCCCAGGACTCGGACAATATGGGAGAATCCCCACCCCCACCCCCACACGTCAACTGTATGCAGGACTAGGCGAGATGGAAACAAGAAAGGAAGTGTTGAGAAATAATCAATTCACACCTTGAAAAGGCAAAGTTGTGTGTGATTTCCCCCAGTAGGAAGTTACTGAGACAAACTGGAAGGGTCTGCTTGAAAGACAGTACCCACAGGGCAATCCCCGTCTCTGGTCAAACTCCGAGTCTACTGTTCCAGATGGTAAACATTCAGAGACATATTTATGGTGACTTCTACATACCTCTGTTTGACATTTGGTTTCTTCCTGACAGCACTTGTGCCGGTAACACACATGAATTTCCCATCAGTATTCTAACAGCTGTAAAAAGTGTTTGAGCACAAGGGATCACCCAGATCTCTCCCAGAGAAGTGAAAAATAGCTGGGGTGCACTGTTGATGCACCCTGCTCTCTAGGCATGCAGTGAGGGGATGAATCCTTGAGGCGAAAGAGAATCCGAAAGCTGGATTCATTAAGTTACAAAATCCACTTTTATGGTGGAGTGGAAAACTAAAATACATGAATCCAGATAGTCACTGAACTCCTACTGGATTGAGTGGGGACCTTCATCAAAGAACTGGAAAAGGGCTCTACTCTGTTTCCTTCTAAGGAAAATGTATATGACTTCAGGGAAATTGTTATGGTCATTTCCATTGTAATAGTAGAGACAAGTGGCAAGTGTGACACTTGCAGTTTTTGTTTCCTTAATTATGCTTGTGTATCCAGACGGGAATGGATAGGAGCTTGGTTCTTTTGTGTGTTTTTTTACTTAAAATGGTTTATTTTCTTAAAGATCCATAAAGCAGGACTTCTGATACTGAGCATTGAGCTTTCCCCAACCACTGCCATGTGGATGAAGCCAACCAATGGGTCCGGTCAGGACATCTGGTTCTTTTTTTCCCTGTGCAATATTTCTGTGTGGCGAGTGTGGAGCAAGTTTAAGAGGATGAAATATTTTAAGGAGCTGACTCTAAATAGATTATTATTTTTATCATCATTATTGACTTTGAGAGTAAAGAGGCTCATATATAAAATTAAGTCTATGGTCACATGGTAAATTTACCTTTACTTTAGGTTAGATCCATGGGGGGTGGGGATGGTATTTGAAAGAAGATACTTTCTGGAAAAAGTTTGTTCTGAAATATGTTTCCTATTTAAAATATTTTCAATTCTATCTCATATGCTGGGAAGGAGGGGAATTAGCCTGTTAGCTTTTTTTCTCTCTAATATTCCCCACACCCCCCTAACTAACCTGTCATCAAATGCCGTGAGCCCTTCCTTTCAAACGCCTCTCCCATCTGGCCCACAGCTACCGCTCCAGTACAATGAGCATATCACACGTGTCTCATTACGACAACTTCTGACTGGTCCACTGCCTCCATTTCCCTCTTGTGTCCACCATTGCAGACTAAGCTTCCAAAAGCACTTCTTGCCTCAAAGCATTTCCCAGCGGAGATGTCCCACGTGGACCTTCAGGATGAAGTTTGAATTTCTCAATCTGAGGTGCTGGCCCTCGGTTATTTGGCCCCAACTCTCTGACTGGATCTCCCACCAAATTCCTCTCGCAGCAGCAGTCTCCTCTTCCCAGCAGCTGAAGTGGCCAGCTCAACAGTCCCCCTTCCTGTTCTCTTCTCTAACCCCTAACCACTCTAGTTTTCTAGGTGGCTGTCTGCAAAACGAGAGTTTGCCGTCGTGTGCGTGGTTCCTTCTAGTTCTATGTTTATAAGACTGTGTGGAGAACACTCTCCTCACCCTCTCCATCCTCATCCTTGAAAGTTTCAGCTTAAGTTGCACCTCCTCCAAGAAGCCTCACCTGACTACCACACTTCTCAGTGATGTGCTCCTGACCTTGAAGCTGACCGGTAGTTAGTTACCTATGGGTTGCATTTAACACAACCACCTGGTTTTTATCCTGCTTTCTGCTTTGCCTTTTTATCCCTCGACTCTTCAGGTAGGGTGAGGTCTCCTAAGACAGGGACTGGCCCGATCCACTTTTGTGCCCCACAGAAGACACTCGTCAACGTGTGTTGACAAGCTCACTGTAGAGCCATTTGCGCGCTCATAGCCCTCTCCACCTATGAGATGAAAGGAAAACAATGATGAAACGACTGGTTGTATTTCGGGGTAGCTTAGGAAAAATGCCACTTAAGCAGAATGTGAAATTGTTGCCCTACGTTAAGCTGGTATACTATATGAAAGAGCCCTATCTATTTCAATTTTCTATAACTATGGTGGAAATTGCATCTATTAGCTGGCCCTCTGTGCTATAAAATTTAAGTGTGATTTTGGAAGCAGGATTGTACAGTCTTGGGATTCGGACAGACTCGGGTTCTAATCCAGGGACCACCTTTCACTAGCTGTGTGGCTGTGGACAGGTGACCTAACCGCTCAGCTCTCTTCTCTGTAAAATGGAAATAGGAATACTTACCTTGGGGATGCTGTGACAAAAACACATAAAGTACCTACCTTGGCACATGTGCACTAAATGGGAGAGAAAGAAGGTTGGTAAGTGCATACAGATCTAGGTTGCATGAAGGTGTTCACCTCAGGTATGTCAGGCATTAATTCCATCTACTTATGGCGTGTCTTTAGCCTTTTTTCTGCCACCAAAGACGGGATGGGGAAGAAAGAGAGATCAAGAAAGTGAGAATGAAAAAGGGGAGAGAAAGAGAGAGGGAGGTAACTGCTTTGGGCATTTAGGGATTTGGAGCAACTGAGTTAATGGGTCTGTAGGGACTTGACAGTTGAATACACTTTGCAGGGAGGAGCAGTCCTGGGTCCTGCATTAAAGAATAATAAAGAACAGACGCTGGGTCTCAGTGCTGGGGGAACAAAGGGCTGAGCAGTGGACCCCAGCGGGGAGTTGAATTCAGCACAGGGTCATGTGCTCGTCTTCCTTCCTCCTGGCCCACTATTTAGAAAGAAATAATAACTTGGCAAAACATTGTGGAGAGTCAGGTCAAGCTTCCAGAAGTAATTGGGAAAGCAAGATACCATTTAGACAAAACAAGGGGCTTGGATCTTTGCCGTCCTTCACAAACCAAATTTCACAAAAAGCTGAAAGCAATCAGCTCAAGCTCTGGTCTGTTCCCAAACTCTGCACCCACCCACCTACCATCAAACATTGAGTCTTCTGCCTCGGCCCTTTCCAGAGAAGGACAGCTGACTGAGAAATTACCTAACAAGGCACTGGCTGCCACCTAGCAAATATGCCCTGGGATGCTGGTCATTCAATTTCAGTTTGCGGAATCTGGGGTTAGATCAAAGGATAGTCTTTCCCATCCTGATCATCTGGTCTGCACCTGCCCCAGGCCAGGGAGAGGAAAGAAACAGGAAGTCCTCTGGCACAAAGGACAAGGCCGTATTTCTGAAGGACCCCTTCCCCCCCCCACTGCAAACAAGTATAAACCTTTCAAAAAGAAGCCTTAGCAGTTATATTACTGGAACTCATCTTCAGCTGTAGCAGCTAAACTAGCTCTCTTCGCCCTCAAAATTTGTGTTCCAGGTACTACTGCACAATAATGTTAACTAAAAAAAAAAAATAATAATGTAGCTCTCCACTTTACCTTCAAAGGAAAATCCTTTTCTAGCACTTTTTTTTTTTTTTAAATACACACATAGGAAACTATTTCTGCATTTCCTAAAATGTGAATTGAAGGGACTCGGACATCCCACTGTTGAACGGTAGTGGGTGAGGTTGACATGTAACTGCTGTGATGAATAAACGAACAGAAACACCGTGGTGTTTCTGGGAAAACAAATCTTTGCAAAAGGTAGAGTCTCCCCAATTAATCTATACATTTCATGTAATACCAATCAATATAATCAAGGTTAGGTGGTTGGCGGTGGGAATAGAGTTGGGGAACTAACAAGAACCCACATGGTTCTGGCTGAACGTAAAATAAAGGTGCTCAAGTTCATCTGGGTGATAAACTCATGAGCAAGCCTGGACACTTTTGTAAGAAGACTACCGTAATAACAAGGTGACTTGTTTTGTCCCATATCGAGAATGTTGTAAAACTATAATTATTGAATTTTCTGTTCCTAAGCAACTGACTCTGACGTAGATGCTCATCTACCTTCACATATTTTTGCTTTCTCCTCAGTTTTCATCTCAATTCTTTCGTTGCTGTTGTCCAAATCTTGAGTTCAACTACAAATTGCTGTTGCCTGATACGAGTTATGTTGCTGCAATTGAGAGAAACCCTAAACTTGAACGAGTTTTAGGGTTTTTGGTTTTTGTTTGTTGGTTTGTTTATATGTTTACTTTGTACTATGGTTTTTCCCATCTGCAAATAGGTCTCGTACTATATACAACTTGTCCACTTTCTAGAACACACAAAAAGCCTGAAACAGGTTTGTCTCAAGAACTCAGGAATATCCCCCTGAATCCATTCCCTCCATGAAAGAGGCCCAAAATATACCAATCTAAGTGTCATCCCATTTTTTCTGAGCAATAGCAGAATGTCCCCAATAAACAAAACAGAAATCTGAATTACAGAGAGTTCTGTTTATTGTCCCATTTTGTGGTATGACATAATAACTCAGAGGCAATACCTGCTATATTAATTTAAAAGAAAACAGAAGCTTAGACTCATAAGATATTCACTATCCCAGAGTCATGGTGAGAAATGATTAATTGCATGCTGAGTGTGCATTTATTGATGAGTTAATTTAGAAGTGTGCACCTGTGGGTATTATCTTCAGACTCATATCACGAATAGGGCTGGCTTAACACCCCAATCACCTTTCTATAATATAACATGTCCTCGGAATAGACTTCCTGCCAGTTTAAAGCCTCCCCCTTAACCCTCACCTGCCGATAATCAATCTTCCCCTAAATAGAATGTCCTCGTAAACAGATGTGCTTGGCAGTGCATCCAGAAATTCTTGAAACTTCAGCTTTTAACTTTCACGTATAAGAAATGCATCCCAGAAAAGAGAGGCCTCTACAAATCATATGCTCCTTTTTTCCCTCTTGAGAACTTCATGCTGTTCAAAGAAAGGAAGGTGTTCTGAATATAGCAGATGAATAAAAGCATAGGGTACATAATACTTTTTTATTTGTGACACCTAGAGGCTTCACATGTGTTGTCACATTTTTTTTTTTCATATGACATCTATATTTAGTAAAAGAGACTTGAGGGATATACTCAATATCAAACAGCTTAAATTACTTTTTAGCAGCTGAGTTGATGCCCTAAGGAATAACTATAATGTGCCTTCTAAATAGAATCAGAGCCAAAAGGAACAGGCTTAAGAAAGCTCCATCAATGTGTTAATTCATTTATTCCATATGGATTCAATAACTTCCTGTGTATGTATTTCTGTCCTAGTGCAGAGAGGAATACAAAATAACATAAGACACCATCCTTGCTCTGAAGAAATATCTAATTTAGCTGTGAAGGGAAGATATGAACACAAAAACGTTCTTAATAATAATGAAAAGAATTTTGTGGTTAAGAATCAATTACTAAAAAAAAAAAAAAGAATCAATTACTAGTACTAATTAAATAAAAGGGATGTCAACAGAGCCCCCTATTGGAGGAGCTGGAACCTGAGCAGGGCTAGACTTTGCCCAACATCCATATACAGATGAATTTGTATAGTAATTCATCTCTATCATTTACAAACTGTGTGGGAGTGATTTATTTACCCTCTTTTTCATTCAGTTTCCTCTCTCTAAAAATAGAGATATGGTTCTCACAAAGGACTGTTATAAAGGTTAAGTGAGATAATAAAAGTAAGATGTTTAACACAAAGCATAACATATAATAAGTGCTCCAATAGCTACATTTATTTTTTCCAAGCGAAAAGAATCACTTGAGCTCAGGCTTGCTATTAAACTGAGTGTGGCATTTTCAAACAAAGGCACAGTACTTTTGAATCAGAAGGTTATCGTAGGTGCAGTTTGGGAATACAATGAAGGGAGGCACCAGGCAAAGAGAAGGAGGAAAGGAAGGGGGAGGGAGAAAAGAGGAGTGATAGAGGACAAGAAGAGAGGAAAGAAGAAATAGGAGGAGGAGGAGAGAGAGTGTGGTCCTTGAATGCCTTTACTCTGTGCACTTTTCTATTTTAAGCATGTCATGACATAGTTGAATAAGGCCAGATGCTAGAGTGTCCGACACATCAAGTAGAGAGGTTGGACTTTAGATTTAAACAGGTGCCTTAGTAAGTTTAAGCAGTAGGATTTTCAGGAATGAGGAAAGGGAGAGAGTGAGAGAGTAAGAGAGAAAGAGAGAGAGAGAGAGAGAGAGAGAGAGAGAGAGAGAGAGAGAGAGAGAGAGAATTGGGAGAGTACCAAAATTCCAAAAATGTTGCTTAGTCCCATTAATGACATTGAGATGAGGACAGGATGGGTGTAAGAAACATTACGAAGAAATAACAATACCAACAACTTGGTGATTTGTCAAATAGAGAACAAAAGAAAGAATTGACAAAGATGGCACTGAAGTATCAAGCCCAGGAAACAGGAGAATGGTGACCCCACCTAAGGAAAATGGGAGTGGAATTTCATTTTGCAACACCATAATTTTCCAAAGTGACAATAGTCATTATGGAACAAATGTTTATCTGTTATCTGTAAATTAATAGCTATGCTTGGGATAAGTTTATAATGCAAACACGGTAAATATATGTGTATATAAATGTTTGATATTATAATTTAAACAGATAAAAATCTAATATTCTGATCATCGATAGACATAAGATGGAATACACAACTGTGATTTTTTTTAAATGACACAGTCCTCCTTAGATAAAATGGATCTTTTTTCAGATTAAGAAAATGGTTGGCCAAATAATAATTGTAGTGTTTTTAAACTTTGGGGAAATAATGAATTTTCAAGTCAGAACAACAAACTACTTCTGCAAAACACCTATTCTTGAAACTTCAACTTTTAACTTTCATGTATAATTCTCTTTCTTTCAACTAAGAAAATGGTGGTGGTGGAGAGGGACATAGAATTTAAAGAGAGTCTAGAGGGAAGAAGTGATGAAATACTTAAGTTGCTTCTGCTCATAAACATTCAGCTTCCATTTTGGAAATAATGGGTTGACATCCATTTGCAGAATGTATGCATATCATTTACAAATGATATAGACACTCTCTTTTTCACTCACTACAAAACAAGTGATTCTTCATTTTAAGATTTATGAAAGGTTTCCTCCACCCCTGCTTTTCTTTCTATCCCCTCTTGCTTTGCCTTATTCATTTTAAGATCCTCTTCAAAAGCCATTCCTCGGCCACATCCTTATACTAAATCAGTGACTAGTTTTCAGGATTAGGAATAATTTTATTAGAAGTCCAAGACTGTACTTGCCATTTCAAACTCTTCCACTAGATGTTGAGAGGTAGCATGATTGAAAGAATACACTGCTTGAGTCAGCAAGATTTGGAATTAAAACGTAGTCCTATTTGTGGGTTCCTCAAAAGAGACTTGGGTTCCGCTCAAGTTTTTAATGAAGATTTTGGCCTGATTTATTTTACTGAGTTTTCTGAACCATGTTCCCTCATTTCTATGGGAGAGATGCCAGCCTAAGCATCAGTACGTGTAACCTATTTCTCTTTCAGGGTTGCCATGCATAAAGGTGTAATTGGCATGAGCCAGTTTATATCTGGAAGCTATTAATGGCTAGGACTGAATGGGTGATTCTTGAGATAGCCAGTTTAAGGAACCAAAGGGGAAAAGATATAACACACAAGTGCCATAGTTAAATCGCTAAATGTCATTTGCAGCAAGCACAAAAGTTGGGCTTAGCTGTCCAGCTTAATACGTACTAGATCAGATCTCTTCATCTGGTACCCACTTAGGTCAATGGGCTAATGTGCCCACGTGGAGATTAGGGTATGGGGCGAGAGCTGATACCTAAACTTAATTTCAGATTATCGAACTTCAGATTTCAATTCAGGATTCTACTCCTACATATTCAGCTTGTAGACCCATCTCAGAGGTACTTTTTGAATTGGGGAAGCATGATCCTTGTATAAAAAAAGAAAGAAAGAAAGGAAGGAAGGAAGGAAGGAAGGAAGGAAGGAAGGAAGGAAGGAAGGAAGGAAGGAAGGAAGGAAGAAAGGAAAATAAGTGGAGGGGAGAAAAAGAGGAAAAGAAAGCATATCAATGTAGTCAAAACATGTTCTGTCAGAGCCCCTTTTTTGACACAAACATAGGGAAGGAAAAAAAAACCTAGAGAAAATAAGTTCTATGCTTCATGTATAGTAACTGTTATTCTCATTAGCCATTTTGTTCCCCAAACAGCTATCCATTGATCTGCATTCTGATCAACCACTAGTCTGATCGTCTAGAAGTGGAACTGGAGGTGTTCCCACAATTGCTTCTGCCGCTGCCCTTTGGAAGCTTAGGATACCCATTGGACTGCCTCATAAGCTTCAGGTAAATCATATTGCATGCCAGGTAAATAATACTTTAACATGTTACTAGCAATGAAATGAAATCTGCTAAATAATGAGAGTCATGTTATAGTTAGGAAAAAGAGGCAGGATGGTGCCCTGGAAAAACACTGGAAACCTGGATTCAAGAACTTGGCTCTGATTAGTAGTGTGCTGCTGAGCAAAGTGGTTAATCTTTCGGGAGCATGCCACCCCCCACCTCTTTATCTCTATTTTGCTGTTCCCTCCATCTAGATCACATTATTCTCCATTACTTGCAAACTCTGCTCTTCCCTTAAAACAAGCCTAAATACATAAAACATTCCCCCTTGAAACGGAAAAGCATGGTGGGGGGAAAGGGGTAGGACTTTAGTCCAGCTCTGTATCACCTCATGCTTCTAAATTGAGATTCATACTTTATCTCTTTCATACATACCGCTGCTCAACTTATCTCCCATTAGCACTGTTGCATTCTGTCATCCCATTACTCTAAAAAGGCCATCTCCCAATGTTCTACAGGGTCCAGTCTAAATAAAACACCAGCATGTAAAAACCTGCATCATCTTTTCCACTGTCACCACTTTCTGCTCTTCACTAAGCTGGTCCAGCATCTCCTGAATTGACATCACTCACTTCTGCTACTAAACATTTGCTCATACTGTTTTCTGGGCTGGGCTGCCCTCCCATTATGGTTCTGAATGTCCAAATTTCATTGACCCTTAAACAAAAAAAATTTCATTGACCCTTAAACAAAAAAAAATTACCTTCATTACCTCCATGGAATTTTTCCTAACTATTCCAACTAGCAATAATTTCCTTCTCATAGGTGTTCTCTTACCACTGAAAATCTCGTCATATCATTTTAGCTCTTAATTAACAACGATTTTGCGTTTATTGCTATTGCTCATAGATCTTTTAGGCTATACCAGTCAATTCTTTTGACAATGTGGAGGGTACTATCTCATACGCCAGTTCTCTGGCTTCCGTTTTTCCCATCTTCCATCCACATCACCGTCCAGAGCTGAATTTGAGCCAGCTAGCCTCCATCAGATTCAAAAAGACAATAGACCAAGCAGAATTGCCATCTTTCTTGATCAGTTGTGAAATAGTATAGTTGGGTGTCACTCACATACCAGCCACTCAGGATTCTTTTATCCATTGATTTCTCTTGAGAGCTGATCGGAGGAGATTGTGACAATTCTGTTTTTAAGGACCTTTAAAATTATCTAGACCAGAACTTCAGAGATAGTGCCAATTACAAGGACCTATCCCACCTGAAGGAATATATTCACTATCCACAGCATAGCAAAAATTAAAATGCCTTGTAAACTCCATAGTAAATCATATTGGTTTTTTGGTTTTTTTCTTTCTTTCTTTTTCTTACTCTTTTTTCTGGTAGTGAGATTTGATTGTAAAAATTCTTTGGCTAGGAGTTGCATTCTCATTTGTAGGACAATTAGCCAGTGAGTGAGAGGCTTTAAATTACTTAGAAGAAAGAGGAAATTATTACAAAGCTACTGGATCTTATTTCGTATAGTTTTCTTAAGTAATTTAGAGTTAGGAATGATTTTCCAGGAAAGGCATGTAAGACACAAAGAAACACAGAATGTTAGAGGTATGCCTTAGAGATCATGAGTAAAATCCCTCATTTTACATCTGAGGAAACTGAGGCCTGGGGGTGTTTAGAGACCTGCCTGCAATCACAAAACTCATTCTTCCCAGACAGAGTTCTACACACTAGACTTTATTAAAAAAAAAAAAAAAAAATTGTACAAGTCAGTGAAATTCTAGCAGGACTGAAGGGAGTTCATGTGTCAATTGTACTTTAAGACCTAACAAGAACATGAAGGCATCAACCCAGCTGTCCTTGTGTCCATGGACTGGCTTGCTGAGTGCTAGGATGAATAATCAGGTGTTATAGAGAGAATTCTTGGGACTGGAACAAATGCCTGAAAAAGCATTTATTGTTCATATGGATTCCTTGCAGAAAATCCATTCTAACAGAAATACCCCAACGCTGTTTCTCTGGATGATCTGAAAGTATGTAGCTTTATGTAGATAACCTTTTTTTGTAAAGGGCTTTTTTTAACTCATGCCAAAGGAATGCTACCCAAATGATGACGATAATATTCACATTTACTCCTACGCCATTTCTGCACACCAGAAAACTGAATCTGAGAGGACAAGCTAACGTCTAAAGACCTACAGAAAGGGGTAATCAGCGTCAGAACTCATGTGTTCCATTTCCCTTTACTGCTCCACGCATCAAGTGATTCAAGAGAGATCCTATTTTCTCAATATTAGGGAAACCTCTTACATTAGAATAGCTCAGCTCTCCCTCAGTAATGCCACCTCCTTGAGAAACATTTGAAATACCTCAAGTACTGGAATTTTCCCAAGAGAAGTATAAAATCAATCTTCTTCGCAACTTAATAAATTACAGCGTGTATATGCCATTATATATCTATACAATTGATGGTTAAAACTGATTTATTTGTCAAGGAAGTAGAATCAATCATTATTGGATTATAAAGGTATTTCCTAGCCATTAACTCACATCTTTCATTTTGCACTATAAAACATCATAATTTAATAATTCAAAATAAAAGATAAATTTAGACTATTAAGTGTGGTTTGACCTTTTGAAAAAATCGTTTTGTTTTTAAAACATGTTTTAGATTTCCTTTTTTGTTGTTGTGAGTATCGAAATGAAGCCCTTATGATTGTCGGAGCAATGAAAGAAATATGTCACAGGAAAAACAGGATTTTCATTTATGTTTTTAAGTTATTGGTTGTATTTCAATCCACTGGAGAATGTGATTGCAAATCTGGTTAGAATTATAAAGAAATCAGGTTTACAAGTATTACATCTTCTGATGAAAGGAGAGGATTCTGTTGAGAATGTGAAGATAATGTGGCAGAATTATTATCTGTTTGTCATACAGCTAAATTTTATTACAGTGAATGCTGAAAAGGGATTCTATGAAAAGTTACTTCTTTGGTCCATAGGAACACTTTGTTCATACAATTTTCAATTAAGCCAATGTATTGAACACTTTGTAAAACATGCTTTCCTGTTTCCTATATGTAGCTCAGTTGTTGTCTATGATGAAAATAAAGCAGGACCTTTTCACTATGCAAAGGGAGGCCCAGAAGAAAGAGAGCTGAGCTCTTACTGAATTCCTTACAGCTCTACTGTTCTGCCTTTGAGCAGCAACTGCCCTTGAGTTTCTATGACTCAAACATGCTCAAAATCCCCTCCCAAAATACCACATAAAATGGCAAACTGTTAAAGTAAAAAGCAGCCCAAAAAATGATACAAGTCTTTGCAGAAAGAATATAACGCAAAAAGTATGACACATAGTGTGAGAGCATCTTTTTTGTTTTTCTTACTCATCACAGAGACCCTTAAGTAGCTCTAATCTTGCACAGAGACAACGGATTTGCTTAGTTTGTACTCTACTATAATTTGTATTATAAGTCCTCTGAAGTTTTATGTAATTTGACTTTCCCTAGTTTATGAAATACACATCCTTTAATCTTATATGACAATGTATACTTTCCAAAGTGTTTTTCAAACATTTCATCTGGCCTTGATAGTCCTGTGGAGCATGTCACATAACTAGGTATTTGTGCCCCTTTTAAAAGATAAGAAACAGCGACATTCTTAGGTCATATACACTGAAAAATATTTAGGGGTACAAGGCCATAATGAATCTGAATAAATGGTATACAAGTTTTTTTCTCTATTATTCCTGCAACTTTTCTATATGTTAGCTCAACTCCCCAAACCTCAGGAGATTTTTTTGTAATTATTTTCAAATACAAAAATTTTTTTAAAGATACAGATATACAGGGGTGTTTAAATAATTTGCATATGCTAATAGAGCTGATTAGAGGCAAAATGAAGAATTAAAATGCAGGTCTTCTATTTCTCCACATTTCCTCCAAACCTGTAATCCATTTCTGTATAGACTGGAAAGTACTTTGCACTTTAAAGTATCTATAAACCACAATCACACCATCTGCTAATCAGCCATCAATGACCAGTACCATAGCCCAGGGAAAACTCAGTTATCGTTTAACTATAACTTTTATTAATATAACATATTACCGATTGCAAATCGTTTTTACAACCCTATTTTATTTGAGCCTCAGAATGCTTTAAATGAAGTAGATAGCACTGGCATTATTATTGAACCCACACTGCAGATTAAAAAACAGGCTGTGACATCACATGTATCATTGTTCATAGCTACCAAAGGGCAGAACCATATTCTGCCGACAGATATTCGAGTCCTAAATTCCAGCACCAACACGCTTTCCAACATATCTTCTTGACTTTCCAATGCCTTTTCATACCCTAGTGACCGTATCTAAAACTTCTAGGATTCATGTTGTATCTAGCAGTAGAAAAAAATAACGTTCTCTTGAAGAACAAGAACAAAATGACTGTGAAAGCTGCCGATGTTTTATTTACTAATATTATCTCTAACAGCCAAGATTTATTAAGTACCTAGCTGCCATGTGCAAGTAAGTGCTTTACATGCATTATCTAATTTAATTTTTCCGACATCTCTATGGAATTCACGTGGTCACCATCATACAAACGAGGACAGAGGTTTGAGAGCTTGACTAACCGGACTGATGTGATGAACCAAGGGGTCAGTCAAGGCAGGACCTGGAACCCCAAAACCCCTTATTTCAATACCATTATTTGGTACCATTACTTCAATAGTCCATAGTCCACATTTTCCCTTTTGTCCTTTAAACTCAGCCAATATTTTAACCAACTTCTTGCCCATGTATTCAGTGATTTTTAAATTCTGCAATTGACAGAATCCTTTCCAGGAACAGAGTTTGCAAGGAAAAGCATATGTATGAAAAACAGGTGCCACATCTTATTTGCATCAACGCATTAAGCCTTCAGTAAATGTCTGGCAAATGAACAAATGGTGCTTGGAGTTCTCTATTAAAAAGTTTTTAAGATATCATGATCTAAATACTTAAACACAAGACCTAAAAACGAAGTTGGTTCAGTTCTCCAAACCTTAGCTTTACAGCAAAGCACACAGTTTCAGAGCCAGGAAAAAAAAGTAATAAATTTCATGCATTTAAAATTTTTTAAATTTTTACTTTTAAGCCATCCCTTGGAAAGTTGAACTGTTTTGTCGATAATCTGACACATGTGGCTTTTGACAGGACAATCTCTGTGAGATTGTAATGTCTTGTCTACATGACAAAAACAATGCTTAGTCCCACCACGGGTTGGACTTCATGATATTTCCCTTGGCTATAACCACTCAGGATAAGAAGAGGTGAACACAGCTGGCTTTCACAGGTGCCGCTGGAGCAGTGACACAGGATGGGACCAGTCAGGGAAGACGTGAGGTCAACATAAGTGCCAGGATTCACGGGTACACTTTCCCACCTCTCTCTTCCAATGCAAGCTGTCAGCATCCCTTTTGTGGTTTCTTCCCACTCCAGAGTTCCTGATGACACTCGTTTCTGTACAGTTTGCAGACAGGAATGGTTGGGTGAGCTGAGAGAACCGCATTCACTACCTCCTTCCTCCTTTAGAAATACCGCCTCTGTTCTGCCCCGCACATTCCAGCACAGCACAGACACCTTACGTGCACAGCATAACCTTACTGCAGAGTAAGGGAATTTTAGGGTAAAAACTGCATTCACGGAAGTCAATCGCTCATCGGGTCTCAGGTTACTCAGCTTGGCACCAGTTTAAAGCATTAAAGCAATTCCTGTCAGGCATCACCCGTTATCACCCTCTTTGCTGTCCGTCACCCTTGCCTCAGGCTCAGGCTCTTAGCCTCTGGTTCTTCTTACTAATGCACCTGCCAGCCCCAGACGTAGGTAGTTGCAGATTCTGCAGAAAGAGGCTTCTTCCTGTCTTAGTCTGAGCATATCCTCTAGCAGTGTCTCCCAGACAGAGCAACCTCTGCAGTCTGCTGTGTCCAGGGCTTTTCTCTCAGATGGTGCAACCTCTGCATCCGCCGTGCCCAGGGCCCTCCTCTTGACAGTGCAACCTCTGCATCCGCTGTGCCCAGGGCCCTTCTCTTGATGGTGCAACCTCTGCATCCGCTGTGCCCAGGGCCCTTCTCTTGACGGTGCAACCTCTGCATCCGCTGTGCCCAGGGCCCTTCTCTTGACAGTGCAACCTCTGCATCCGCTGTGCCCAGGGCCCTTCTCTTGACAGTGCAACCTCTGCATCCGCCGTGCCCAGGGCCCTCCTCTTGACAGTGCAACCTCTGCATCCCCTGTGCCCAGGGTGCTTTTCTCAGACAGTGCACCCTCTGCAATCTGCTCTGCCCTGTCCCCCACACGTCCTGCTTTCTCTTCATCTCCTCTGCCCAGTCTGCGATCCTACACATTGCCCCAGCTCCCACTCTCTGGCTTACTTGTTTTTTCATTTGCAATTTATTCCTCCACATTCTCACAAAAAGCTGGAGGGCGCAAACTGGATTTGGCACATACTGATTTTTCTGGGATGATGTTCCCACTCTTCATTTTTTCTATGTCTCTCTGACCCACCGTTTCCTAGCGAATGCTTTCTTAGGATTTCCAACACCACCAGCCCCACCTACTTGAGTTTACCTGATTCCCTGATTAACTGTCCCCGGGACTGAACTCACGATACTAACATTCAGGTTATTGTTAATGATTATCAATCACCATCTTTTTAAAGAGATCCCTGTTGTTTTTCTTATATCATTTAAGATTCATATTTAAACACAGAAACCTAGGCAACTGATGTCAGGGTCACCCCTCAGTTAATGCTCCCTGAAAAGCGGCATATGTTTTTTACGCACTTAGGGCAAATAATCCTGAACTAGTGGTTAGGACATAAATGCCCTAAAAGACTTTCAAAAAGGAAGGAGGAACTGAAGGGCACTGAGTGCCCACTACAGGCCGGACACTGCTTTTCCCTTTCGGACTTAGTTAATCCTATACTAGTCGTTCTAGTTATAAGTAAAGGCACTACACTAAAAACATTTACACACCCAAGGTGCTAGGATTTGAACGAACCCAACTCATCTTGTCTCCAAAAACCAATGCTGTCCCTCAAAAGAAAGTTCTCTGTAAAGGCTAACCAGTAAAACCCCGTCATTAATTACGCCATTCACATTTTCCTGCAGTTCACACCTTTTTTTCCCAGACGAATTAATTCCCAACGCTGGTAACGTGCTTCTCACCATTTACTAGGCTTTTGGGTAAAAGAGCTAAATGAAGGTGTGCCGTGAAGCTGGCGAACAAGAGGAGACTGAGATTTCCATAAAAACTTGTTAACGGGTATGCGACACGGCGCCTGTTAAGAATGGAACTGCGACAGAAGCCAGACTGGGTTCTGCAGCGCTCATGCAGGCCTAAGTGCTTTTCTCTCCTAGACTTGTCCCGTGGGCTCATGCCCAAACCAGCCCTGAGAGGGTTAAACAACCCCCTATGGAAACATTACTGCTTATTTAGAATCCAGGGCATTACAACGAATGTGCGGCCCAGAACTTTCCGTAAGGCATTATTCCATTGTTCCAAGTAAACCAGACATAACGTGCTTACTTAATGTTTTCCCTCAATTGACATGTCCTTGCTTCTTAAATCACTTCCAGAAATTCTTAGGAAATGTGAAAGGAATTTATCAAGTAAATGTGTTGCCTTCTCCTCCAACAGAATGTCAGGTCACTTCTTGAAAGATCCTTTCCAAATTCTTCCTCACTTCAAACCGATTTTAACAAACTTGACTGTACACACCATAATTAGGAAGCCCCTTTTTTCAGTTAATTTGCATCAGTCTAAATAATTTTTCCTGACAGATGACTTCCGTTCTGAGCACCCAAGTATTATCCTTTTGAATCCCAGTCAGGTTATTGCTAAGGATAAATGATTTCACATTTCTCATAAAAATGCCAGTCATTAAGAATATTAACACAAATTCCTTCCCCTTGAATAGAAAAGAGCTGTCATTTTAGCAATGTTGCTGTGTCAGCCTTTCTATTGTCAAACACAACAAATGATGAGAAAATCAATTTACTCTTTAGAATTAGTCAAGTGAAGAATCCTTTGAAGTGGGGGTGCAGGGTTTTGCTTGGATCCTATAATCACATGAAAGCGAGTACTGGGTATATGTTGGTAAAATGTTGTGAAATTTAATAAGGATTATTTGCCGCCATAGAGCTTCCAGACAGAATCTATCTCTGAAAAAGAATTCCCCACTCCTAAAATAGATGTTTGATGAGCAACAGATGTGGCTTAAATGAACCCTTGCTCAGCTGAACTAAGAATATATTTTGATCTGTACAAGGCACAGTCCAAAAAGAGGGGAAGTGACGATGGCACAGCCTCAGTCGACTGTGAATGTATTTATTTACTCCGTGAAGTTTCTTTCATAAGGCAGAATGCAAATGAGGGTGTAAGTCATAGTTTCTAAGGGGTGGGGGATACCATACGAGCAGATTATGAAAGAATTTACCATTTTCTGCAGTCGAATATGTGGAGAAAAGCAATTCAATGGGTAGCCACAACCTTTGGGGTGATGCACTTCCTGGCAGTGATTTGCAAGTTCCACAACTTAGTTTCTCCACCCATTAAGGGAAGATTAGATCGTTGTTCGAGAATGACAAGCATTTAATATTTGGAAATGACTAAATAATGAAGTGCCTGGATTCTATAGAAATGCTGCAGAAAAAAGAAGATTAATTCCAAACCAGAATCTAATACAAACATGACCTTTCTATTGTAAATCTCATGAATAAGAAAAGAAATTACATCTAAAGCTTTGTTTCTACAGCTGATAATTTGAAAATATATTAATATTGGGTATTTCCGATGGAAAAATTAGAGCTGTTTATTATAATCTTTTGTCTGTAGAGATGAGAAAAAAATTCTTTCTGCCACCTTTAACTGAAGGAATGCAGTTAGTGTGAAGATTTAAATGACAGGATTGGAGGGGTCAGCTTTTCAGTCCTTTGTCTTCAGGCAGGACTAAGGTTGAACCATCTCAGGAAAGAGAGCAAAACCTCCAGGTGAGAATGATAAAAATTAAAAAGAGCAGCTGGGAAAGCTCAGGGGTCCTGAAATTAGTAAAGATCAGTTCTGGCAGACATCACTTCAGTTAAAATTCATTTCTATTTGCAAATAGCCTGACACTTAGCAAAACTCCAAAGGATGTGATGTTTGGCACTAGTTCTCTGAAAGTTACATTTAGTATTAGTATTAATGTCTGGTTATTGTTTTGTTCGACTCTCATCACCTCCTCATTGCCTGGGGGTTCTGGAAGGACCAAACACAGGACATCCGACACTGGACACATAGGACCAGTAGCAGTTTGTTGGTCACATACATCCTACGTGCCATGTAGGGCCACACAGATGTTGAATTCAGGAACAGAGTGAACCAGGAGAGGCTATGGGGCGGCAGGCTTTGTAGTAGTAACAAGAGGGTGAGGTATACTCTGGTTCCCAGGGGAGGATGCAATTGGCTTGTTTCCATGATTGTGTGGGCTGGCAGGGAAGTGAAACCTATTAGGTTGAGGACCAGGGGGAGTGTAGCTGGTCCAGTTGGAGAGGCCAGGAAGGGAGCCTTTCCCATTTGGGGAGAGGGGTGGAAATCAGGTAAAAGTAGGGGAAGTCACAGGCCTTTGGGGCCCTGTGACGTGTAAAGATGTCAAGGCAACCCATGAAATCTTAGGCTTTACAAGCCAGTCATCCATATAAGTTATAGCAGCTTACATGCCTTCCTTGGCTATACTTGAAACCCTCCAAGAGTAACGTCTGTGCCACACCTATTGTGTCTGTGAAAAGAGTCGCTTTTGACGGGATTGATAAACATGGAGGTGTAAGCAGTTTTGTAGCAAGAGGACTCACAGACCAAGGCTATGTAATTAGCTAGATGATTCATGCAGAAGTATCCTTTGCTACTCGCTTTGATTTGAATGAAAAGAGAAAGAGAGTCCTAAATCATCCAGACAAATTACATATTTAACTCTTCACTTGATTTTAATTTGTCATGAGGTGAAGGTTGACCAACTTCAGACTTACAGCCAAAGGCCAAAAAATGGTTTAGCTTGCCAAAATGAAGGTATTGCTGCCTTCCATTTTTCAAGAATAATACTGTCAGGAAACACAATCAGGTCAGATTATTTCTCACTTTGCCTGTGATTTAACAAGTGGGGAGAAAGGACATGGAGAGGCCAATAGATTCAGGCAGAGCTTGGACATGTGAAGTTAATGCTGGGCCTGTTATAAAATCTTGGGCAAGGCATTTAATCACTCCGGACCCCAAGTTCTGTGCCTTTTTAATGAGGAAGTTAAACGAGATCAAGAGTATTTAAATACTTTTTTTTTAATGGTAACAAAACCTTTGTTTCAAACAAAATCTAAAGTCACTTTATAAAACATATAGAAATGAAGCTTCCTTGTTTAAATCCAATAAATAGAGCCCACGCCCAGTTGAGCTGGCCTCCCCCTCACATTTGTTCCCTCTCTATTCCCCTACTTCTTCCCAAGATTCCTGAAGCACTTCCTTGAAAGACTAGGGCTCCTTGGAACCCTGTTTGAAAACCAGCAGATGAGATACTATCTAAGGTTCCTTCCAGCTTGTAGCAGAATGGAAATAAAAATCATAGACTATGGAGTCAGACAAATTTTGGTTCAAATCCTAGTTCTGTCACTTCCTAAGCTGTATGACCAGTTTCCCCATCTGTAAAGTGATGATGAGAATAGCTACTGTAGGACAACTGCTAGGTTAAGAATGCATGTAAAGCATCTAGCCAGTGACTGAAACCCTGTGGGGACTCATGAATAATAACTATAATAAAGATTATGTCTCCAACCGGAGCAGAACTGAATGAGGGAAGAACCTATAGTTGAACTACTAAACTGCAATGAGACCTCTGTCATTTCTGAAGTCAAAACCTCAAGAACATGAGGCTAAAATTCCTCTTTAGAACCTGAATGGGTTTTTATTGTTCCAAATTAGTGGAGGCGGGAAAATTCTTCTAATCCACTGAACATTCTGTATGCCTTGGAGAGCGTGCACAGTGTAGACACACCCCAAGTCTCTTAAATGACACCATGGTTGATCTAACCACCACTGATGGAATTTAAAGCACGTTGCTTTCACCAAAGAATGACAGGGGACGTGTCAGTGAGATCACTTTAATACTAAGCCACAAGAAATTCAGTACCTGGTGGCTCATGTTCCATATTTCACGCCGTATCATAAAACAATTCAGCAGAGAAGCTATTGTTCATTTGTTGAGCTGCTGTGGTGATAGCCTGAATTCTTTCAATAGTGGAGGAGTCCCCCCCCCCAAGAAAGTGCATCCCAAAAGTCTGTGATTTCTGAAAACCTCACCTTTTGGGAATCTTCCTGGCATTCTGTTAACTAACCACCTCTTAAGAGGTTCCCATCACGAACTTGTGCCCTAAAGGAAGTTGACTCAAAGTTTAATGGCTCCTCACCACGTTTTATAAAGTTTTCTTTTGTATAACTTATGACAATTTCCAAACACACCCAAAAGGAAAGGATATCACAAATCCCCGTAAGCCTATTTCACACCTCCAACATCACAGTGGAGGCTCTCACCTGAGCCCCTGGAGATTACATAGGGTCCCTTTTATGCCAACACCGGTGGCCCAGGTAAGGTCAGGTCAGTTGTCAGTTAAATCCGGTAAACACATATTAAGCACCTGCTTTCGGCAGGCCCCTGTCCTAGGCCACCCTGGAGAACCACTCACGTCCCCAAACCTAGGAAGCCAGGCAACACAGGAGGAATTACAACAGAAAAGCTGAGTCGACCAGGAGAAAAGAGAGGACACTGGGGAAGGCTTTTGTGGGAAAGATGGGATGTGAACTAAACTTGAAAGGAAATGGGATTGAAGACATCCCAGGCTGAGGAGGGGGTTGTGAATAACTAACGACGGGCCAAGGGAAGGAATTAGAGGGCCATTTTAGAGCGTGATTCATAGTTTAATGTGGGTAGGTGAGAGGCAGAGGGTAGTGTGGAGACCAATGATGGAAGCTTTGAACGCCTGCATAGGAAGTTCCTTACTTGTTGGGGAGCAGTGCCGGGAAAAGGGCAGGATAATAATAATCTAAAGAAAACACGAGGTCCAAACTTGAGGACAGAGGGTACCAGAGATAACCCAAGGTCTGGTGTAAAGAACTCTCCGCCTCGGTTTACTGCTCCCACCGAGAAAAGAGCAGAGACAGATAGAGGTTTAAAATAGAGGGTTGGCCCTGGCACCGGGAACTCCCTACAAACCATCATTAAGAAAACAAGAGACCAGGAATAAAGAGAAGCGGCAGAAGTACCTGGTCTGACTCTAAGAAACATCAGTGTTTACTAAGCACTTGGTCTCTGGAACGCCTGCCTTTCCAAATACCACATCTTCCTCTCCACGCCATCCTGCCGCAGGCAGCTACTGTGCTGGGGGTTGGGGGGGCGGGGGGGGCTGGGGGGGCGGGGCAGGGGGATGGCGGAACCGCATGCCTGGAAACCCGGACTGCCCTCCCTCCCACCCCCTGCTGCCCATCGTCCCTCCCTCTCCCCAGGAGCCCTCCCCCGTCGCCGGCCGGCCAGCTGCAACTCCCTGTTTGTTTGCCGAGGTTTGCATGCACATATTGAGTTGCCTTCTTTTTCCAGTCAGTTCAGCAGTGTCCCGAAATTCACCCCCAGTGTGTAACTTCTGCTTCTGCTCCTCCTCTTCTTGGAACTGCCTTTTGTTTGTCTGGCAGCCTTGATTCTATGGGGGTGTGTGATGATAATAATCCGCGGGCTTATATAACCCTCTTCATCTTGCAAGCACTTGGCAGACAGTCCCTAATGAAGCTTCGGGCCGGTGTCGGGCCCAGCGGCTGTAGCGGCAAATAGGAAACCCCAGGCGGAGGCCCGGAGGCCAGGAGGCCAGGAGGGAGGGCGCCGAGGGTCAGAGGCCAGGCCTTCCTGGCTCCTTCGCCCGGGGAGGTCAGGGGAGATAAGAAACAATGACTCTCGCCTTCGGGAGGAGGGAGGTCCCGCTGCCACCTTATCTCTGCGCCTCCGCGGGCTCCCAGCGCCCTGAGCTTGTCCTCTAGAGAAGATCCTGAAGGCGGCTCTTGTAAGTATGATGCTCCGATTTTTCTTTAAACAGCAAAGAAACAAACTTTTCTTGCTGCCTTAGTCCGTGTCATGATATTTATTCACTCGAGTCGTTTCCCGCAGTCTGATTCTTAAATGATGGAAAGTATGTTTCTGGCCAAAAAGTTCTCCACCCGATTGTGTCCTTCCTAAAAATAATAGGAGAGGTAAGTGGTTTCTGGAGCTAATTCACTGTAACAAAATAGCACCCAGGTGAGGTGCTGCAATTGGCCACTTTCACTGAGCCCTGGCTGCTCTTATGCACACACCTCCTCACCCAGAGAGCACCTGGCTTGTTAGGAACGTGGGGGAAACCACGCAGCAACTTTGATTTTTCAGTGTCTCTGCTTTCGTGTTTACAATTTCGGACAAATATAACTGTTGGAAGTTTCTTTTCACACTATGAAGTAAATGCCATCTTTCAGTGTAGGGTTGAAACTTGCACCGGCTTGTGTAAACTCTGTAAAACACTGTAACTGTAGTGGAACTGTGAATTGTGAAGTTTTTCACTGCATAGCTCAAGGATGTAAATATTAAAGGAGCATGGACTTGCAAAACCCCACGCTCTGTTGTTAAACTAGGTTTCTGTAAAGAATGCTGAATCAAACCGAGTATTTTTCTCAGGGATGATGCTGGTTGCTTTGAGAAGTTGCCTTTTAATAAAAGGGGAATTTAAAACTCTAGAATTGTCCTGAGAAACAGATGATTTCTGCACACTTAGAAAGTGTGATTTGCTAATTGACAGTACAAGCCAAGACAGTAGAGTGCTGTTTTGAGTAGTTGTACAATTTGCATTTATAAAACCACAATTATAACTTGTGAACTTTTGAGATATACAAATGTACTGCCCTTATTTCAGGTAAGGAAACTAAGAAATATAATTTGGCAAGACCTCTCACTTTTAGTGGCATAAATGCTATAATTAATCTGCCGAACTTTATTGTCTTTCTCAGATGTGCAATCCACATATAACTTGTGTATATAGTAGGTGTGTATTTATTTAATTATCCTGAACTCTTCCATTTGCTCTGTCTATCTAATGCTCAGTGTTTTCATGGTAGTATAATATCCGAAATGGGCCAAGTGGAAAGATTTCCTATATAATTTCAGAATGCAATAGAGCTATTTATTCATTACTATCCAACAAACATGGGAAACATAATAAAGTTATTTCTATGTTTAAGAGTTGGTTAAATGACATTTCCACTTAGAATTCTCTGTGGCTTCCAAGAAATTCTAAGGCATAATGAAAGTTGAAAATGACTGGATTCTAGTTGCTTTTACCCCTAAATTTAAAAGTGATCTGTCAACACTAACTTCTATCCTCTAGCTAATTTAATTACCAAGGTCAGCCACATAATCTCAAAGTTAGCCTCAAAGGCATACTCAGCCATAGTAGAAAGAACGCACACTCTGATGGGATCGGATTTGAGGCTTGTTTTTGCCATCACCTGGTTATATGACCAGCAGCAAGATCTTTTAAGATTTTTAGCCTCAGATTTCACATCTATAAAATAAAACTAACACTGTTTACCCCAAGGAGAGGATTGTTGAAAGGACGAAAAGGAAAGAATATGTGTAAAATAAGTAGCACAATGTCTGAAACACAGCAGAGTTTCAGTCAGTGTTAGGATTTTTCCATCTTTGATTCAATTCCTTCATTTATTGAGCATCTACTTACTACGTATTGCATGCTATACTAAACACTAGTTACTCAAAGGTGAATAAAATTAATATCCTGCCCTGGAAGAGTTCATAGTCTGAGGAGACAGACCAAAACAACAGATAATTTCCTTAACAGTATAATACCTGCAAAAATAGAAGTGTGTTCAAAATTAAGTGACAGAATCGAGCCCAAAGGGGATTATCTCTCCTGGTGAATGTCAAAGGAACTTTTACAAAGATGATGTTGATTGTGTGCCTTTTAAAGGATCAGTAGGAGTGTGGAAGGAAGGGAAGAGCTTTGGGGAGCAGGTGTGAGGAAACCTGGGGACAGGAACTGGTTTCAATTGGTGCTAGAGGTGTTGAATCTGGGGGACTGGAGATTTAGTCAGGGGCCCAATCTTGGGCATTCTGATGCTTCATGCTGAGGTGTTTGGACCTATTACTCTAGCGAAACTCAGACTCATGCATGGACCAGCTCATGGTCCACAAAACGTTTGTTGTATAAGTTCACATCAATATAAAAAGCTTGGTCTGAAATGTGAGTCAACGCCATCATTAAGACACTGTTTGGTTCAATAGACCATGTTGTTCATTTGATTGTAGCAGACCCGTCTCAATGATGGAAGCGTGGTAGCACAAGCTCCTCAACTCACCCAGGCCTGGCATGTTCAGGGCCACTCTTTAATCAGTGGGGAGACAAGGGAACACTTTGAATGGGGCTGAGAAGATGGAGAGTAGACGTGATCGATGTTTTAGGGATATTTTATCTAGATCATGCAGTATGTCATAGGCCTGAGGGTGGCAACACTGTAAACTAGCAGACCAGTTAAAAGAGGATTGTCCTGTACAAGTGAGACATGCTGAGGTCCTGTGCAGCGTAAGTGGACGATAAGGCACCGATCCAGACATATTTAGAAGGTAGAACATTCTCATCTTGGGGACTGAATGAAGGGAATAAAGAGAAAGGAAATGTCTAGAATATCAGTTTGGGGCTAGGGCAACTGGGTAGCTGTCATGGAAAACCATAAAGCAAGAGAAGGTACAAGTAACAGAAGAAAATTGAGTTAGTTGGGGTAATGTTGGGTTGAGATATCAGTAAGAGGTTAGATTGCAACACTGAGTAAGAATCAAAAGTAGTTAATAAAAAAATGTAAAAGTGCCAGATTTTTCTTGGAAATTTTAAAGAGAAACAGAGTCTGGGCTCTCCCTATGATGTTCAATGCCCCCAAGAAATGTCAATATCTGAACTCATTGAGCTCTGAGCTTTTGCCTTTTATTCCTGCTGTTGAGTAGATTACTTTCCCATTAACTTTTCAGCAGGAAGGCCATGTCTAGGGCAGTCTTGCCAATAGCTATGTATACCCTCAAAAGAGAGTAATTTTTACTTCCTCTGAGCCTTCAGAAAGCAGAGACTAGGAAAAAGATCTGTGGGCTAATAGAATACTTATTCATAAAAAATGAATATTTATTCATCAAGAAGCAGCCCTTTCCTTAACGGGGCTTTTTCACCTTCCTTGAATTGAGTGACTCACTGAGAGACTGAAGGAGATGATTTCTAAGACTGAAACAAAAGAAATGATTTCTTAACCATTACTTAGCCTACAACCATTTCCTTCTTCTTCGTGTGAGCACGAAGTTTTTCCCATATGCTTGAGTGGTGCAAAATTGGAAAGGAAAGGAGGGTACCATTTGCGAATTTTTAAAAGATGACAAGTGGGAGAATTTTAACGTTTAGAATGAATAGAAAAAAATCTGATTAGTAGGACAGGAAGCTGTGACTTTTGAAATCTTTGAGGTCTGATTACTTGATAACCTTAGTTTTCATATACCCTTTCACTCTATCTCCGCTTAGCACTTAATCTTCTGTGGCTAAGCTTCTATCAGATTTCCTGGGGTTCAGAGTTCTTACCCCACCTAAACACAGCAGAGCAAATACCATTTATTACGAAAGGGGCTTAGCTCCAGACTTCATGGCTAGGCTCGAAGTATCGTATAATATTTCTTTCTGATAGGTAAACTCTATCACCGCATTTTAAAAGATTTAAAAACCTCTGTCTACCTGTAAATACAGAGTTTCACCACTCATCACAAAGTTAGTATTTGGATAAAAGGGGAAGACAAACAAATAGTATTTGGTTATAAGTTATAATCTGAATTCCATCCAGTTCCTGGTGGCTCACTTCAACATTCCCCAAACTTCAGAAATTAACTTTGGCTTTTGAAATGATGAAAAGGGTTTCTAGATTTGTTTCTAAAATGCCTCCTCCAGAAAAAAAGAAAAAAGAAAAAAAGAAAATTGAAGAGTCCCCAAAAGGAACTGTTCCTATCTCAGTTGTATAAAATAGTCACCAAATATATACTTTAGAATAAATGAGTTTGCATCATGGGAAATGTTCTTATTTAAAGGAACAAGCTATACTTGGGGAATTCCCGTTCGTACAATTGAAAGCATGAAGACTATACCAAGCTTCCATATATGGTGCTGGCCATTCCGCTTTTAGTTTAAAGTCTTGGCGTCCTAAGCAAGTGCTGCAAAGGCTCAGTCTTTTGGGGTTTGCTGGCATAATGATTTCTGCCAGGCTGGGGGCGCCCCAGGCCACTGTGCTCCCCTACACAGTGTTTGAAGGGTGGATAGGGTGCAGCGGTACAATCCCCCAGACACCTGAGTTCAGAATATTTCTGCGTTTTGCTTCGTTTCTGAGCTCCGCGGAAAGCTGGACACTCCCCAGCCCTCTCTTGGGTTTGGCTTCCTGCTCGCATGTTTTCTGGTCTCATGTCATTGTGCATGAAGTAATAGTCCCACACGCGTGCACCGTCCACAATGGCAAGATTTGTGTGGTTCAGCGCAAGTTTTCTGACGAGGACATTTTGGACCTTCCAACAACTCCTTGGGGGGAAAGCAGTTTGGAACTGGTTATTACACTCTGAGGCAAAGGGAGCAAGGACAGAGCGTAGCTCTACAATAAGGATAAAGCCACTTTTAGGAGACAATTAAAGGACAACTGCCTAAGAAAAATAAACTTGTACCATACACATCTTTCTAAATGTATATATGTGTACAGTACAGAAAAATGCCTCCAATTCACAGTTTAAAAATATCAGTTCCTGTTTCAGCATTTCACTCTGAATGGTGCTAGTGTTTTCCACTGAGGACTGTTATTTTAGTGACATTTCTCTGCAGCAAAATCTGATGAGTTTATGAAGTTTGAGAGCCAGGAAATGCAGCTCAGTTTCTGAACAACTGAGAAAGCCAAGAGTGAAGTTCAGTCATCTACTCGCTTTATAGAATGGATTTGTAAGTGCTAAGTGCAGTAACACTACGACAGAGAGAGAAGCCAAACCAAACTTTTAAAGTACAGCTCTTAAACCATCAAGCTTAACTTTCCACTATATTACCAGCAGGTGAAATTCTGGCATACACCCACAATTATTTGTGGGTGTTAATGTCAAATTAATGGGCATACGTGCCAACGTTTTATAGAATTTTAGAGCAGGAGGGATTTTGGAGGTCTTCCAATCTTATGTTCTATTTTAGCAATAGAGGACCTGGGACTCCTATGATCTCTGTCTCTCTCTCTCTCTATCTCTCTCCCTTTCCCCCTGAACACACACACACACACACACACACACACACTCTCTCTTCTGCGTCTTATGCTGAGTCATCGCTTACAGAAAATATCATAGGTCTGGCTTAAGAAAGGATCAAATGACCCGGAGCTAGGCCAGTGGTTCCCTGATCCATTCAAGTTTGTGTGGCACAGCTTCAGGACTATATAGGCTGACAATTTATCCTTGCTTCAGGAACCATCCAGAGTCTGAGATTACCTATTTTTGGCCAAAACTTGAATAAACTCCAAAACAAACCGAGGATCACTATGTGCTTTAGGTCCTGACTATGCAGTGATGCCCTGTCGGTCCATGGTTGTCACAGCGGGGGCGGGACGTTGTGATGAGAATATAAGATGTAGACAGAGCCTGAGGTACAACCCACGCGTGGACGAATCATCTTAAGACCGGCCCAGAGAGCCAAGACCTTCCCCGGGCAGACAGCAGTGACAACGGCGGAGACTAACGAAGTGCGACGTTGAGTGGCACAGATTTGAAGTGTTGGAGGCGTTCTACTGAGAGAGATCAATGGGATTGCAGTTGTCAGGAGACAGTTCATCTGATGCCCGCGGGGTACTTAGAATTTGAATATGTGGAGAGAATAACGATAGACTTTTCTAGGTAAAGAACAGCAGAAACGGAAGCTTAGAGAGAACCTTGAGGGTGGGACCCTGAGGAAGCCAAGCTGATGGACCCGCTCCAGCATTTCCCAACCCCATCAATGGGAGCCCTCAGTATTGACTTTCATTATTACCTACTAAACTGTTACTGAAATAGGTACCCCCCAAAAAAACCTAGGTATAAATTACTTGAGTTATATTTCTATAACTATAAATCTACAATAGTATCATGATGTTTATTTTATGGAAAATCCAAAATCAATTGCTAATTAAATATAAACAAAACCAGAAACCCATAACACTCCATTTAATAATATTAATTTTATTTGCTAGATGATGCTGTTTTGCTGAAACGAAAGAATACATTTGTTTTAACCAAGAGTTCTTTAATGAAATTATACCAAAAAAAAAATTTAGTAAAAAATTTCTATTGCACGTTTAGTGCTCCGCCTGCTTATAGTGAATTGTCACAAGTTGATGTAAAGGAGGAAAGGATCCAGGCCATCATCTGCTGGGGTCAAGATAATGGCGCTGAGAACTGATGGCTCAGTCATCCTGTCACCTTACTCTATTCTGGCAAATAAAACCGTACAGCACAGCAGGAAGTATTTGACTCTTACAAATATATACCTATCAAGCAGTTATTTAGGCTGCCTCTGTTCTTTCTTCAATAGCCTATCGCAGTTAAATTATTATATTGTTCTCCCATCCATTATCATGTTAATGATGACAAATCAAAGTCTCTGTTTATAAAATTTATGAAAACTCTGATCTCATTCCATGAAAATGTCCTTTTTTTTTTTTTTTAAGTGTGTTTTTCTGGGACCCATCAGCTCCAAGTTAAGTAGTTGTTTGAATCTAGTTGAGGGCACAGCTCACAGTGGCCCATGTGGGGATCTAGCCGGCAACCTTGTTGTTAAGAGCACCACACTCTAACCAACTGAGCTAACCAGCCGCCCCATGAAAATGTCTTTTGATTGCAAATTACCACTGCAAGGAAAGTTATATATTTATTACCGGCTAAAAAGAAAAATCAACCCAAGTAATGACTGCCATTGTTTAGTTTGTATGTAATCCTCACATCGACCCTGTGAGGGAGGTATTATTTTTAATCTCCAGTTTTCAGAGGAGGTTACTGAGGCACAGAGAAACTCAGTAACTTGTTCAAGGTCACATAGCCAGTGAATGCTGTGGCTTGGAATTCAGGCATCTAAATTCAGGCATCTAAATAAACATTTGTATATCCTGGGACATATTTTAAAAGTGGACATCTGCACGATGCTTATAATAATTTGTAATGTTATCAGAGACATGGAAATAGAGAAAATAAAAGTTCTCCTAGAGCTCATCAATTCCCCAGAGAGGAGCACAGGGTTGTGATCAAAGGGCCATGTGGGTTGGGTGTGCCAGATTACAGAGGGTGGTGTAAACGGGTGGAGCTCTTGGGAATGGAAAGAGATGTGATAAGGGTGGTGTGGGAGGAAGAATCCTGCAGCAACAGGCCAGCTCCAGGAGGCCCTGCTGCAGCAATGTCCCAGTAAGAGTGAAGCTTCTAGAACAGAGGGAAAGACCTGGGACTGCCCACCTTTGCCCTGAATCATCAGGGCCGTTTCAGAACAAGAGATTCCAGGTCTATTGTATTGAGGGAAATAATCTCCACCCATTACCTCTGAGGTTCCCATCTGTGTACACCAACATACAGTTGTATTCATCAGTGAAGAGGTAAAAAGGCTCCAAATGAAATGCTTAATATTTACATGGGCAAGAGAAATATTTTTTAAATGTAAAGGAAATTTTGAGTTGTTAGTGTTTGTCGTTTTCCTATTGTTATATCTTGTATTTCCTTATAAAATACATCTTATATTTCCTCTTCTGTATTATATATCATATCCACATTTATATATAACATGTATATGTTAAAATGCTATTCATGGCAGCAAGATTGCTTCATTAAATACTTAATGCATTAAAATAGGTGTTTCCTCTTATTCAAAGTATCTAAATTGATTTTAGTCACTTACATTTTTCCACTATCACAAGTGCAGAATAGAAACAAATTTAACTACGTGTAAATGCTTGTTTTGTTACTCATCAAATAATACTTGCAGCAACTTTAGAATGTTTTATGATTCAGCACACTTTCCTTTAAAATAGATCTCGTAACCTAAAATGAGACATCACTCAACTTTTAAACTTGAAACACTTTGTAAACTTTTGAAAAGAAACTCTTCTTCATTGGTTTTATGAAATCCAGTCAAAGAATAATATGCAATGAATCTAATGGAAAGTCTTTCCCTTGATGAAGAGAGAGTCCAATGGAAACTTCTACAAAAAGACTGAATTACCCACAATGCTTCAAGGTCTCTTGAGAATGATTGTAAGAAAATCAGTCTAGGTGAAATTTAAGGAATATTATTCCTAATGATGTCACCCTTTGAAATTATGAAAGGGCAACATCTGAAAGATAAATCACTGATAAAACGCAACTGATGGTAGTTTGCTTTCCTCCATGGCAGGTGCCAGTGGCCACCCACCATCATCTGAAGAACGTGAATTTGGCAAATGACATGCAGTTTCTCCAAGACAGAGTAACTGCAGAAAATCTTCAAAGGTACTCATATCAAGTATTTCTCTCTTGATGAACTGAACCAAGGCACTCATTAAAACTGAGCACTCCACGTCACTTGAAGAGGGGAACATTTCACGGATGGGGAATTGTAAGAAATGGAGGTGTTGATAGTTTTTCCTGTCATCTCATCCTTCTTGGCTCAGAGCTAAAAGAGGCCTTCAATGGGCAGAGCCATTTCATGAAATTAGTCTTCAGGAATGGCAAAAGAACCATCTGAGAAATGGGCATTCAGAGAATCATATAAGTTTTCTAACATGTCATGAGCTGTGCAGGAAGCTCAGGAGCATTAAAGGGACGGTGAAGGGCAGGCCAGCTATGCCTCGTCATCCACAGTCTCAGGAGTGGAAGCTGCACAGATGTCACTTGTCTCGTTCACAGCTTGCCTTCACAGTTTCTTGCCTTGGCCCTGTAAATATTAGTGCCAAGAGAGTTGTGGAGCTGGGGAGATTTACGGAGACCCGCTTTAGTAATACAACCCTGGTTGCAGAAACAGTCTTGTTGTTTCATATGAGTTGATACTCCCATGAGTCTTTTCTCAAATGTCAACATTGAAAGTTGTTTCCGTCCACCCTCAACCAAAACGAATGCTGTGGAAACTGTTGGGTTCCTCGTGATTTCAAAGTGCTTCTCTTTAAAATCTTAGCCCTTTGCTTGATTTCATTCTAAGCCTTGTGTTGGCCCATGTTGGCTTGGAAAAAGTCCCCTAATCACCAAAAAGTTCATAAACTTCACACAATAAAACAACAAAATCTTCAACAAGTCTGGCCTGAATTTCAGGTTTTTCTTGTGAGGATTTATCCAACTTCTTTTTCTAATACTTACGGAATTAAAAATTTTATCTTCATACTACAAATGACAAGTGAAGATGGGAAATGGCTGGAAATATATGGGAGACTGGGGTTAGTTCCTTGACCTGAAATCATGATCGCTGGCAGTTTTTCCATAATTCTCAGACTTTGTCTGTAGGTGGTCTGGGGTATCCACAAGCTCAATCAACAGTGAGAGAAGACAAGGTGAAGTTTAGGTCTCCTTACTTCAAAATTCTAAACAGGAGAGGAAAATATTCCAAAACAGAAACTAAAAAAGATACCTGTTTAGGAATAAGTTCAATAAACAATAGAACTGTGACTGCTGAAGAGTTCTTCATCTTCAGGATTCAGTTTTCCAAACCGTTCCTTTGTGAACCTCTAGCCCAATGCATCATTTTTCTTTTTTTTTTTTTCTGTAGTAAAGAAAGAGGTTAGCGTACAGTATTATGCCATTCAAAAGTAACTATAGAAGAGACTGGAAAACCTCAATACTGGAGCTCTCCCTCCATCTTCCCAAGAGGTCACTGAAGACCTGATTTTACAAAGCCATCTGTCTTTGTTCCTTTTGCATATGGAGAGGTCACTTTTTCTGGGATGCCAAGTTGTTTATTTTCTGGCCAGTATTCTTCCATTTCACACTTTTTTCCCCTTTATTTGGTAATTTCACCACTTTAAGCATTATATCCTTTTTATTTCCCAGCATACCCTCATTATGAGAAAATAGAAATGTGTCTACACATTGGATTGAGTTGGAATTACTTTCTCAAATTTAACACACATGACATTTATTTCTTAAAAATCTGTGAAGCCCCTATGAGAGCAGGCTCCAGTCTGCTTTTTCTGTCTTTGCACTGGAAAATTCAGAGTCTAACCAGCTGCCAGCTTCAGAGATCTCTGCCCCTCCTTACCTATCATTCCAGCTGGATTAAATAGGTAGCGGAGTCACTTCCACCACCACATTTGTGTTCATAGACGCACAATGTTCCCATCCGGTAAATTTTGTAGAAAGAAATTGGTCCTTTCTGTGCATTCTCAGATGGTCAGGTTTCTAAAATAAGGACCGTTTTAATGGGCCTTAGGATTTCAAAATGCTGCCCTGTGCGTTTTTCATTGCCTCTCTGCTGCTGTCATCTGGGCATAAAGTTCTTTCACTTAATATTTTTCCAGTTTGAAAAACTGCTTACCTGCAGTTCACGGAACGTGGCCTCACCTCCAAAATACATAATGCAAAAAGCAGAACGAGATGTTATAACTACATTTCCGGAGCTGCCTAAATATTTTCTGACTATTCAGTTGCCAGAAGATTCTCCCTTTTTCCAAAGAGAGAGAGGTTGTATTCACGTATAATAAGACACCAAAAGGACAATTAAATTTCACAGTGTGGGGGCGACGTTGAGGGTTCTTGTCAAAAATGTTCACACCTGCGAACAGACTGCTATTTTTTTGTGGAGCCTAGTTTGCAGCTTGAAATACACCTGCCAAGATCTGAATGGCTGCTGTTGTACCTGCCTTCTGGACTCAAACACTGCCCTGTCAGACTAGGTTTGGTGTACACAGACGGGATAACTTAGAACAGCGACTATACTGTTTGTAAGGAAATTAGACCTTTTCTGGTCCTGTTGATGCCTATTTGGGATGGAAAATTTTATCATAAGCCTGCCTTAGTTTATTTTTTATTTATTTTACCTTATTTTTTATATTACTTTAATTATTTAAGTTATCCTCAATATATTAATTTCAATTTAAGTGGTTTTTAAAAAAAAAAAAAAAGTCCATAGACTATAATAGTAAACTACAGCTTGACAAGGAATCAGTTTCAGATGTGGACGCTGAAAATGCTAAAATGATCCTTGTCTTGGTATCCAATGAGCATTTACAGTTCAGTACAGAATAAAAAGAGCTGGGCTGGAGACGCTAGGAAGCAGACTCTGTGATCAGTCTTACTCTTCACATTTTATCTCCCAGAATCCTAATGTTAGTTACAATAATGTATAATGTATTTGTCACACAAACACTATAATAGCTGCCTAGTATGATTTTTTTGAGTTAACACACACACACACACACACACACACACACTTAACCCAAGCCCATCAGTCTTTTCTATATGACTATATGCTATGTGGAATCTTAGAAAATTGCTGTTATTTGGCTATTTTTGACCTACAAAAGCAACAGTTTCAGATAGTAACTACCTCATATTTTACACCATTGGAAGCTTGGAGACTGTACAGTTTTATTCTGACTCTTCTCATGTAATTTTATAACAAAATAGTTGACGATTTCTTCATTGTCTGCATAGTTCATAGTTTAAATTTGCACATGGATACGGGACATATAATTTGATGTGGGACATATAAGTCGGTTTTGCTTTTTGCCTGTAAAAGATAACAGTCAAAACACCCACACACACTACACACACACACACACACACACACACACACACACACACACACACAGCACCTTCCTGCACAGCCATTCTACTGGGTTGCATTCTGATGCCAGTTTTTAAACTAGTGTCTTCTCCTGCATCATCTTTTCCTCCCTCTGCAACCGAATACTTTCACATGTGAGCCTGAATACAAATCTAAGTGACAGAGCAAGCCGGGGTGTGCACAAGCGTACACATCTGTGTGCATGGACGGGCATAGTTAAATGGATCTGTTTAAACAATACATCCTCAGAGCCAACCAGTTTGTGTTGAAAGAAAACCCCAAGCTCCAATGGGATGAGAAGCATTGTGCTCGTCAGGCTGTGCTGCCATTAGCTGTCTTGTCTCCGTTCCCATCTGACGGAGACCTGTCCCAGCAGATGGCTCTCTCAGTATGCTTTGGCTGCCCACAGAATAGCGCTTTGTCTAATACGGTGAGGAAGCAAACTCCTGGGATGTTGAACGACCAGAGGAAAACCCTTTGCTCTTGCCATAGTAATATATTCAGGCAGGAAGTGAAGAGGAAAATAGCTATTCTCCTGGAGATGAGGGGTGGGGAGTGGGAAGGAGGGAGCAAGCAGTTTTAATGATGATGAGGGTGGGGGTTGGGGAACCAGGACAGTGAAGGTCAAGAAAAGAGAATGGGATGATGTCATTCTTTACGGAGACAGTCTCTGAAATGAAATCAGGTCACACACAATGCCCTTGTTCTAGGCCCAGAATCATAAGTGTTACAAGAGATTACTTTGTAGTAATGCTTTTTAGGAAGGGTCTAAGGGCCCTGTCCGCATCAACACACACCCCAAGACGTTGTGAGGACAGACATGAGGGGCACAGTCATTCCATCCAGTGCTGAGATGTCCTACGTTAGGTTCCCGACATTTGTTTAAGATCACTAAGCCACAAATTCAGGATAGAAAAAGTGTCCAGATTCTTACAACACAGTGAATTTCAAGAAGCAGAATGCATAACTCAGTACCAGACCAGATGTTTTCAATTCGTGCCCATTTTTGCAGGATAATTTCGAATGGCAATCTGACGTTCAGATGGAATATATTTCTCAGTAGAAAGTTGGCACTTCCTGAAAAAAAATACTGCCTTGTACCACGTTAGAGCATTTTTTTAGGACTGATTAATTCTGCTCGCATAGAAAGCATTTGATCTGTGTTGATACTGTGTTCCTGGAGCCCCTGGGGGCAGACATATTCAATTTTAGGTTCCTTCTCGCAATGGTGTCCTAATTTCACCTCATTCATCTACTTAGATTTCACAAGAGGGCATGCATCACAATTACAAATGAAGGTTCGCTTTTTCTAAGAAATCATCCCTGGAATAATTAGGTGTGAGGGTCAAATCCTGTTATTAAGATTCAGTTGTTATTGCATTAATAGGGCTTAAGACAAGTAAGCCATTGACGGAGGCTTTTTTAAGGATAGTTTCGCTGTGTGAGTATTTATCATAGAACTGGAACACTGTGGGCTTTTTATATTGGCATCTGCAGTTTAGAGAATTTGCAAAACGCAATGTTCAATTTTGGTAAACCACTGGTCTTCAGGTACACGTGCGTATGTCTTCCTCTCCTGCAGACTACACAAACATGTACACATAAAATTGGATTACAGTGGGACTTCATATGTGCTTTATAATTTTGCTCTAATTACTAGGGGATTCTGTGTGGTAATCTAGGGTGAAGGGGAAGTAGTGACACATATATATGACAAATGTGTTGAAAGCTGCTGTGGCTTGTGGCTATCAAAATGGAAAGAGGCACATTTTGAAGGAGCCTTTTTTGGGGGGCAGAGTCTAACATGGACTTCAGTGATTTCTGCCTGCCTTATTTTTAAATGGAAGGTCATTAGGCTTTTGGGCCTTTGAGATAGAATAATTATTTTAAAATGTTTTAAAACATAACCAAAATATTTCCAAACCAACGGTCAGCACCATCAGAAGTCCCCAAGTTTTCAAGACAGTGTTTAATTGTCTGTTTCTTTCCTAGAGTTTAAAGAAATCTAAGTCCACCCTCCATAGCCAGTTGATAATAGCATCCAACATGCAGGTGTTACTTTAAGCAAACCCATTATTTACGAAGCAAGTAAATTAGGCATGGCTTCTTACAATGGGATTCACCGTAAAATTAATTTCAAAATTATTTGCTCTTCCAGTTTTACCAAGAAAGATTTGATACATTGTTTTGCATTAAAATGTATTTAGTTATTACCTAAAGTAAGAATGTCCCAGATTAAATCCATCCTACATATTCATAGGGTGGTGCCCAGCAAGACCGAGTGGCCTGGGAGAAGGTCTAGTAGCCATTCAGAGCAGATACAGCCCATGAGGTAAGGGATATATAGATGTTTCAGAGTATCTCTCTGAATGATAACTATGCCATAACATAACTAGTCACAAAATTCTGCCCAAAGAACACTGCACTGAGGGTTGGTTCCAATTTTAGGCATTTTGTTTATTGCATAACTTTCCACAAAATTAAAATAATACTTGTCCCTCACTGGGCTGTTGTAAATTTAAAATAAAGAATGTAAAATACATTTGGACCGAGCAGATGTGTGGAGCCACTCAAACACAACCTATTGCTCTCGTTGTAATATTAAAAGGCTAAGGTATTGCACGGTGATCATTAGTTCCCATCAGATGGCTATTCCCAGCACCTTATTTCTCCTTCATTATTTTTTTAGTTTTATATCTCTGCCGGTAAACTAATCCCAATGTGTATTTTTGATTGGCAAAAATTCAAAAATGTTTTGCGAAGGAAGGCTTCAGAATCACTTGGAGTAGAACTATGTATTCAGTGCATTTTAAAGAAAAGCTTCAACATGAAATTTCTTTACTGGCTGAAGCATTAAACATGCAAGTGAAAAAAAATAGCATGTACTGTATTATACACTTGTAGTTGTTGGAATTCAGCTAAGGAATGAGTCCAAAGAATCTTTATGATTAGACAAAAGATGTGTAAGAGGAACTCCCTGGAGATGGGTGCTATTGCTTTTAATATCTTGTTGATTGTCTCCTGGCATGCACTAAAATGGACTGAGAAATTGCCAGCATCTGCATCCCCTAGACAGTGGCCAGAGAAAAAAAAATTGAAATCACTCTGCTCACTGTCAGTGCCTGTCACAAAACTGCCTTTCTCTTAGGGAAATCTTCAATTTTCTGGTTGCTTTTTCCACCCTCAAGCATCAACTTATAGAGGAATTTCTTTAAATGTCATCTCTAGTATCAGCTTAGTGGTTTGTAAGTGCTGAGATGTCCCTTCTGGGTGAAAGGAGAGGAATGTAATTTACATTTCTCATTTGGAAGTCCATCTTCATTTGAAGAACTTTCTCTCTGGTTATGGAAATATGAAGACAGTTTGTATGGTATGACATGTATACGCGTTATATGTATGAATATGTGTTCTAGTGACAACCAATTCCTAAATGACAGACAATAATTCTGACTATCAAAACATTGATTTTTTTTTTTTTTTTTTTTTTTGCCCCCTGACTCATGTAAGACCAACCATCTACCTGGCAATAATTAAGCTGAACCATTGGCTTATGTGGGTGTCTGGGAACGTACTCGGTGATGTATATTAGGGTTGATATAAAAAGAGCCTTTCCTACCTTAGGGAGCCTTTGGGAGACGTTCAAGTGCTATCACTAGCAAAGGTGATCTTTTCTAGTAGCCTTTAAAGAAATCTAAGTCCATTATCCAGATCCATTATGGTGAATCTCATTGTAAGAAGCCACGCCTGATTCACTTGCTTTGTAAATAATGGATTTGCTTTAAGTAACACCTGCATTTCAGATGCTGTTGTCAACTGCCTATGAACTTAGATTTCTTTAAAGGCTACTAGAAAAGATCACCTTTGCTGGTGATAGCACTTGACCTTTTCCCAAAGGTGACCAGAATTTGATTATTTCTTTACAGCTATCACTATTTAAATGATGATATAATTTCAAAGCTCCAGGATGACAACCGTAAAGCCCTGTGCTTTCCTATTTGTGCCATTATTAAGATTCCCTTGTTGAAAGGAGAGAAAAAATAATCTTAGAGAATGATGAATAGAAGTCTCATGAAGAGAGGTTTCATGTGTATTTTGGAGATTTTTCACACAATGGAGAAAACTCATTCTGCTTGTATTTGATAGTTCTTAAAAAGACACTTGACATATAATTGCGTATCAAATGTTGCCACTGGATTTTAAAATAATAAGCTTGGGGTTTGGTTTTTCCACTTTTCTGTCTCTGTTGTGACATCAGTGTGGCAAGACCTGGCAAATACTTGCTACACTGAAGACAGAGCAGAAAAAGTGCCTTATGAGTGAGTGTTGTACGCCCCATCATCTCCCCTCAACATCTCCCAAGTGAAAATTAAAGGTGATCATTAGCACGGCACTGAATGAACAACAGTGCAGTAGCTGCCCTTTGAGTAAAGAGTCAAGTGCAAGCCTTTATAAGGCCATCCAAGGACCATCAGTATGAGAGGAGACATATGGTACTGTGAAAAGATGACCGAGGTGCTGCGCCATTTACTAGCTTGTGGAATTGGGCAAGCTCTGTAGCCTGTGAGTCTCAGGTTGCCTTTTGGTAAAATGTGGGTCACTGCAGTTAGCTCATAGTGTTGTTGTGAGGGACTCAAAGAGAAGGTGTGTACAAAACACCAAGCCCAGGGCCACGCAGATGACATGTATCTGAGAAACACTCGTTTCTGTCCCCATCTTATCTTAGTACACAGCACCCCTCCTCCTCCTTCCCCACTTGTGACTTAGCCCTTTCCAACCTCCCAGCCCATCCCTGCTGGGACCCCTGTGCCCCCTACACTCTGCTCCAGACTGCTCATGCTCCCTCAAATGTACCCTTCATGGACCAAGCCCTGTCATTTACATAGGACCAGAATGCCCTTTCCTCCAGGTTCTAGCAAAAGCTCAAATGCCATACGTAACCTTTGGGAACTATCCCTTGATTCCCTCACAGCCAGAATTTGATCATTTCTTCTTTTGCATTCCTATGGCCTTTATACTTTAATTACGGCTCATATTTAGTTAAGTCTCGTTTGTACCCTGCTGGCATTTACATGTCTGTGCCTCCCATTCGATTGTGTGCTCCTTGAGTCAGGAGTATCATCTTTTCGTTTCTTACTGCTTTTAGCAGAGTACTTTGCTAGTTCCGTGCGCAATAAATGCTTATTTTTAATTTAAAACACAACGTTGTGACTTCTGGTTTAAAAATACTGAGCTTTGTGACTTGCCAAAAGGAGGCATCCAGGCTTTGGTTCAGGCCAGTTTCTTGGTGGTATATGTTAAAAATCACGTATACGTTGTTTTTCTTCTACTTGCTTAAGTATTTGAATATTTAGAAGGTCCCCGTGCAAATAAACTCAGAATTAAATATCGAGCAGGACCCTGCAGCCTCGATCTCTCTTGTAGAGTTTAGGGAAAGATGGCAGGTGCATATGGAGCTATTATGAAAGGCAAGGACCCCATGGACCAATGAACGAATGAGCCCCCAAATCTCATTGCTATAAATCAGTGTCTCTTAAAAGTAGCTTGTTACAAGGGATCACTCTGAAAGACCATAATCCTTTGCACATAGAAACACTCCAGAGGCAATTGCAAGTCTAATGGTACAACCGCTCATGACTGAGAAATACGAAGATGGAGGCAGAAGAAAAGCCACCTTGGTGGTCGGCTGCCTGAAATGAGGTGATTTTATGTGCACAAAGCACGCCGGGTCTAGTTGAGCCCTCCTCTTAAGGTTGGAGCTTTCTGAGATCTCCACCGAATGCCTCACATGTGTTCAATGAGTTCTTTTCACTATGGCTGGTCAGAACTTGAATATCGCCCAGCCATGTGTAATGCAACGTGTTTATCTTACAGCCCCCGGTAGGTGTTCTTTGCCCACATTTGTGGAATCTCACCCCCCACATCTGTAGCTTAGTGTTCAGCCAACAACTCAAGGAGATTCCAAACAGATTTCTGGAGCTCTTTCTCTTCGTTGCCCTCTCCTCTTATAACCTACCCCACACATTCCACCCCATGTCCCCAAGTTGCACTCTCTCCTCAGCTCTGCTTGGGTTCCCTTCTCTGTGCCATATTCCAGAAAGGGTCTCTACTGGGACATACCTCATCATGTCCCTTCTCTCCAGGATCACAACCTGTTGTTCCATGTGTGAGATAGTTGCTTCACAGACTTTATTTTCTGACTGTTCATAGAAAGAAGTCTAGGGTAGTATCGGTGAGTCCATCTTGACTGGGACGAGAGTCCCACCACATTTGTATTCAAACTTTGTTACTGTCTCTTTTCTCCCCACTAGTTAGTAAGACCTTTCAGTGCAGTGACAAGATCTCATTCAACTCTGTGTTCCCATAGAGTTTAGCATGTAACAGGCATAATAAATCTTGTTGAACAAAAGAATGAATGACTTGTTAAACTGACCCACAATATTTAGGATATCTACATTTAGTTGAGACATTGATGTAAATATCTAAACGCTTCGGTAACATGTACTTTTTTAAGCAACAGAGAAAAATCTGTTAAACAACTGAATTCATATAAGCTAGAGATCAATGACAAGATAGACTAGTTCTGTGTTAAGCTTAGTTATTATTCCTTATAGCTGTAACATGCCAGTATCCAGAAACAGAGGTCACGTGTTTTCAGGTACCTACGAATCGGACAGTAATGACAAGTTATTCCGGAATTAAAAGTAGTGGTGGCTGTTTTTCATATTTAGTCCATGAAGTTGGCAGATGCAGTCTCTACCTTGGGATTTCTGCTTCTAAGCACATACCAGGATTATACATTTTCAGGCAATAGTTTTATTTACCTTAGTTTGTTGAAGGGACTCTAATGACGTTTTGTTTACATAGCAAAATGCATTGAGTTGCTCTTTCAAAAGTCTAGTTTTCATCCTATGAACAATAAGTAGATTCCCAAATTAAGAATAATGGTTAAATTGCTATAAACAGTACCAACAGGTGGGGAAGAAGTCCTGCGTTTTCATGTTAAAGATTTTGCTCTGAAATCTTAATACAACACCTGTATATAAGAAATATTTGTATCTGGAAGAATATAGAGTTTATGGAAGTCTCTTAACAATCTATGATGCTCGAATAAATAAATAAATAGTGTATATACACACGTATATGAAATAAAGAAAGCTACAAAATAAAAAGTATATATATGATGCTTTAAATCTCTGGATACGGGTACATTTCCTATAGTTAGAATACTTTAAATACCTAATTATTTAAAGAGTTCTTAAAATTCAGAAGTATTCCAGTTCTATAAACACACACACACGCACACAATCACACATATATATGCACATACAAATCACAATAGTGATAAATTATTAGTCCATAGGTCAATTCAGGGTTTGCATAATATTGTTATTATCAAAAACAGTCTTTTTATATTTAATCTCATTTGATCCACAGGATTCTTTCTTAAAATCCCTTTTTGTTTCTTTTTTACTGTATTTCTGCTTTCTTTCAATGAAAGGTAGCATTTTTTTTTGGTTAAGGAATTCAACTGTGAATGAGATATCGAATCTGTTGGTTCATTCTTCTAGCTAGCTACCTTCGGCAAGTCACCTTTTCATCTTTGTTCTTTGATTACAGAACCTACCAGATGGAAATAATAATTCGATCTCCACAGGAGAGTGAAGGATCCCTTAAATTCTAATATAGGATAACAAAAGAACTCGTTCATTATTGAGGGAAATTTTTCAAAATAATGATTGTACTTGTTTGAAGCCTGAGTGAGATGACGTTTAAAGAGCAGTGATTTAAGTGTGTGGTTCCAGAACTGTTCAAAACGACAGGTTTTATTTCACTTTGCTTTTCTCCAACATTTACCCCCTTGGTTTACATTCCCCAGTTAGGAATTTAAAGTGAACCTTTGCCAAAGCCTCAGGTTCCACCTGGTTTGGGGTTGAAACCACATGAAGCCACTGAATTTTGCATAGTTTCCATTTGAAATGATATATCAGCTTAGGTTCTCTTTCAGTGTGAGCCAGGTTTACGGGAATCTTGGCCAAGCTTTAGGTGAACCTGCTCCGAGTTTTGATTTTATATCAGACCCTAAAATGAGGCCCCTCACCTAGTTCAGTCTTTCAAAAAGCTCTTATTATAATGTCCCCAGAGTGTGGATAATCGTTACTAGAGGCCGAGGTGCAGCGACACCTTCTTTTAGTATAATGTGGGGGAGAATTGCTCAGCTCCTTGGAACCCATTCTAATTGGGAAACCAGACAGACTCAGTAATAGAGGCTCTAGTATCAGGCCTAATACTTTGGGGAAAGAATTTCTTTTGAAGTCTCAACAAAAGAGTTTTCAAGTAAATAGCTCAGAGAGACCAGGTTAATTCACTCTTTCCTTTGTTCCTTCCTTTACTTATGCATGCATTAATTCAGCAAATATTCACTGAGCACCTACCACATGACATGCCAAGCCTTGTTCCAAGGTATTCAGAATACATCCATGAGCACAATATGTAGAGATCCCAACTTCTGTGAGTTTTGCTTTCTAGTAGCAGAAGACAGAAAATAAAACTAAACATCATATGTAAGTCAAATATATATAGTATATTAGAAGCTAGTAAGTATTAGTTCATAGTAAAATGAAAAAAAAAAAAAAGTGAAATTAGAGATCAAGGTAGGTTACAGTGTTAAAAAGGATTCATGGGGCAGCCGGTTACCTCAGTTGGTTAGAATGTGGTGCTCTTAACAAGGTCACGGGTTCAATCCCCACAGGGGCCACTGTGAGCTGCGCCCTCCACGACTAGACTGAAACAACTACTTGACTTGGAGCTGATGGGTCCTGGAAAAACACACTTAAATAAATAAAAGTTTTAAAAAAAAAACAACGGATTCACAAGGAAAGCCTCATTGAGATGGTAAGATTTGAACAAAAACTCGAAAGAAGTGAGAAGTAGCAACCAGGTACCTTGAGGAAGAGCATTCCAGACAGAGAGAACAGCTAGAGCAAAAGCCCCAACATGGAATTATTCTGACATATTAGAGGAACTACAGTGAGGCCATTGTGACAGATAGAAATGGAGTGAATAAACAAAACCGTGGCAGAAAATGAGGTCAAACAAGTAACAATAGGCCAGCACATGCCCCATAGGCCATGAGAAGGATTTTGGCTATTTCTCCGGATGGAAATGAAGCCATTGTGGGATTTTGTACACAGGAATAGTCTACGAGTATTTTGATTTATATTTTGAAAAGTTTTCTATCTGTTGATAGTAGACTGTAGACGGGCAAAAGTAAAAAGAGAAGATTCATTACAAGGCTACTGAAAGAAAGAAGAGTGTTTTAAATTTGGTGGTAGCAGCAGAAGTAGCAAAAATGCTATTTTTGAAGATAGAGGCAACAGTATTACCTGATTGATTGAATGTGATGTGTGTGTGGTGTCGAGGGAAGAAAAGGAAAGACTCAAGGATGCTTCAAAGGTTAAGGCCCAACCAACGGAAAGGATAGAGTCACCATCAACCGAGATTGGAAGAAAGGCTGCAGTTGGAAAAGTTGTAGGGAGGAAGATCAGGGATTCAGTTCTGGAAACCAAGTTTGAGATGTCTAGACCTCCAAGTGGAGATACTGAGTAGGCAGTTGGATTGATGAGTCTAGATTTGGGAATAGAGGTTTGCATTTGGAAGTCATTAGCCTGATATCAAGGATATGTGAGTATAGACAGAGAAAAGAAAAGACTAGCCACTGAGGTACACCAACATTAAGAGGTCAAAGAGAAGAGGAGAGGTCAACAAAAGACATTGAGAAAGAGCTCAGTTAACTAGTGGGGGAGACTAAGGGGTAAGGGAGTTCTTGGTTTCCTAAAAGTGAAGTGAAGACAGGTTTTCAAGGAGGAAATAGTGTGCAAGTATGCCTGGCAAGTCCAGTGGGATGAGGGTTGAGAACTAATTGTTGGATTTTTCTGCTTGATAGTCTTTGGAGACACGTATGAGAGCAACTTTGATGAAGTAGAGGGACAGAAAGCCTGATTCTATAGGAGGCATAGAGAGGATGGGAGAAGAGAAACTAAGACAGAAACATGGCAGCTCTTCCAAGAAGTTTGCTGCAAGGGGAGCAAAGAAACAGGGCAGTAGCTGATGAGAAAAGTTAAGTCAATAATTTTTTGAAACATCAGAGAAATAACAGCATGTTTATATCTGATGGGATGATGGAATTTGAGGAGGAAAAATGATGATCTGAGCCAAAGGGGGGCATTGCTGGAGTATGATTTTCTTGGATAGGTGAGAAAAAAATAGAACCTAGTACACAGGTGGAAGAATTGACTTCAGACAGACAGAACATGGATTATTCACGTACTCAAATAGATGAGAAGGCAGAATATAGGGGAGCAAATGCTGGTAGGTGAGCAGCCTGAGGGATTGAGGGAAGGAGGGAGGAAGCCTGTGGAAGTTCTCCAATTGCTTCTCTTTCTTCAGCGAAATAGGAACCAAGGTTATCTGCCAAGGGTGAAGGTCAAGGAGGAGTGCTGTGGACGTGAGGAGGGAGGAGATGGTGTGAAATGGGCATCTGGCAAAATGGAAGAATAACTGGAGTAGGGAAATAAAGTATAGTTGCCTGGCAGCATTCAGGGCTTCCTTGAGGTTCATGGATGGCACTGCATATATGATGAGGCCATTCAGGGTGATGTGTTTATCCCCAGGCTTGTTCCGTTGCACAGGTGCAGCTGCAAAGTGGGCAGGGAGTGGGAGCTGGATTTGAACTAGATTGTGGTGTGTCAGACAAGGATGGAGAAGTGACCGAGGAGGAAGTTGAGAGGATTCACAGAGGACTGATTATAATGACCAACGGTGCTGTTCAATCTGATAAAGGAGGGGAGTGAGGACATTAAGGGAACGAGGGCCAGTAAAGGAGTATCAAAGGTCTGAAGAACCCTGCTGTGTCAAAGAATTGTTGGGGTTGGCATGTGGAAAGACTGAGCCTAACGTCAGAGGGTGGGGTGCCTGAAATGAAGATGACAGGAAGGGTGGCAGTTACCCAACTGCGAAGGGCTAGGGATTGACTAAACGGGCCTTGAGATGAGAGGAACGGCGGTCCAGGAAAGGTGGTCCAGGGTCCAAAAACGAAAGAGGCTATGGTGCTGCTGAGCTCACACCCATGAACTGTGAAACCTACAAAAATTCAGACAGTGAAAGTGAGGCAGGAGCTAAAATCACTTAGAAATGAGGAGGAATGTCCTAGGGTCATTCAGTAACTATGGATGTAGTAGGCTATGGAATCTGGGAACACGAGCTAGTTTTTTTCGTAAGATGAGAAATAAGGAAGCATGCAGATTTAAGGAGCAAACTAGAGAGAGGGAGGGAGGGAGGGAGGGATGGTGGGATGAAAAGGGGAAGGGAGAGAGGGAGGGAGGGAGAGAGGGAGAACCAAAGGAAGGCTGGCAGGCTTTAAGGAAGATTTTTGCATAACACTGATATAATGGATACATCCAAAATTGCATTCAATTTTCTATAATTATATTATTCAAAGATAGCTACAGACACACCTGGATAAATCATTACATTTTGTATAAAGGAACATTTTGGCAAAATGAGATTCTTTCCCCTTTCCCATCAGAAACTGTCAAGATGCCCAGTAACTTGCTCCTTCTTGTTTTGTAGTGAAACAAACAAAAAAGTCCTTAGAAAAGTGTCAAACAAAGGTGTAGAAGAAGGAATCCAATTGAAATATAGATGGTCCAGGCTTGCTTTATGGCAATAATAAACCAAATATCTTCCCTGGGGAAAAAAGATCTGAAATCTCTGAAGGACGATGGATCGTGCTTTATATGTATAGTGGTGGCTTTCGTACCCCTTTTTATGGCTTTGCGTCTCCTCCTTACTGTGAAGATCATTCTGATGTGAATTTATTTTGATGCTGACACCTATACAGACTTTAGGCCAGCAAAATTAATTCGTAGTATTTATCCTGGTCATGGCTCATCGAAGATGATCAAATTTTTATATTTTCATAGTTAAGCCATAATCTATTCTTGATGCCATAAGAATATTTGGGGGAAAAAATCTTGGATGTCAAGAACGGCACGTTGGCCAGGTTCTGTACCAGTCTGAGCTCACAGATACTCAGAATGTGCTCCTTGGCACTAAGTCACTTGACTGTGAATCCTGTTGTCAGTTCAGTTTTGTAGTGGATATGAATTCTATTTTCTTTGGACTGAAATCGAGAAAGGTGACCAGGTAGAATTCCCCTGGACTCGTTTCCTTTTCATGTTTGTGAATTATCTCTTTGTCTGTGGCAAGCGATGGCAAGGATGACGCCAGGTAGGTGTGCTACGTGCCATTGCGTCGGCCCCAACTCCTGGCGACCTCATGCATGAGTGACGTCCACAATGTCCCCTCCTCACAGCCCTGCTCAGCCCCGGCAGACTCATGCCTATGGCTTCTTTTATGGAGTCGGTCTATCTCCTATTTGGTCTTCCCCTCTTCCTGCTGCCTTCCATTTTTCCTGCCATTATCGTCTTTTCCAAAGAACCCTGCCTTCTCATGAGGTGCCTGATGTAGGACAACTTCAATGTCGTCATTTTTGTGTCCAGCGATGTTTCGGGCTTCATTTGCTCTAGGACCCACTTGTTCATCTTTTTGGTGGTATCCGCAGAGCTCTCCTCCAACACCACATTTCAAGTGAATCAATTTATTTTCCCTTACCAGCCTTTTTTACTGTCCAACCTTTGCATCTGTACGTAGTAACTGGGCCTGCAAGGTTGTGCGTGATCTTAAATAACCTTGGTCTCTAACGACACATCTTTGCTCTTGGAGATCTTTTCTTATTCTTCCATCGCAGACCTTCCGAGTCTCAGTCTTCTCTTGATTTCTTGGCTGCAGACTCTATTTGAGTTATGATGAACCAAGGTCAGCAAAATGTTAACGACTCATTTCAAAAATCAGTAAACCAGAGGAAACCTTTTTCCTTGTACTTGTTGACGAAATCAGTGGGAGAAAAGAAATGTTCAGATAGGAAAAGAACATTCAGGAGAGGGTTTTTAATAAATTGGGATCTGGCTAGTACTTTATTATAAATTGCAATAATATAAATTGCAATAAACTTCCAAGGCAGCCGATACTAGGTGAAGTGCATTTGGTGGCTTCACCTGAAATGGCAGGTGTCAATCATTCATTCATTTAACAGATATTAATACATTCAGGGTATTGTTCTGAGATCAGTGACATTTCTGAGACTGTAATGTCCAATGTGACCTGCAGGCTCTGTTCTCAGGTCATCTTCATTCTAAGATGACCACAAGACTGTCCCATCTGAGCTGAAGTATGAGTACTATGCACGTATCTCCCTGCCGATGTGACTGTAAAGACGGCGCATCTTTAAAGGAGTAAAAAACAGTCTCTAGCACTTGGTCCATGTTGCTTAAAGCTCTTCCGTGGATGTTAACCCCAACTCTATTGTTTGGAAGAATATATTTCAGAAAAATGATTAGGAGTGAATAATGCAAATTTGCCAGATCCTCCCCAGAACTGTAAAGTTTGTTCGTACAAATTGCTACCTAACCAAACGTCAGGCTTCTGCCCACCCTTGCAGGGATGGGCAGGATGTGGGGATGTTTAGGATGGTGACTAGGAGTGTTTCCCAGTAACCAGCCAGGTGTTTTGAGTACAGTAGAATTCCTTTCCTCACGTGGTTGTGTTAGAAGCGCAACTAATACCCATGCAGAGAGCTCACCTTCAACACCCTTTGAACATGAAGGACTTCCTCCCCAGGCCCATGGCAGCCCGTTAGTGCAAAGGAGAACTTCAGCTTATGAACTTTTGTTCCCCCAAATCAACCTATCTTTTCTGAAATTTTATTAGTCCATTAAAGTGATTGACCTTTTAAAATGAATGCTTCTGTTTCAACATACTTGTTTCCCGAAGTTCATACACAGGCTACTTGAGCTCCATTCAAGATTCAGGATTTACGTCATGAGAAAGATAGCAAGAAAAAAGAATTGTCTCTTGTAAGTGTCTGAAAGATAGGACTCACCCAAAAGTCCTTTAAACACTGTAGAAATACAAATAATAAAATGCCAGCTTTTGTTTGACTTCCGCTGGTGATTCTATGATGGTCTTGAGAATCCTTTTCTGGTTTACCGATGATTCTGCTTTTCCCCAGGGTGACCTCATGGGCAGGCAGAGTATTATCAAACACTCTTCAGGACAGAGGCTCCCGTGCAAAAGTAGCTTGTATTCAGAGCATCATTTGAACAGTTTACAACCGTATTCTCAATCTGTAAATTGGCTATACACAGAAAAGACAGCGAGAGAAAATAACAGGGAAAAAAAAACCCTCTAGCTAGCAGATTGTTCCGTAGAAGGCCTTGTAGTAGGAAGCAAAATAATACAAAAACCTTACAATAGCCATGTCATCGGGGGCAAGTGAGAAGACCAGGCGAGTGACCAGTAGAGCAAGAGGAAAGAACTGGAGGTCAGAAAGACAAAGGGCTCCATGGAGAGGTGAAAGGCTTCATGCCAGAGGCTCCAAGACAGATGGCGGCTGGTGGCAGCTTAGGGACTCAGCAGACACAGGCTTTTGATTTACTTAAAACAGCAGTTTCGCAAAAACCAGAACCGCAGGTGTCTCCCACGCATGTGTTTCTCCACACGTTCCTAAGTAAATAGAATATACACAGAAGGATAGGCAGCAGATTCAATGAAAAGTAAACAACCATTCTCCACACATATTTAAAGGTTTAAAAACGAATGAGATTCTCTCTGCGTGGTTTCTATCCGTGTAGTGTGGGCACGTGTGCGGGGTGTGTGTGTGTGTGTGTGTGTGTGTGTGTGTGTGTGTCTTTTTCTTTAGAATTGCAGGGGAAACGCGTGATGAAAAATGCTGCTTGACTAACAAAATCCTTCTGTGTTTCCCTGGGGTCGGGGCAGAGAGAAACCAGGATGAGGAAAATGGAAAAGAGTGAATTTGTAAATAGTTTGGTTAAAAACTTCCCACCCCTAGTATAACGCAACAAACTAAAGGAAGGCTAGTTTGGAGAGAACACAGTTTTTAAATTAAATAATAAACGTGTGATGGATCCAGGCCTTTGTGGCCAACTGCACAGTCTCTATCTGCCTCTAATCCTTTTCAGTCCTCTTTGCCCCTGCGTGACCTTTGGCACGTTGCGTCCTAACCTTAAAAAAAAACGAGGTCAGAGTTTCAGGGAGATTTTGATGAAACCACCTGCTGTTCTGCTTCACCCTTTTCCCCCACCACTGAATTCAAATAGAAGGGCGGAGTGTATAAAAATATGCTAATGTTCTGAGCTACACTAACTCCTCAATTCAGCAATTACTGTAAGAAAAGACCGTTGAAGAGATTGGTTGGATTTCTGAACTCTCCCATTACCCGAATAGGCTTGGGAATGAAATATCATGTAAATAAAAATAGATTGTTTTCTTTTCTCATAAAGAAAGAGTGAAAAAGTCGGACCAGATTCTCCACAGACCAGTCAATTTAGTCTTGTGCTTTGAAATTGAGGCGATTCTTGATTTTTTTCTTACAATACTTGGTTTTCTTGAATTATGCCCTTGTGAACTCTGAAGAGAGAACTGGAATATTTGGTTATCTAAAATTTTCTTTTATAAGACAGAGTCACATCGATGTATCACGAGAGACGGTGTCATTTAGGTACAGGAATGAAAGAAGACACCAGCATGGCTTTTGAGCTCTCACTACTGATGAGACAGACATCGTGTCGGCTGGACAAAGCAGGGAGGAAAGCAGACAAGATAAGCGGACAAAACCACAGTGGTTCTCTAGATAGGACTTCCGTGTCTGGGTTAGGTTGCAAAGCCAATTTGGAAAATACTTTAGCTGGCTGAAAGGGACATGAATTCTGCTAAAATATGGACATGTACTCTGGCCCCTTTATCTGAGAAAGAGGAAAATCTAACCAAACCTTGATACTGGCATTGACCCTTAATGAGAAGTGAATACTTTCTGTCCTCTGTGACCAACATATCAAATCAAGCAGCTATAGTTTCCAAAGAGCCTGAAGCTGTTGGTCCTACATACGTGGGGCTGAGCAGAGGTGGGGCAGAGCGAGAAACGGAACAGGTACTTACCGAGGGCCTCCCGTGTGCCAGGCAGAATGCTAGCACGTTCATGCCTCTGCCAACTCTTTGATCCCCACAAGAGTGACATGAGGTAGTAGGTGTGGTTATTATCCCATGTTACAGAAAAGAAAACTGGACTTGCCCAAGGACACTCAGGGATGAAGAAAAAGATTTGGGACTTAAATCCAGGTCTGCCCCAGCCTGTGTTTTCCTCACCACGCTACCCAAAAGTAGAAACCTGTGAAACCTTTCATAAGCTGAAAATGGTGGAAAGCAAAGAGGCAATTACCAGAGAGCACACCTTGCTAAAGGATGCACAACATAAATCGAGATGAAATGCAGAAGGTCACAGACAGCTCTGAGCTCTGGTGTCCTGATGCTGGGACGGAGTGTAGTTCCCGGGAGAGAGCTTGGCTGGGCCACCTGCTCTTCTGTAGCGGCTCACGGCAAAATCACCGCAAAACAAATGCTGAATACGATTTTCGCTTCTCACCTTTTTTCGTAAAAGTGAAAATCCTCTTCGGATTTCTTTTGGTTAGTGGAAACAGGTAGTAAGGTAGGTCTTTCGTAAAACTGAAGTGGCGTAAAGCAAACTTTCGAAAAGTGGGGGATACCTGTAAACCTTGAAACTGACTTGTCAACAAACAGGGCCGGCTCACTCCTATGCCCTCTTCTCAGATTGTCCCACGTTGCTTTGGAAGTGCTGAGCTTGAAAAAGTCATTTTATCTTGATGTTTGTCTATGTGTATAAATGGAGAATTTCCAAATATGTTGTCATCTCTCTGATAACAATATTCCTTGTTGATGCCCCTTTTCCCCATCAATAGGATGCACTGTCCACAGTCAGCTCTGAAGATAGTTTTTGTTCTCATGGCAAATTTTCACCCAAGCCTCCACCCATTTGCATTCCAACCCACTGAGGGTTCCCTTCCACTGGTGGAGAAAAAAATGGTTTCTCATTTTTTAAGATCACGTTATTTCCCCCAAAAAAAATCTTGTACATACTGTACACCCCCAAAGTCCTTCTTAGCCAGTACATTTGTCTGCTTTAGAATTGTGATTACAGTATTTAATATGGAAGCTGAAAAGTCTATTGTATTGTGACTGAGAGCGCTCTCTATGGAACCCTACCTCTAATGTCATCTTAGAAATATTGTTTACTCAGGAATGATTTTTTAAATGCAGGCACGTTATAATCAATGCTTCCTCTTCCTCCTTCTCTTCCTCCTTCTCAGGTACCAAGAACACCTTTCCCTCTTTGTTTCTGTTTATGTGGTGTGTCCTGGCTCAGCAGCTCAGTGTCACCACAGGAAAGAGAGGCAGTTCTAAGTTGATTACATTCACCACCACACCTCTGTGGGGGAAACACTTCGCTGCTAATCTCAGGAATTCTCATCCTTAATAGCAGTGGCAGTTCTTCACCTGAAGACCTGAGACTCGCTTGCCAGATGATGACCTAGAACAGGGTAATTTCTAGCTTTGTTGAGACTCCAAGAGAAGCAAGTTATATAGGCTAGGAGCGGGCGTAATAAAGAAGTCACTGCTTCTCCATGAAAGAACATTGAGAAACAGTTAGCATTTAGATTAGAAACAAGTATCCATTCAGATTACAAATTTGCTCTTCAGGTCATGGTATAACCTCACACTTTATATCTTTTCATGAAAAAGTCTTTTCTTTGCCCGAGAGCCTTCAAGGAAACAAGTCATTTCTACGTCTCAAAATAATTGTTTCAAAACAAACAGATACATGAGTAAGCTTTAAGCGTCATTGAACCTTGAAAGAATTTTCAATATTTAGGGGGAAATAAACAACTTTCAATTGTTTAAAAAAAAACAAAAAAAAAAACTGGGCAGCAATATGAATAGAATACATTCATTAGCTTCATGAAAAATAGGCCACTAACTCCTTTTATTGCAAACAACAACAAATACTGTGCTACTATTAACTTAGGAAAGGCTGTTCATAACCAAAAAGGAACCAGTGCTTTCACTACTCTGAAAGAAGAGAATGCATGGTACGATCTCTAAATGCATTCTCCAGTAAAAAAGGAAAGAGAGAGAGAGAGAATACAAGAGGGAAGTGGACCCATATGACCTGTAGACATCATACATTTATGACTAATTAGAACAACTGTGAATACAAATCAGATTTAAATGTGCAAATTGATTAATCTGGATGTACAGAAATTAAGAAAATCACGGATTAGAACCCTGGTTGGCCAAGTGATTAAGAACGCTTATTTGGCTCTTTCGGTCTTTAATACAGCCTTCCACAGGCTTGGTTTTGTGCAAAAGCTATTGAAGAACTTGGTCACTGGTACGTATAATCCCAGGGAGGCCACCGTGGTATTGGGCTGCCGGCAATGGTAAAAGCTAGCTCTCACGGCCCTTCGGCCATTGTTCCAAAACCAAACAACTTGGAAAGAACGTATTTATTTTTACCCCCAGTCTGTCCTATCGTGATATGAAAATCAAAGGCTTGTTGCGAATAGCCTAAAACTCTGTAAAGAAAGTTAAAGAGGCAACCAACGGACTAGGAGAAAGTATTTGCAAGGTTCACTTGTAAAGTCAACTATTTTCTCTGGCCTAGGGGAGTTTTGTTCTTAGCTGTTATGATAATGACAAAAATAGTGACATGGAATGGGAATGATAAGGAAGCTGTCAATGGTTTCGGAAGAATCTGCTGTTAATGACTTTCGTGAGAGCTACACAACGGCAGTTCATCTTGAGGCTGAATACACTTGCTAATGTACATTTCACATTATCGAGCCCTTGGTTTGCTTACTTGCATTTCTTATAGGAAGTAGCTACTAATTAAATAGGCAATCTTCAAGGTCCAGATGGAAACGGGGAAAAAATCAGGAAGCATTTACCAATGGTGTAAATGTCTATAATATGATATTACATCTTCAGAGCCAAATGGTTCTTTGAGAAACTCCTTAATTAAGAGATACACAATAGCTACTTTCACTAAATCATACATGTCAAGTTCTGGGTGACTTACTAGTAACTCAGCTTTTAAGGGATTTATTTGTATGCTGTAAGAAATAAGATTCTGTTGCACTTGAAGAGGTCAAGTCTGAAGAATAAGGATATATTTCTAGAAACATCACAAGTCATTTGGAGTTTTATAATACATAAGAGGAGGTGCCAGAAAAGCAGCAATATTCCATTCCTTTTACTTGTATCTGTTTTATTACCAATTCAGACTTTAGCATGGGTGAAGTCAACTTGATGGTCCATGTGTCACAGACTGCATTTCCTTCACAAACAGGTGAATTATAAGACTCTCTTTCACCACGCTTGTGGGACTGAAGAGAAATGAGACAAGACAGTGATATCCAAAGGCAATTTGAGAGGCTGGCAAGATTACAGATTTCCCAGGCCTCTGCAATGAATGTGTTACATTGATACAATTGATGTCATACATATTTAATAAGTACTGTATTTTTAAGTTGTTCTAAACACAAAAGTCACCATTCATAATTAATTAATACTTAAGTGAAAATTTTTTAAATAATTCAGATAAGAATGTGCTGATTAGAAGCAAGCTGTTTTTAAAATTAAAGCTGTACGTGGTGTGTGTGTATATCAATTACAATGCTTTGGGTTGATATAACAACAACACCAGCAAAAATTGGACCAAATTGTCCTAGGCAACAAGGGGATGTTTGGGCTTACAAATGATAATTTCTAGGAATAGGGCTTCTGCAGCTGGGGCTGTAATGGAGCTCAATTTAAATCACCTACTCTGTTTCCTTTCCTGCATCTCTGGTATCTGCCTGCTGAAGAAGTCTCTACACGTAGGCTTGGTTCCATCCTCCTGGGTACAATGTGGCTGCTACAGCTCCAGCATCACACCCTCACAGGAGAACAGAGCCCTGGCTTCCTCCACGGCTCAAACAACAAAGCCTCTGAAGTGAATCTCACTGGCTCTGAAAGGCCTGGCTTTGGACAATTATCTGTCTGAAACAATCACTCTTGCCAGGGCAAGATTAAAGGAATGTTTCCCAGATAATCTGCCCTGTTGGCGAGGGGAGGGATGTGTGACTACTCCTGGAAGCACATGAGCTACCAAAGGGGGAGAAATAAAAGCACAATCAGGGCCAGTTAATAAGAATAGGGACAGCTCTCAGATAGGAGAAAGGCAACTAGCCCTCCATGACGTCTGAAGCAAGGCTCTCACTGTATATACTTATTAATATAAAATCCAAGAAACTGGTTTAGATAACATTAGGGTTCCAACTGAAGAGAGCCAATTGGGAGCGTGTCCTAAAAAAATGCATGCAACCTGCCAGGGAACAATGCAGCCACCCTCGTGCAAGGAGAAACCATAAGAGCCCTGTATGCCATCACCAGCAACTTACTCTTCTTGATGGTGAAAATCACATAGATACTAGAAACTTCCATCAATTTGATTTGACCATGATTTTTTTTAAATAGTATTTATGCCCAGGTGTTTTACTCACATCATCTCATTAGTTCTCATGGTTTTTTGGTTAACAGCCCCACCCATTTTTTATTTGGGGTAGAGAAGACACGTGACTGCCCTTGCGGGTGTCAGTGAAGCCCCAAGCTCGAGCTGATGTGCATAAATGCATCTCGCAGCTCCTAAGAAGGGATCCTCTAGTCCTTATTCAAGCAATGTTTAGAGGATCAGAAAGGGACTGCTGTTCCCTTCCATCGCATGCGCCACGGAAACTCATTGTGTTTAGACTTGGTCTAAACTCCGTGATCCTGAGTAGCAATTGCAATTGAAATTAAAAATAGCTGCTGTCCTACGCTTACCACTACACGTCAGAGGACACCCAGGTTTTCTTTGCAGCCTGCTACTTGTGTTTATTAATATCTGTGGTAAGCAGAACCCCTCCCTACTAGGTACATTTGGGCCGGGGCAGTGGCAGAACGCAATCCATTAGCCACATTCTCCAAGCCAAAGTGGGTTGCGTTTTAAAGTAATCATTTGATAAACAAAATTACTGAGGATGGAGTCTCAGAACACAGACCCTTGGGGATATTTCCTTTTTGTAGGGGTGCTTGGTATGGTGATTCACTGGTTTCTATTTATTTAGAGCCGTGTGGCAGATACATTTTCCAATATTTATGCCAGTGTTTGAGAAGAATAAGCCACAGAAGTAGGATGGAGGGTGGTAACCGCCAGAAAGATGGGGGAGAGGGCAGAATACCCCCGACTTGCTCAATGTGGCCCTCCCAGGAGGGCAGTGTGTGTCCTGGCTCACAACTGCCTGAGTTAACCCCGCAGTGACCTGCCCCACAGCCTTGGAAAAAGCTATTTTACGTCTCTGTACCTCAGTTCCGACCGCTGAAAATGGGGGAGAGTCCTACCTCCTCGGTTTTGTGGGCAGTGATTGCATCATTCCTGGCGTACACTGTGTGCTCCATAAGTGTAAGCTTTTATAATTAGCACCCGTGACTGCCGTGCTACACATCTGTAAGAGCACCTGTGCCCTCCCGAAAGAGCGAGGCCCTCGAGTTGGGCTTTTCAGAACCTTCTCTCTGTTTCTCTCTGTAGGTGGAAAGAGATTAGCTGGCAAACTGAGTGCAAATACCCAGATTTCTGGGCATCCCCCGACAACTTGTGGTTCCCAGTGGGGCTCCTTAGAGATCTGTTGGATGAGCGCTGCCTCTCTGTGGAAACTGCTTCTCATCTCCCCGCGTATTAATTGCTTGGTACTTTTATACGTTTCTTCTTAATAACCTCAACCCCAGGGTCCGATGAATGGATTGCTCTGGCCGGAAACTACCATTAAAGATGCATACTTCTGTTAAGAGATTTTCTTGATTCAGCCTCTGGTCTCCAAGAATATACCATATTAAATAGGTATAAAAAATATTCTTAGCTCCACTCTCAGTGTGAGGGTGGGCATCTAGGGTACCTCAGGAATGTGAATCATTCCAGCAGGGTCTCCCTCATGACTCAGCCATTCTCTGATAGTAAAGGTATATATGTCCCATCTTTACCACGAAGGGCCAGGCAGCCTGCAGAAATGCATAATACCTGTCAGATATCAGGGGTCATTGAGGCCGAGCCTGCCCGTTTGAATTGAGGCTGTGCTGTGCAGTGCTTTGTCCGATGTAAGATGGCAACTTGGACTTTTAACTTCTCGCTTCTTTTGCTGATTGTCAAATTCCTCAGAGGCTGTGTCTTTTCAGGGTCCTTTTAACCGTGCTTCAAGAATTAAAATAAAACAACCTGAGAACACAACTTTTTGTGAGGCAGGGAGTGAAGAAGTAATCATCCTGCTTTTCGTTTTCTGTATTGGTTTTTCCATTTGTTTTGCCTCTTTTTTTCTTTTTGAGCCATTGAGCTCGTTTCCAGGCATATGCTTCACACCCCTGACCTCCTGTATGATGCTGCTGCAGCTCAATTCTTCAGCAGCCATGCCCATTGTCCTGCAGTCTGTGACTGTAAATGTGGTTTGAGATTTCCAGGCTAAGTGTGCGAGCTAGCGCTCTAAGGCTAGAACCCCTTTCCACACTGTCAGCATGCAGGAGTCTCTCCCACGTAGTTGGAAAGCCTAGGGAGTTTTGAAAGTACTTGTGTAGAAGGTGAGGGAGGGATACTCAATAACAGTTTCTACGGAGAGGAGCTTAGAAACTAAGCACTGAGCAAAAATGAGACAATGAGAAAAAAACAGAAAATCCTGTCATGTCTAAGCCTTCTCACACTACTCCTCTTTCGTTTTGTAAACTTCAGTTCATTTCCAGAAGACCGTGAGACGAGCCAGAACCAAGCCCTGAAGCTGGATACCTGCTAGTGTCCAGGGCTGTCTTTGGAAAGGGGGGCGGGGGTGACGCATCTGTCAGTGAACCCTTCCCACTGTTCGCAGACTCTCCCCGCTATCATCCAACTTGCTACAAGGCTGAGGGGCCGCTTTGGAATCCAAATACCTAAGCCTTTGTTCTCAGAAAGGGCACCCTAAAAGTGGAGAAATGGCTTTCAAATCCACTGGGAGAAAGTCACACGTTCACAACTTTTCATTCTTTTTTTCTCTACTAGCTGAAAATGATCTTTTAGAGAAATCAAAGCTCATTGAAAAAAGGAAAGGCTTTTAAAGATGAAAGATCACATATTACTTGGAAAAGGCATTTAAATGTTCTAATTTTTCTCACATTACACTATGATGTGCAAATATGAAAAGGTCTTGTCCTATTGCTAACTAGATATTTAGATATCACTGAAAATACCATCGGGTGAGGTACCCAATTCATTTTTTTAAAAATATGTTACATTTGGGTTCGAGAAATACCTACAAGGGTATCATTACCATCTAAACAATCATTCTTTTATTGCCCAAATATTTTTTAAACCCTGTGCTGTGCTAGATTCTGGGTGGGCTCTAAAGGGACAATGACAGTCCAGAGGCACAGCATATTACCGGAGTCCAGAGGAGAAACACAGAATTTCTTGGGGAAGGGAAGGAAGTGTGTGAGTGGCAGGGAGAGGTCACGGAAGGCTTCACTGATGTGTAAACTTTCCTAGGGAGTAAAAAGCAGTGGGAGTGGAGTTGACCGGGCAGATCAGATTCCGTGCTGGACAATCAGCTGGTGTTTGACCCTACATGGTGTTTTTAGTACTAGGGCCCTGATTGGGAAGGTACTGAATTCTGAACAGGGAAGAGACATGATGAGGCCAGCATCTAAGATTGCTGTGGTGTCTGGGTGAATTCAGGATGAATTTAAGAGGAAGCAGACAGGAGACAAAACAAAAACGAACAAAACATTAGAAGCTGTTATAATGATCTGGAAAAGAGATGAAAACATGAACTAAGGTAGTGAAGAAAGGAATGGAGAAAAGGGAACAAATCAAGAGTGCCAGAATAGATGGAGAGAGGGGATACAGACGGCCTCCAAATTCATCTGTCGTTGGTGGAATGATAGTTGTGCCACCAACTGATGTGGAGACACTGATAAGTCACTTTCCTCCCTGACACAATGACATGGATTCTTTTCTGGAAATAGAGACCAAAATATTAGAGTGCTTAATATTTATAAGGCATTTTTGTGTTTATCAGGGACTCCACTGATTTCAGGTCAGGGCTATTACATTTTAGAGATGAGAAACTATGAGACAGAGAAGATATCAACTCCTCTAAAATCATACAACTAGTAAGTTGGAAACCCGAAACTCAAATTTAGAAGTTTCTTCCAAATCCATCCCTCCTTCTCCTATAGCGGGCCTGGTTCTTTTAGGAGGAGCTGTCTCCTTGCCATGACAGGGGCACAAGCTGTTTCCATCTTGGTGATGGTGCTTCCTGCCTTTCCTGCCCATTTTTTAACCTAATTGCCAACCATGGTTAGCAGTATACGTCCTTGCTCTAGGAGGTCATTGAGGGCTCCACTCTAAAGAGATATTTGTTATGCCTTCTTTTGTGTTTTGCCAGATAGAATATATGAATGAAAGACCAATGATAAATTCCTAGAGAAAATACACTCTTTGTAACTGTCACAGGATCTGTCTCATAGTAGGTGACGGGAAGCATTCCATATACCTCTGTTAGAATCACTCTAATCTAACCCAAATTAATCTGGACCAAAAAATCTGTAATTTCAATATGACTCTATAACCTGAAAAACTCATAGCCTTACCTATAAGGCACAGGTAAAGGATTCCTGCAAAGGGGAACTCAAGAAAAAAGAAGGGAAGAAACAGAAAGTGTGTGTTTGGGAAGGGAGGTAGAGAATGATGGGGCAAGAGTGGAGAGGAGAGGGCCAGGATTTACAGGAAAAAAGGGATAAAGTCTCCAGGAAAGAAGGGATATACATTAATTTCCCACGGAATTCAATCAAACAAAAATGACATCTACATTATACAGAAATATGACAGTGAAGCATTTACTTGAAATGATGACCATTTGTGAGACACAGCATGCCCAAAGATTCTTAATCTAGGTAAGGGCAAGTTGGCATTTCCTCTGAGATGCAAGATCCCAGTGGGGCCTGACCAGTGTCACTGGGGCAATGTGAAAGGTTATTGAACTTTATCTGTCTTTCATCGACAGCCTGAGGCAGTGGAACTAAGGGAAATGCAGGGACTTAGGATTCACTATTACACGCGTTATGTTTACTCTTAGAAGGAAGGGGAGAAATAGACTCTGCTCTGCTGAGGGAATACAGGACATATTCTAATCAGATGTAATAAATAAGAAGGAAGAGGAGGTAGGTAGACAGGAAAGATACCCACTTCTAACAGTTACGTTTTTAAGGCAAGCACAATGACCTCTGAACCTGTCGTTGAAAATACAGATGTCTTGTGTAATCAGGGTATCATGGAATCCCGAAGTTCTCAGAGAGTGGAGAACCTATGCAGAAAGTCTTTCTTTCTAAATATATGTTGAAACAAGCCATTTGATAGAACATACGGGTACAAACATATGAGTAGATGTTTGTGTGGCAAAATAGTGCTGAATAGAAAATAGTGGCGAATAGAGGATTCAAAAAAAAAGAGAGATGGAAATGTTTTAAGCTCAGAACTGTGGATCCACCAATTTGTAGATCCCTGAAAACATTTGACTTTCCATTCTTCTCTCTCAACACTTCTGGATCCAAGCCATTGATGGGCATGAGTTGAGGAGGGAGTGTCCTTCCTTGAACTTGGGGCTTACGGGTCTAGAATCATGCATGCAGCCGTTCATTTCAAGGGCCGGATAACACACATGTTCCCTAACACCTTCTTCCCAGAGAGCTGAAGACATACAGTCGTCTCCTTTTCTTCCTCTCAGACCTTCTTCATTGGCCTAACTTCTTCTGGGAATCACTGCTTTAAAACCATGGGGGTTCCACATACTCCAAAGAATGCTACAGAGGGTTTCACAAAATTTAGGCATGTGGGTGTGGTGAGAGCAGAAGACATTTCTTTGTAGCACAAATGCAGTTTGCTCATTTGAGCAAGTCCCTTCACTTGAGACAGAACTGCTGTCAGTGAAAATATTCATGGAATTAGAAGGAAACTGCCTTTAATTAATTTTGCATCAAGTGCAGTATGTATGTAGCTCAAACACGATCCCAATGGAGCATTCTGTGATGTTGTAGGAAAGCATAAGATGGGGGGGTTCCTTCTCCACTTTGAGAAACAGTGATTTAGGGTCAGTGATTTAGCCCCTTCTAAACACATGTAATACATTTTTGTATTAATTTGAGTTTACAACATCTTAATTTGAGGTATAACTGACATACCTTAGGCATATTTGTGAAACAAATCATCTGTACATTCTTTTAAAACAAAGACCTTGAGTTTTAGGAGCTTATTGTAGGAAATCCTTGCTTTTCAAATAAAAGCAAAATTCCTGTTTTCAACCCAAAACTTAAAGTCCTAGTTGGAGGAGTGAGAATGGGAAAAGGGAAAAGGTCTGCAGGTGAAGAAAAAAACATATCCCAACACTCCTGCAGAGGGGTTGTTTTTACTATCATCTGTGTAGCCAGCATTAAAATTTTGCACTTAGTTAAGGAAATAATAAATAGGATACCTTAAGCAATGTTTCCTGAAAATACGGAAATTCCTCCTTTGGGTGTGAAATATGAAAATCCATCATTGGGGGCAACCATTTCACCTCTTTCAAGAAAACTCAGGCAGCCCTTTGCCTTGTTGCATCCGTCAAAGCAAGGTAGTTCACCAGCAGCTCACTCGAACCATTCCAGAAAATTCCTGCAGGGTTCTCACTCTTCTTCGTCTGCTCAAACTGGCATGTTTCCTTTAGGACACAAGGAATGTGAGCGTCATTAAAGTGGAGTTAAGTGAACTTTCTTGAATGTGTCATCTGAGATACCTGTCTGGCTGCAGATAGAACCCTAGCAGCTCTTTGTATATATTTTTTTAAAAGACTCCAATTATGAGTGTTCTAATGTGAATGGAATAATCAGTGGTGGAAATCTTTTTTTTAAATTTACTGTTATCTTCCCAATGGCTTCATCTCCAAAACATGTGGTTGATTTTCCCTCAGTTATGTAAAAGTATTCATGATTAAAAAAAAAAAAAAGGTAGAGTACTGTTAGATTGTCTACATAAAGACTGCAAGCTGATTTTATTTGTTTATTTTTTAAGACGCTAAAGAGGCATTCATACTACGATAAAATCCCTTGAATCCCGGGAAATTGTCAAAAGATAGAGGAATCCATTTCTGTTTTTCATTTCCATAGCTAATGAGAGATTTCTAACATTCTTTAATGCACCCAGAAACCTCTTTTAAACTGGTTTAAATATTAGTTAAATATTAATTTGGAGATTAATGCCCGCTGAGAGAATTTCATGTTCCCACTTGTCCGTGTGGATTTCATAGCACTTATCATAAGTTGTAATTATACTTTTATTTGTGCAGTTCTTTATATCTTCAAATCTCTCGTTAACTACAGGTTTTGTTTTTTTCCTATTCTGAGTATAAATCAAACTCTTCTGGTTTGATTTTTAAAAGGCCATGTTGCTTCTAACATTTTAAATCTAGGATGGTGGTAGAACAAGATTAAAAAAACACAAGAGTTAGTTAGGAGACACAATTAGGAATTTGACTACACAGCAGAAATCAAAATAGTGCCTTAGCCACAAAAAGGTTTTGTTCTCTCAAGTAAAAGAAACCCAGAGTCAGGCTGTCAGAGCTGGGACAATAGTCACTGGAGACCCAGGCTTCTTTTCGCTCTGCTCCACCATGGAACATTCCATCAGTGAAAACATTTCATGGTCCAAGGTGACTGCTGAAGCCCTAGCCATGCAATGTGACAAATGGCCACTCACACTCTTTTATGGAAGTCCCACACAGCCCTTTCATTACGTCTCACTGGAAAGAATTCACACTTGTGAGCACATAGAGTTGGGAGGGGTGCAGGGAGATGTCACCTAAAGCTGGGCACATTGCCACTGCATATAAAATCAGGGTCTTGTTACAAATAAAGACGGTAATGAATGATCAGGTAGGCAATGACCAGTCCCTACCTTATGATTTACAACTATTCACATCAGTCAAAACTAATGGCAATGGAAATGATATAAGCTCAGAATTTGGAGAAAAATAGGTTTTCACCATCAGACAAAAATAAAGTTGTGCCTTATCATTATTGTATCGCATACTGTTTTTGGTCTCTACATTCCACCGTGTGATCAGGCAAAACAATGACTCAAGGTGAGGTAAATTTCCAAGGAGAGCTGGCCCATCCATTACTCTCTCCCCAATTCCTACCTACCTTGTTTCGCTGAAAATAAGACCTAGCTGGACCATCAGTTCTAATGCGTCTTTTGGAGCAAAAATTAATATAAGATCTGGTATTGTATTATATTATATTATATTATATTATATTATATTATATTATATTATATTATATTATGTCTGGTCTTATAGTAAAATGAGACTGGATCTTATATTAAGTTTTGCTCCAAAAGACGCATTAGAGCTGATTGTCCCGCTAGGTCTTATTTTCAGGGAAACACGCTAGTAGGAAACTACAAGTTTTCTGGCCGCTGTCCACTGAGAAAGGTGCTAACTTCCTACAAAGTGGTGCTTTCCTGTTAAATGGAGCTTCATGTCACATACAAATGCATTTTCAGGCAGTGTAATCAATCTCACTTTCTAGTCTGTTTTTGTAAAAAGACTCTTAACTTGTTAAAAATCAACGTATCTTCAAGGCTTTCCTCTTGTTATTTAATCCAAATTACCTCATACACATAGTTTAATCAAAAAGCTGTTTTTTCCCATGTTTTTAGCCTGAGATTCTATTAAGGGTATTCTGATCAACATAATAGTATTGCTAAAATTATTAGAGAGCAGCATTAACACTTGAACTCACTCCACTCCCGTTACTATGGACATTACTCTTTGTAGTTTCAGTTGTTGGTGAGTTTGTACAGAAAGAATAAGGAAACCTAAAACCAATATACCGTTTGCTTGAGTTGTAATGAAAACTAGCCAAGAAAAGGCTTGAAAGTAGTGTGAATGCATTTTTTTCTTTGCTTATTTGTTCCTTACATGAGTTTGCATGTTTTTAGCATCTATTTCCATGGATGATCAAATGGTAGTGATTCACAAAATAGCAAGATGAAGTGGGAAAAATTGATTTATGAAGGGGACAAGCTATCAGCCTCAGAGTTAGATCTGAGGGAGTTTCAGCTTCAGCTTTTTGAACCTCCTGTGGAGGATGGCGCTGGGTTGGAGAAAGAATAACGATGCTTGCTATAGCTTATATAAGTCGTCGTGAAGAGCAAATTTGATCAGTTATGCCAAAGCCTTTCCTGAACTGTGATGCAGTGTGAACATAGAAGGAGTTATTTTACCCATGAAAGAACAAATATATCTTCTATTGGGGTTTCAGATTCAAGAAACCGCCTAAGCATATGAAATATCTTGGTCACAGTTCAATTATTATCAGTCTAAGCTCAGGCATGCAGAGGATAATTAAAAATATATTCGAGGTGCGTGCTAGCTAAAAGACAGTTGTCCGCTAACCAAGTTGGAAACATTTGACTTTCCTGTATCTTGACTGGCTAATGTGGCTCTTTGGGGTTTGTTTTCATTAGAAAAGGATGAATGTCAGACACCACTGTGCCATTCAGGGTAATACCTATCCAAAGTGCGTATCATGTACATTCCAGGGCGCCCTGGGGCCTTTCAAAATGTGCTGTCCTACCTTCACAAAGAGGGTTGGTACTAACACAATCTGGCACTATGTTATATTTAGCATCGTGTGTGACTATTTATTTGAAAACAGGGTTCTTTTCTCATTCATTGCTCCATTATCTCTAGCACTGCCTACCAAAGTGCTTTGTACAGGTGCTCTACCAAAGGTTGTTGAATTAAATGTGTGTAGCAATTAAAATCAGTGGATTTGAACGAGAAATAGCAGGTAGTTTTAATGCTTAGTCACCTGTCTAGGAAAGAATTCCTGTTCAATATGGGAAATGGCAAAGCAGGGTGCTCCTATGGGACTAACCCTCAAACCCAGCCTTCCCTAACTTCATTTATCTAATGCCCTCACCCAGCCAGACACAGGCAAAAACAAGAAGGAACCAATAATCCTGTGAAGCACCTACACCCAGCGTTTGTCACAGAGTTTGTGTACCAAACCCACTAATAGACGGCACTTGAGGGAGACCCTCATGTCTACTCTTATTTTAAACATGGCGCTAACAAGGCATTTCCCTGGTATCTCTCTAGCATATTAGACGAGAGGGGGTGGAGTTCTGAGAGGTAAATACACTTATAATAACTGAAATACCTGATAATTGAGGGCAAAGACGGTAAAACAATACTCTGAGAAGCATCCATATAAGCAATTCTAAACAGTATTGTTTCAGTGTTATTAATGCACGGGGGAAACAACTTTCCTTGTCCCAGTATTCCTTAAGGAAAGTCTGAATGATAGCCAAGGGCAATATTTATATTAACAGCAATGACCCAGAGCCGTGAAACAAAACAAAGCAGTGTTGTCATTCCCAGTATTCTTTGGAGACGAGGAACTATGTAATATTTCGAGGAACTATGTAATTTTTCGAAGTGCATGTGGTAGATTAAATCGCAATCCCCAATTATTGCCACCCTTCCCCCACCAGAGAAATGAATGTAGTCCATCATCCCCGCCCCCTGCGGTGGGACTTGCAGAGCACTCCAGAGGGCAAAACATGTCACCACCCCAGCCTGGGCTTCACCACATGGCTTGCTTTGGCCAATGGCGTGGAAGCAGGTGCACCCAGGTTCTCTGAACTGCACTCCAAGTTTCCACCCGCTCTCCTGCCCCCGGTGTCCACCCTGAGGGTCTCCCTGAGGGTCCTCCCTCAGCCTGAGTCCTGGAATGAGAAGTCTCTGGAGAGCCACAGCCAGAAGCAGGGCCCAGCCACCACAGCCTGCAGCCACCATGTAACACAGGGAGAAATAATCATTTTTCGTTATAAGCCACTGCACTTTGGGAGGGCTTTATGCAAATTCATTGTGCTTTAAAATGGTTCCTGTTTTTCTTTGTTTGTTTGTTTGTTTGTTTGTTTGTTTAAGGGCTTGCCTTTAAGTAGTTAAAGTGAGATATTACGGAAATTTGCCTATTTGGAGACTCTCCTTCCCGCTACTGTGATAGGTAGTTGAGGTATTACTGTGAATTGCCTCAGTTAAAATTGCACTTGAGGACATGGTGGTAAACCGGACAGAAGCAGCCACGTGCACTATATTAACCCATGTGCCGCCTCCATCCAGCAAGACAGGAAGCCAAGCCTCAGGGAGGCTTCCTCTGAAGAAGCCTCCTTGGGGCTGGGGAACAAGCCTGCTGGGGTGGGTGTGGGGGTCTCGGGGGAAGGAATTCCCATGGATGGTGGCTTGGAGGAGGATGTCATGAGAGTGTGGGTTCAGGACAGCTGGCAACCACCTGCCCTCCTTTTAGAAAATTTCAGGCGCTGTGGGGTGAATCTCTCGGATCACAGGCACAGAGCAGAAAGTCAAGTCCACTCTTCTTTCTGTCCCTGGAAAACGCAGCAGTCAGTACTAACGGGGAGCCTGGGAATGACCGACTGCGTGACTAGGCACAAATTATTTCACCTTCTGCCTCGGCACCAAGGATTAATTAATCATTGCAAGTTGCCTTGCGACTACACAATACTAAATACAAATAGAGGAGACCCTTGAATTCATGGAGTTGTGACTCGTGGTCTTGAATATTCATGTTCAGCCACGCCAGTCCACTCTCTCACCCAGCAACGACGCTTTGTTTTACTGAGCTCCGAGGGTCCCCTTCTGTTTGTAAGGTGAAAGAGGGCCTGTGCGTGGTGTGTGGCTGCAATACTGATGCCTTGTTTTGTTCTCCTTGGGTAGATACTGTCAGGCATAGTAACAAATGCCTGGAAACACCGGCCACACCTGATGCCCATTTTGGCCCCCCAACCTTCTCCCCGTTAATTTTGCCAGTTCAGAATTCTTCAGGCAGACAACATCTTTTCAAGTGAACGTGCACTTCAGGAGAAAAGACAAACACAGAACAGTTAAGAACAAAGATTCTGGTGTGAGGGAGTCCCACCAGACTGGGCTGTTGGGAACAGGTCCCTGAATCTCGGTTTCCAAATGAGTAATAATTGTACCTACTTCGTAGGCATGTGGCTGGAATGAAGGGAACTAGGACTACAGAAGGTTTGATACACAGTACATGCTCAGTGGAAGTTAGCAAAGATTGTGACTTCTTAATAAAAGCTAAGGTTTCCTTCCTTTGTTGGAAATTGTGGCTATTTGGAGACCCAAGAGCGCAAAAGGAAAGAAGGGAGGGTGACGGACTTTAAGTTGTAAAAAGGGAAGAATAGGGAGGTAGCATCTGAGGAATGAAGGAGAAACAGAGGATGAAATGGGGAGAGCGAGGGGGAAAGGAAGAAGAAGAAAAGACCACAAATTCAAGATGTGCCCCTTCTCATTCGTGTCTGGCTCCCAGCGGCAACCCACGTGGGGCTGGAATATACTCCCTGATGTCGGACAACTGGAAAACCCAAATTCCAAACTTCTTGCACCTGCTCCACTAGGTATCAGACCATGTGTCCCACTTTGGAGCTCTGAGAAGTGGCTGCTAGAAGAATTAAGACACACAAAGTAGTTTGGAAGGTTGCAGACCTGCCCTTCCCTCTGTTTCAGCCCACTACACCTAGTCCTGGGGCGTTCTGTCCACCTTTTCCAGGTCACTTTTGTGTGGCTTCGCCCCTTTCCCGACTCTCCCACAGAGTGAGAAGGAGAGTTCCGTGTGGGTTCCTCAGAGCACCTAACGTGTCTTGCATATCACAGTGGGTTGATATATATCTTGGATCATACTGTTGAATTGAGTCAGAGTTTGTCTTTTACTGCAACTATATTTGTTCAGGGGTCTCAGAGGAGGTAAAAGGCCCAGAGTGGGTGATTGACAGAGAAATCTGGACAGAACTGGAAAACTGAGGAAAGACTTCATTAAAACAATAGCAAGTAACTCAGTGTGCCTCCTTAATCTCTAGGAATAATTCACCGAAAGGGATATTGGGTTGGTGCAAAAGTAATTGCGGTTTTTGTAATTTTTTTAATTTTTTTTCAACCTTTAAAACTGCAAGTACTTTTGCACCATCCTAAGAAAATGTGGTGATGGTAAACCCATCTTTGTGCATAAAAAAGGTTTACTAAACGTAACTAGCTTCACCATTGTGCTGGGCAGCTGTCAGACTCCTTAGTTCATGTACGTCAAGGATTTGTGGAACCGAGTTTCTTCAGACGTTGTGTGGGAATATTTAGAAAGGGATATTAGAGGGTCATTTGAAAGCCACTCAGAAGAACATAGCTGGGTATTTGCTGAGGGAAGTTTAACGGTCTCCGATGCAGAACTCTTCCAGGTGCGCATGCATAGGGAAGACGGAACGCGTTGGAGTGTTTGTCTTCCCATCAACTCCGCAAAAGATGGTCTTATACAAGTTCTATCAGCTATGAAATAACTCAATATCAATAGTCTTGTCTTGTGAATGGTTAGCTGCTCTAGCCAATGCAAAGGCCTGAGAGACCAACCTTCATGAAAAAACTTGAAGCACTTGCCCCAGGCTTGACTACAACCTCTTTCCTTTTCGCTAGTGCCAGCGGGTTGATTGCTCTACCCTGGACCAGTGCTATCAGCATCACCTACGTAGCAGGAACTTGTTAGAAGCACAGTTTCTGAGGCCTCACACTTGATTCGGGGACTCTGGAGTAAATTAACCAGAACCCTAAGTGTTTATGACAAACCCCTGTTCTATCTTATAAATTAAGTACTTGAGCTTGGGGCCCTTGTTTAATGGTGGAACGGTTGTTCTTCTTTTGCATAGCTCTTTTAAAGAATCCAGTATTCTCAAATAGGAAGCCCAGTGTGGTAAAGAAGGTATTTCTTCTTATAAGGCAAGTTTTCTCAAAATCTAGAGAGAAATCAGTGACTAAATTGTCAAGGAAAGGAAAAAAAGAAAAATCCAATCCTTGCATTATGACTCTTAGCCTGGGTTCTGGCTTTACGTTTCAATAAAAATGATTAACAAGTGAATTAAGCAAATTTTGGAATGTTTTTGAATTGAATTCAGTCCAAACATGAAAGTAGTGGTATATAAGGAAATTTTTCTTAGTGAATTTGGAAAACATTGATTAGTCGTCTGATAGTAAAAACTCCTTTGAACCAGATTGGCATTAAATATTCTGGCTTTCTATTTCTATAACTACAGTTTTATAGGATCTATTGATTCAATACTTAGCCAACCAATGGCCAGATCCAAAATAACCCCTCCACCATTGTCCCATAATTTACCACTGAACCACCACATGGGTATGTTTCGTAAGAGAGGAAGATTTAGGAGTTAGGAAACAATCTTTAGATACTTAAAGCATTTGTTATCTAGAAGAGCATAGAATTATTTTGTGTGGCTCAGAAGAATAGAGCATGATTCAACATAAAGAGGAGAGGAAGGCAGATTTTTTGTTCAATAAAAGGGAGAATTTTCTAACCTTAAATGCTGCCCCCAAACTAATCAAGTGGCCTCGTTGCTTCTGTGTTACCTACAGAGGCATTTTCACTGATGCTCTAGAGAAGTTTTCGTCATTAGTTAAAGGCTGATCTAGGTGAACTGTAAGATTCCTTTTGTCTTCGTCCATTTGGCCTACTATAACAAAAATGCAATACACTAGGTGACTTAAATAAAAAACATTTATTTCTCACAGTTCAGGAAGCTGGAAGTCCAAGATCAAGGCACCAGCAGATTCAGGGTCTGGTCAAAGCCCACTTCCTGGTTCATGGACGGCCATTTTCTCAGTGTCCTTACATGGAAAGGGGGTAGGAGAGCTCTCTGAGGGCACCTTTTATAAGGGAACTAATCCCATTCATAGGGGTTCTACCTTCATGACCTAATTAACTACCAAATGCCCCCACCTCCTAATACCATCACATTGGGGGTTAGGGTTTCAACATACAGATTTGGGGGGGACATAAATATTTAGTCCACACCATCTTCTAACTCCGAGAGCCTATGTGTTTTCTAGAATGTCTCCTTCCTTCATATGAGCTCTCTAAGGTGGAGGTTGCTAACCTCCTTTCTCATATATGATCTGGTCTGTGAAGTGGTGTTCCAATGAGGAAAAGCAGCTGGTCTGTGTGTCAAAATGTTGCTTTTTGCTAATTTCAAAACCAGTTCACCATCATTTGTGTGTGTGTGTGGGCCCACGCGTGCGTGTGTTTCAAGGATGTAAAGCAGTATGCAGGAGATCCTGAAACATATCAAATCTAATCCTTTGTATTTGCATCTGTGATTGAAGCTAAACACAAATAGGACATAGGAAAATGACCAAGAAAAACAAACAAGACTTCAAGAAGTCCACCAGGACTGGAGATCTTTTTTTTTTTTTTTTCATTGGGGAGGAGTGTGTACTTCCAGGACTTTCCCAAATCAAGTTGTTGTCCTTTCAAGCTTAGTTGTGGAAGGCACAGTTCAGCTCCAGGTCCAGTTGTTAGTTGCAGGGGGCATAGCCCACTATCCCTTGCGGTAGTCGAACCAGCAACCTTATGTTTGAGAGAACACGCTCCAACCAACTGAGCCATCCGGGAGCTCAGCGGCAGCTCAGCTCAAGGTGCTGTGTTCAATCTTATTTGCAGGGGGCGTAGCCCACCATGAGTCTAAATGGCAACCTTGTGGTTGAGAGCCCGTGCTCCAACCAACTGAGCCATCTAGTCACCCGGGGTCTCAGCGGCAGCTCACTGACTTCATTCAAGTTGTGGAGGACGCAGCTCGCTGGCCCATGTGGGAATCGAACCAGCAGCCCTGTTGCCCAGAGCTCGCGCTCTAACCAACTGAGCCACCCATCCGCCCCAGGACTGGAGGGCTTGGTAAACTTCTTAGGCAGCCGGGCAATAACTAACTGTAAGAATCCAGTTCAACAAATGATGACAACTAATATTTTGAAATTGTCAAATGCTGATATAACAGATTTTGATAATGTTTCACCATAGCAAGACAAAAGAATTATCTACTAGAGATTCACAAATTTATAAAGAATTTTCTAATCAATCTAGGCTCCTCACTACTTATGAAATATTTCTGTGCTTTGCTGATCCATCCACCAGTGAAAACTGTTTTAGTTTCTCCTCCACTTTTATATGTGAATGTTATGTATAAACCCAATTCAGATAACATTATTTGTTTCCTTAATGAGTAAATACAATATACCTTTGTATGCATAATATTTTACTAAGTTTATAAATATAATTGAAGATTGCTTTCCTTTTTGAAGACTCAGATATTAAAATCAGCCGAACCCTGTTGCATTATAATCTCTAATATCACATCAGGTTTTAATAAGCCTCCTTTTTACACGTGTGCTTAAGACTTCATGGAAACCAAATCAGTAGAGAGAAGGGATTACTGTAGATGACTCTGAAATATGCATTGTTCGAAATAGCCTCTGGTGACCAGCTTTCATGAATGGCTGATTTTACTTGTGGAGCATATAATCTGGTTTAATTATATCAGCTCCTTTGTGTGACAAGTGCTGTTCTTGTGTGTGTTAAGAAATGAAGATTTAAAACAGTGAGATAATAAATTCTGGAAGTGGAACAGCATTGGGTGTTTGGCAAATAGAAGTTTAGATGAAATCTAAGGCCTTGTCCAGCTGTATTTATCAAGATACTCCAGTGACAATAAACAGAAACGTCCATGGACATCAGTCATAATCTGAGCCTTTTCAGTAAGGTTATTTCGCAAATGCAACACATTATAGTTTAGGGTAATAATATGGCTCTTAAAATTTGCATCCTATAAAATCCTACAGCTTACAGCTTCATAAAGTTTACTCTTTTATAATAATAAAGGAAAATGTTAGCTTTCATTAGCTAAAATATTTCCCAACTTCTGTCCAGACAGTCAACTAAGACAGAAGTCACATTTTAAGTTGCAAGTTACTACAGGCCTTTCATGCAAGTAGCATCATTTGAATCAGTATGTGTTAGTGAATTTATGGTTTTAAAAATCTCCTACTGTACATCTTCAGGTGCTAATCCATCTCAAGACATTGATAAATAGCTCTATGTCCAGATAATGATTTGAGGGTAGGAAGATGAATTTGACTGGGCAAGAATGTCAGATATCATCGTATGATATCAACAAAAATAGACAATTTACATCCATTATATGCTTTATACACACTTTATGACTAAAATTAATAAATTAATTTTCCTAGAAAGGCCTCTAGTCACTCAGTTTGTTCTACTGCAATGGTATTTCCCAAGATTGCATGCCTGAATTTCACTTGAAATTTTAATAGAGTCATTCTTTTTACATGATAAATGCATAGCTATGCCTGTTAGAAATTGGGAGATGAGTATACAGCTAAAGAAGAGACGATCATCTGTAGATAACACAGGGACGGAGGTACATATAAAGCACACACTGCAGATGATTTGTCATTAAAAGACTTGGACGTATATATTTAATCAGTAACACAAAAAATCTCAAAACAATATTGCCTAGTACAACTTGTTTGTGAAGCAGTATTTTTGAAATAATCAATATTCATACATGAACTAATCAGAATTTTAAGGTTTCTTTGAAATGTCTCTAAGCAAAGGAGTTAACTTAAATATGGATGTTTGATTTTTTTTTTTAAAGGTTCTCCTGTAAGTAATACATTATATATACATATCAGAGCTATTCTCTGTAACTTTTGCCCCTAAGTCTTCAGTCAGGAACCAGAAATGAGTATTCATCCTTTGCTCTCTATTTCTTGGTCCTCATGTGTAAGGAAGGCCAGCAGGATCCCTCAGAAGGAGGTTGTATCTCCACTCTGCTGGATTTAAACCCTTAGAAAATGATAAAGAACATTACATTTGTGGTGAGTTTGACTCCATGGAAAGTAGGCCAGTGGAATTCTCTTGACTGTGCCTTAATTTATACAGTCAAGTCAGGTGTTGCTCTTTTCTCACATAGATTTTAACTGCAAGAAAATATTTGAAGGAATGCTTTCGACATATAACCACAGCATCTAATTATCTTTGTAAAAATATTTTCTTCAACTTAAAGGTATCACAAGAAACGTGGAACTTTAAAATACATTTGTATTGTGCCAGATAATATATATCAGGGAAACAAACTCAAAGAAAACAGGTCCCCCAAATCCCCAAATCTGTTTAAAGTACATTTTTAATACCTAAGCATGGTTGAACTTCAAGCTGCGGAGAAGACTGTGTTTCTTCATTCCTTGACAGATGTGTCTGTGTGAAATATATTTACACATATATCTTAAGTATGTGTGTGTGCATGTGTATGATTGAGAGAGAGAAAGATAAATACATAAAGTACTGGTGAAACTTGATGCTGTGGCGTTGACAGTAGCAGTCCTGCTCAGCAAGTGTTCCGTCTGCCCCACCATATTTCCAGCTCTCCTGTAGTTGGATGGGCCCAAATGATTGGTTGCAGACAATGACCTATTAGAACCGATCTGAGTCGTCTCCAGGTTGCAGCCATGAAAAGCTCCTGCAAGAGTCTCCAGTTTTTTCTTCCTCTGCTTGATCCATATATTGTCGCAACAAGACAACAGTGACCCCATACTAAGCCTGCGTCCATGCACAGCTGGGCATAGCAAAGCTCCCTGCCACCCTGGGTGTGATTTATATACAGTGTGAGTGACGAACATACTTTTAGTGTGTTAAGCCATTGCTGTCTGAAGTTTATTGTTGCAACCAACCAAGTTTATTGTCTGCTTCCTGGTGCAATACCTCAAGGTACTTCAATACAAATAAGCTGTAAGTATGTAAAACCAATGACAAATTAAATGGAATTTAATGTACTAAATCATATACTTGAAGACCCAGCTAAGATGTCTAAGACCACATCTGTAGTTTATCAGTATTGCTATCCTTTCACCAAACCCATATTAGCTGACATTTCCATTGCCCCTTTTTTTTGAAATTCCAGCAATCTCTTGTTCTCATTCTCTGGGATCTCAGCGCCACCACGGAAGCCAGTAACCATTGTCAGAGCCTTCAGGCACTTGGTAGCCTCTGCTTCTGGAATATCAGGTTCTTCTGGTTCTTTTCATAATTTTTAGATCTTTTTTTTTTTCCTAATTCTTATTTGAAAGCAGCTGAACAAATCTTAGTCTTGGACTTCTTACAGTCTTGAAAATGCCCTTGGTGAACTCATTTTTACGTGGTTTTTCCTTCCTACCTTTGTGTGGAGAAGTCTCAAAAGTGCTTTTTCTGATGTAACCTCTCCCTTCATTCTTATCACTTCCCAACTCCTACGATTCTCTCCCTCCATGAGAAGACAAAGGGGAAACCTAGAAAACTTCAGTTTACTTATTTCTACTTTTATAATGCAACAGAGCATTGAAAAGGAATGTCTATGAATGAAGTAAAACCTAAAATCCATCTCACGCTCTCATCATACCCCAGGGATAACTGACACAGTTTTGTGAATAGATGACTTTTCAAGGTTCCTTCCAATTTCAGGATTCATAGTATTGGAGGGAAAAAAAGGAGGAGAAAGGGAAGAAAAGCAAACATTGTTCAAGGAGGAGCTCATCATTTAGGCAAGTATTTCCCCAAAGGTGCTCCGGGCCTGAGACGCACGCTTTTCAGCTGACTTTGGTTGTTGGAAGAGATTTGTTACTAGAGGAGTATAAAAATATTACTGTCTATCTTCTTTGCCTGGAGTTGTAATAAATGCGATCAGGAAACAGCCTTTCTGAGGATGAACCAATCAATAAATGAATGTTGCCAGCTATGGCGTTTTTAAAGAGAAGAAATTAGCTCCTTCCTGGTTTCACGTATAGCGTAAAGAAGCTAGCACGTCCTGAAGGCTTCCTTTAAAGGAAAGAAGTGATGTATGGGAAGCCTGAAAGCCAAAATTGAGGGAAAAGGGCCATGGAAATTGACACTAAGAAACACTAAGTATGTAGATTGACAGTGGGTGTGGAAGGGAAGTTGATTACCAGCTTTTTGCGGGTATAATCCCTATTTTGCTTCACTCTGGTAGTAAACTACACGTGTTCTGGCTGTATTCAGCTTCTAATAATTGCGTGTTGCTGGCCTAATCTCCCCTGCTGTGTTGATTGGTTATGGTGTTCCTTTTTTTTCTCTGTCCTATGGAGTGCTTTGCTTTGTCCCATTTCTGTGCCTAGTAAGTGGTTCTGAACCCGTCTCCCACATACTTTAGATATGTGGGTATTCATTTGTAAAGTAGTGTGTTATCAAATTTAAACAACAAAAAAAAAATGCTATCACTCATTAACAACTCCTGTGTGATACCAGGCACTTAGGACAATCTCAAGGCTTTAAGAGGGGGAAAAGGGAACGAGAACTTTGTGAATAGGGTGAGATCTAGAGCCTTAGAGGTGAAAGTCTAGGCTTAACTGTGGAACCAGGTATACTATAGGCCAGCAACACTTAAGGCCTTTGGGCTCGGGATCCATTTATATTATTAAAATTTATTCAGGACCCCCAAGAGTGGTAGTTTATGCAGGTTATAACTATTGATAGACATTAAAGCTGAGAAAATTTTTTAAAATACTCATTAATCCTTTTGAAAATAATAATAAATCTATATGTTAATTTAAATGATATATTTTATGAAATCACCTATATTTTCCAAACCAAAAAAATATTGGTGAGTAAAGTGGCATTGTTTTACATTTTTGTAAATCGCTTTAATGTCTCTCTGAATAGAAGAGAGATGTATTCTTATGTCAGCTTCTGCGTTCAATCTTTTGAAATATGTTGTTTTGGTGAAAGTATAAGAATAAAATTCAGCCTCAGATGGATAAGTAGTTGGAAAAAGAGAAATATTTTAATAGCTTTTTCAGAAATGTGTGGCTCTTCTTTGATACTATTCCAAAACTTGACAAGTAGTAATATCTTAAAGGTTAGAAGTAGTAAGAAATCTGAAACCATATCAATGAACGTTTCAATACTCTGTTTCTTTAAAATTCAACGGTCATCTTACACTTTGACTGAAATGTTTTTACTCATGTTTGATTTTGTAGCATTGTGTTTGGTCATTTGGGAAATACTGGGTCACTGAATTATGCAAATACTGACACATTTCATTTTACCATATCAAAAAATAACACTTAAAAAAATAACACTTGTTAACAACACTTGTTAATATCAACACCAATGTCATCAGAAAGGTTTTATGTATTGGGAAGCTGCCAAGCTCAGTGGCATATACGAGCTTTCCAAAATTCTGATTTTAACTTGAAAGCTAGATTTCTATCATTGGCACGAAATACAACAAATACTGCCAGTTGTTTTCCTTGAAAAGACAGTCTCATTTCATTCATTATTAGACTGCCAAATGTCTAAGTCCAAATAATTCTTTCAAGTAAAACGGTGTTTATGAGAAAAAAAGAGTATCTACTTCCAAATAATTCTTTCAAGTAAAAACGGTGTTTCTGAGAAAAAAAAATAGTATCTACTTCAGCTTGCATCTCAGTCACACAAGTCTTTTTCCTCAAGACAACCAACCATCACACCTCCACAGGCAGCAAAGGCCTTTATACGCACCTCCTACCTCCTAAAACAGAAAATGAAAAAGAAAAGATGTATATGCAAGGGTTCAGGTTTAATAACATTAATCATTATACTGCTTCGTCTTAAGTGAAACTGGCATTTCTTTTTTAACTGTATGTGGCGGTCTTTCCTTCGTATTAAGACAAAGGGGGTTTCACCCACTATTGTTCTTACTCCATCAGTGGAATATCAACAAAGTAAAAAAAAATATATATATATATTGAGTCAATATCCTTATCAAAATAGTTGTGGCCTTATGGACCCCCCCAAAAGGATCCCAGGGTCCACCCCAAATTCTCAGATTACACTTTGAAAATTTCTCTGGTGGACAAAGCAGGACCCTTTCAGCGTATTGTGACCATGCCTTTTCCATTAGCACCAACTGCCGAGAGACAAGGGGGCTTGGTGAAGGCAGAGATCCCCTTAAACCTACCGGGGTATTGAGTGTGGAGTATGGCTACACGCACATATGTGAACTCGACTTTCAATCCAGTTGGCTTGAAGTTTTCCCAGTCTTTCTTTTTCTTTCATATATGACTTGAAGCCTTTAATGTCACATTTATAGTTTGGCTTGACTGCCCTAACCAGAGTCCTGTAAACTTTGCCCCCCGATTGGCTACAGCTGTCATTGGCGTTTTCATTTTAGGGCTTGGAGCACCATTCCTCAAGCCCCTTTTCCATGGGTGAGAAAAACCTCTTTTTACATTTCTCCCATGTTCCACAATTTCTCAAGACAAATTGTGAGTCTCTAAGGACACTTGTCGTCCGCTGCAAAGTATCCAATTCAAACATTGCATCCTGTCTCCTTTGTCAAGTTCTGCATTTTGTCTGACAGAGTTTTGTTTTGTTTTCATCCTTCTTCTTTACTTCTTTTCCTTCTGGAGCTGGAAACCAGGCAGTGAGAGGACAACAGATATTTAAAAGGTCATTTTTGAATGAGGAATTGTCTGTGTGAACTTTTTGCACAGTAGTGTGTTTTGTGTGTTTTAGTGGGGGTTGGGAGGGATAAAGAATAGCGCACTCCTGCAGGCCAGACCTGTCGGAAAGTTCTTTGCCATTCAATTTCCATGCTTTTACATACGAAGCCTCTGAATCAATAATAAACTGTGGCAGAAGAAATGTTGGTCTTTCCTGCACCTTAAATTCTCCAAAAAGGAAGATCACTTTATTGGTTAAAAGAAAAAAAAAAAGTCTACTCTATCTCCCTTCTCTTTATTAGGAAATAATTTTCAATGTAGTTGATACAAGATATCATTAAAGTTAATTTCCTTTTTCCTAAAGGAAGAAGTAAAGTAAATAAGATAAAGAAAAGAATAGCCAGTAATGTTGATTGGGCTCTAGGGAATGCTATCAGCCTCTTAATTGTCAAGCATTTTCAGTTTGGTTATTTAAACTCCGAGTGCTACTGTGTGCTCCACACACAGTGAGTCTGTCTGACTGTCCTTTCCGGCCACTGTTGTCAGCAGAAGTTGGTTTATTCTATAGCGGATGCATGGAAGCCCCGCTCACTCTCTCTTCACACACCCTTGCAGGTTTGAGAGGTGAGCAAAGTTTTGCTACTTAAAGGGCCAACCCTTTACGAAATTTCTGTATTTAATGACTTAGCCTAATGCACGCTCCGTGGATGAAAGCCACAATTTGACACCTATTTCTTTCGTTTACCTGTCCTTTTGTCCTCGTATCAGTTTTCTCATGACTTAAAACAAATGCACAGAAACCAAACACTCAGTGCAGAACAATTGTGGGCTTTTAGAGTTCAGCATGCCCAGAAATCACTGAAATAACCCTGAGTTATTACAGAAAGGGGGAGGGAGAGGAAGAGAGAGAAAGAGAGAGAGGGTGAGAGAGAGAAAGAGAGAGAAAGAAAGAAAAATGACCCTGAACCTTATGTATTGACTTTCTCAGAGCCACAGGACCAATCGAAGGTGGCTTGTTGGTTGTTCTGTAGATAATGTAGTCAGACTGCCTAGCAGACACTGTATTTTTGTTTCAAAATCTATTTCTTATTGAGTCTCCCCCCAACCACCCCCCAGAGTAATTACAGGCTGCAGAATGAAAAGCATTAGCACTGTTTACAAAACAGCTCATAAAGTTTAAAATAATAGGAGTTTGTGTGTATAAACACAATACTGTGGCTGAGGTAAACAGTACACAGTCTTTTTTCTTTCGCTGCCCGTGCCACCCTCCAGAATGGAAGGCATGGACGTGAGCATTGAGTCCCTTTCCTCTTGTTATGCAATACTCACACTTAATTCATTATGTTTATTTATCTGATGCCAGTTTATTGTTGCAAATCAAAACAGACCCTCAGGTGTCCAGGGGCAGACGCCCTGGGGAAGTGGGCTGCTATCTAATTAATTTAAGGGCAGCCTTAATTCCCATGCAGACATTCCCTTGTGACATCCAAGGGACAGGGTTTTTTTTTTGGTTTTGGTTTTTTTTGTGAGCCCTTTGCTATCTTTCAGAAGTCCAGGGGGAAAGCTTGCAGCAGGTGTTCTAAAGCGAAGGGGGCGTTTTCCAACCCTTTCCAACTCCCCGCTTGTGCGGACTGGCAAGGATTGTGCAGCACTCCCCTCTGCGTTTTATTTATTTTTTTAATGTGGAAGGCTAGCCTCTCACCCCCCAGCCTGGGAGCCGTAAATCATTTTGCTCTGCGGGTTTAGATCTGCTGCAGCAAAGCACCTCTGTGCTGGTGGCGCTGCAGCCGGTCCTGCTAATAGTGAGGCTGGTGCTGACAGTCAAAGGAGGGCTCTGTCCCCTTTGGCGCCAGCGCACTGAGGACACGGGCTGGACAGAGGGACCAACCTTGCTCGAAGGAAGCGACTCTTCCCCTGATGATTGATGGAGGACAGTTAGGAGCTTTTTGGAGGCTGGGAAAGGTTGCCATCCCAGTCACTGACTATGAAGTCTTTGTCAGCAGAAAGAACTCTCCTGGGTAGTGAGTGACATAATGCAGATGACAAGTGACAGCTTTGCGTTTCATTCTGCTGCGATAAGTAGTCAGTATCTTACACAGGTGAGTTCCCGCTCCCCCCACACGCCCCCTCGCGCCACCGTGCCACCTGCCCCACAGGTGCACTCTCCACAGGGCTGTGGTTTGACAGGCACCGCTGCGTCTTCCTGATAAATTGTTAGTTTTCTCGGGGATGTTTAAAGTACGATTAGAGTGTGAGCGGGGATGATACACTTGGCTCCGTTTTATGGAGCTGATTATGGAATGAAGATGTTGAGTCATTTGTTAGCAGTTCTGAAGGTTGCTTCCTCCTTTTTCTCCCTTTTGGAGTGCAGATGAAGTGTGTATGTGTGTGTGTGTGTGTGTGTGTGTGTGTGTGTGTGTGTGTGTGTGTGAGTGTGCCTGCCTGTATGTATATATGTATAATATGCTGTTTTGAGAGACCACTTCAGACCAAACACCTGTATCAAAATCCTTGACTGATGTTTTCTTTGTATTTTTTTTCTCCTTCTTCTAGGACCCCATCTGCAGATGTGCTGAACACCTCTGGGTATAGAAATTGATTTTCAACCAGGATACCTAATTCAAGGTATTAGCTCTTGTCAGAAAGCTTTTACACTCGAGCCCCATGTTGGAAATGATATTTTGGCAGTGAATTGAAACAGGAAAAGTTGGAAGGAGAATAAAGGACAAAAGTGAATTTGCAAAATAATCAAGTGCTTAAAAAACTACCCAAGGCCTGTGAGGGTTTGCCGCTTCTGACTCCTGTCAGCCCTTTCTCTGCCAGCGTATGTGCCAGTTCTCACTTAGCTGAAGCCCTTTTTCTGCAACTGTGTTTGGAGTTTGGATTTCGTTTCAGTCTCTCCCTCTCGCTTTTTCTCTGACTGCCCAGACCTGCAGAAACCAGGAGGCTGAGACGTTTCGTCGGGTTTGCGACATTGGACCCAACACAATGAAGTATTCTTGCTGGGCTCTGGTTTTGGCCGTCCTGGGCACAGACCTGCTGGGGGGCCTCTGTTCGACGGTCAGGTCCCCGAGGTTCAGAGGACGCATACCGCAGGAACGGAAGAACATTCGACCCAACATCATCCTCGTGCTCACTGACGATCAAGATGTGGAGCTGGGTGAGACGCTGGATTTCTCACTTGTTAGTCTCTTTGCTCACGTGACCTGCTGACTTTCTTCATTATCAGTAACCGTCGGTGAACATTGTGGGGTTGGGCACTTAATTAGAGTACCTTCACCAACAACCTAGTGTATAAAATGAACTCGTGTTGAGTATATAAGGCATTTAGTTTGTGTTTCGACATTACATTTCTGGTCTTAAGCTTTTGAAACAGTCTGGGGAGGGGCCCAGGAGAGTAGGAGGGGAGGAAGCCCAGGTTAAATACTATAGAAGTTAAGGAGTTGATTGTGTACCTTGGAAACTCTTTTTATTTATTTATTTTTTTAAATTTGGGCAATGTTGTTTCAATTTTTTTTTTTCCTTAAATTTGGGTAAAGTTGTTTCTAAGAGCGTGAGATTATGACTGATTCTATGCAATGTATATAAACATAGATAGATACTAGAGGAACTTTCAATGGTTTATTATTAGAGTGAATGATCTATTTATGTCATAATTGTTAGGTAATTGAAAGTTACAATATTCTCTATACCTTCTGGTATTAATTCACTACTACTCCCTTAGATATGATGCCTTTTTGAACGCTTAGCTCCTCTGCACTAATTCTGGATCGCTTAGAAAGCCTGCCGACATCTGGTGGTCCCACCTTAGCTTCTGTATCATCTGAGTGGGTTTCTCACCTTCTCACCTTCTTCTGTCTTGGCCCAACCCCGTACTCTTGGTTGTAACCTGGGGTCAAGTTTTTCGATGGTACCATAGGACAGATAAAATCTTGCCCTGACAAGTTGTCACCCCCACTCATTTCCATTTTCCTGGACCCAAATTCCTCGCTCTCAGGCCTCACTCAGCTCTGCTTATCTATCCACCATACTCAATTGACTGTCACAAGTGTTTTCTAGACTCGGTGCTAGCAGAGCACCTGCCTTCTTTACAGGGCTCCTCTGGCTGGGGTTCTTGAGGAGAACATTCTCTGAGCTGGAAATTGATCTGCTTGGAAAAGGGCTTTGATTTCCAGTTTGAAACCAAAGCGTGGAATTCCAACTAAGTTAACTCCTTGGGTTCAGCGGGAAGCAAATGCATTCAAGTCAGTGGAGGTAATGATTATTGAGACAGATGCATACAGTCTTCTCTTTCTCACTTCACTTTTTAAACAAGAGTGTAGATTTTCAGGCAACATGCCAAAATGAAGTCTTGCAGGTATGACTTTAGGCTGGTGGTTTCAGTTTTGAATCACTTACTACAGATCAAGTAAAATGACGTGAGCACATTTGAATGCACCTTCCTTAGTATCGCTCACATCCATCCCTGTCACTACAGCCAGGATCTGTAGACCCTTCCCTCTCCCAGCTTTTCCCTCACCTCTCCTCTCCTCTCCTCTGCAAGCAGATGAGCTTTGGGCCATCTCACCCCAGCCCATCTCTGTAAGGCTTCTTCCCTTCCTCCCACTTTTGCTCTGTGCTTCATGGAAACAATTTACACTTCCCTGAAGATGTCTGGTGGCTTCTTCTCTCTCACCTGTGTTTCATGCCTTTGTACATCTCGTCCTCTCTGCCTTTCCCCGCTTTCTCCACCTGGAGAAGCCCTGTCTATCTTCATGACCCAGTTCAAACGCCTTACCCTCGAGGGGTCTTCCCTCACCAAAACCGGACTCCCCTCTCTCAAGGTTGCTGGAACTTTACACCACCTCGGACATACCTCCGGTGTGGCCCTTAATCCATCCTGTGCTTTCATGTTTGTCCCTTCCACTTGACTGAGAGCAATTAGAGGGTAGGGGTGTGTTTTGTCTATGTTGCAATCCTGATGCTGAGACTATGCTGGAAATATAGTAGGTACTAAATAAACCGCAAATAGACCCATGAGGGCCTGCGAAAGTAACAGTCCCCAGAAATGAATACAATTATCCATCATGATCTACCTCTTGAGTATATGTCTTTGTCTTTAAAATAAATTAAGGAATTGTTCGATACATTTATTTTTCATTCAGTAATTACTTACTGAGCGATTACTAAGTACTGGCCTCTATTGGAGGCACGTGAGCATAATGATAAAGGGTCACAGACCAGGTTTAATCAGCCCAGTTGTTTTCTTAATAGTTACCTTTACCTCTTTTCCTTGATTTTCTAGCCAGATACTATGCTATGCCATCACTCATTTAATCTTCACAATAAGTCAATGAAACTGTAACAATTAGTCTCCTTAATTTATGCATTAGAAAAATGAGGCCCAGAGAAGTTATGTAGGCTGTGGTGAGCTAGTAAATGGTGAAACTAGGACCTCTGTTAGGTCTGGGTCTCCACAGCTACCTTTAAATGCATTCCCTTCAATCAGTCATCCTATCAAGAAATGTTTATTGAGCCGTTCCTAAAAACAACCTGTATATGCTTGTAACAGTCTAGGTTCTGTGAGAGAGGTAACAGGAGCATAAGAGGCGTCTCATTATCTTGTTGACAAAACAAGTTCATGACGAACCACAGTGACCCGTGGATAAAAAGTTTAGAGAAGATCTCCTTTCTCCGCAAAAAAACTATGCCTTTGGTAGCGGGTACTGCTTGTCAGAGACTTTTGCCGAGCCTTTTGTGATGTTCCCGTCATCTCTCGTGAATCTTACTGCTCTAGACTTTAGTTGGTTCGGGGTTGTTGTTTTTCTTACCATCGGAACCATTTTTAAGTGTACAGGTCAGTAACGTTAAGTATATTCACATTGTTTTTCAACGAATCTGTAAAACTCTCTTCATCTTACAAAGTTAAAACTCTGGATCCATTAAACAATTACTTCCCACCCCTCCAGCTCCTGGCAACCACTGTTCTCCTTCCTATCTCTATGAATTTGACTATACTAAGTGCTTCATAAAAGTGGAATCACACAGTATGTGTCTTTTCGTGACAGGCTTATTTCCCATTGCATAATGTCCTTCTTTAAGATTCATCCATGTTGTAGCATCTATGAGAATTTCCTTCCTTTTGAAGGCTGAATACTAGTCTACTGTGTGTGTGTGTGTGTGTGTGTGTGTGTGTGTGTGTGTGTGACATTTTCTTTATCTATTCACCTGTTGATAGAAATTTGGGTTGCTTCCACCTATTGTGAATAATGCTACTGTGAACGTAGGTTTATAAATATCTCTTTGAGACCCTGCTTTCAATTCTTTGGGGTTTATATCCAGGAAGGGGTTTGCTGGACAATTTGGTAATTTCATTTTTAACTTTTTTAGGAACTTCCAGACTTTCCATAGTAACTGCATCATTTTACATTCCCACCAGCAGTGCACAAGGGTTCCAGTGTCTCCATGTCCTCACCAAAACTTGTTATTTTCTGTTTTTGTTTTTGTTTTTGTTTTTGTTTTTGTTTTTTGATAATAGCTATCCTAATGGGTGTGAGGTGGTATCTTACTGTGGTTTTGATATGGTTGGGTTTTGTTTTGTTTACTTACATGTAATTATGTTCACCAAATGCTTGAATAAATATTCACCTAAGCAAAACTTTTTGTACCTGTAATACTGCAGGCAATTTTGGCTCCTGTGCCTCCAGAAAAATATAACAGAGTTAGGAAAGGCTTAGGAAAACAATTAGGAAAACTGTAATAGAATACTTTCCCTTTTGGGGGGAAAAATAAAACAATTCTACTTCTTTGTCTGGAAAGACAAAGGCTGAGAAAGGTTGTCATCAAAGTTTATGAAATCAAGCTGGGAAGGAAAGCTCTTATTCAGGAGAAATAGGGGCCACTCCCTCAACTTTGAGGACAAATAAAATAAACTATATTTTGTGAAAGGAATAAGACATGTAAGGAATTCATTAATGAAAGTGCATGTGGGTAATGCTTTATCTTTTTCCAAAGAACATTCATTCTCATTATTTCATTTTGTTGTCATCCCACCCAAGTTGGGTGCGTCGGACAAAGACCATTATTCCAGAAGAAAACTTACTATGTGGAAAGATTAAATGAGGTTAATGGTCCTCTTACTTCTGGATTTGTTTTTTGGGTTTTTTTCCTACAACTTAAGAGGTTGTTCAGGTTATGCCTACAACTGTAAATAGTCCAGGTTTTTAGCCTACGATAATGGGTGGAAGGTTTACACTTTTTTAAGCTAAGAAAACACGCATGATGATGGTCAACATAAAGTTTTGGATGATGGTAACTCTGGGGAAGGAGAGGTAACGAAGAATGTGGACAGTATCCACATTTTATTTTAAAATTAAAACATAAATCTGAAGCCACTATGATCAAATGTTAAGCTTCACTAAAGCTAAGAGACGTGTTGTTTATACTGTTATGTCCCTGAACTTGAGATATTTTTTGAATCACAAACAAGAAAATCAGAAATGCTTGTCGGAATCCCCTAACCTTTGGGGACTGGAGTCAAAGAGATTAGGTTCTAAATCTTTCCCAAAAGGTCCCTTGTTGCCACTCTGAGAAACAAACTATTGAGCTGATTGGACCCCTGATCTGACTCGATGTGGCATTTCTCATGCTCTTCGGAAATTGGTCCGATGCTAACATCTTAGTAACGCGGACCCTACCGATGCTTCTCTTAGATCATAGTGGAATTAAGAAGCCATGAATACATGGAAATCCTTTGTTTCTTTAAAGCAAAGGTCACAAATGGGCTCTGCCATCCAGAGCTAGCCCATAGATGTGTTTTGCTTGACCAGCACAGTTTGTAAAATCAAGGCAACATTTTAAACGGGGGGAAAAAAAATCCAGGTTCCAACTTTTCTTGAAAATTCCGAAGAATGAGGGCTTGCATTTCCACGAGGCAACGATCTATTAGATGCTTGAAATCAGTCAAAGCTGCCCTCATTACGTCAGGCATTTCTTCCCCAGGATGTCCCGGGTCCCCACCACTCTCCATTGCTTCCCAACACGTAGGCCCATTCATCATGGCCATACTGTGTTTTTTCTTATAGTCAGGGAAGAGTCCTGTGCACCTCCATGGCTATCAAATGTGCAAAACTGAACGGGCAAGAACCCTGTGATTTTCTTATACCTGGCTGCCTTCACTTGCTAACCTTCTCTGTCTAGCTCTGCAGGCATTTCATTTTCATTCCCCTCAGATCAGAAACTAGTCTCCACTTTTAATGGCCTTTTGCTCTTTGGGGGAAAAAAATAATGAGTCCAAGTGGCCTAGAAACACTCCAGACTGATTTATTATCTGCTTCTTGGTCCCTTCATTCCCCAATTTGTTTTTCTTCCACTGGTTTTAGCCAAAACATCTGGTTTTTTTCCTACCAATTCCACAGTTTGGATAGAAGAAGGTACACTGTTTTATCATGTTACTTTTGTCTTACGTTTCAGAATTGAAATATTCACTAGACCAATAAAGCCACTTTTAATATTGGAAATGGCACTGTTTAAGGTTCTATACTTAACAGTTGGCATATGAGAAGATAGCAGTGATATATTCAGTACTGACCGTTTATATATTTAGAGCATTAACCTTACCTCATCATAAGACAATGCCATCTAAAAACAACCCTGTGTAATTAATCAGGGTTGTGTTTGCTTGTTGCTGTCACTCATCAAACCATGTACCATCCACTTGGTGGGGTGATGGGGTGTCTCCCTTGGAAGCCAGGTATATATGAATTCTACATGCCCAGGATTTCCTTAAGGGATAGTAATGACAATAGTTATTATTGCATTTCAGGGTATGTGAGTTTTCCTGGACATGACAAGTAGGCTTGATGAAAATTTTAAGGTTTGATAGTACAAAATATTGAATAATCAAATGCTAAGATACTTGAATCACAAAAAGTAACACATTGCTGTAAAGTTCAACATGTAAATAAAGTCATTCAAGCTCTCTATGTGACTTTGGTAAAGTCATTCAGATGAGTGGGACATTTTCTCCCTCCTGACCTTTTTTGCACAGATAATTTGGGAATATATGAGTTGGAGTGTGTAGAATGATTTCACTTCCTGGCCATGCTTCCATCCAGCCCCAATACCCTATCACATACTCCATCCAAAGTACTCTCCCTAGAGCCTGGATTTTTAACACCACCCAACTCGCAAACCTGGTAGTTTTTGCAGGATTCCCGAAGAGTGCCGCTTCTCCTTACCACCCGCCCCGCTTTTACCCCCCAGTCACCGCTGACCCGGCAGCATCCTGTCATGGCCTCCCCACCCTTGCAGGAGCAATGGCAGAGGTCCCCAGTCCTAACCTGCAACTCTGGTACTGGGACAGCTTTTCTTGGCAGTCCTCGGACTCCACTGTGGCCTGGACCTTCCTTGTCGTCAAGCCAGCCTGCTCAGCTGTGGGACTCATTACAGTCACTTCATAGCATCCCTGTCAGGCTTCCACCTCACAGGACAACTTTAAATGATAAGGAATTCAGGCTTCTTGCTTGGGGGGTGGGAGGGGTGGCAGTCTGGTGCTCAGCAGAGGGAAAAGGTATGATTCCTGCACTTCATCATCCGTGTCTAGCCAGGGAATGCACCAAGCGGAGGCCGCGTTGAACACCAACGTGGCTGTCAATGACTGAAGACAGACACGTCTGTAGTCCTCACCCTTTACTGGGGCCTCAGCTACTGAGATCACGCCAGTGCTTCAGAGGGCAGGAGGCAGGCATCAGTGTCTGTTAGTATCTCCCCTAAGAGTCCAGATGAAGCAAAGTATGAGGCTCCAGCAAGGGAGGCATCTCTTGACTGCAAACAGATATCATTTCTGTTTCTTCGTCTTGAAAACATCAATGTCACAGCCTAGATGGAGCTTAAGAGATGGTCTCTAGAGCAGGCTGCCTGCACTGCATCTGGGCTCTGCTCCGTAGGTTTGTGTGGCCCTGGGCATGTTATTTCACCCTCTGCACCTTATTTATATCATCCCTAATATGAGAATAATATATAATAGCACCCGCTACAAAGGTTTACTGTCAGGATTACATGGATTGATGTATGTGAAACACTTAATGGAGAACCTGAGAGTAAATATGAAATCAGTGTTTTCTTTTCCTGTCTATAGTATCTTGCAGCCTTGGAAGTGGTCTGAGCCACTTAGGTCACTTAAAACAAGGCAGCCACCAAAGTCTCTCCCAGCTCAAGGCTTCCCTGATTCTGTGTCCAGCCTAGAATACTTCTCCAGGTGTGGACCATGGACAGGGAGCGTGTTAGAAATGCAAATTATCTGGCCCTTCCCTGGTCTTACTAGGTCAGTATCTGTGGGTGGGCCCAGAATTCTGTGTTTTAATGTGTTCTCTGGGTGATTTTTAAAGTTGGGGGAAGACTGTCTCCGAATCTCCTCTCTACTGAGAAACTTCAAGCCAGATGCCCACTTTCACAAGCGCCAGTGGTGGAAATGCAGTGGTCACGGTAACAGCGGGACCAATGTCTTCATCCGCCCCTTTAACATGGGGACTCGTTGGAAGCAGAGCATTGGCAGGGCTTGTTGAGGACCTCGACAGTCAGCTTAGTTAATTAAGAAACGTGTGATCCTTAGAATGAGGCGAGAGCCCTGGCTTGGGTAATTCCGGAAATTTTGAACTGGGCTAAGTTTTAGCCTGTTTTTATATTATTTAACCTTACATCAAATTTTTACCTATCATCCCATAGTTTCAGGCCGGATTAGTCTATAAATTGGAGATTGTAGCTTTGTGATTCAAGACTTTGGAAGATGGCCTCAAGCTCTATTTTTTTTTTTTTTTCTAATTTGAATTCAGCTAAGAATTAGGCTCATAAAGGAAACTGTAAGAACTCATCCTTTGAAATGAAGCCAATATTAGGCAATGAAAGTCCATCAACAGTGTTTGTTGAGTTTTCCCAAAATTCAAGATATCACAGTGCGTAAGTACTACAGAACTCTAAAGAGGAGAGAGGACGAAGTGAACAGACTTCAGCATCTTTAGACTGTTCATCAGACTTTGGACTCTGTCCCCACTCCCATGATCCTACTCATCTATTTATGTCCAGGATGTTTCCCCCTATTTGATCAACCAATACAAATATAAAATGCAACATTTCTAAAATGGTCTTCTATAGTGCATATTTCTTTTTAGTTACTTCTTGAGCAATCGTGAAACAATTACGTCTGCAGTCTTCTTCCTATGCCGAAAACTTTGAGGTCAACTCGTAGCCCTCTGATGCATTACAAAGTTTCTTGGGTCTGCTTCTTAGAGTTGCTCTATTTTTAGAGACACAGTCCAGCTCAGGTTTTTTTTCACCTCATGGCCTGATGGCTTCAGTGACTTCTTGACTCCACCCTCAATGGATCCGCCTGTTCCCACATAACCCCATTGCCACATTGCCACAGCAGCACCTCTCAAAGACTTTTTCTTAGCATGATGTTCATGCCTTTGACAAAGAACCGACTCTGCCTTCATTTTGTCTATTCTGTCAAATCCAAACATCTCTTTGCAGTCTCCCAGCTCGTTGCTACCTCCACCTCCCACATTTCATGCCGAGAATCCTCCATTTTCTTTTTGATTCCAGGATATCAGTGTGTAGTACTCATCACTCCACTGACTTCTTAGCATCCTCCCTGTTCTCCCAACAATCCGCTTTTTCTCCCTCCTCTCCTTCCACTTGCCCTCATCTCTTGCTTCAGAACTCTTATGAGACATGCATTCCTGGTCTCCTCTATCCCCAGAGACACGGCTACTGCTATATCCATACTCGTGTGTGTAAGTTGCTTTGCAAATATCTTCAAGGGATTTTTATATGTACGCTCTCTTCTAGGTAGTTGACTCCTGAAAACCAGAGGCAGCACACAATTTTGCATTTCCTTTGTGAATGCTACACTTGGGGACCAGCCCAGCGTGCAAGGTTGATGGACTGTTCAGCATGAAATGGGCGCTCACTACTTGTTATTCACTGATTACAAAAAGGTTGCTTGAGCCCCTGAAGACATCCAGAGGGGGAAAAGGCAGTTAGGAGTCCTCCTAAGTGAAACGTATTTTAGGGAACTCTAAAAAGACCCAATTAGAAACGCTCCTCCTGTTTTCCTGTGTTTCACGTGAACGGTAAAAGCTGGTATGTGAAAAAATCAAGCTAACTGTGGCTTTTTGGACGGTGGCTCGCTTCTCTTCTGCTCTGAATGCTTGCCTGGTTTGCATTACGATTTCCTTCCTTGCTGGAAAACTACATAGACTTTCTCCCTTTCTTTGGAAGAAGTGGGACCTGTTGGAAATGTGAGGCTCCAGGAGGAATCAAATGCAGTGGGTTTGGCTGTAGTGCACTGTAGTGCATTTCTTGACAAGTCCTGAAAAGGCTATTGAATTCTGGCCTGTGCTTTTTTCTGCAGTAGTTGGATGTGTTTCAGCTGCAGTGTTTGGCTGAATCCAGTAATCGAAATAGAATTTTTTTTTTCTTCCTCAGCAATCTTATGTTACAGTTTCATCTTTTACAGTTAAAATGGAAGATTTTACGACTACGCAAATACGTTTGAGTGGATTAGAATCATAGCTCTTTCCCAAGCATACAGCCTGTCTTTTAAAATTACATGTAAACAGGTGAAAATATAAACTGGTAGTGCTATCCTGGTAAAAAAAAACAAAAAAAAAACTGGCAGGCATTTGGTGAGTTTGCTATAGGATACCAAGTTACATTGAAGACTTTTTTTTTTTTTTAATTAAATACAGGCGTGTTAGAGGGACTTATGGTTAATAGGATTTTTTTTCCTCTTTTATTTCTATGATTAAAACACTAGTCATCTCTGCAGTGTCACTAGCTTTGTGCATGTGGGGTGGGCTGGGGGGTTGATGCTCTGTGTAACAGGCTATTGTTTCCTATAATCTTCAAAGGGCGGCTGGCCTTTGAATCTGCTCCCTATCTCGAATTCTAGCTTTAATTATCAGATTAGCCTGCCCCTTTTATTTATTTATTCATTCATTCATTCATTCATTCATTTATTTATTTATTTATTCTTGTGATTAAGAAGGTGAGAAGCTGACATGTGTTTATTATTCTGCAAAATACTTGAGCTGGTAGGATCCCACGTTTCATTTTGTGCTGGAAATGAGTGCGGGTCAAATTATAGACTCCTTCAAGCCAAGGGGAGGAAGTTGATAAATCAGGGGAGCCGAGTCACGGAGTGACAAGACAGAAATGGGTGTTTGTGTGGGGTGCTCTGCTCAGCGACACTGGAATTGTGCCTTTCAGGGTCCCTGCAAGTCATGAACAAAACGCGGAGGATCATGGAGCACGGTGGGACCACTTTCACCAACGCCTTTGTGACCACGCCCATGTGCTGCCCTTCCCGGTCCTCCATGCTCACAGGGAAGTACGTGCACAACCATAACGTCTTCACCAACAATGAGAATTGCTCTTCCCCCTCATGGCAGGCGATGCACGAACCTCGGACTTTCGCTGTGTATCTTAACAACACCGGCTACAGAACAGGTAAAGGGTGACCTTGCTGGCCGTTAGGCTCTCACGAGCCTTTGAGAATATGTCTTAGAAACAGGAAAAGGCACTGTATAATGAAATATATGGCGTTCCAGTAAGTGCCTCAATGGAAGTATTCTAGGCTGTATCAGTAGCCTTTTCACTCTGAAGGATGTACCCATGAGAAAGCCTTTAGAGAAAAGTCAGAATGATTCTTACTGGACATGTTATGAAAATGGTGTGCCCATCAGAGCACCCAGCAGTTGGAATTTTTCAGGAGAACTTACAACAGATGCATTTGTATCACGTTTTCCTGCTTCCCTCAACTTCCCCAAATCTTGAGGAATCATGGAACCACTTGAAGCTGGTCTTAGATGTTGGTAAATCGTGCTGCTTGTTTCAGTGAGAAACCATCAAGGGTTTTGAAATTGCTTAGCATCTCCCCCAGGGAAGTCTGGGACACACAGTAGGTGAATGAATAAACGAATGATGTGTAGCTTATTAATTCATCTATTTATTCCTTCAAAATTAATAGGATTTGGGGTTTCTTTAGCTTCAGTTGTGGTCATTTGTAGATCTCAAATGTTCACCTCCATCTTCCAGGACAAAAAGGCCATGACTACGCCTCTTGTTATTTCACCTACATACAGCAAAAGAAAGGTTTAGGTTAGCTGGTCTTTTGAAGATTGGGGTCCTCTTTCAAGAGAGGTCATGAAAATCATTCCAGTCTTTCTGAGAAAGAAGCAAGGCACCTTCTCCTAAGATGGTCCCTCACCAACCCTCACCAAAGCCTTTATTCTTTTAACATTTAGATGCTCTCTGGGGGTTTTCTCTGCATTTCTCCATGAAAAGAAGCAAGGATATCGCTAGAGGGGCCACAGTGCAAAATAGTGTTTTTCAGAACCACTGAGAATTAGTGATGTCATCCTTAAAGCCTGTTGGAAATGATTCAATAGATTCTCTCATCTGAAGGTATAAACATAAAGGATTTCAGATAAATATATTCTCTTAAATCTCTTTATAAAATGAAAGTAAGCTTTCCCACTGGACTCAGGAAATATGTGGCCATTTGCTTCTTTGCAGAACGCCCCATGGGCACTTGATACTTATATATGAATGAAAATATTCATGGTGAAATATTCATGGTGGGAATTGTCATTCCCAGGCATCTTAAGCTCTCCACTCAGAAGAAACTCCTTGCGTGCATCTCAAGAACATTGGCTTATGCTCAGGAAAGAAACTAGGTTGCTCAGAGTGCCTTATCCTGAGTGTGTTTTCTCCTGAATGTGTGATTTAAATTTATGGCACCTTTCATCGGAGAGCTCCAAAGCAATTTGCAAATCCATCAAACCTCCCTGTAGGCTTCAGAGACAGCGAGTGTACTTGGCTCTGTTTTATACCTGAGGTGGGGATTTCAAATATCGTGTGACCAGCTCAGAAGCAAAATCAGAAATGGTCCCCTAATGCCTGGTTACTGATTTTAACCACCCAGTTGCATTTTGCTCATGGAAAGCATTGTGTGAGATCAGTGCCTTTCAACTCCCAGGCTCCCTATAATTTAATCCCTTAGCAGTAGACACGCAGCTTGAAGGGTTGGGGCTCTCACCATATCCAGAGCAATAGGGACGATGTCCGTGATAAGAAATAGAGATGTGGGGTGACACAGAGAACCCTGCCAGGACTGAGAGCGGTCAACTAGGGTTTGCTAAGTTGTTTCAGGGTGAAACCAAAAAAGGGGAAAAAGAAGATGAATAAATTCTGGAGATATAGTATACAGCATTGTGACTAGAGTGAACGATATTGTATTATATACCTAAGAGGGTAGATCTTTGTCTCACCACAAAGGGGAAAAAAGGAAGGTAATAAAGATGTGAGGTGATGGATATGTTGATTGGCTTGGCGATCATGAATATTTCATAATGTTTATACGTATCAGGCTATCAGGTTGTATCAGGTTGTATACCTTAAATATATACAATTTATTTTTTTAAGATTTTATTGGGGAATGGGAACAGGACTTTATTGGGGAACAGTGTGTACTTCCAGGCCTTTTTTTTCCAAGTCAAGTTGTTGTCCTTTCAATCTCAGTTGTGGAGGGTGCCATTCAGCTTCAAGTTGTTGTCCTTTCAGTCTTAGTTGTGGAGGGCACAGCTCAGCTCCAGGTCCAGTTGCCATTTCTAGTTGCAGGGGGCGCAGCCCACCATCCCTTGTGGGAGTCAAACTGGCAACCTTGTGGTTGAGAGGATGCACTCCAACCAACTGAGCCATCCAGGAGCTCAGCGGCAGCTCAGTTCAAGGTGCCATGTTCAATCTTAGTTGCAGGGGGCGCTGCCCACCATCCCTTGCGGGACTCAAGGAGTTGAACTGGCAGCCTTGTGGTTGAGAGCCCACTGGCCCATGTGGGAATCGAACCAGCAGCCTTCGGAGTTAGGAGCATGGAGCTCTAACCGCCTGAGCCACTGGGCTGGCCCCAATATACAATTATTGATTGTAAGCTTTAGCTCAGTAAAGAAAGAGGAGAAAGAAAGAAATTAGCTACCCTATACCAGGCATTTTAGCTAAGTTGTCTCACCTGATTCTGACAGCAACCTTGAAAGAAAGGATTTGTCCATGTTACCAGTGAAGAAATGACGACTCGAGAGTTCATTGTTTAAGAAGACAAGCTAGTCCGTGATAGAATGAATCCAGCACATCAGACTCCCCAGCCTTTCCTCTACATTGTTTCTTTAGATGTGCTTCTATCATATATCAAGCCTTACAGAGAAACATATAACATAATAGAATATAGAGCAATTAGGACTCTGGCAAATGGAAATAAAGAGTAGAACTAGTTAAAGTCAAGGCAAAGATTGATATATAAGCTGCATGCCATGGAGTTACAGAGAAAGGCTGTCTATTCGCAAATAAGCTTCTAGGATAGCAAAGGCAAAAACTGAAACACCATCCATTGCAAAGTACACTGAGTCGCCAAGATAAAAACACCGTCGTTGCTTCTAAGAAACGTAGTGTATTCTGGTACTTGTTTTAATTATGCTAGGCTGTATCCACCCTACAGTGGATTCCCAGAGCTTAAATAAAACTCCAAGCTAGTTTAATTCAATTCCCTTATTTTCAGATGAGCAAACTTAGACTCACAGATGAAGGTGACTTGCTGAAGGGACACATTTGATGTTCTAATGTCAAGAGCAGGCATCGTCTTCAGGCCTGTTTCCAGTATGCTGCTCTAACCTTGTGGGTTAGGTCTAGGATGAAACTGCACACTGTGGCCTCCCCAGTGGCAGGGGTGTCTATCCTTTTGTACAGCCTAGTGGGCCTGTTTCAGTTAGTCGTCTTCTCCAAGCACAGGAGATTTGTTCCTGAAAATTAAATCTGATTCCGAAGCCAAGCTTTTCCCCCAAGGGTCCAGATAGACACTGAAGTAACAATGGAATTTATAGTGAGTCATCTTACAAATTAAAAAGAATTTTTAAGGGAAACAAAAGACTTTTCCAAATTATTTTAGTTAGGAAAATAAATTTTGATGTGCCCATTCATAAATCAGAAAAATTACGAACGGAAGACTAAAATGGCAGTGATAGAGAGCTACAGAGTTTAAATTTATCTTTGATGGGAACTTATTGAAGTGTCTGAAACAATTAGGAAGTAAAGATGTCTCTACGATGATAATTATTGATCTAGCCATGGACAGAGAAACATTTGAAAATAGACAAATAAGCACATCAAGATGACAGGCACCTTAGGAAATTAAGAACTGGTGAGTAGGGATCAAACCAGCATAATTATTTACGAGCCACTAGACTAGTCGGAAAAGAGCCAATGTATAAATATTTTATTGTTTTCCTAATAATGAATACATTATTTAGAACATTTAGCGGAGAACCTAAAAAAAAAAAATGAAAGAAACTGAAATGTGTATTACATATAAATATCCATTAAGAGAGCAGCTTAAAGCAGCAATCAGATTTATGAAGAACAGCTCAGAGAAGACAAATTACTAAAAGGCTTATTTTGGGAGGCATCCAGAATACATGGATTTAATGAATCAAATTGATCCAATATTATATTTACTATTACATGACATGAATTTTCTTTTTCAGAACTGAGGCATATTTTTGGACTGGCTATCGCCTAAATTTTTCTAAATTTACTCATGGAAAATATGACTCTACAACAGCTTAAATGTTCGAGAAAGGGAAAATACAGTAACGTGTCTTGCATTTTATGTTCTGACAAGTGAACTGGGAATGACATGGGATATCTGTCATAAAAGTGAATATCCTGCCTGACTGTATGCTCAAAAACAAAATTTAGTTTACATTTCTTGTGAGGGTATAGACATGAATGTAATACTTAGGATAAGTTTTTAAGGTAAAAGTAATAACCCACATTTGAGAGGCAGCATCAAGTGTTAACAAAAATGCTGAACAAAAACTCAGGAGAGCTGCAATCACATCCTAGCTCTGCCTTTAATTTGTTCCGAGAACTTGTAAAGGCCAGTTTTCCAATGTTTATAATGCAAAGATTGAACTAGGATGATTCCTAAGTTGTTTTTCTGTCCAAAATTATACTGTAATTTTATTATAATCACTGTAATTATTATGTTGATTTATTTAAAAATTGTAGTGTTCAAATTATAATCAGAACACGAGATACATGAACTCTCATGTGAATTAAATTTTAGTCTTACTAAAATTCTACTTCATATCACTGGAGTGGAAGGGGTAATATTTTATAGAGATCTGCAATAAATCTTTTTGTAAAGAATTCTTTTGTAACAAAATAATTTAGACAAATTAATCAATTTTCTAATTTCATATCTTTTTAACGTATTTTGCAATGTAGAATGCGCACCCACGTTTTTGGCCCAAACTTTCAGGGGAAAAAATTTTTCATTTTAGTTTTTCAATTCAAAATTTTATTTGTTTACATTTAGGTGCTTGTTGTTTGTATTATAAAAGAATTTTAGCATTTATTTTTTAATATACGGTACAAGAAATTTAATGTAACAAGTAATTACAAAGCACAACAACAAGACATAAGGTACAAGAAATTTTATGTAACGGTAACAAATTTACTATATTTACGCATCATAGAAGGCCAAGAACTCTTTGCAGTTGCAAGTTCGTCATAAGTTCGACAAAACCGATGATTGTATTCCAGGGTATTATTTTGCATATGGATATTGTTATTGATTTCTAGAGTTACACTTTTAACTCATAATCATAAATAAAAGAATTAAAAATATTTATGTAGATACGGAATTAGTACTACCCATGTATTATGGCTCATCCTTATTTTTCCTTCATAAATTTATGCAAAAAAATACGCATTATACATGGCAAAATATGGTGCATTGCAAAATTTATGTAACTTATAGCAAGTATACTAATTCTCTAACATGGGATTGTTTTAACGTAGGATTAATTTAAAGTAAGGCAAACTAATATTCCTATTTTTATGAGTTATGGTATTATAGCTTTTTGGTAAGCACATAAACATGTGATACAGTATGCTATTCATTGAACCACAGTAGGCTTAGCACTACACTAGACACTGGGATATGAAGAGATATAAAATAAGACCCCTTTCTTCATTAGATTTACAATCTAATTGGGGAAACCAGACTCATGTGTACAAGTCGACGTAAGAATAAATCATAATTTTAACTTGGTTTAAAATTGTGTATATTTTCAGTTACTACCAGTGAAATCCTGCGACCCACATCTATCAATTACATAGAGTAAAAGCTCAGTTAGTATGCCATTTTTCTATTAAACAAGATTTAACTTCTCTACGGCATCAAAGGTCTTTTATGTAGTTACTATTTTTAAGCCGACTTAAAAATAAATGCCTTTGCTTCATATAGTTCAAGGAAATTTTTCTACGTGTTGTGGAACAGATAGTCGTAGACAGAGTATCATGGCCTAAAGTCAAAAATAATTATAATCAGGTGTTTCTAATCTTTTTCCCTGTCACTTAACCCCACCACCACCACCACCAGCACCTTCTTAAACAGCTGTGAAGGTATGTGCTTAATGGAGTCCCAGAGAAGAAAATGATATGGAAGGATGATGGCATGTTAGCAATATATTCAGATAGCATAGTAGTAAGTCGAGTTGAATTGCCAATGCCAAAAGAGAGAAAAACTTCAAACTACACATAATATAAAGGCAATATGAGCGAGAAAATGAAATTCATTTTGGGGCGGGAAAAAGAGATTTAATACATCTGGAGGAAAATAATTAGAAGCCCAGATAATCAATTGCAGAGCGCTACCAGGAAGCGTAATGTTGAAAGAGGCCAGGGGTGATTACAAATGAGTCTCCGTGTCAGGAGGCAACAAGAAAGGCCAGCGTCACTTGAAGCTGCCAACACTGGGGTGCCACATCGTGACTCATGAGCTCCCAGTCTCTCTTGGAACAAGCGTGATGGGTGAGGGCACATCTGGAATACTGAGTACATTTTTTACACTCCATTAACACAAAGACACCAAAAACCTGGAGGGAGTTCTGACATGAATAACAAGCGTGGTTAGGAAACTTGCAGAAATAGTTTACAAGGGGAGGATTAACAGAGAGGGAATCGCCATGGCAAGGGGTAAGAAACAGTACAAAATAACCTAACGAGTGAAACAATGAGGGGAGGGCAGGAATGACTTGGCACGGCTGCCCTGAGAGGAAAACACACAAAAATACAACCAAAAGTAGCAGGACAGCTTTTAAAATGAATCAAGCAGGAAAATGGAAGCCAAATGGGTGAGAATTTGTTGCCACAAAAGTAAGTCAGATGGGAAAAGAAAACTATGTAACCTCTTAAAAAATCTTTCAACTCTAGGATGAGGTTCCCTTGTACTGCTGAATGGTGAATGACTTCAAATCAGAACTCAGAGTTGAAAGGATCACAATGGTGGCGGTGCTGATAATAATACTAGCGACAGCAGCACTTAAAAAGCCCTTATTACGTGCCAGGCACAGTGTTCAGCAAATACTTGTGTCTGAGATCTTTTAATCCTGACAACCACCCTACCACTGCCATGATCACCTTCTCGGTTTTACAGAAAGGGAATTGGAGGGCGAGACAGTCAAGTACCTTGCCCGTGGACTCATAGCTAGCAAGTAGCAAGCCAGGACTGGATCCCAGGCGGGCTGGCTCTCGGGTTTATATCCCAAACCATTATACTCTTTTACTGCTTGGAAGACAAAAAGAGAGAAAAATGGAATCAACCCCCAGGGCCGAGGAGCAGGCCAGAGGCGAGATCTGTGCCTGAGCTCATTAAGTGGTAGTTCCTGGAAACAGACCCTTTCTGAAGTAATGATGGTGGGGTGTGGTCTTGGTCAGTTGCCTATGACTCCCAGTTATGTTGCCTTTTGTCAGAAAAACATGTTGTGATTCTTTGTGAGAAGGTGGTTGGTTAATCTGTGAAGACAAGAAACCCTCATTAGGAGAATTCCTACTGTACATAGTCAGCTCGGAAGGAAATCCTGAGTCATAGCTGACGTGAGAGCCTCTGACACTTGGTCCTACACCCTTCGATCTCCTTCAGGGCCCTGGCAGAATCCTCCAACAGTGGGCGTTTGGCTAAGTGATGACTTGTTTGACTCACTCATTCACAGATTCAAGAGATAAACGCCTTTATTCAACAACTAAATAAACATTGTCATGTTCCTCAGGCTTGGGTCAACCCTTCGAAGAAAATACATCTGAGAAGTATCAACTTCAGCAACTCTGAAGCTCTATTCTATGAAAATATTTAGACCAAATCAGCTTTAAAACATTATAATTTGAGTGGAAAACGCAACGTTTAACAAGTCTGGAATCCCCAGAATACATGGGGGGGAGGTCCATGAATTCCAGTTCAAGAAACAAAAATTATGGAGATTCCATACTATGTGCAAGGATGGGGGTGGGGGTACAGAGACGAGGCAAAGGCTGTGTTTGCCCTCAAATGCCTTACCATCTAAGAAGGATGAGACTCATATATGAACATGACTATGCCACGAGGAAGAAAGGGAAGATGGCATTAAAGCACAGACAGAAATTCCTGTGGGATTGGGGCGAAGAGTGAGTGAAATGGCCTGTGGTCTGGCCTTGATACACAGAGAGGGAGATGGAGAGAGTAGCACTGACAGAGGCAGAGAAGTGGAAACCAGAGCAAACAGAGCGGGAGAGAGGGACAACAGGAACGCAAGATGGGGTTGGAAAGAGGGATTTTGTTCAGATCCACGTAAGGCGTTGGATGGCACGCTATCAAATTAAACGTGATTCTGCAGGCGACAAAGGTCCATCTAGATTGTGAGAGGAGGGTGATGTGACCAGGGTAGGTCTTCAGGAAGGTGGCAGTGAGAGTAGAAAGACTGGAGCCTGGCTAAGAAAGCTGGTCAGGAAACTACGGGCATCGATGAGGGGCGTCATAATCAGAGAAAGAGGGAAGGTTCGAGAGCTGTTACCCGGTAGAACCTACAGGTGCTAGCTACTGCTGGACAAGCAGAGCAAAGGAGCAGATGGAGTCAGGGAAGGGTCTGGGTTGCTAAGCCTGGTTAAACAGCAGAGTGTGATTATGCCACTCAGAGAATTAAAGGATACCTGAGGAGAGAAGTAAATTTGGGAGGGAAAATGATTGTTTGGATGACTGTCTTAAGGTCGAGTAAAACGTTCAGATGGAGGTTTTCTACATGTAGTTGTAGATCAAAGATGAAAGCAAGGTAAATAGCGATCCCTTAAAGACACAGAAATGATGTACGACAAATCATTCATTTCAGAAAATGTGAAAAGGTTCAGAAAAGTCTGCTTTAAGAGCAATACCTGGAAGTGTCTGGATTCTAGGATCTGCTTGCATCATCCCAATCCAGTCATCCAGGAACTTCGTTTCCTCATGTATGTAAGTGGAGGCACCTGTAAAGCCCGCTTAACGAGACGGAGAATGGCTTTGACACAGACGGCAGAGGACATGGTCTCTCCCTCGATTAAAAATGGCAGCCTTTTAAAAAATCAGGAAAATTAAAACTTGCATGCGTGTGTGAATAGATGCAGGTGTGTGTGTACACACACATATGCCTACACTCATATGCATACCTATATGTACATATATAAAATGTTCTCTAATCCTTCATACTTGAGGGGAATGTTTTGTGTGTGCCTAATAGGGTGATCAAACATCTAGGTATACCCTGAATAGTGCTTGCTTATACGTGTTTTCCTGGTGGAATGACAATAATTACAAATATCACCCTCTTTCTCTCTCAAAAGTGTGCCAACAATACATTTATGGCTACCTCTCTGTTGATGATAAGGTATCCTACTTGAGGATCGCACCCATTGCGTTCCTGAAACCCCAGGAATCTCAAGTCTCTAAGGCTATCACTCCTAGGATTCCCAAATTAGTTCATAGACACTGAAACCCAACCCGCCTTACTCTCCCCGTCACCTCCTCTCCTATCATCATCTTTGGCAGCGGACCAAATCCTCGGTGTCTCTCTTCGAAAGGTTCAGTAAGCCTGATGCACAGTCGCCTTTCTTGGATGTGACATGCCGACGTTAGAAATGTGAAGTCCTTCCAGTGGCCTTTTCAAGGCACAGTGGAATGATTCTGGCGCAAATTTTTATAGGATTATATCATTCTATGAAAATTAGTTATCTATGTAGTAACTCCATGTTGCCAGAATGTTTTGATTATCAATAGACATAAACGTTCATAAAATACACATAATGTAAACACAGATGCCATAAAATACACGTGACATAAAAACCTTGACCATGTCCCATAGAAATGGAGGTCGCCACAAAATTTGTGCTCTCTGGATATGCAACAAGAAAGACAAGCTTTTCAGTCGTGTTTCTGTAATTCACAGCTCTCCAACAGTAAGTTAGGAAATTTCATTTATCACAAAGACTGAACTTTCAATTCTCCAATACGTGCCCAGGGGTAGTATTCTAAATCTCACACTGGCTATTTCTCTGATTGTTACATCAACTTAACAAAAGGGTACATTCTGCTGGTATCCCCGGTAGAAACACAAGAATAGCTGCACCCACTGTACCATGGTCGTCACGGTGATTTTATTGAACAATACGCTGTGTATTTGGGGGCTACTTTTATTTATTCAGAAGGAAAATGTGTGTATGTCATTTTCCCAAAGGATCGGAATATTACATTAATGCTGTTTTGGCATCCACTATTACCTAGGTTAACTTTTGTTTTACTATCTCTGTTTCAAGCCAGCATGTCATGTTTATGCATTTATTTATGATCAGTCATTTCATATGAGAAAATAATCCTTTTTTTCCCCCCATTGCAGCCTTTTTTGGAAAATACCTCAATGAATATAATGGCAGCTACATCCCTCCTGGGTGGCGAGAATGGCTTGGGTTAATCAAGAATTCTCGTTTCTATAATTACACTGTTTGTCGCAATGGCATCAAAGAAAAGCATGGATTTGATTATGCAAAGGTAATTTTCAGGCCCTTTTACACTGCATCAATTTGCTTTGTGCGTAATGGGGAACAGCCCTTTTCAGTGAGTTAACCTATCCACAAGATTGGCTTTCTATGTTCTCACAATGTTAGAATGAGAAATGTTAAGGTAATTTTAAACTCCAGGCAAGAAAAGACTCTCAAGGAACACTGACTTTATGTAGTGATTTTTCCCCCCTCATTAGAATACAAGGCAATCAGCCTTTGATGAAAGTATCATCAAGAAAATCATAGATGCATCCACTCTGTCTTGTGATAATTTTTGGTTTCCCTCCCACCCCCAGAGGACTTGTCCGCATAATCAAATGTTCATCTTGTACTATTTTGCTTTTCATTAGGATGAAAGTCTATTTTGTCTTCAGCTTTAGATGTACAAATAAGAGCAGACAAGCAGGATAATCAAAGGTTGGAAAACGACACTTCCTTGCTTTTACTTCCGTCTGACCAAGCTTAGATATGTGACAAGGATACCTGCCCCATGGCAGCCAGAGTCCGCCAAAGTCTCTAAGCCTGTCAATCCTCAGATTCCCAAATGAGTTCATAGAAACTGAAATTGACATGTCCCACGGTTCTCTAACGAATAGAGCGCACGTTAGACTTTAAAATTCACAAAGGTTCTGTGCTTGCCAATGTAAATAACACGATTTTCAGATCACAGGAGTGAAGAGGAAAAATATCTTTGCATTTAGTCCCTAATTAGCCTAAAATATCCTCTTCCCTTCTGGCCATACCCATCTCTTCCTCGTTTGCCTCAAAAAGGCCAACAGTCGGCTCCATTTAGCACAGATCACTAGAAAGAGGCATTGGTAGAAATCAGAACGAGGGGACTCCATGTCATTTTGGCACAAAACTGTCTTTATGCTTGACCTGATTTGAGCGCAAGGGACTTGGTGAGAGATTAGGAGTCAGTCTTGCCCTTTTATACCCTTCAGAAAACAACGAATGCAAATGAATTCACAGACACTGCTAATAGGTTTCCAGACTCATCAAAGTTGAGAGCTGGTAGGGACCTTGGAGGCAGATTTGAGCAACGTCCTACAAAGTCCACTAATTGTCACCGCTATCATTTTTTATCTGTGGGGATGCTTTTCATGCTCCTTGTTCAAGCCATTAACCTTCTTTCCCTGTTGTCCTAAGGAGAGCAAAGTAATCAAGATTCCCTCCAAAGACTAAATCAGCGTAACCCGCCCATTATCACAGCTGATTAAGTGTGAAAGACAACTGTGTCCAAAAAGAATATATATCTTTTTTAAAGTGAGGGAAAGAATGAAATAGACACCCCCCCTGGAAGAAGGTGATAGCCTGTGGACTTGTCCTAACAATGACACGTGACACAGATTTTGTCCCTTGGGCACTGTTCTTTGCAGCTGTTCTGGTTCTTAAATCTATATGTGATTAGTCATGCCTGGAAGTTTCTGTCATTGTGAGCCCTGCCTGGGCACTTTCTGAAGTTTATGCTGGAGCTCCAGGCCATTGATACACACTTAGAAAAGCAGGTGGTTTAAGTTAAGTTTTCATCTTTCCTTTTCATTCCATTTCCTCCCTCCCCCTTATAGACGCGCATCAGCCCCTTGGACTGCAGGTTAAGGCATTTTATTAGCAAGACAGGCTCTAATCTCAGCAGCTGTACCATTTCAGTTGTGCAAGTAACAGAGGCTAATCTGCAGGAAATCAACTGCTTCCCATATTTAGTGTTTCAAGTAAATTAATTGATACAATGTTGCAGCTTCTCCCTGTGCCCCCAGATTTTGGCCAAGGTTTTCCTTAGGAATTATTGTATAATTCCCACAGGTGATTTTTTTTTCCATTTGAAGAAAAGATCTTTCCATTTGTTTGTGCATGCTGTGAGTGTGAGTGTGTGTGTGTGTTCTGTAACTGTGAATATGCAGTGGGTGTGGGTGTTTCCTGCCCTTGGAGTAATTAAATTTTTTTGTCAACGGATTACATCAACGAAATCTGAGAATGAAATATGTATCCGGTGTTTCATTTGGGTTGCCAGATCTCATCATTATCTTGGGCAAACAGGACTTGACTTTTCTTTCCTCATTGCTAAGTTGTGCACTCCTTAAAATGCATTTTTTTTTCGCACATTGCCGAGCTAGCAACCCTAGAAAGTCACTGGCAACGGATTTTGTCTGTTAGGGGAGGTGTTTTGCTGTCTTGGGAAGTAGTGTTCCTTCCTGCTTTAGCGCATACCTCGTCATTCACTGAGTTGCTTCTGAGGAAAGCAGTCTTCAAATGTGATTTGATGAATGTCACCTTTTGTAATTTTTGTTTTGTGTCAAATGTATGTTGCAGGACTACTTCACAGACTTAATCACTAACGAGAGCATTAATTACTTCAAAATGTCTAAGAGAATGTATCCCCATAGGCCCATAATGATGGTGATCAGCCACGCGGCGCCCCACGGCCCGGAGGACTCGGCCCCACAGTTCTCAAAACTGTACCCCAATGCTTCCCAACACATGTGAGTAATGCCATCAGCTCTGGGACCTGAGGAACACAGGCCTTTCCTTTGCTCCCCACCCCACTGCTCCCCGCGCCCTATTTCCTCCCACTTGGCAGGAATGCAGGCGTCTGCCCGGAGACCACGGAACGGGCCGGCCCACGGGGACTAAAATCAAGGGCCTTGTCGAGGTGGTTTGATTAGGAATCACATTCCCAGCACTTCTAAGTCACTAAAAGGAAAGGAAGAGAGACACACAGGGTGAACGGCGGCTGTTTTCATCCAGACTTCCCTTCAGTTGTCTTAAATGATACTCATGAGTGTAATCTAATAATAATAAGGATCAAACAGTATGCTTTTCATAGCGGCCGAGTGCTCATTCTCATGTGCTTATAGCAACATGGATTTATTTTATAGGTGAAGACTGTGGCAGCTTTGCTGCAGATGTGCAATTAGAATTATTCCAGAAAGCAACTTGAGGGGGCTTGCCCAAGAGGCCTGCCCAGGTCACAGCTTTAAAATAACCTAATGTTTCTTTCTGAAAGGAGCGGGTGGGGAGGCACGGAGAAGGGGGCTGACAGTGTGGGGGGGTGAGACGGAGAGCAGAGAGCTGCATTAGGTTGGTGGTTCTAGCCAAGGGTGGAAAAAGTCTGGATGCTTTGGCAGCAGAGAACATGATTTCTGTGGACTCATTTTCTTCTGCTCTGTTGTTCTAACATGCAGTCTTCTAACCAGAGCAGCTGGCTCTGGGTCTGCTGAAAGTTTGGCCATCAGAGAGGTAGGGAAGAGGGAGTTGATATCTGTTCCCTTTCTCACTATAAACCTCCCCAGTCGGTTCTTAATCTGTTAGTGCTTAAATACCATCCCTTTTTATCCACACTGATTTTCTAGCCACGATCCCAGGCAAGGAGAAAAAAGATGAGATGTATGGTTGACCCTTGAACAATGGGAAGGTTAGGGGTGCTGACCTCCATGCAGTTGAAAATCCACATGTAGCTTTTTGACTCCCCAAAACCTAGCTATAGTTGCCCCTCGGTATCTGCAGGGATTGGTTCCAGGACTACCTCCCTCTCGTGCCAAAATCTGCATATGCTCAAGTCCCTTGTATAAAATGGCGTAGAACAATGCATGCAGTCAGCCCTCCTCATCCACAGATTCCCAACCACCGATTGAAAAGACTATTTTCAATCCACAGTTGGTGGAATCCACGATGTGAAACCTGGAGATACCAAAGGCCACCTGTATATCTATTGAAAAAATTCCACGTATAAGTGGACCCACGCAGTTCCAACCCATGTTGTTCAAGGGTCCACTATACTTCTTTATGAAAAGAGAGAAGTCACTACGGAAGGCACCCCAGTTGCTGGTCATTACCCATTCCTGGAGAATTTCTTTATATTCTGTGTTTGATAATTACTGAAAGACGGATGACGTGTTGTCAGTGGGATTTCAATCATCGCAACGAGGCCGCTGAAGATCTGTCCCATAGATAACCATGAAGCCAGTGGCCAGCAGCTCTCCATTGCAGGTCACTTACAAATTCCGTAACCAGCTGGTTCTGTGAAAGACAACGGTCTGAGCGGGCTTCTTCCCGCCCTGGGACCCATGTTCCCCTTTCCTTTGAGTCAGAAATCACCTCATGCAGCTTCCTTTGTTGCGTTAGCAGATTCCTAGGCTAAGTTGACTTTTGACAACCATAAACCTTACCCGTGTTTTCCCCAAGTTTGAGGTAAAGGGGTTGACAGAATGAGTTTTGTGACTCCTTAGGAGTCAGCCTGCCTTTGAAGCTTCAAGGCAAGGTCCTGAGTCTACAGGAAAATTCAGCTGCAGGTCCAGAGACTGTCGGGCACAGATGACAATCTCAGGAGGAGAGGAATCTGCAGAGTTCTCAGGTCCTCTGTGATAACTAAGGCAGCAGCTCTGCTTCTAGCAATTAAAAATTCTGTTTAGTTCCAGAAACATTTAGGAGTGCTACCTGGGACCTAGGCGGTGCAGTTGGGATATAGACATGAAGAAGACACAATTTTTGACATTGGAGAGCCAGTGGGGATGGCACACGGGGGCCCAATCCAGCGTGCCATCTGGTTTTGTGAATCAAGTGTTACCGCGACACAGCCATGCCCGTTCATTTAGGTATTGTCATCTATGGCTGCTTTCACAGTACAATAGCAGAGTGTGACCTGCAGTGCCTAAAATACTGACTGTCTGGTCCTTGGCAGAATAACTTTGCCCCCCACCCTGCCCTAGTGGGAAGACAGACAAGTGTCCACGTAGCCATATCACCAGTAGGACCACCAGTGATAAGACCTCCAGTAGGCACGCAGGGGGCCGTGGAAGTTTGGAGGAGGAAGCGTTCGCATCTTTGGGGGAAACCAGGAAAACTTTATGGACAAGGGAGCATTCAAAATGGGCCTGAAAGGATGGGTAAAATTCCTGCAGCTGATTCCACAGACAGGGCCGATGATTTCTGGAAAAGAATGTGGCACGGACAAGTGGTTACCATGGCAGTGAGGTGATCTGAAATGTGACCTGGGAAGTGGAGAATGGGGTCAAGGAAAGCAATAGGATAAAGCTGGAATGGGAAACTAGCAGAATACTGAGGCCTTGCGTGAACTGGTACATAACCATAAGCAGAGAGTCACCGAGGGCAATTAGTAGGGTCATGACATAATACCTGACTCGGTCATTTCTGCGTGGAAATAGCTTCTGTTATTCCTTTTTAGTTCAAATGAACCACCTGTGTGCCTTCCTAGTGATTTCATAAAGGGAAATGTACAGACGGCCAATTGGAAAGTATTCAGACCTCAGAGACAAATAAGAGTGGCTTCCTATCTCAGCTGTCCTCATTAGCTCCGAGGGCAATTTCTTTAATCTCTCAGAACCTCCATTGTCTCACCTGTAAAATGAGGATAATACTCGCCCCTTGACATGACGTCATGAATGAAAATAAAGAGAGGCAGCGTAGCTAACGTCCCTGGGAGGGCCTGGGACATAGAAGCCACCCTATAGATGTTAGTTCTTGTGAACCCTGTCCTTTCTTGACTTGATCTTTCTTGACCTCCAAAGAGTGCAGCTTCATTTGCTTCAATTCAGTGTGTAGGGGAAGCAGCTAGAGAAATGCCAAGTTGATACTTGCCCATTGTGACATGACAGATCTCTTGACAAGCTAAGACCCACATTGTGATGAGCCCCTCGCACCTGGCCATTCTAAAAACGCAGACAGGATAAGCGCCAATCCAGGCTGTGTTATCTTTTCCAGGTGCAAAATGTGTGCTAGGGGCAAGTGCCAGTTTGGAGAACAGCCTTAGCCATAGAAAATGAAAATGCATGTGGTTGGCTGAGTGACTCAGCTTCTATTACTGCTAAGCCTTGGGCTTGGGCACACCTAGGAGATCTGCTGTGTCTCCCTGCCGGCCTGACAGCCTTGGACTCCTGGCTTCTCTGTTGTAAAGGTCTCCCCTGCTGCCGCTGCAGGAAGGGGCTGGAGAGAGTCAGTGTGCGTCTCCTGTCACTGTGAGTGACTGCACAGGTTCACAGTTCAGTCCGCAGACAAAGGGAGTGAGACAAATGGAAGACAAGCTGCCAATTTGGGTGCACGGAGCTCCTGAAAGGCCGGTTTCCTTAGCGAAAACATTAGCAACACAGTCAAGCAAAGGGATGTAAGAAGTTAAGTACTTGGCAGGCCCAATGAAAACAGAGTAAGAAGCTGCGGACTCGACCCTGTTGGGGGGACCCAAGTAATGTGAACGCTTTCCTTTAGGTCACCTTCCTTGGTGGTCAGGCATTATCCAGATGCCTTTCGTTCGGCTTTGGGTTATTGCTATCTGACCCTCCCAGCCTGGAGCAAACGTATCATGTTTCCACGGTGTGTGCCGTTCCCAACAAAGAAAGGAAGCCAGTCCAATATTGGCTTGTTGGCTTTACACACGAAGCTAGAGGTTATGCCTACCAAGTAAGAAGGAGAGCAGATTATCGGCCACTTGTGACAGGAGGCACTGTTTAATCAGACAGTAGCTCAGCTGTTCAGGGCCTGCAAGAAATCTGAGGATGCCCCCATCGTAATACTGTTCATAAGCATCCTTCTCACAAAGCCCTTCACCATGGCTGAGACTCTGCTCTGCTTTTCAGTAAGTTCTCTCCCCGCTGTCCTCAGAGTAATGCTGTGTCCTCACTCTCACTTTGACGTGACTTCTGTCTCTTGGCCTCAGTGATGTGATAATAGGCACCTGTGACAAAAGCCATGAGAGGAAGGGAGAGTTCACTGACCTATTAGATGGTTCGATGGGCAGTTGTGAGGTTCCCTTATCACCTTCTTGCCAAAGATGCCTCTAACGACTTAAAAAACAATTTTTTGTTGTTCCAGTTCCACAGTTCTTTCTTTCCATACTTGTGTGTGAACACACAAACACAAGTTCAAGGGAAACCTAAATTGTCTGTAGAACAATCCATGTCCACTAATAGGCAAGAATAGTTCTGAAAGTGGCGGTTTGGGATTGAACATAGTATATCAAAGGGACAACGACCTCTGTGGAAGCCTCCAAACAAAGTTTGTGGAACATCTTTGTTATCTAAAGTTGCAAAGAGATGTCTTGCCTTAAAAAGAATGTGCACGTCCTTACTTCATTTCTTCCACAAATACATAAAAATGAAACGCTTTTGAAGATGAGTTTTAATTTCTCCGTGAAAATGTCTGATTTGGGCAGAAATGATTGCTCCCTTTCCTGTGTTTTTCTCTTCCTCCTTTCCTGCTCATCCCATTGTACTGGCTGTTTACCCAGATCCCTGAAATCCTACCGCACAACGTCAGGGGGCAGCATTTACACAAAACACTGTGTAAATGGGGTTCTGGAGTGATGCAAGGCTGCTCTTTCCTGAAGGCAGGACGAAGTGCTTCATCTCTACCTGCTGGTGCCCGGTGAGCACAGCTCCTGGAGAGTTAGTTGCAGGATATATTTTTTTGTAGCAAATGAATAAACATGCTAACCCCACCAACTAGCTGACATGAAACCACTTTTAAAAATAGTTCATTGGTTTTGTGAATTAAAAGGGCACCTAAAGATAGTATCGTTCCATAAGATTTTTATTAAAAAATGAAAGCCCAAAGTCAAATTTTAAGAAAATGGCTTTGTCCAGGTCACATAAGTAATGGGTACAAAGCCAGGGCCACAACTCGATTCTCTCGGACCCCGGTGGTCTTCCCAGCAGGATTTCTCAATACCCATCCCTGTCACAATTAGTACTAGAAGTGGTTCCTATGTGTGTATTTGCACAGTTCTCATTAGAGTCTGCAACATCATTAGAAGACTCTAAATTAGTTTGATGACATAGCCTATAACCTGATCAGGTGGCATTATTCTGCCTGTGTTCCATGTCACCTACCTAAAGACATTGGAACTCGTGAGGAATAGCTCCACAAATTCAAGTAAGTTCCGTTTTCATCAAAGCTGAGATCATGTGGCTGGAGAGATTAAGTATAGAGTTTCCAATTTAATGCTTTGCGCGTGTGTCTTAAATCTGTGTTACTGGCCTATTCTGGGATCAGACCTGCTTCATTTCTCAGCACAGGATGGCACTGCTGCTACCAGTACCCTTGTAGAGTTAGATCGTGAGGTTTTGTTGTTGTTGTCTGAGACTAAAGAACAAGTGAAGAAAACACATGTTCAAATCTAACACACTAGAAACGTGTTTCTTTTCACTGGTGACAACAAAGGCCAGCAGGTCAAAGAATGAGCTGCTTAGTTCTTTGCTTTCCCCCAAGTATGGATTTAATCTACAACACATGCATTTCTTGAAGCGATTTCTTTGCTAGTAAGACTTATTCTCCTGAAATACCCGCCCATCAAAAAGAAAGGTGACATTGCTGATTTTCAGAATTCCGATTCCTCTTCTGTCAATAAGCAATACTGGAAGGAGAATCAAAGGCCAAGGAGAATCAGCATTGATGGTGGAGGCTGAACGTGTGCTGTAAAGGATCTGTGATCTAGTGAGCTGGGCAGGCAAGTCCAACGAGTTAACGACTAGAGGAAAGCAGGCGGCAGCCAGTCCTTGCTGGTAGAAGTTAACGTGCTTAAGTATTGGAATAGTCTATTGAGGGTTACGGGTATGTTTGTTTTCTTGAGTCTAAGGTCTGGAGTGCACAGTTCTGGGCAAAGCACACATCTCAACAGACTACACAGAAAGTCTCACCAGACCAGGCACATGTGACTGTAACTCACACGGATTTAGTGCAACCGAAATTCAAAAACGATGATTTGGTCCTTTGTCCCTCAATTTTAAAGCAAATAAGCAGCGTGATGTACCTTTCCGCTGATACATCCAATGTGCCTTTGCAGGGTCAGACTTTATCCTGTATTTGCAGCAAAAGTAGGCACTCAGGACTTTCTGGGAGGCGTCTGAAAACGAAGCAGCAGCGGCTCATGTTTTAAATGAGGATGAAGGCTCAGGATTTCAGGACTTTTGATACTAACGTTTGTATCAGTTCTTCTTTGGATGACTGGGATGTTGAGGTGCTTCTTGGGGACTGCAGTTCCAGACGCTGGTCAGTGTGACGTCAGGGAAGGAGCAGGGGCCCCAGCACGGTCTTTCTGAGCGACCTGTGTACGTTTTACTTTCTCGTTTGTAAGATGGGAATAAGACGCCCCGCCTGCTCCTCAGAGTTGTCACAACGATCAAATGCACTAGGAAATGACAAGATTTCCCAGGATGTGTTCTCTCGAGTCCCTGAAATCCCCATTAACCCTCACAAGAATTCTTTGAAGTTGTTATGCCCATTCTATAGATGAGGAAACAGTGGCTTGGAGAAAAAAGTTGCCCAAGATCACACCCTAGTAAGTAACAGGGCTGGGATGAAAATTCGTATCTGATTCTAAGACATTGGGAACCATTGGATATGTGGTTTTCCACTTTTCCCTAAAACAATAACCTGCTTCTGTCAGTGGCTTCTGTTCCAGCTGACAGCTCCAGGCCCTGTTTGAGTAATTGTAAGTCGATTCTTAGTTAGGGAAGCAAGCCTTAATTATCACTGGGGGACACAGGGCTGCGTCTTCCAGGAATTTGGTGGACCCCAGCAGGAGGCAACCACAGGCCTTTGGCAAAAGATCACTTTTCAACAACTTTGTCAATTTCAGCGACCCCCGACCTTCCACCTGCAGGTCTCTGAACAGCTGCCTTTCTGTGGGAAGCAGTGGCAGTCTGTCTTCCTTTAAAAGGCAAATGCATACCCCCTCCCTGCCCCCTGCTGAGATCCCACCTGGGATTTTATCCCCAGAGCTGGGGGTCATCTCCCTCATCAAGAAATTAAGGGAAAAAAGGCGGGGGAGTACAGCTTTGACAACTGGTCTGAACTCTCCCTTTTAATATAAGCCAGATTTAACATATGTCATTCTGGAAATCCGGGAGTCCAATTTGAGGCTTGTAATTTGCTGCAACCTTCCCTCCCCCTCGCAGTGTGGTGGAGCCACGCCAAGCACATCAAGGTAACTGGTGGAAGATATAATTTGCCCACTGTGAGCCTGTGTTTCAGTTCACTATTGTAATTTTTATTTGTGTTGAAGTTTTGTGGTTTTCAAAAAGTCAACTGAATTTATTTTAAAATTAAGGCGCAGCGACATCAAAGGCAGTAAGAGGAGGATGTTTAGGTATTACAAAGAAACGCTGTGGAATCTTTTATAGCTGTATTCTTTTTCAGGGGCACATATCAGCAAGTGGTTAGGGACCTTTCACTACCAACTTGGTATGTGCCTCTGACCTCGCACTACCCCCAACGGGTGAAAATCCCTTTCCTATGGGATTTAGAAGCCCCCTCAGCTGCTCCTCAGCCTCTTAATCCAATCCTGTTTGTAACTCGACATGCTTATGGTAAGAATAGTAAAGAATAAGAAATGCAGGCTTAACGGCCTTTCCTCCTGCACAAGCTCCTGAGTTACAGGAGTCAAATTCAGCCTGTGGTTCACTTTTAGATAAGAGGGACCCTTTCATCCGAAAAATGGGACCATTTGGTTTATGAGTCATTTACTTAGTAAACAGAAGAAAGTCTGTATTGCAAGTTTCTCTTAAAAAGAATGGCAGGTGGTACCTGGGATGTCATTTGTTTTTTAATGCTACAGGATTTTTTTCAACCCAGATACTTATTTATATAGAATGTGCTTGTTTATTGATGCATGTAGGCAATGCATGTGTTTCCTCTGTTCTAGCCACTTTTAAGGGTGAGATAGATAGATAGATAGATAGATAGATAGATAGATAGATAGATAGAGTTGTTCCTCAAAACAGCTTTTTAAGACAGGTACTATTATCCCCATTTACCGGTGAGCAAATTGGGCAGCACCAATTTGCTCTCCAAATTCTCCACCACTCTACAAATCTGTCTCTTGAAAAGGGAATGGACTTCTACTCTGTGGGTACCTTGTACACTTTTATAGACCAAGTCTTCTGCCCTCCAAGTTATACTGACTTTTGTGCTGCTGCATTGATGCTAGTTGACCAGCATCTATACCGATTGTCCGGCCAATGGCACCAAAACCTCAACTATCAGAAGAGAAGTTCTGTACATCCACTGGCAGAAAAAAATGTACACTAACATGTGCCATTGATATGGCTCAGTGTGCAATGCCCCAGGCACACTCTTGAGTCTCAGAAACTCTAAGTTTACCCCGTGGGAAATTCACTCCACAACGGAACCAGTGCAGTAAATGCTTGAGGCTCTGAGCTCCCAAGACTCACAGCAACTGATGGTTTTTCTAGTTTCATTATATAAAAAATGACCCAGGGTCCCCTTCAGTCTTCATTGTGACTGTCTTCCACTGATAGGATGCTTCCCAGAACAGACAGAGACTGGTAATCAAATTTCTTAATCCACATGAACTATTGCTTATTTGCGAGATTGGCGATTTGTAAAGTCGTGGTTCATGTGAAAAGCAATCTCAGAGGTAGGAAGCAGCCCTCACTTGACTTTTCTTTCCTTTTGTTAAGGCAAAAGGACTTTAGAATCAAGTCCTGGTTCTTCCACTTGCCTATTTTGTTAATCTGAGGAAAATGTTTAACTTTGCTAAGCCTCAGTTTTCTCAGCTGTAAAATGGGAATGATAAACCTATTTTCCAGAAGAGCTGAGATAATGAAAGGATCTAATGTGCATAAAACACTTAGCTCTATACCTGACACTTGGTAAATACTATGTTTTTAACATTCAACATCTGTACACACTTAACAGCCGAGAAGAAGTTTCAAGTACATTATGGCCTGGTGGAAAGGTCAAATATATACAATAATTTTCAGTGTGAGAATTGCTCTAGTATAGATATATTCTTTGGGAATATGAGGTGGTAGCATCTAATGCTCAAGGGAGTTAGGTAAGACTTCAAAGAGAAGGTGACATTTTATGGGTCCCCAATGGAAAGTATGGGACATCCCTTGGATTTCTGTCATACATTAAATATAAGCTTGAACTGACCTGTCCTAGAACAGCACGACCCATTTCCCTGTGGTTAACAAAAATTATACCCTGTACCTATGTTGATTCATCTATAAAATGAACAGCTTTATTGGGAAGCATGTATATTGCAGAAGTAGACTTGGTTATAATTCCAGCAAATCCAATTAAATTAACGGTATCTATATGCAAGGTTAGGAATGAAA